>NC_142878.1:106125000-106725000 GCF_051225735.1 Oryctolagus cuniculus
ACAGTAGAAGAAAGCTGGAACTGGAAGCAGAGCTGGGACTCGAACCCAGGTACTCTGCTATGGGGTGGGGGCAGCCCAGCTGTTGTCTTAACCTCTTAGCTAACTGTGTGCCCAGAGAGGATTGTTTCTAATGATTTGTCCCCGCTTTGTGATGGGAATTATAATTCGGATGTTTTGTCCTCAATTTGGGAACGCTTGCTATTTTTCTGTGTTTAATTTCATGACCTCATGCTCTTTTCTTCCCGAGTCTAATTGTAAAATACAACTCTTTTTTTAAGCAGAAAAAAATAGAAGTCTGAGTGTTTGAATCCCAATGAGAGGACAGTCTGAACTTCGGGTTTTATTTTTTATCTGGCTTTTGTTCTTTCTAGCTTACCGTTGATGGTGTATATGACATCAGGCAAAACCGTTTTTCTCCTAAGACAGGGTTTCTCAGCCTCTTGGATTTGTTGTTGAGGAAGTGGCATCCCTGGCCTCTGTCCCTGAGATGCCAGTGTGGCACGCGCTGAAAAATGTCTCCAGACCTTGAAAATGGCCTTGGAGACTGGAGTGTTCCCCTCAGGGCCCGTTAAGGTGGCAGAGCGGGTAAAGCCACCACCTACCACGCTGACATCCCATATGGGCGCCGGTTCACATCCTGACTGCTCCACTTGCGATCCAGCTCCCTGCTGATGGGTCTGTGACAAGCCACAGAAGATGACCCCAGTGCCTGGGCCCCTGCCACCCAAGTGGGAGACCCGGATGGAGCTCCTGGCTTCAGCCTGGCCATTGTGGCCACTGGGGAGTGAACCAGCAGATGGAAGAGCTCCGTCTCTGTGTCTCCCTCTTTCTTTGTAACTTTCAAAGGAATCAATCAATCAGTCCTGCCCCTCATCCTTGTCCCCCCTCCCTGAGAGTCCTGGCTGTAGATCTGCTGACCGGGGCATCTCGCCTTGTGTACACGTGGCTGGATGTTGGTGGAATGCAGGTGTTGATTTGTGGGTCAGAGGGAGGGCCCGGGAGCCTGCATTTCAGTACCACGCCGTGAGTAGCAAGGTGTAGACCGTCCCCCATTCATAGAAATGGGGTGAATTTTCAAGGGGATCCAATGAAAGAAATCATGGATGTTGGCCCAGACAACACAACACCGATAGGAAGTAAGAAAATGGTGTAACCTCGCCCTCCTCACAAAGCAGCTCTCTCCACTTTTCTGGATTTCTTCCCAGTCCCTAAAGTTCACTCATAGTTGAACTTTTTTAAAAAAAAAAAAGATTTTATGTATTTGCTTATTTTAAAGATGTATTTGAAAAGCAGAGCATCCGAGAGGGAGAGACATATCATCCATCTGCTGGTTCCCTCCCAAAACGGCCACAACAGCTAGGGGTGGGCCAGGCAGGAGCCAGGAGCCAGGTCCCCGAGGGTCCCCCATGTGGGTGGCTTTCACAGGTGCATTAGCAGGAAGCTGGATTGGAGGTGTAGCAGCCAGGACTCTGATACAGCCAGGACGCCTACGTTGCAAGAAGAGGCTGCACCCGCCATGCCACAGTGCTGCATAGTTTTAGAAAGGAAACTTGCAAAAGTCTTATCAAGGACATTTGGGCTGTAGCAAGCACCTTCCCGTTCAGCTCGATGTTTTATTTCAGGATAGTATAACGGTAGGCACTCATAATACATATTTATTGCCTGTTGAGAGAGAGAGAGATTTATGGTCCCAAATTAAAATAGTTAACTCTGCATTTCCTTGATCTGATGACGCTCAGACTTTGTGAAGTGTGGAAGCTCTCCTGTCCTTGATCTATCGACAGGACCTAAATTTAACATCGCCGACGGTCATTTTCTCCCGGCACCTGTTCCGAGAGTCAAAGGCGAGATGTTAAATGTTGAAGTTCACTAGAGCGTAGTATCCGTTACAGCGGAACTTGACCCAATGACTCTGTGACACGAATCAATACAAAATGTCATGAAAATCCCGGAGTCGAAGAAAAACGACCCCCTGCATCCTGCATCTTGGCTGCACGACCTAAAATAGTGATGGGTAAGCGTGTTCGTTCACCGCATTGGAGACGCTGGGTGTGGCACAGCTTTCCGCTCGTTTGCAGAACGGCTGGCTGTGTGCTCGGCTTTATCTCGCCCATTGCTTAACATGGGCTCGTGGGACTGGTGCCGAGAGGACGCTTTGAAAAGGAGGACCGGTCACTTTTTGTTAACTTGGAAGCGATTTGGGGCGGGGGCTTCGAGGGGAGGAGAAACTGCTCCAAGCAAGCCTTGACTATGAAGTGGGGCTATATGGGGCACCTCAGCCTTACCACCATTTTTAAACGTGTTAGACCTTTTTGGGTGGTCCCTGAAGAAGGTGACATTTAATACGTGTAGCCGTGACACAGCAGGCCCACTTTTTTTTTAAAAGATCTATTTTATTTGAAAGGCAGCATTAGAGGGAGAGACAGATCTTCCATTTGCTGATTCACTCCCTAAATGGCTGCAATGGCCAGAGCTGGGCCAGGCCAAAGCCAGGAGCCAGGAGCTTCTTTTGGGTTTCCCGCTTGGGCCATCTTCTGCTGCCTTTCCAGGCCATTAGCAGGGAGCTGGATGGAAAGTGGAGCCGCTGGGACTTGAACTGGCGCCTGTATGGGGTGCCGGTGTCCAGCAGCCTTACCGGGTACGCCACAGCGCTGGCCCCAGCAGCTCCACTTCTAAGACTCAGTGCTGGCCTAAGCGTGGGAAAACCTATGTACAAGGATGTTCGGTAGAGCGTTTTCCCACTGTGCCATTATAGAAATAGCCGAAAACTGCAGACCGTGTAATTGCCCGTCCGCGATACACCTGTAACTCTCTGTGAGCGTCTGTGTTTGAATCTAACAAGGACCACGCATTGCTTTGTGATGAATGCATCATTTTGAGATGAACCAAATGAAACCTGACTTCCGGTTCCACCTTCACCAGACCAGAGATTCTCTGAAGGGCGATTTTACTCCTCCTCCTCCTCCGACATTTGGCAACATCGGAGGCATTTGTGGTTGTCCCGTGGTGCGAGTGGGAGTGGTGCAGCTGTGGACAGAGCCAGGGATGCTGCCAGACCAGGATACAAGACAGCTCGCCGCAACAGGGAGCTAGTGTATTTAGGATAAGTGGAAGCCAGTGGACGGACAAGTTTGTACCCTGAGAGGCAGGCGGTGTGCCTTCGTTTTCTGCTTTATTCCTGGTACCGGGCACAGGCCGGCACAGTGAGCAGCAAGTCAACGTTTGTTGAATGAAGGCACGAGTGCACTGAGCTAGATACCATGAGTTAAGCTCTGGTACACCCAGGTGGTAGCAGATGCTAACGGTTTCAGAGAGGGTGGGAGTTTGGCACGACAGGTAAGTCACTGCTTGTGATACCCACTTCCCACATCGGAGTGTGTGGTTTGAGGCCTGGCTACTCCACTTCCAATCCAGCTTCCTGCTAATGCACGCCTTGGGAGGCAGTGGGTGATGGCTCGAGTAGCTGAGCCCCTGCCACCCACGTGGAAGACTCAGGTTGAGTTCCAGGCTCCTGGCCTGGGCACGGCCCAGCCCTGGTGGTTGCAGTATTTGGGTAGTGAACCAGTAGATAGAGGATCTCCCCCTGTCTCAAGCCTTTTGCCTAAAATGAAATATACATGTATGCACATATATGTGTGTGTGTATGTATGTGTTTATATATATGAAAAAATTCCAGAGATAGTAAATTAGTTTAAAAATGATTTAAGTGGGTCGGCACTGTGGCATAGCTGGTAAGGCCCCGACCTGCAGCACCGACATCCCATATGTGCACCGGTTCAAGTCCCAGCTGCTCATCTTCCAATCCAACTCTCTGCTGAGGCCTGGGAAAGCAGTGGAAGATGGCCCAAGTGGTTGGGCCCCTGCACCCATGTGGGAGACCCAGAAGAAGCTCCTGGCTCCTGGCTTCAGATCGGTGCAGCTCCGGCCATTGCGGCCAAACGGGGAGTGAACCAGCGGATGGAAGACCTCTCTTTCTTTGTCTCTCTCACTCTCTGTAACTCTATCAAACACATAAAATAAATCTAAAAATGATTTAAGAATTTATGGAAAAAACAAAACTGTAGCAGATTATCTTCAATTTTTATCTGCAAATTGGCAAAACACTGCTAATATCCACATTTAGCTGCAGAACACTTAGGATGACTTCTCCCAGATCCATCACTTTTTGATAGGAAAATCATGGTTCTTCCTGGAAAAATGCTAGATGATGCTATCAGATACACCTGAATGGTTTTTAAACTCCTTGCTGTCTTTTTGCCTGCATACTGTTTGAGGTACTTCAGAAAGCTCACGGGAAAATGAGCCAGTGTTTGGCACTGTGGTGAAGAAGCCAGCGCTGTGGTGCAGTGGGTTAAAGCCCTGGCCTGAAGCACTGGCATCCCATATGGGTGCCGGTTCAAGTCCCGGCTGCTCCTCTTCCCATCCAGCTCTCTGCTATGGCCTGGGACAGCAGAAGAAGATGGCCCAAGTGTTAGGGCCTCCGCACCTGTGTGGGAGACCTGGAAGAAGCTCCTGGCTCCTGGCTCCTGCCATCGGATCAGCGCGGTGCGCCGGCCGCAGCGCGCTGGCCGCGGCGGCCATTGGAGGGTGAACCAACGGCAAAGGAAGACCTTTCTCTCTGTCTCTCTCTCTCACTGTCCACTCTGCCTGTCAAAAAAAAAAAAAAAAAAGATTTATTTATTTGAAAGTCAGAGTTATACCGAGAGTGTATGAGAGGGGGAGAGAGAGAGGTCTTCCATCCGCTGGTTCACTCCCCAATTGGCCACAATGGCTGGAGCTGCACTGATCCGAAGCCAGTAGCCATAGCACTGGCCCCCAATAAATAAATCTTTAAAAAAATAATTTTGATGGAAAAATTTGAAATCCATGCATAGTTTTTTCATAATAAACTTTCCATGAACTTTTTGAAGACTCCTCTTATTTTGTGGAGATTTTCTTTATTGTTTATTCATTTTCATCTACTTAAAAGAGCAAGAGAGAAAAATCTTCTGATCCAGCCAGGTCTCCTGTGGGTGGCAGAGGGCCAAGCTTTTTTTTTTTTTAGTTGAACGGTTACCTTTCTTGTCACTCTTTTTTTTTTTTTTTTAATTTATTAATTTATTTGAAAGAGTTACACAGAGAGAGGAGAGGCAGAGAGAGAGGTCTTCCAGCCTCTGGTTCACTCCCCAATTGGCTGCAACGGCTGGAGCTGCCCCGATCCGAAGCCAAGAACCAGGAGCTTCTTCTGGGTCCCCTGTGCAGGGGCTCAAGGACTTGGGCCAACCTCCACTGCTTTCCCAGGCCATAGCAGAGAGCTGGATCGGAAGTGGAGCAACTGGGATATGAACCGGTGCCCATATGAGATGCTGGCACTGCAGGCAGCGGCTTTACTCGCTATGCCACAGCACTGCCCCCCTCTTTAAGATTTATTTATTTGTTTGAAAGATTAGATCTTCCATCTGCTGGTTTACTCCCCAGATAGCTGCCACAGCCAGGGCTGGCCAGGAAGAAGCCAGGGGCTTCACCTGGGTCTCCCACCTGCATGGCAGGGGCCCAGACACTTGGATCATCTCGCACTGCTTTTCTCAGACTATTAGTCAGGAGCTGGATTGGAAAGGGAGCAGCCAGGACACGAACCATCGCCCATGTGGGATGCCAACATGGCAGGCAGTGGCTTAACCTGCTGAGCCTCAGTGTGGGCCCCAGGGCCCCAGTTCTTGAACCATTATCTGGTGCCTTCTCAGGCACCTTAGCAGAAAGCTGAATCAGAAGCAAAGCAGCCAGGACTCCACCTGACAGGCTAATATGAGATACGGGCAACTCGGCTGTGGCTTGACCGCTGTGCACAGTGCTGGCCCCCAGAACGAGGTTTTTTGGACACTCGAGGGGCCAACATTATGGTGTAATGGGTTACACTGCTGCCTGCAAATGCCAGCATCCCACGTGGGCACCGGTTCGAGTCCCTGCTGCTCCACTTCCCATCCAGCTCCCTGCTGATGTGCCTGGGAAAGTAGTAGAAGATGGCCCAGTGCTTGGGCCCCTGCACCCACAGGGGAGACCCGGAAGAAGCTCCTGGCTTTGGCCTGGCCCAGCCCCAGCTGTTGCGGCCATTTAGGGAGTGAACCAGCAAATGGAAGATCTCTATGTATCTCTCCCTCTTTGTCTCTGTAACTCTGCCTTTCAAATAAATAAAATAAGTCTTTAAAAAAAAAGACATTTGAAACTACTTAGATGCTACCCATCATAGGAAGAGAATGTAATTTTTTTTTTTTTTTTTTGGTGCCGAAAGCCGGAATCGAAGAGAATGTAATTTATTTTGCCCAGTAAGGCAGCTAAGCAGAATTTAGCCATTTATGTTATATCTTAATGTTTTATAAAGGAAAAAATTAAACCTACACAAAAATGGCTCAGCCTAAGGGACTGAATGTTCTTGCCATCCAATGTTTAACAATTAATATTTTCCAACAGAGACCTTAATTTTATATAGATTAGAAAATATGGTATATGGAGGGTAATAGATAACTCATGGTATAGAGTATTCAAATTCAGGTTTTCAGCTCTGCAGTTCTGTGTCCTTTCATCTTCACACTAAAATTAAGGAACAAGATTACGTTTCTATGTAAAATGAATGCGATTTCACTAAATGACTTGAATGCGAAATGTTTTCAGCAAGTCATTCTCTTTAATTCCTCAAACTCAACAATATTCAGAGCTGAAATTGAACTTAGAAAACCAAAATGTAAGTTTTTTGCACATATTTGCACCTCATTAGGTAGGCAACTTAGCTTTTATCTTGTTGGTTGTACTAACAGGTGCTTTATATGATTTGTATGTTATTGGTAGATTGATAACAGTATTAGCGTTAAATAATAGAGACTTGAAAGCTTTTTACTGGAAAAACATTGCACTGTTAAGAATGTTCAGGGCCACGAATACATTCTTTCTTGCTATTTTTTCAAGGTTCCATTGTATAGGGTGGTGTGTTTGGATATTATCTTTTTTTTTTTTTTTTTTTTTTTTTTTTTTTTTTTTTGACAGGCAGAGTGGACAGTGAGAGAGAGACAGAGAGAAAGGTCTTCCTTTTCCGTTGGCTCGCCCTCTAATGGCTGACACGGCTGGCGCACTGCGGCCGGCGCACCACGCTGATCCGAAGGCAGGAGCCAGGTGCTTCTCCTGGTCTCCCATGGGGTGCAGGGCCCAAGCACTTGGGCCATCCTCCACTGCACTCCCAGGCCACAGCAGAGAGCTGGCCTGGAAGAGGGGCAACCGGGAAAGAATCCAGCACCCCAACCGGGACTAGAACCCGGTGTGCCGGCGCCGCTAGGTAGAGGATTAGCCTAGTGAGCCGCGGTGCCGGCCTGGATATTATCTTTCTTGGACCCTTGGGAAGTTTTAGGTAGAAATTAGTAGCTCTGCAAGTGAGTGTGTGTGTGTGTGTGTGAGAGAGAGAGAGAGAGGGAGAGGGAGAAGGAGAGGGAGAGGGAGAGAGCGAGGGAGAGCGAGGGAGGCAGGGAGGCAAACACAGAGAGGCTGAGGGTGCTCCCTTCTACTGGTTTACTCTCCAAATGCATACAACGACCACAGGCAGACCTGACCAAAGTTGGAAGCTGAGAACTCAACCCGATCTCTCATGTAAGCGGCAGGAACCCAGATGGCCTCGCATCCCCACGGCCATCCCCGCGGCCTCCCAGTTCCTGCATTAGCAGAAGCTGGAGCTGGATACTGAGCCCAGCCCTCCCACAGGGGACCCGGGTGGTTTAATCCGCATAGCAGCCTCGTAAGGAGGGTACTGTGTACTGACGTCATGGGTGAAAGACTGATATTCCGAGAAGCTGAGTCACTTAGCTTCAGGTCACACGTGAGCACGAGGGGCTGTTGAGAGCCAACCTGTCCGTCTTCACACCCTGAGTTCTTCACCAGCTTGTCTGTTACTTCTGCCTGTATCTGCATCTGACTAAGACAAGATCACTGTTTTTCCCCCTTGTGTCGGTGGTTTGTTTTGAAAAAGCAGTACCCCGCGATGACACCGTCTTTGTCCATCATTTTCCTTAATAGAAGTTACAGAAAATGGGGGATGTAGTATCTTCGCAGGCTGGCATATTGCAGAGCCGTCACGAATAGTAATGATTCAAAGCTGCAGGTTTATCCTGAGTCAGGCAAAAAAATCTAAGAACAGATTCTGTTTACAGCGAGATCGTGAGACAGCCTTGAGTTATGATAGTACAGTGGTTGTAGGTAAGTTTGCTATGGGGTATTCTTTCCTTTTTTTTTTTTTTTTTTTTTGAAAGGCAGAGTGGACAGTGAGAGAGACAGAGAGAAAGGTCTTCCTTTGCCGTTGGTTCACCCTCCAGTGGCCGCCGCGGCTGGCGCGCTGCGGCCGGCGCACCGCGCTGATCAGATGGCAGGAGCCAGGTGCTTCTTCTGGTCTCTGTGGGGAGCAACTTGGACTAGACTAAGTTACTGGAATTAAGACTTATTCTATGCATCTGCTCTCCCACAATATGGCGCTGAGAAGGGAGAAACAGCTTCTACACAGCTGCCTCCAGTTCAACCAATAAACTGTAGGACCTGCTCCTGATTGGAGGAGAGCAGCATACTCGGCGTGTGGGTAGCAGAGTTGGGATTGGTGGAAGAGGACTATAAAGGAGGAGAGAGACAACATGCACTGGGGAACATCTATCTGAAGGAACACCTGAGCAGCCTCCGAGAGAGCCGGCCGGCGGTGTGCCACTCCCCCGCGGAAGTGGGGAAAGTGGCAGGGGGAACCGCCCTTCCACGGAGGTGGAAGGGTTGGTAGCCAACCCGGGAAGAACCAGCAGCAAACCCAGGGAGGGCCGAGCAGACAAAAGAACAGCGCAGGGTCCTGTGTCGTTCCTCCACGAAGATGGGGAGCGACAGTCTCCCATGGGGTGCAGGGCCAAAGCACTTGGGCCATCCTCCACTGCACTCCCAGGCCACAGCAGAGAGCTGGCCTGGAAGAGGGGCAACCGGGACTAGACCGGGACTAGAACCCAAACACCAAACGAACATCACCCGAGTGCCTGCAGCCAGTGTTCCAACAGCAAGGACCAGCAAGGCTTCGGCTAATCGGCAGTGAGTCCCGCACGTGACCTGTGCCCTCCCTTTGAGTCTGGGTCTTTTCGTCCGAGAGGGCTTCCTCAATTCTTGTACCAAATCCCCATTCTGGTGCATCTGCAGGACAGTGTTGTAGCCTTCTCCCCTAGCCACGCCCCACTGTGGTGCACTTCCGGGCTGTGGGCCAGTTGGAAGAGGGCTGGATGCCCTGTGGGAGGTCCAGCACGTTGCTGGCCACATAGTCGCTGACGCCCTGCACCGCGGCAGGGGGCTGCCCCCGTGTCTCCCTGGGGAAAACCAGCATCCCATTCTTCATCTCCAGCGCCTCCAGGTGCTCCCCTGAGCCGCCATCACCCACGCGAGAGCTGGCTGTCTTCATGCCTAAACTCTGCAGGCCACTGCCCCGTGTCCTGCGGACCCACTCATCCCTACACGCTTGCTGGAGCCCAAAGATGGCTCATTTCAAGAAGCTGAGTGTAGTGACTCATGAATCCTTGCGAGCAAATCTGTATAGCTCTTTGGACAGCTGCTTCACAACACATGATAGAATTCTGAATCAGTACAGGAAAGTGGGAGTGTTTGTTACTGACTCATTTGTCCATTCATATATATATTCATTCAAGAAACCAAGCACCTGCTATGCGCTTCCACTACCGGGCACAGGGATAGAATGATGACCGGAATGTTACACCTGCTACTGTTGGTTCACCCCATCGTGGCTGTAATCAAATGCACCACACACTGTGTGCAAGTGAGCTAAGGAGCACGGTTCTGTGCAGAGGAGCCCAAGAGAGCCATCGGGGACAGGGAGCCGAGATGAGATCCCAAGGGTGAGTGGGACCCAGCAGGGTGAAGAGGGAGGGTGAGCTTTGCTCACAGAGGAGCATCGCCTTGTAGGGAGGAAGCAGACGATGCGTGTGAGAAGCTGGACCATCAGTGTGGACTGGAGCAGCCAAGCCACGGTAGGGCTCCCAGGAAATGCAGGGCCAGAGTGGGGCGTGGAGGGCACAGACCGGGTAGCACCTGGGTTTTAAGGATTTTAGTTTAATTAGCGGAAAGTTGCAGAAGGGTTTTAAGGAAGAGGATGTATGGGCTGGCGCCACGGCTCAATAGGCTAATCCTCCACCTAGCGGCGCCGGCACACTGGGTTCTAGTCCCGGTCGGGGCACCGGATTCTGTCCCGGTTGCCCCTCTTCCAGGCCAGCTCTCTGCTGTGGCCCGGGAGTGCAGTGGAGGATGGCCCAAGTGCTTGGGCCCTGCACCCCATGGGAGACCAGGATAAGTACCTGGCTCCTGCCTTCGGATCAGCGTGATGCGCCGGCCACAGCGCGCAGGCTGCGGCAGCCATTGGAGGGTGAACCAACGGCAAAAAGGAAGACCTTTCTTTCTGTCTCTCTCTCACTGTCCACTCTGCCTGTCAAAAAAAAAAAAAAAAAAAAAGGAAGAGGATGTTAAAACACAAATTGAGATACCAAGAAGTGCTTGAAATTAAAGAGTTGAAAAAAAAAAAAAAAGGTTTGGGTGCTGGTGTCGTGGCTCAGTGGGTTAAGCTCCCCCGGAACACCAGCATTGCATCAGGTCAGACTGCCATTTGAGTCTCTGCTGCTCTGCTTCCAATCGACCTTCCTGCTAATGTGCCAGGGAAGGCAGTGGAGGGTGGAGCTCCTGGCTTCCACCTGGCCCCAGCCCTGGCCATCATGCCATTTGGGGAGTGAACCAGTGGATGGAAGATCTCTCTGCCTTTCAAATACATTTTTAAAAGAGAAAGGAGAGGTTTTATTGAGCTAGCTGAAACAAAGGCTAGGTCCCGGGACGCAATCTGCCAGCAGCACGGCAGGTAGCGTGTGGAGAGATGCCCACTGCGTCGGCAAAGCCAGGGGATTTCGCTGTGCAAATGTGGGGAGAGGAAAACACACACGCTGCACCCACACTGGCTGCAGATAAGAGAAGGGGGCACCACGGGCCAAGTCCTGGGAGAGGAGGAGAGTCCACAGGGAGCGGTGCATGCTGCCGCTCACTCACTGATTCTGCGTGGACGCCAGTCGCCTTGACAGTGAATCCTCCACAGGCAGGAGGGCAGTGAGGAACAGTTGTCCCAGGCGGGACTCCAGCTTCAGTAAATCTGCAGCAGGCCAGTTTTTAAGCTGATGATGTTGTACGGCCCTCAAATGACGTCATAAACATCCAAATGGCTCTCGGCAGAAAGAAGGTCCCCCACCTCCACCCGGACCTTAGCCCAGAGCTATCAGTTTTGTATAAACTCCTATCTCTTCCTTCTCTCCGTCCTCTGGCCTGTAACTTCATTTAGGACATCTCAGGATTCTGTGCTTACCTCCCCCTCCCCCTCTCCCTCCCCCTCCCCCTACTCCCCCGCCCCCTCTTCCTTCCCTCTCCCTCCTTCCCCTCCTTCCCCTCTCTCCCCCTCTCTCCCTCTTCCCTCCCTCCCTCTCCCCTTCTCTCCCCCCTCCCTCCCTCTTCCCCTACCCCCTCTCCCCCCTCTTTCCCCCTCCCTCTCCCCCCTCCCCTTCTCACTCTCTCCTCCTCTCACCCTCCCTCTACCCCCTCCCTCCCTCCCCTCCCTATACCCCTCTCCCTCCCTCCCCTGCCTATACCCCTCTCCCTCCCTCTCCCTTTCCCCCTTCTCCTCCCTCCCCCTCCCCTCTCTCTCCCTCCCTCTCCCCACCTCCCCCTCCCCCTTTCTCCCCCTCTCTCCCTCTCTCTCCCCCTCTCCCCCCCTCTCTCCTCTTCTCCCTCTCCCTCCTTCTCCCTCCTCCTCTCTCCTCCTCCTCTCTCCTTTTCTCTTTTTCCTTAAATATTTTTCAGTTATAGCCTTGAGAGTGTCCCTTTGGGATTTTGTTTTAAATAAATAGAACAGGATTTCTAGAGTCTGACAGTGAGTCTTGGGGGCTACAAGAATCCCTGAGATCGGTCAGGTGGTCTGCACTCGACCACTTTTTTTGGCATACATTTTAAAAACTTGAAATGTGAGATTGTGATCTTTTTGGAAATCTTGGGTGTTGTTAATATTTACCTTCTTAAGAAACCTGCATCTAATTTGACTTGGATGTCTCAGTTAACACATTCACCTAATTTGAGAGTTACTAATAGTGACTTTTTTTTTAAAAGATTTATTTATTTATTTGAAAGTCAGTTATGCAGAGAGAGAGGTCTTCTATCCAGTGGTTCACTCCCCCGATGGCTGCAACGGCCGGAGCTGCGAAGCCAGGAGCTTCTTCTGGATCTCCTGTGTGGGTGCAGGGGCCCAAGGACTTGGGCCATCTTTTATTGCTTTCCCAGGCCATACCAGAGAGCTGGATTGGAAGAGGAGCAGCCGGGACTAGAACCGGCACCCATATGGGACGTTGGCGCTTCAGGCCAGGGCGTTTACCTGCTGTGCCACAGCACCGGCCCCAATAGTGACTTTCGTTACCATGTTGCATATCCCTCACTTAATAAAAATGGATCCCTGACTCAAATAGCGATGATAAGTAACAATGTATACTTCAGCATTTCCCCATAAATACCGTGTGCATTCAGAGTGGAAACTGCAACGCCCTAAGACAGGAATTTGCAGCTAGGAGGATTTCAGGATCTGTAAACCGAATGTCACCCCATGGGCGATGCAGCCCCTGCTCCCCGGGGTGGTTCTGTGGTGAAACGTTGTCAGGCGCCGGCACCCGGGGAAGCATCTGCTTTGTTTTCAAGCACAGCACAGTGGCTCACTGATGAACCAGCTATTTCTAGGACAAGTGTACAATGATACTTTCCAGTAGAAAATTAATGAATCTCGTTGCTAAAAACAGAAGCCCCGGAATCCAGAGACATCGTTCAGAATAGGACGAATCCTGGGCAGCAGATATGGGTTGAAGGCACGGCACTGGCAAGCAGCTTGGAAAACCAGGCACAAATTACTGTGCTAGAGGAGAAAGAGGAAAAGATTATTAGCAAAATTACTCTATTTATATTTATTCAAAAGGCAGAGAAGCAGAGGGAGGGAGGGAGGGACGGAGGGAGGGAGGGATCTATCTTCCATTTGCTGATTCACTCCCCAAATGCCCAGAGCAGCTGGGGCCGGGCCAGGGGAAAGCCAGGAGGTGGTGATACAAACCAGGTCTCCCAGATGAGTGGCAGGGATGCGCATTGTCGGGAAGCTGGGGTTGGCAGGGGGCTGGAACTGAAACCCTGGCACTCCTGGCTGAGCCGTGGGCATCTTAGACACTGTCTTAACTGTAGCCCAAAAAACCTGCCCCCAAATGCACTTCTTAGATGGCAGTGTTGGCTGTCACGTGACATTATTAGCACGTGTTCTGGCATTTTGCTTTGTCGTTGGACAGAATTGCCAGTGCAGGTTTAGAATCGCTGTTTGCTTCGTGCCTGATAAATACAGTGCATATGAGGGAGCTGTGCCCGCCAGCGTCTTATTTTTTGTCACTGAGAATTCCGTGTTATTGAAGAAGAGATTTAAACTTTAGCGAGGGTCGTTTCGTGGTAGAGACTGGAAAAGTGCGTCGAGAACACTTCTGGTGGAGGGCCAAGCGTGTGGCCCGTGGGGAAGCGGGTGGCGATGCAGACCAGGGGCTTCCGATGATAGACAGACGTAGGTGGGGACCCGTGTGCCTGCTGGGCTGCGTCCAGACCTGAAGGGGAAGTTGCAGGCATCAGCTGTGTCTCCAGCCTGTTGTGCGGAGAACGGGCACTGTGCACACACTCTGCAGTCCACACGGAGCCGGCCTGGCTCTCCCCGGGGAACGTGCACCCCTGAATGCCTAAACTCACGGGGTGTGAGAGAAGCATTTCTTCATGGCACTGATACAACCATAAACCTGGGGCCAGCGCTGTGGCATAGTGGGTAAAGCCGCCGCCTACAGTGCTGGCATCTCATATGGGCGCCAGTTCGAGTCCTGGCTGCAAGGGCGGAGTTGGGCCGGGCCAAAGCCAGGAGCCTGAAGCTTTATCCAGGTCTCCCAGATGGATGAAAGGGGCCCAAGCACTTGGGACATCCTCCACTGCTTTCCCAGGACATTAGCAGGGAGCTGGATCTGAAGTGGAGCAGCCAGGATTCAAACCTGTGCCTGTATGGGATGCCGGCACTGCAGGCAGCGGCTTTACCCGCTACGCCACAACACAGGCCCCTCAAAACAACTTTGAACAAAGAAACATGCCGTTTGATGCAGTTGATTTAGAATTCACCTTATGTGTATATTATGGTGCACGTGGTGTCAGTTTTTCCGTGAGCCCTCTGTCCCAGAACCCATCTGGTATCTACACGCCATGAGCCCTCTGTCCCAGCACCCATCTGGTGTCAGGTGTGTGTCCAATAAGTGCTGAATGAATGAATGAACAAAAATCAACGTGGGCTGGAGCTCTGAGGGTGTGTGTTAGTGAAGTTCTTTCAGGAAGTCGTCACAAAGATGGGAGACGTTAGGGTGACAGGTGCCACGGATGAGGTGTGTGGCGCTGGCCTTTCTGGCCGTATGCATTGGCTTGTCTGCTTCTCAACATTCTGAGGCTATGAGTAGCGCAAACTTAAAGCACTTAGAGGCAGCTATGAAAGCATGACTGCTGGGGCTGGCGCTGTGGTGTGGTGAGTTAATGCCCTGGCCTGAAGCACCGGCATCCCATATGGGTGCTGGTTCAAGTCCTGGCTGCTCCACTTCTGACCCGGCTCTCTGCTGTGGCCTGGGAAAGCAGTAGAAGATGGCCCAAGTCCTTGGGCCCCTGCACCCACGTGGGAGACCCGGAGGAAGCTCCTGGCTCCTGGCTTCAGATTGGTGCGGCTCCGGCAGTTGCAGCCAATTGGGGAGCGAACCAGTGGCTGGAAGACCTCTTTGTCTTTCTCTTTGCCTCTCCTCTCTCTGTTGTGGCCAACTGAGGAACAAACCAGCAATGGAAGACCTCTCTCTTTCTTTCTGCCTCTCCTCTCTCTCTGTAACTGACTTTTAAATAAATAAATCTTTAAAAAGTGTGACTACTAAGTAGGATTTGACTGCACCATCAAGGTTCTGTGCTAAATACCACCAAGCGCACCTGCCATCCCCATAATGTGTGCTAGGAATGCCCAGAGGATTTCTAATGTTGCATGTATTACAAAGATATTCACGAAGTCATGCCTTAAGGTTCTCATTAGGTAGAAATTTATATTATGTGATCTATGCCTTACCTGTTCTCTTCCAAACAAAATTTGAAATGACTGTTGAAGCTAATATTCTCCCCTGCTGCTGCTATTGAAAGACATTTATTTTTTATCTTTTAAATCTTTTTTTTTTTTTTTTGACAGGTAGAGTTAGTGAGAGAGAGAGAGAAAAAGATCTTCCTTCCATTGGTTCACCCCCAAAATGGCTGCTACGGCCAGAGCTACACCAATCGGAAGTCATGAGCCAGGTGCTTCCTCCTGGTCTCCCATGTGGGTGCAGGGACCCAAGCACTTGGGCCATTCTCCACTGCCTTCTCAAGCCATAGCAGAGAGCTGGACTGGAAGAGGAGCAACCAGGACTAGAACCCAGCACCCATGTGGGATGCCGGTGCCACAGGCGGAGGATTAACCAAGTGAGCCACAGTGCTGGCCCCTATCTTTTAAATCTTAAATTTCATCATTTCAGAGGCTATAACATGTTTAGATATTAAAAGAGGAAAAATGGTTCAGCAGCACCCCTTTAACTTGAAGCTCTGAAATTAACAACCTCTAAACATTAAGAATGGTTTTTAAAAAAAAATTATTTGAAAGGCAGAGTTAGAGAAAGAGAAGAGTCTTCCCTCTGGTTCACTCCCCAGATGGCCGCAATGGCCAGAGCTGAGCCGATCCAAAGCCAGGAGCCAGGAGCTTCCTTGGGTCTCCCACGCGGGTGCAGGGGCCCAAGGACTTGGGCCATCTTCTACTGCTTTCCCAGGCCATAGCAGAGAGCTGGATCAGAAGTGGAACAGCCAGGACTCGAACCAGGGCCCATATAGGATGCTGGCGCTGCAGGCAGCTACACCACAGCACCCGCCCCCAGTGTACCGTATTATTAGAATCTGTTTGGCATCTGTTTGTCCAGTGCTATGCGTGTCAGCCTAAGGAGACTTGTATGAGTGGCATGGCACAAACTCGATTGTAGATTCAGTCAGATATCTCCCTCTGCTCACGGGAGCGGACAGAGACCCTGGGGCTGCTTTGTAACTGCAGGAACAGGGTGGGGGGCAGAGAGGGAGAATCAGAGCGCCCGCTCTACCCTCACCTCCGCAAGGGAAGAGGAGGTTTTTGGAAGTGCCCATTTCTTGTCAAATCGAAGCTGTCTCCAGCTGCTGCCATCCCTGTGTGTGCCCTTGCTGAAGACGCCAGTGGCGTTTGGGCTCAGTACGTGCTTTTTCTTCCCAAGATCCTTAGTCCTGAGTCACCCTCATGTTTGAATTTCGCGCGTTTTAGGTCTCCTTACCTACTCTGGTCCAGGAACTCGGAGAGTCTCGCCGCTGTCAGAGGCGCATTTAAGCTTGGGAGGAGTGTGACTGTGACGCGGAGCTGGCCAGACTTTGGCCTTGGTGTCTAACACTTTAAAGCTTCTGTTTTTCTTTCTTTCTTTTTTTTTTAATAGTAAATAAACTTTATTTATCTTTTCCTCTGAGATGACGTTGCCAAGTCACAGATTTGCATACAATAGTTAGGTATTGACTATGTACAATTTACAGTAGTATTTTCCTCTGAAAAATATAAGTACAAAAGCTAAGTAAACAATGAGGTACTGCCATCTGCGATTTATCATATGTCATAGCTTAAAGAACTAGTCTTTAGCAAATATTCAAAAATTAATCTGGGTAAAATAGTCAATTAAATGCTCTGATTCATCAGAAAAAAATCCACTAAGTTTTCACCTCAAAATGTTTTTCTAAGACTTGGGCCCTAAAGTAGTTTTAGACACTTGTGCAGCCAACGAAACCATGACAAATCTACATAATCCGTTGAGTACTTGATGTATGCTAATATTATGTAAATGAAAGCATGCTTATTTACATTTCCAGTGATAAACAGGCTTTGCTTCCCTGTATCTGTTTTCTAGGCTCCAAAGTGTTTTTGAGAAGTAACTCCCCTATCCCTGGCAACTTAAAAGCTCTTATTTCTTGTATTTTAATTGCTGTCTTGACTGCTGAATATTTCTTTGGGAACTCGGCATATTCGTACAGTAAGTGGTCTGATTTAATACAGGATTATATCGGAGCCAGAGTGTCTCTTATTTGAGTGCAGATATTCAGATCAGTATTTCATTCAAAAAGTTACAGTCATAATGGCCCAAATTTTAATTTGGTTCATTAATAATATTGGATTTTTTTTCTTTTAAAAAAATGTTTAATGGGAGAAAAGCCAGTGCGCTAACTTTTAAAAATTTGTTAATAGGATTATCTGAACCATCCTTTGTGGCGAAACATGAAGACAGTTTGTTTAAGGATTTATTTCAAGACTATGAAAGATGGGTTCGTCCTGTGGAGCACCTGCATGACAAAATAAAGATCAAGTTTGGCCTCGCAATATCCCAGCTCGTGGATGTGGTAGGTGTGCTGGGTACGCGAGTTCATTTCCCGTGGGGGCGGTGAGCCAGCGCCATGGCCCACCTGCTGAAGGAGACGCAAGCCATTCCCTCAGGGACCTCACCAGTGTCACAAAAGGACACTTGCCCGCTGCTGGCTAGCTCAGAACTAGGCGATCACACTCCCCTGCTGTGTCCCCAGGATACTCAGCAGTGTTTAAATATATATATATAGAAAGTATTACTTATAGACACGCCTTTGTTTTCTGATTAAAGCAGTGGTGCGTGATTTTTTGTAGAGAATTTAGAAAGTGCAAAAAATGAATAAAATAAAAATGGATTCTAATTCTACAACCCTCAGATGACTAATGTTAACATTTTATTGCATTTCTTTCCAGTTTTTCCTTTGTGTGTATGTTACAAATTGAAAGAATGTTAGGTATAATTTCCGTTGCTGGCAACGTTTCCCACTACTGTTTACATGATAAACATTTTCCTGTCATTACATAGTCTTCAAGTATAATTTTAATGGCTATGTGATATTCCTTTTCTAACTTTTAAGTCTTCAACTTATTTATTTGAGAGACAGATGGACAGTCAAAGGGAGACGTTAAACAAGTAGAGAGAGAGAGAGCTCCAGTTTGCCGATTCACTCTGCAGTTGCCGGTACACAGAGCCAGGAGCCCAGAGTTCCGTCTAGTGGATGTCAGGAACCCACCCAGAGCCGTCACCTGCTGCCTCCCGGGTCCACACTGGCGTAAGCTGGAGTTCAGAGCTGAAGCTGAGAACCCAGCCCAGCACTCTGGTCATGGAACGCAGGCATCAGACTGGCATCTTCAATCACCAGCCCCTTTACAATTTATTTAACCATTATCCTATTGTGCTTTTTTGTTTGTTTGTTTTTAAAGATTTATTTATTTACTTGAAAGTCAGAGTTACAAAGAGAAAGGAGAGGCAGAGAGGTCTTCCATCCACTGATTCACTCCCCAATGGGCCATTAACGGCTGGAGCTGCACTGATCCGAAGCCAGGAGCCAGGAGCTTCTTCCGGGTCTCCCCCATGGATGCAGGGACACAAGGACTTGGGTCATCTTCTGCTATTCCAGGCCATAGCAGAGAGCTGGATCAGAAGTGGAACAGCCAGGACTCGAACCAGTGCCCACATGATGCTGATACTGCAGGCAGCTGCTTTACCCGCTACGCCACAGCACCGGCCCCTATTATCCTATTATTGGCAGAAGATTGTTCCCAGCTTTATTGCTCTAAGTGACCATGATGGATATGTACATACATTGTCTGACTTTCTCCTTTCCTTAAGGCAACTGAGTCCGAGGATATATGTGAATCTGTGGATGTCGCCTCACTGTACCAGAGAGGCCAGTGAGTAGACATGGTTGTGTCCCCAGCCCCTTGGGGATGCTGTAAATAAAGATAGGCAAGTGGCCGGCGCCGCGGCTCACTAGGCTAATCCTCCACCTAGCGGCGCCGGCACACCAGGTTCTAGTCCCGGTCGGGGCGCCGGATTCTGTCCCGGTTGCCCCTCTTCCAGGCCAGCTCCCTGCTGTGGCCCAGGAGTGCAGTGGAGGATGGCCCAGGTGCTTGGGCCCTGCACCCCATGGGAGACCAGGAGAAGCACCTGGCTCCTGCCTTCGGATCAGCGTGGTGCGCCGGCCGCAGTGCACCAGCCGTGGCGGCCCTTGGAGGGTGAACCAACGGCAAAAGAAGATCTTTCTCTCTGTCTCTCTCTCTCACTGTCCACTCTGCCTGCCAAAAAAAAAAAAAAAAAAAAAGGCAAGTGGAAGTAGGGAGAGTGGGACGTGTGCCCAAAGGTCTTTCCAGCTGGGGCTATTGGCACATAGAGCACGGTGCCACGGTCCTGATGACCGAGAGGATCAAAGGCAGCAGGGGTAGGGGAGGTGGCCCTGAGCTGGCCTTGTAGGACGAGTGGAGTTTGTTGTGACACAGAGGAGACCTACTTTAATAAGGAGGAACGATACGACCCTGAGCCTTTTTGTGGTGCTGTTGGAAGCCCTGCTGCCTAGGAGCGGTCTGGCTGGGCTGCAGGGGAGGCGGGGAATGCACCTGCCTGCCACTTCCTAAGCTCTTGTGCTTGGAGAGCTTTCCTTCTGGCACAGAAGGCCAAGTTCATCTATCAGACTTTGTGAAATGGTTGCTGACTCCTGACAACAGGGTCTCCCCGACTCGCTCTGGAATGCAGTGCCCGGTCCTCAAGCGCTCCCTGCCTCCCAGTGTCCACGTAGCACGCATCTTGTCCTTTTGTGTCCATCCCAGAACCTAGCGTGGTCTCTGGCACTTAGTGGATGTTCTACAAGCGATCTAATAGGGAAAGCACCACAAGGATAAATAAGGGGTCGCCTACCTGGTGTGGAGGGGGCAGGAGGTGTAGGAGTTTGAGAAGCGAGTTAGATGACCACACAGAGGAAGGGACAGGACCTGACCCTGAGGCTGGAGGCGTCCAGTTTTGAATCCCGAGTGATGAGAAGGGGAGAGCAGCAGGGATTTGGAAGATGCAGATAGTGGTCATGGAGCCGGGCGGAGGGGTTGGCGAGTTGGCTGTGGTTTGAGGTGGCCATCGCAAAGCAAACGTGCACCAGCCCTTGGGAAGTGGGCACTGACGCAGAGCTGAGAGGTGAGCCCGAGGTCGGCTTGGAGTCGCTGGCCTGGGGCGATGCTGAAAACCTCGAGGTGGGAGTTTTTAAAGCCGGAAGGGACAGCGGGAGCAGATCTTTGAGGAACATTCATGGGCAGTGGTGGAAGAAGGAGCTAACCATGGACAGGAGTGGGGCAAGGGCGGCGTCCTGAGAGAAAGCCCCAGAAAATACAAGGCGTGCGAGGGAAGATGGGGACCCAGGGGCCGGGGCCTGCAGATGGAACAGGAAAGTCAATGAGATGCTTCCAAGTTGTTTTAGGTTCTTTGTATCCCTGAAGTAGCCTCTACCCTGTAGTCTTTTATGTGGGTTTTCCCTGAATTTCTTCTGAACTCCACCTTATTTCCTATATGTATGACTCTCTCTCTCACCTCCCTTCCAAATAAGAGAGAGAGACAGAGACAGAAAGAGAAAGAGATTTTCCATCTGTTGGTTTCCTCCCCAAATGGCTGTGACAGTTGGGACTGGGCCAGCTGAAGCCAGGAGCCAGGAACCCCATCCGGGTCTCCCACGTGAGTGGCAGGGGCCAAGGACTTGGGCCATCTTCTACTGCTTTCCCAGGCACATTAGCAGGGAGCTGGATCAGAAGTGGAGCAGCTGGGGCTGGTGCCGCGGCTCACTAGGCTAATCCTCCGCCTAGCGGTGCCGGCACACCGGGTTCTAGTCCCGGTCGGGGCGCCGGATTCTGTCCCGGTTGCCCCTCTTCCAGGCCAGCCCTCTGCTGTGGCCAGGGAGTGCAGTGGAGGATGGCCCAGGTGCTTGGGCCCTGCACCCCATGGGAGACCAGGAAAAGCACCTGGCTCCTGGCTCCTGCCATCGGATCAGCGCGGTGCGCCGGCCACAGCGCGCCAGCCGCGGCGGCCATTGGAGGGTGAACCAACGGCAAAGGAAGACCTTTCTCTCTGTCTCTCTCACTGTCCACTCTGCCTGTAAAAAAAAAAAAAAAAGAAGTGGAGCAGCTGGGACTCAAACCAGCACCCACACGGGATGCTTTCATTGCAGACAGCAGCTTTACCGGCAACACCACAGCACCGGCTCCGGCAGTGTGGTTGCAGCCAAGTCGCCTCCCTGGCTCCGTCTCTGTGTCTGTAGGATAGAAGGACTGCGGTGGATGGTACCGCGAGGTCCTCTCCAGCCCCAGGGTTTGAATTGGGGAAGACTGCCCTTGGGGACAGCAGTGTGGGCGGGACGGCCTGACCTTGCTGAATTTCCGGGTCCTCCTCCTTCCCCCAAGGGGAGACCTCCCAGGGCTGCCTCCCTCCCCAGGGGTGTGCTCCCTCCGTCTCCACCTCTCCCAGGCCCTTCACTCTTGCTGGGATAGGGGAGGGGTCACCCCCACTTGGCTGAGCTGGCTGCCTCCTCCTCTCTCCCCAGTCTGTGGGCTTCACCCCGTGTCCTGTGCGTGGTGTGCTTGTGGTTGGGTGACTGCCATGGCCTTTAACTGGGGCACTTGGCTCCACCATGCTTCAGTAGAATTTAACGGAAGGAATGTCACTTCAGTTAGGCCTTGAACATCTGGGAAAAGACTGGCATAGCAAAGACAGGACAGCAGGAAAGGATACGTGACACATCCTGAGGACCCTCGAGACGTAGGATCTAAAAGCATCCAAGGCTGTGACTCCAGGACTTTTTCTACGTAGCAAACCCATGGGGAGATTCAAATTCTTGCCTTAGCAGAGGCAAATACTGTAAGGAAGAGTCCCCGAGGAGTGCTCACACGTGCTGTGTCCCCGACCCTGGGACAACGTGGTCCTCCACGCTAGCCCCTCTGCAGTCCAGGTGTGTCCTGTAGAGCGCAGTGGGTTCAGCTGCCACCTGCAGCACTTGTCCCATCTTAGCACACTGGCCGGGTCCCAGCTGCTCCACTTCCCATCCAGCTCCTTGCTAATGTGCCTGGGAAGACAGCGGGTGATGGCCCCAGCGCTTGGGCCCCTGTACCCATGTGGGAGAGCTGAATGGAGTCGCAGGCTCCTGGCTCAGCCCTGGCTGTTGTGGGAATGGAGAGAATAATCAATCAATCAATCAATATCTCTCTCTCTCTCTCTCTCTTTCTGCCTTTCAAATGCTTAAATAAATCTTAAAAAAAGGAACAAGATGTGACCTGGGATTAAGGATGGCTCACGATTCACTGGCAGGCTTTCTCCCCCTCATAGTACTGAACACATAAAACAGTGGAGTTGGCTGGAGGAAATGTAGTAGTTGAGACTGGGAATGTTAAATCTAAGACTGCCAACAGTGTGCCTTAGAGCAGTTTATCTGAAATGCAAATCAGGTTGAAACGAATCTGATAGGGGCTGGCACTGTGGCGTAGTGTTTAAAGCCACTGCCTGCAGTGCTGGCATCCCACGTGGGTGCCAGTTCCAGTCCCGGCTGCTCCACTTCCAGTCCAGCTCCCTGCTAGTGCAGCTGGGAAAGCAAAGGTAGATGGTCCAAGTCCTTGGGCCCCTGCACCCACATGGGAAATCCAGAAGAAACTCCTGGCTCCTGGCTTCAGATCAGCCCAGCTCTGGCTGTTGCAGCCATTTGGAGAATGAACCTGTGGATGGAAGAAGACCAGTCTCTCTCTGTCTCTGCCTGGGCCTGTCAGTAACTCTGCCTTTCAAATAAATAAATAAATAAATAAATAAATAAAGGAATCAGCTAGGCTGGGAACAGATCCTGTTTTTCCAGAACACGAGACTGACACACACAGCGTGGGCACTCCAGGGAGAGGCGTGTTTGTATAAAAATGTGAACATTCTAATTTAAAGAATGACTGTGTCTTTAATTGAAATAAGCAATCTTATTTCATCTTTATCTTACAGGATGAGAAAAACCAGTTAATGACGACAAACGTGTGGTTGAAACAGGTGTGTACCGGCACCACTGGTCACCACAGGGCTTTTGGCACAAAGGGACCGAGTATGTGGGGTGCAGAGGGGGCCAGGGTGGATGTGGTCCTTGTATTCATCCAGTTAATGTTTTCTGAGTGTCTGCGCTGTGCAAGGCCCTGGCAAAAGAGCAGTGAACAAAACAGACCCTGCCCTCAGGAACTTGGACTGAGAGGGAAATGAACGGGTCAGTCGGATGGCACCTTAGAGCTGGATCAGCCTGCAGAAAAACACGTTGGAAAGAGGACAGGGAGTGCTGGGGGCTGTGCTTAGAGTGCTCACTGAGGAGGTCGGGGGTGAGCAGAGACCGGCAGGAGAGGAGGCGAGCCATGTGGCCATCTGGGAAGGATCCTGCAGGTACAAAGACGTGTGCCTGCGGGGTTCAAGGCGCAGCAAGGAAGCACTGTGGCTCGGGGTGGGTGGGCCACGGGCCACGGGTGGGTAGAGGAGGAGGATCAGCTGCACAAGAGGAAGCTGAGGAGTGGGGCACCTGGGCCACCACGAGGGCTCAGCTTTCCCCAGGGAGACGGGCACGAGCAGGGAGGTAAGGGGTTACTTCAGTGTCCTGAGCCCCTTTTATATCAAAGCCTTTTTGTGAGGGACATCGTACGTGTGCCTTCAGCTGTTGGCAAGTGTTGCTGTGTCCTTGTCATCCCTAATTGTCAGACCTGCTGCCGGTTCCCTAACCCAAACCCCGAAGCACTGAAGACAGGTGTGCTTTTCTGGCGAGGCAACTCTTGCTTTTCTTTCTTTCTTTTTTTTTTTTTTTCCCAAAGATTTATTTATTTATTTCAGAGGAAGAGTTACAGAGAGAAAGAGGGAGAGACAGGAAGCAGAGAGAGAGAGGTCTTCCATCTGCTGGTGCACTCCCCAAATGGCTGCAATGGCCAGAGCTGAGCTCATCTGAAACCCAGAGCTTCTTCCAGGTCTCCCACGTGGTGCAGGGGCCCAAGCATTTGGGCCATCTTCTATTGCCTTCCCAGGCCACAGCAGAGAGCTGGATCATAAGTGGAGCAGCCAGGATGGGAACCAGTGCCCATATGGGAAGCCGCGCTACAGGCAGAGGCTTGGTCTACTATGCCACAGTGACCGGCTGTTTTTCTTTTTTTCTAAATTTGTATCTATTTTATTTGAATGGGGTAGGTAGGTAGATATAGATAGGTGGGTGGAAGGAGGGGTAGAGAGAAAGCAAGCACCCATCCACTGATTCACTGTATGTCTGCAATAGCCAGGGCTGGGCCAGGCCAAAACTGGGAGCCAGGAACCCAATCTCGGTCTTCCAAGTGTGTGCAGGAACCCAGCTACTTGAGCCATCACCCACTGCCTCCTAGGAAGACATTAGCAGGACGCTGGAATTTAGAGAACTAGGACTTCAATCCAGACTCTGTGCTATAGGAAACATCTCAACTGCTGTGCCAAATGCCCGCCCTGGCTGCCACTATTTTTTAAGGAGTACAAATTTCATAAGTACAACTTTAGGAATATAGTTATTTTTCCTACCGTACTGGCCCTCCCACCCATACTCTCACCCCTCCTTTAACTTTGTACACAGAAGACCAACTCTATACTAAGATTTCAACAATTTGCACACATACACAAACTGTTTGAAAACTAGTTTTACAGTTAAGTCTCGTAACTCACTGAGGACAGAGATCCTGCATGGGGAGTTAGTGCACAGTGACTCCTTTTGTTAATTTAACAGTTAACTCTTATCTATGGTGTCAGTGACCACCCAAGGCTCTTGACATGAGCTGCCTAGGCTATGGAAACCTCTCTGATGGCCACTTCTTTCCATTGGGATCTCATTCACAGAGATCCTTCATGTAGAATATTTTTTTGCCACAGCATTTTGGCTTTCCATGCCTGAATTGCTCTCGTGGGCTTTTCAGCCAGACCAGGAAGCCTTAAGGGCTGATTCTGAGGTCAGAGTGTTACTTAAAGCAGTTGTCACTGAGTCTGCTGTGTGGACTGTTTCCCATATTGGAACATTCTCTCCTTTTTAATTCTATCTATCATTACCAGGCACTTGATCCTATTTATTATAAGACTTTAACACTTAATCCTATCTATATGTTCACTTTAACACTTAATATCATCATTTTAACAATTACGATGGCATTTTTACCACCAAGCTTAATGGGATTTGGAGTCCTATGACAAGTTTTTGAACTGTAGCCTTAGAAGTAAGTCTGTAGGAATGTATGCAGAACTATACAGCTTTACAGTTACAAACTTTCTCCTCCCTCTCTTAGTCCCAGTCTTATTTTTTACTGAGATATGTTTCAATCAATTTTGTACACATATGATTAAATCTATGTTAAGTAAAGAGTTCAACAAATAGTATGAATGAGAAAAAAATGGAACTGATCCTCAACAGGCAAGACAAGGACAGCTCAAGTCATTCCTTCTCAAAGTGTCAATTTCACTTCTACAGATTTCATTTCAGGTGCCCTATTAGTTATCACAGATCAGGGAGAACATATGGTATTTGTCCCTTTAGGACTGGCTTATTTCACTAAGTATGATGTTTTCCAGACTCTTCCATTTTGTTGCGAATGACCAGACTTCATTTTTTTTTACTGCTGTGTAGTATTCCATAGTGTATATATCCCATAATTTCCTTATCCAGTCTTTGGTTGATGGGCATTTAGGTTAATTCCATGTCTTAGCTATTGTGAACTGAGTTGCAATAAACGTGGAGGTACAGATAATTCTTTTGTTTACTGATTTCATTTCCCTTGGGTAAATTCCGAGGAATGGGATGGCTGGGTCATATAGTAGGTCTATATTCAGATTTTTGCGGTATCTCCATACTGTGTTCCATAGTGGCTTTACCAGTTTACATCCCCACTAATAGTGCATTAGTGTACCTTTTCCCCCCACATCCTCACCAGCATTTATTGTTAGTTGATTTCTGTATGAAAGCCATTCTAACTGGGGTGAGATGAAACCTCATTGTGGTTTTGATTTACATTTCCCTGACAGCTAGTGATCCTGAACATTTTTCATGTGTCTGTTGGCCATTTGGATTTCCTCTTTTGAAAAATGTCTGTGTAAATCCTTGGCCCATATCTTAACTGGGTTATTTATTGTATTGTTGTGGAGTTTCTTGATCTCTTTGTATATTCTGGTTATTAATCCTTTATCAGTTGCATAGTTTGCAAATAATTTCTCCCATTCTGTCGGTTGCCTCTTCACTTTCCTGAATGTTTCTCTTGCAGTACAGAAGCTTCTCAACTTTATGTAATTGTTAATTTTGGCTTTGACTGCCTGTGGCTCTGGGGTCTCTTACAAGAACTCTTTGCCTGTGCCAATGTCTTAGAGGTTTTCCCCAGTGTTCTCTAATAATTTGATAGTGTTGGGTCATAGATTTAGATCTTTAATCCATGTTGAGTGGATTTTTGTGTAAGGTGTAAGGCAGGGGTTTTGCTTGATACTTCTGCATGTGGAAATCCAGTTTTCACGGCACCATTTGTTGAAGAAACTGTCCTT
The DNA here is from genome assembly GCF_051225735.1 of Oryctolagus cuniculus. NCBI lineage: Eukaryota > Metazoa > Chordata > Mammalia > Lagomorpha > Leporidae > Oryctolagus > Oryctolagus cuniculus. The sequence goes on from NC_142878.1 coordinate 106,151,580, forward strand.
GCTCCAGGGATTGGTTTTAGCTCCTTGATCAAATATAAGTTGGCTGTAGATGTTTGGATTGATTTCTGGTGTTTCTATTCTGTTCCACTTGTCTATCCATCTGTTTTGTACCAGTACCAGGCTGTTTTGATTATAACTGCCTTGTAGTATGTCTTTTTTTTTTTTTTGAAGATTTACTTATTTATTTGAAAGTCAGAGTTAGAGAGAGGAGAGGTGTGGGGGGGGGCGATGTCTTCCATCCGCTGGTTCACTTCTCAATTGGCTGCAATGGCTGGAGCTGTGCCTATCTGAGGCCAGGAGCCAGGAGCTTCCTGCAGGTCTCCCATGTGGGTCCAGGGGCCCAAGGACTCGGGCCATCTTCTACTGCTATCCCAGGCCATAGCAGAGAGCTAGATTGGAAGTGGAGCAGCTGGGTCTTGAACCAGCACCCATATGGGATGCTGGTGCTTCAGGCCAGGGCATTAACCCTCTGTGTCACAGGGCCGGCCCCTTGTAGTATGTCTTGAAATCTGGTATTGTGATGTGATGTCTCTGGCTTTTTTTTTTTTTTTTTTTTGTATAAAATTGCTTTAGCTATTCGAGGTCTCCTGTGCCTCCATATGAATTTCAGCATCATTTTTTCTAGATCTGAGAAGAATGTCTGGTATTTTGATTGTTATTGCATTGAATCTGTAAATTGCGTTTGGAAGAATGGACAGTCTGGTGATGTTGATTCTTCCAATCCATGAACATGGAAGATTTTTCCATTTTTTGCATCTTCTATTTCTTTCTCTAATGTTTTATAATTTTTAAAAATTATTTATTTGAAAGGCAGAGTTACAGAGAGAAGGAGAGGCAGAGAGAGAAAGAGGCAGAGAGCGAGAGAGAGGTCTTCCATCTGCTGGTTCACTCCCCAAATGGCTGCAACAGCCAGAGCTGGGCCAGTCCAGAGCCAGGAGCTTCCTCCAGGTCTCCCATGCAAGTGCAGGGGCTCAAGGACTTGGGCCATCTTCTTCTGCTTTCCCAGGCCACAGCAGAGAGCTGGATGGGAAGTGGAGCAGCTGGGACTCAAACTGGCACCCCTATGGGATGCTGGCACTGCAGGCGGTGGCTTTACCCACTAGGCCACAGTGCCAGCCCCTAATGTTTTATAATTATCATTGTAGAGATCTTTGACATCCTTGGTTAAATTTATTCCAAGGTATTTGATTTTTTTTTTGTAGCTATTGTGAATGGCATTGATTGTAGAAGCTCAATCTAAGCATTGGCAGTGTCTGTGTATACAAAGACTGTTGATTTTTGTGTATTGACTTTATATCCTGAGACTTTACCAAACTCTTTGAGGAGTCTTTTGGACCCCCTATATATAGAATCATGTCATCTGCAAATAGGGATAGTTTGACTTTCTCCTAAAATTTATATCCCTTTGATTTCTATTTCTTGCCTAATGGCTCTGGCTAAAACTTCCAGGACTATATTAAATAGCAATGGTGAGAGTGGACATCCTTGTCTGGTACTGGATCTCAGTAGGAATGCTTCCAACTTTTCCCCATTCAATAGGATGCTGGCCGTGAGTTTGTCATAAATTGCCTTGATTGTGTTCCTTCTATACCCAATTTGCTTAGAGTTTTCATCATGAGAGGGTGCTGTATTTTATCAGATGTTTTCTCTGCATCTATTGAGATGACATCATTTTTGTTCTGCAGTTTATTAATGTGATGTATCACTTTGATCAATTTGTGAATGTTGAACTGTCCCTGCATACCAGGGATAAATCCCACTTGGTCTGGGTAGATGATCTTTCTGATGTGTTGTTGGATTTGATTGGCTAGAATTTTGTTGAGGAATTTTGCATCTATGGTCAGGGAAATTGGTCTGTAATTCTCTTTCTGTTGAATCTTTATCAGGCTTAGGAATTAAGGTGATGCTGGCTTCATAGAAAGAATTTAGGAGGATTACCTCCCTTTCAATTGTTTTGAATAACTTGAGAAGAATTGGAGTTAGTTCTTTTTTTTTTTATCTTTTTTTTTGACAGGCAGAATTAGTGAGACAGAGAAAAAGGTCTTCCTTCTATTGGTTCATCCCTCAAATGGCTGCTATGGCTGGCGTGCTGTGTCGATCCGAAGCCAGGAGCCAGGTGCTTCCTCCTGGTCTCCCATGCAGGTGCAGGACCCAAGCACTTGGGCCATCCTCCACTGCCCTCCCGGGCCACAGCAGAGAGCTGGACTGGAAGAGGAGCCACCGGGACAGAATCCAGTGCCCCAACTGGGACTAGAACCCGGGGTGCTGGTGCCGCAAGCAGAGGATTAGCCTGGTGAGCTGTGGCACCAGCAAGTTAGTTCCTCTTTAAATGTCTGGTAGAATTCAGTAGTAAAGCCATCTGGTCCTGGGCTTTTCTTTGTGGGGAGGGCCTTTATTACTGATTCAGTTTCCATCTTGGTTATGGGTCTGTTTAGGTTTTCTATGTCTTCATAGCTCAATTTAGGTAGGTTGTATGTGTCCAGGAATGTACTTCTGCTAAGTTTCTCAGTTTGTTGCCATAGAGCTCTTTGTAGTAATCTCTGATGATTCTTTTTATTTATCTGGTGTCTGTGTTACATTTCCTTTTATCTCCAATTTTATTTATTTGGGTCTTCTTTCTCCTTTTTTTGTTAGTTGGGCCAATGGTGTGTCAATTTTATTTTTTTCAACAAATCAGCTCTTTGTTTTGCTGATCTTTGGGATTTTTTTTGCATTTAATTTTGTTGATTTCTTCTCTAATTTTAATTGTTTCTTTTCTCCTACTAGGTTTGGGTTTGATTTGCTATTGCTTTTCTAGATCCTTGAGATGCATTGATAGCTCATTTATTTAATGTCTTTCCAATTTCTTGATATAGGCACCTATTGCTATAAACTTTCCTCTTAACACTGCTTTTGCTGTATCCCATAAGTTTTGATATGTTGTGTTGTCATCTTCATTTGTTTCCAGAAATCTTTTGATTTCTTCTATGACCCACTGTTCATTCAGGAGCATGTTGTTCAGTCTCCACGTGTTTGAGTGTGTTCTAGATTCCTGAGTTGCTGATTTCCAGCTTCATTTCATTGTGGTCTGAGAAGATGCATGGTATGATTTTGATTTTTTTTTGAATTTTCTGAGACTTGCTTTATGGCCTAGTATGTGGTCAATCCTAGAGAAAGTTGCATGCACTGCTGAGAAGAATGTATATTCTGCAACTGTAGGATGAAAAGTTCTGTAGATATCTGTTAGGTCCATTTGGTCTATAGTGTCGATTAAATCTGCTGTTTCCTTGTAGATTTTCTGTCTGCTTGATCTGTCCATTGCTGAAAGTGGGGTATTGAAGTCCCCCATTACTATTGTATTGGAGTCTAAGTCTCCTTTTAGATCCCTTAACATTTCTTTTAAACAGCCAGGTGCTAGGTAATTAGGTGCATATACATTTGTAATAGTGACATCTTCCTGTTGAATTGATCCCTTAATCATTGCACAGTGCCCTTCTTTGTCTCTTTTAACAGTTTTTGTGTTAAAGCTTCTTTTGTCTGATGTTAGGATGGCTACACCAGCTCTTTTTTGGTTTGTGTTAATGTGGAATATCTTTTTCCATCCTTTCACTTTCAGTCTGTGTGCATCTTTGTCGGTGAGATGTATTTCTTGTAGGCAGCAAATAAATGAGTTTTGTTTTTTAATTCATTCAGCCAGTCTCATTTAACTGGAGCATTGAGGCCATTTACATTCAAGATGACTATTGATAAGTAATGACTTTGCTCTGCCATTTTTCCAAAAATATTCTTTTTTTTTTTACTTTGGGTTTCCTTGTACTTTTACTGAGAGATTATCTTCTGTTACCTTCTTTCATAGTGATGACCATGTTTCTATTTTTCTGTGTGCAGCACATCCTTAAGCATCTTTTGTAGGGCTAGATGGGTGGTGATAAATTCTTTCAATTTCTATTTGTCATTGAAGGTCTTTATTTCACCTTCATTCATAAATGAGAGCTTCGCAGAGTATAGTACTCTGGTGTGACGGGTTTTTTTCTCTTAAGACTTGAACTATATCTTACCATTCTCTCCTAGCCTGTAGGGTTTCTGATGAGAAGTCTGCTGTGACTCTAATTTGAGATCCTCTGAAAGTAATCTGGCATTTCTCTCAAGCACATTTTAGAGTCTTTTCTTTATGTTTTACGTGGTGAGTTTGATGACAATGTGTTGTGGTGAAGATCTTTTCTGGTCATGTCTATTAAGAGTTCTATATGATTCCTGTACTTGGAGTCTCTCTTTTTCCAAATTAGGGAAGTTTTCTGTTATTATTTCACTAAAAAGGCCTTCTAATCCTTTCTCTCTTTTCACACCTTTGGGGCCTCCTGGAATCCAGATGTTGGGTCATTTTGATAATATCCTGTAGATTCCCAACAGTGATTTTTAGTTTGCTAATTTCTTCTTGTTTTTGGTTTGACTGTTTAATTTCCTGTGCTTTGTCTTCTAAATCCGATATTCTTTCTTCCGCTTCACTGATTCTGTTGCTAAGGCTCTTGACCCTAATTTTTGTTCTATTGAATTCTTTATTTCATTTTGATTTCTATTTCAGATCTAGATTTCATGGGAGAAATTTTCTTTCATGTCCTGTACAGATTTCAGTAGTTCATGGATTTGCTTCTGATTACTTCTATGTGATCTTATGATCAATTTTTTGAATTCCATTCTTGTATTTCTTCCATCTCACCATCTTCACAATCTAGTATTGAAATGTTGCATTCTGGCCAGCGCTGCGGCTCAATAGGCTAATCCTCCACCTGCGGCGCCGGCACCTTGGATTCTAGTCCTGGTCAGGGCACCGGATTCTGTCCCGGTTGCTCCTCTTCCAGTCCAGCTCTTTGCTGTGGCCCAGGAGTGCAGTGGAGGATGGCCCAAGTGCTTGGGCCCTGCACCCGCATGGGAGACCAGGAGAAGCTCCTAGCTCCTGGCTTCGGATCAATGCAGTGCGCTGGCCACAGTGTGCTGGCCATAGTGGCCACTGTGGGGTGAACCAATGGAAAAAGGAAGACCTTTCTCTCTCTCTCTCTCTCTCTCTCTCTCTCTCTCTCTCTCCACTCTGCCTGTCAAAAAAAAAATGTTGTGTTCTTTTGGGGGCATCATGTTGTCTTATTCTTGTTTCTTGAATTGGTGCATCTGTTCAGCATTTGTGGAGATACTCATTTGTTTCTTCGGGTGCCACTCTTAACTTGATCACTGTTACTGTGGAGTTGGACAGGCGTTTAAATATATGCAGTGTGTAATAAGTCCAGCTCTACCTTGCATGAACCATCCCAGTTCACAGAGGTGGCAATGCAGGTGCAAGTGTTCCCCTTGAAGCTTAGGGTCCTGAGCCTTCAGGTCCCTGGGGTGGTCAGTTGGTGGGCAAGGGCCTGAGCAAAGCCATGGGCACACCCAGCTGTGGTCCTTACCAGTGTGTCCCCAGGACCATGGCTCGCGTCACTGCAGGAGGGGACAGGGGCTTGCCCTTGGGCCATCAGAAAGATGCATGGCGAATTTGGAGGGAGAGACAGTTTCATTTCTAAAATGTCTGTTTTGACCAAAAAAAAAGTGTGCTTTTCACTCTGCACCACTTCTGTTGGCACTGAGGCAGGTTTCTGTTTTAAAGCAATGGACAGACGTAAAACTCAGGTGGAACCCCGAGGACTACGGAGGAATCCAGGTGATCCGCGTCCCCTCCGACTCCCTCTGGACCCCAGACATCGTCTTGTTTGATAAGTAAGTTCCGTCCTAAATGCATCCGGTTGCATCCGACTTGGGTTCTAGCAAGGTTTCTCCCTTTTGCAAACCTCAGCTGTAGTGTCAGACCTGATCTTGCATTTGCTGTCATGAGCCTCCCAGTGGGTTCTGTGCATTTCTGAAAGTTGCAAAAGACATGGGGTGGGGGTACAGGGGGGTGGAAGGCCATCGGGGAGGGGTTTAGCCTGCAGCGAACCCTCGTGGCGGCCCTGAGAGGCAGCCACTGAGTTACACGACTGGCCACTCACACGGCGGCTACGTCTGTTTCCCAGACAAGCAATCAGAGGCCCGGGGCAGCTGCACCTTCTGCACGCTCACGCAGCTGGCATGTGATGGGAGGGCTTCACACCGTGGCCATGGATGCCCTGTGTGCCCACTTGGGTACCAGACATCGCCTTCCAGCTCTGGGCGGGAGGCGTATTTTAAAAAGTTGACTTCGTGTTTTATGTTCAAACGCGCATCTTTGCCGCCGTGTTTAAACGCAGTATTGGGAGGAGTGAAGATCAGTTACGACCTGTCTTTGTGAGTTTGAAGGATGGGTTTTTTAACTCAGGGAAGGGGATGGTTCTGGGCCCCAATTTTGTTATTTCTGTGACCACCCTGGGTGTACTGGGGAATTTGTGCTTATCCTAAAGCCCTTTATGTGCCAGAGGCATTTGGCATGAAAATGGAGCAAATATTGTGCAAAGTTCTCCTTTAAAAACCTTTCCTTAGGGACCCAGCACTGTGGATAGAGGGCTAAGCCTCAGCCTGTGGTGCAGGAATCCCATATGGGCACCAGTTCCTGTCCCGGCTGCTGCTCTTCCAATCCAGCTCTCTGCTGTGGCCTGGGAAAGCAGTAGAAGATGGCCCAAGTCCTTGGGTCCCTGCACCCATGTAGGAGGCCTGGAAGAAGCTCCTGGCTCCTTCAGATCAGCTCAGCTCTGGCCATTGCAGCCACTTAGGGTGTAAACCAGTGGGTGGAAGACCTTTCTCTCCATCTCTCCCGCTCTCTGTAACTCTACCTCTCAAATAAATAAAAATATTTAAAAACAAACAAACTAATTTGAAAGGTAGAGTTATATAGAGAGATGGGGAGGGAGGGAGGGAGATTATCAGGGAGCTGGATTGGAAGTGAAACAGCCAGGACTTGAATCTATGCTTATATGGGATGATGGCATTGCAGGCAGTGGCTTAACCCACTGCACAATGCCAGCCACACAAAACTTTTTTTTTTTTTTGAAGACTTTTACCTCTGAGCCTCTCAATCTGAAAGAGGTGAACAAGCTAGGAGGTCACATGGTGCACCCCCTGGAGCGGAGCTTCCTCCTCAAACGCCTGGGGAAGCAGCAGAAGATGGGCTAAGTCCCTGGGCCCCTGTCACCCACGTGGGAGGCCCACATGGAGCTCCTGGTTCCTGGCTTCGGTCTGGTCCAGCTTCAGCCATTGCAGCCACTGGGGAATGAAGTAGCAGATGGAAGCACCGTCTCTCTCACTCTCAGTAATGGATGATTTTTTTTTTTAAAGGATTTATTCATTCATTTATTAAAAAGTCAGAGAGGAAGAGAGAGAGAGAGAGTTTCCTTCTGCTGGTTCACTCCCCAGATGGCTGCAACAGCCAGGGCTGGGCCAGGCAGGAGCCAGGAGCCTGGAGCTCCACCTGGGCCTCCCACATGGGTGCAAGGACCCGAGGACCCAGGCCATCTGCTGCTGTTTTTCCAGGTGCATGAGAAGGAAGCTGGATCAGTTGTGGATTAGCTGGATTTTTTTTTTTTTAGGTTTATTTCATTTATTTGAAAGGCAGAGTGACACACGGAGGAGGAGAGAGACAGACAGGTCTTCCTCTGCTGGTTCAGTCCTTGAATAGCACAATGGCCAGGCTGATGCCAGGTGCCCAGAACACCGTCCAGGTCTCCCATAGGGAGGGCAGGGACACAGCACGTGGGCCGCCCTCCGCTGGCTTCCCAGGCACGTTGGCAGGGAGCTGGATCAGGAGCACAGCAGCTGGCATGAAACCAGTGCTCCGGCAGGGCTGCCCACGGCTCATGCGGCAGCTTCACCCACAGTGCCGTCACACCTGCCCTTGGAGCTTTGTCAGTCCAGGGCTGGATGTGGAAGACGGTGTTCCGTGGAAAGGAGGTGTGGCTAGGGCAGGGTGCCCTGAAGTGTCATCATCTAGAAGCAATGCCATCAGTATAGGACTGACGTCATGCCAGGCTTGTGAGAGGCATGCTCGGGTTGTCCGCTTTCCAGTAGTCACCGTGGGTGTGTGCATGTGTGTGTGTGTGTGTGTGTTCTAGCGCAGATGGACGTTTCGAAGGGGCCAGCACTAAAACAGTCGTCAGATACAACGGCACGGTCACCTGGACGCCCCCGGCCAACTACAAGAGCTCCTGCACCATAGACGTCACGTTTTTCCCGTTCGATCTGCAGAACTGCTCCATGAAGTTCGGCTCTTGGACCTACGACGGCTCGCAGGTGGACATCGTCCTGGAGGACCAGGACGTGGACAAGAGGGATTTTTTCGATAATGGGGAGTGGGAAATCGTGAGCGCCACGGGGAGCAAAGGCAACCGAAGCGACAGCTGCTGCTGGTACCCTTCTGTCACCTACTCCTTCGTCATCAAGCGCCTGCCCCTCTTCTACACCCTGTTCCTCATCATCCCCTGCATCGGGCTCTCCTTCCTCACCGTGCTGGTCTTCTACCTGCCCTCCAACGAAGGCGAGAAGATCAGCCTGTGCACGTCCGTGCTCGTCTCGCTGACGGTCTTCCTGCTGGTCATCGAGGAGATCATACCGTCCTCCTCCAAGGTCATCCCCCTCATCGGCGAGTACCTGGTGTTCACCATGATTTTCGTGACCCTGTCCATCATGGTGACCGTCTTCGCCATCAACATCCACCACCGCTCCGCCTCCACGCACGACCCCATGGCGCCCTGGGCCCGCAGGGTGTTTCTGCACAAGCTGCCCAAGCTGTTGTGTATGCGCAGCCACGCCGACCGCTACCTCGCACAGGAGGAGGAAGAGGAGGAGGAGGAGGAGGAGGCGGGCAGCGGGCGCAGGCCCCGGGCTCCCAGGAACACGCTGGAGGCCGCGCTGGAGTCTGTCCGTTACATCGCCAGGCACGTCACCAAGGAGAGCGCCGTCCGTGAGGTCTGTGGTGTGGGTCTCCTGATGCAGGCCTGCTGCTCCTCTAACTCAGACGTGACTTTCAGGGTCCAGGGCACAGTGAGCAGCGTGGCCCTTGAGGTTAAGCGTAGAACGAGGGCCAGTCGACACTTTTTTTTTTTTAAAGATTTTTTTTACTGGGGCTGGTACTATGGCGTAGTGGGTAAAGCCGCTGCCTGCAGTGCTAGCATCCCATTTGGGTGCTGGTTCAAGTCTTGGCTGCTTCTCTTCCGATCCAGCTCTCTGCTATGGCCTGGGAAAGCAGTAGAGGATGGCCTAAGGCCTTGGGCCCCTCTACCCACATGGGAGCCCTGGAGGAAGCTCCTGGCTTCAGATTGGTGCAGCTCCAGCCATTGTGGCCAACTGGGGAGTGAACCAGCGGATGGAAGACCTCTCTCTCTCTCTCTCTCTCTCCCTCTCTCTCTCTCTCCCTCCCTCTCCCTCTCTCTCCCTCTCTCTCTCTCCCTCCCTCCCCTTCTCTCTCTCTCTCTCTCCCCTTCTCTCTCTCTCTCTGACTCTCCTTCTGTGTGTAACTCTGACTTTCAAGTACATAAATAAATCTTTAAAAAAAAAGATTTATTTATTTATTTATTGAAAGGCAAAGTTGGAGGGAGGGAGAAATAGAGCTTCTATCCACTGGTTCACTCCCCAGATGGCTGCAATGGCCAGGGCTGGGCCTGCTGAAGCCAGGAGCTTTATCTGCATCTCCCACGTGGGTGCAGGGGCCCAAGCACTCAGACCATCTTCTGCTGTTTTCCCAGGCACATTAGCAGGGAGCTGGATCGGAAGTGAAGCAGCATCCCTGAAGAGTGACATAGAGGGAGATACAGAGATGGATCTTAAATCCATTGGGTCACTCCCCAAATGGCCACAACAGCCAGGGCTGGGCCAGGCTGAAGCCAGGAGCTTCCTCTGGGTCTCCCACGTGGGTATAGGGGCCCAGGCACATGGGCCATCCTCAGCTGCTTTCCCAGGTGCAGTAGCAGGGAGCTGGACAAAGCTTGAGGAGGCTGGGTTTGTAACGGGACTGGCTCTCAGCTGCACTCGGCACTGGCAGGCAACAGAGGGAGGCAGACATGGAGGTGGCCAGCAGCTCAGCCGGCTGTACCTTACACTATGTGCAGTGTTACCCATGTGCCTAACGTGTTTCTGTTTTTCTGTGACAGGTGGTGGAAGACTGGAAGTTCATAGCCCAGGTGCTTGACCGGGTGTTCCTGTGGATGTTCCTGCTGGTCTCAGTTGTGGGTTCTCTTGGACTTTTTGTTCCTGTTATTTATAAGTGGGCCAATATAATAATACCAGTTCATATTGGAAACGCAAATAAGTGAAATTGCTGAGGAGTGCTAGGTTGAATTTGGTTATCAAACATAGATCTTTTGGCACCAGTAGAACTATGAAAAGTGGAAACTGTTTAAAATTTTTAAAAATTATTTTGAGGGGCCAGTGCTGTGGTGTAGTGGGTGCAGGGCCAGCATCCCATATGGGTGCTGGTTTGAGTCCCGGCTGCTCCACTTCCCATCCAGCTCCCTGCTAATGTGCCTGGGAAAACCTAAGTGTTTGAGTCCCTGCACCCATGTGGGAGTCTCAGAGGAAGCTCCTGGCTCCTGGCTTTGGTTGGAACAGCCCAGCTCCAGCTGTTGCAGCCTTCTGGGGAGTGAACCAGTGGATGGAAGACCTCTCTCTGTCTCTGCCTCTCTCTGTAACTCTTTCAAATAAAATAAACCTTTAAAAAATCATTTTGAGAGGAAGAGGTAGAGAGAAAGCTCTCATTCACTGATTTATTCCCCAAATGCCCATAACAGTTTGCAAGACCAGAACCAGGAGGCAGGAACTCAGTCCAGGGTGGCAGAAACCCAACCACTTAGAGCCACCACCTGCTGCCTCCCAGGGTTGCATTAGCAGTAAAGTGGCCTTGGGAGTGGGGCTGGGATTTGAACCCAGGCACCCCAACAGGGCACGTGGGTCTCCTAAGTGGTGCCTTAACCACCAGGCCAAACACCTGCCCCCGTGATTAAAAGCGGATGCCAGCTTTTAAGTAGACTTGCTAGCATCAGCGAATCCCGGATGCTCCCTCAGCACACGGCCTGCACGGCTGGAGTAGTACCTGGCCCAGCCACACTGGACCTGCCACATCCTCCCTCTCTGAGCCGTGCCGGTGGAGGCCCACGTCTGTATCCTGGCCGACAATCCTAACTTTAATCAGCAGCGAAGTCTGTGTTGATTGTGCTGAAAGGCGCCAGCTGTACTTGGAGTCATTTTAAAAGCTCTGCCTGCACGTGGTACAAGTACACATTCTGAAATTCTGTCCTGGACTCCTTCACAGCTAATCTTTAGCATAAGATTCCGCTGCTATGCTAAGTAAGCTGGCTACATGATAGAAAAGCAGTATCCCAGTAACTCATTTTTCTATCACCAACATGAGAACTGGACACTCCTTTTAGGCTCACTTTTAGATGCTTAAGCTGAATGTACTGTTGTATTAACATTTAAAAAAGTGTAATATACTTACCTTCAATTTATTTGAAAGCGAGAGAGGCAGACATCCACTGTTTGATCCCCCAAACACCTGCAACAGCCAAGGCTGGGCTAAATCCTGAAACTCAGTCTGGGTCTCCCACGTGGCTGGCAGGAAACCAGCGCCGGGAGCCATTGCCTGCTGCCTCCCAGCGTGCACGTGAGCAGGAAGCTGGACCCGAAAAGGAGGAGCCAGGACTCGAAGCAGGCACTGTGGGAGGTGGGTGCATCGGGTGATGACTGAGCTCCGTCCCAGACGCCTGCCCCCGAGTTGTCACCTACCTTGCCCTGTACCGGCCAGTCCTGTGCACGTGCAGCCGGTTCGAGCCCTGGCTGCTCTGCTTGCGGTCCAGCTCCCTGCTAACGTGCCTGGGAAGGCAGCAGAGGACGGCCCAGGTGCTTGGGCCGCTGCACCCACGTGGGAGACCTGGATGGAGCTCTGGGTCCTGGCTTCAGGCCAGCCCAGCCCTGGTCTGGGGAGTGAACCAGCAGATGGAAGATCCATTCTCTCTCTTCTTGAATTCTTTAAAATAAATTTTAAAATCTTGGAAAACAAATTTCATCTCTAAGTCTTTAATGCAGCTATAACCAGGAAGGACACGCCATTGGAAACCTTTGACTGAGACCTCGTAGCTCCTGAGAGAACAGCTGTAAGCCATCCAAATTCAGACGGCAGAGAGCACCTGTCTAACTTCCGGGCTACTTAGAGTTTAATGCCACTTTACGAGTGAAAGTGTGGCTGGATGAATTTAACCTGCCTTTAGCTGTCTTAGCCGGTACACACCCCCTTACTGTGGCCGAGGCTTTTGTACATAAAGAAATGACACTGAACAAAGCTGCCTTCAACTGTTTGAAACGGGAGTCGCAGTGGGTTGCAAAACTGTACGTTTTTATTTTTGCACAGGAGAAACACTGCCTGGTGAGAGGGTGGTCGGCTCCGTGGGGGGCTGGGGTTGCAGGTGTGGCGCCCAATGCGCTTTCCTGAGACCCCCATCTACGGAGGGGACGGGGAACTGCGGACATGTGTGTGTGTGGTCACAGGAGGCGGTGAGTGGCGTCCTGCCATCGGCGGGCAGATCTGGGGTGCTGCCGAAGGTGCCACAGTGCCCAGGACATCCCCCCTGCACCCCAACACTTACCCAGCCCAAGGGGTCAACAGCACTGAGGCCGGGAAACCCAGTCCTACAGGTTCATGCTGTGGCCTGTGTGTTGTGTCCGCCCAGAATTCACGCGGGTGGGGGTGGGGGTGGGGGTGGGACTGGACCCTTACCCAAGAGGCCGCAGAGCGCCGGCTGGTCCCTTTGTTCACGTGGGGACGGGGCTGGAAGCTGCCCCTGGCCAGACACTGAGTCTCACTGGCTCCTTGCGCGCGGACCTTCCCGCCTCCAACACAGCCGTTAGAGCTGCGAGCGAGCGTGCGGCATCCCCTTAGAGCCGCCCACGCACCATGGGCCGTGCGTGGGCAGCCACCGCGCGCCCAGGCAGGAGCCATCCGCGGGCCTGAGGCTGGCCAAACGGTTCCGAACAGAAACGCACGGCCGAAACCCTGAAGCAGCTCAAGCCGGGAGCAGACTGTGGGCGGAAAAAGGGCAACCCCCGGGCTGTGCACTGCGAGGTCGCGCGGAACGGATGCTGACACGAGGGCTACCCAAGGTCAAGGTTTGCAGCTCAGCCACTGGGACGTGGGGAACACTTCCGGCTCACAGCCCGACTCTACGCAGCGCTGTGGACGGTTCCATCCCTCATCACCAAAGCTCGTTCGGTGCTCATTTAGCCGTAATAAATGCTCTGGCCATTTTTTTATTTCGACAAAAAAACACAGGACAACCGGAGACTAAGGAAGCCTTGCAATGCCAAAGACAGCAGTGATAGGCTGGTAACAGGACGTAGGTCACAGCCGAGAGACGGTGCTCAGGCGTCATCCCTGGCCATGAGCGGCTGCAGGAACAAGCCCGCCGTGCCTAGAATGCACACCAGGATGAAGACCCACAGGAAGATGCGGTCGATCACCATGGCAACGTACTTCCAGTCGTCTTGGATCTGCAAGACCAAAGCCAGAGAAAGCAGTCAGAGAAAGGGCAGGGTGGTGCAGCCTCCGGAGTCCGTCTCTAATCCATCAGCAGGAGCGAGGCCACCGAGCGTGCAACAAACCAGGCATCCTGGTCCTCTGGGGAAGCTGACCATCTCAAGTGCCTGGCTACTCAGAAGACAAACAGGTACTTGCACGGTTAGCTGTGTTTCGAATCAGAAAGGTCCGAACATGTGTGTCACAGCTTTTCTCGATCAATTTTGCTTTTACGAAGTCACACAGCTCCCCTGCTGGGAATGAGGGGCCTGCCTTGCCGTGGCTGACCCAGTCCCAAAGTCCTTGTGCTTTAGATACTGGTTTCCTTGTAGCACCTGCTCCAGGAACTCAGAGCTCCTGGATGTGAGCTTACTCTCCCACCGCCCCTCCACATCGCCCAAGTGCTACAGAGTGAACACCAGCCCACCACCAAGCGCCCTGCTGACTGTGAGACTAATTGCATATCGTGGGCTGGGCTCGGGAAGGAGAACTGCACGGCCACCTCCCTGCGAGACAGTCCAGAGAGCAAGGGAACCGTAATCAGATTGAGAAACACAAGACCTATGAATCAGTGGCTGAGAAGCCGTAATCACATCACAAAGGCAGGCGTAATTTCGTGATTTAATTTAGGGCGCTGCGGCACGACTCTGTGCCGCCATTATGAACTGGAGTAAGCCTGACCTCCGGGTGACACCCAGAAGCACTGGGGAAGTTAGAGTTACAAAGGCCACTGTAGAATCCCGAGAGCCGTGGCTCCTCCTCACCCCCACGGGCAGAACCTGAGAGTCACGGAGTCAGAGGGTGGAGAGGCAGCATCCCAGAGACTCTGCTTACAGTCCCAGCCCTGAGCATCTGGGTAAACTGTCCCTCCCCGAGCCTCGACTGCCGCGCCTGCCTCCGGGGCTGTTTCAGCGCAGTGCTGAGCGGACGGGACCCCTGGGTAGTGACGTCGGTTTTAAAAGTGACCCTGCTCCAAGCTGGGGTCTACCTTCCCCTGACAGCTCTCACCACTGACCCTCCTGAGAGATGGCACTGCAAAACGTCCATGTGAAATGAAGCAAAAGGTACACTGTGTTGCAAAAAAAAAAAAAAAAAAAAAAAAAAAATTGAATTCAAGCATAAGGAGTCTATAGAAAACTCATAGAGGGGCCAGCCATGTGGCACAGCAGGTAAAGCTGCCACCTGCAACCCCATGCTGGTTCGAGTCCCGGCTGTTCCACTTCTGATCCAGTTCCCTGCTAATGCACCTGGGAAAGCAGCAGAGGCTGGTCCAAGTGTTTGGGCTCCTGTACCCACGTGGGAGACCTGGATGGAGCTCCAGGCTTCAGCCTGGGGGGCTCTTTCTGTCTCTCCCCTCCCCTTTCTGTAATTCTGCCTTTCAAATAAGTAAATATAAAAAAAATTATTTGGAAGAGTTACACACAGAGAGATTTCCATCTGCTGATTCACTCCCCAAATGGCTGCAGCAATAGCCTGAGCTGGGCTGATCCGAAGCCAGGAGCCAGGAGCTTCTTCCAGGTCTCCCACGTGGGTGCAGGGGTCCAAGCACTTGAGCCATCTTCCACTGCTTTCCCAGGTGCATTAGCAGGGAGCAGCCAGGTCTTGAACTGGTACCCATATAGGATGCTGGCACTGCAGGCGATGGCTTTACCCACTATACCACAGCACCAGCCCCTCAAATAAGTAAATCTTAAGATTTTTTTTAAAGGACACAGAAGTCACATTTTAAAAAGTTCACAGAATGTACCTTTTATGAAAAAACATAGATTTCCATTTTTCTGCAACAAAATAAATTGCATTTTACGATGATTTTTTAAAAAATTATTCAAAAGGCAGAGAAGATGATCAGAGGTCTTCCGTCTGCTGGTTCACTCTCCAAGTGCCTGCAACAGCCAGGGCTGGGCCAGACTGGAGCCAGGAGCTCCACCCAGGTCTTCGGGCCCAAGCACTTGGACCAACTCGTGCTGCGATCCCAGGTGTGTTGGCAGGGAGCTGGATCAGAAAGGGGAGGAGCCAGGACTTGAATCAGTGCTCCTGTGGGCTGCAGGAGACAGTGACACAACGTGGTCCTCCAGAAACATCTGGAAGCGCCCTGGTACAAACAGGACTGCACAGAGAGGCGAGAGGACTCGCGTTTTCCCTCTGTTGTTCAAGCTGCCCAAGCACCGTGGTCCTGGCCGTTCTCTGGCCACTGGAGCCCCGGCTGCATTGTGGGTGAACTCGCCCAGCCCCCTCCTGGAGGCAGCCAGAGAAGAGGCTCGGAAGCCTTTGGGGCTTGGGATGCGTGGGTCAGTGCGAGAGGCCCTGCGCCCTGGTAGTCTTTCCTGCAGCTGGCTTTCCCAGCCTACCCTGTGCAGCCCAGAGACTCGGAACCTGGGGGCCACGGTGAGCCTGGCTGGAGGTGGCCCAGGGCCACCAGCAAACAAAGGCTCTGCAGGCCCATAGAGCTAGAGGTTCCCTCCCTGCCTCCCCACCCCCGGCAGCACTCAACCTCCGAGGAGATGTGGCTGGGAGCCAGCTGGGCCCTCAGCCATTTGGCAAGGCTGGCGGCCCCAGGGAAAAGGAGTTTACAGTCCCCCATACACGAGCCCAGCGCTCTGAAGGCAACGGAGATGGCAGCCAGGTGGGCCACGGGAAACACAAAGCAGGAAGCCGCTTCCTAGAGCCAAGAGGAAAAGGTGAATAACAGCAGGTGCAAGAAATAGGTCGTAGCAGAGAGCCAGAGACCAGCAGGTGGCGCGATGGAGCAGCTGTGCCCAGGCAGGCAGGGGTGGAGACAGGAAGCACCAGGAGGAGAGGCCGCACCCCAGGAACGGCAGGCGTTGGGGGGGACTCGGTAGAAGTCATCACCTGGGATGTCCCGGAATTACAGGAAGAGGCAAAGTGCAGGAGAGGACCCCACTGCGCATGAGCTCCTAGACAGAACGAAGGCTCGCAGAGAGCCGCGCTCAGATGTGCTCCAACCATCCGAGGCAAAACGACTGGGCAGCAATGCTTGCTAAGGCTGCAAGGAAAAAGAACGTTGCCCTCTGCCAGGTGCAGGCAGGACAGAGGAGGGCTTCCAGGAGGCGGCAGCACCCGCAGGCCAAACGTCAAAGGCGAATACATCTAGTGACCAAAACCAGAAACGGCCACGGCGGAAGAGGACATGCCTAAGACTCCGGAACGCTCGCTCTGGTGCCCCCCAGAGCGGCAGGGTGGGTGAGGGCGGGGGGCACAGGAGTGGCGGGAACGGAGTAGTTGAGTCCCTACTCAACTGCAGGAAACCTGGATTGAGTTCCAGGCTTGGACCTGGCCCAGCCTTGGCCAACGGAGGCATCTGGGGAGTGAACCAGCAGTGGGGAGTGCTCTCTCGTTCTCTCTCTGCCTTTCAAACAAAGTTAATAAATGTGTATTATGGAAAACTGCGCCTGGATTTCCAAAGTTTTCTTGGCCAATGTAAACTAAGCTTTTGATTCTGTGTTCTGTAAACTTTCTGAAGCCCCCTTGTGTCTCTATTTACCTAGCAACCAGAAAACTTGTCTCAGATTTACTGGCTCAAAAGACGCAGCTGTGAGCCACACACACAGCTCCCAGATCCACCCAGCAGCTCGTGCGTGGGACCTAGCACGGCCCGAGTGGCCATCGAGACTCCTGGCCCACCCAGGGCCCTGCCGCCAGCCAGACTCCTGCTCCGGTCCGGGGCCCCAACCCCAGCCCTGACTCTGAACTGCAAGATCACTGCTCCTCCAAAGACCAAGTGTGAGCTCACGGCAGGGAACGGCCGGGCCACGCCTCTCCACCACCCCTTAGGACCCAGGGAGCCCCTACAGGGGGGGTCCTTCATGGCTGTCCCACCCTCAGGAGCTGGCCCCAGGGACACAGCCTGGGCTGAGAACAGGGGCTGCAGCCATGTGGGAGCCAGAGAGTATGAAGCAAACACACCTCTGGAAAGCTGAGCTAATGCCAGAGCGGCCACGACTCCGACACGGGAGCAGGGAGTCCTCGGGCAGCCGCCTGCCTCCCTCCAGGCACCGAGGAAGCACCTGCCTCCCAGCACCATGCAGTCCAGGTGCCGGTCGGATCTCTGCTTTCCCTGGACTGTCTGGAGGACCCAGCAATACTGGGCCCACGCTCCCACATGGCAACAGAAGACTAGAGGGGAGCTGTGGGTTGACCAGTAGTCTAGACCACCTGCCACGAATGTGCCACAGACCCTACCCCTGCCATGGTTCCGCTCTCACCTGCATCCCGTGAAGGCCCATGGCCTCCCTTTTCATAACTGCTTACAGAACTAGCTCCACGGCTCAGACCCTCCTGAGACACCCTGACCCTCCTTCACAGAAGGGGGTGGGGAGCTCACATGTCACTGCGTACATCCGCCAAATACTTTAACCCCTCCCTCACCAACGGACATATGCCCCCAGCCTCTCATTACTTCAACTAAACCACCCAGCGGAGGAAGGACCACGTGGCCAGGTGGGCAGCGGAGAAACCTGGGGCCGGGGCGGGGGCAGGTGTGTCTGTATGGCTACAATGAGGAGGGATCCATTCTGCGGGCCCCAGCCCCCGACCACCTAACCCAGTCCAGCCAGTCTGCATAGCACCACCCACAGACACCTCTGCCCCATTTCAGTTCCATCCCAAACCCACTCCCACTTCAATACCTTGGGTCTGTGGGGACAGCTGGATGATTTTCCCAAGTCACAACTAAACGATACCTAGTACAGGTTTAACGCTGTGTAAACTATCACTAATCCGTAGCGACCGGGGAATAACCACAGAAGGCAAAGTCTGCACCTGGTGGGGACAGGCGCAATTTCCCCCGAGTCCCTGTGACCCCAAGCTGGTTGGATCTGTGGGTGCAGAACCCGCAGGTGCAGAGCGCGGACTGATAACCCGACATTGGCCAGAGGGTGTGCATTCCAGGGGTGCGCCCGGAGTAAAACCACGGCTAACTTAGAAGAGATCATTTTTCAAAGCGAGCCAAGGGTAGCAGAAACTATCTAGTGCTGGCCAACAGATTTCCACTGGTCATTTACTTCACGTCCACCCACGACAGGAGAACTGGACTTTGGGGCTCAGTACCTGGGATGCGCCCAGGGAGGGGCTCGCCCGGCAGGAGTCACGGGAGTGCTCCCAGCTGCTGGGCGGGCGGTGGGGAGGGCATGCGGGCAGCTGTGTCCCGCCCCTCTCAGTGGCTTGGGTCTGCCACTCACAGCGGAATGAGAGAGGCCGAAGCTAGTTCTGCCAACCATGCGCTAGGAGCTGAAGTCACCTGTAGTTAGCTCTCCGCCAATAAACAAGACAGAAGCAGTTAATCTTAGAGCATCTCATAAAATGATGGAGTGTGTTGCTGGGACCCCTGGAGTGGACAGGGGGCCACACTCCCTCCCAGTGTCACTTAGTGGAGCTCCCTTCTTCCTGGCACTTGGCGTTAGTCCCAGCATTCGATTTTTGGAACTCAGTGCAGAACTCAGTACACTCAATTCTAAAAATGGGCAAAAGGATGTGAATGAAAACCCCAAAAAGGAGATACCGAAAGGGCCAATCAGCATAGAAAAAGAGCCCCTAGGGAAAATGCTAATTAAAACAGTAGGGTGGGGGCCCTGCACTGTGTAAAGCCAGGGTCTGCAGCACCGGCATCCCACATGGGCACTGGTTCGAGTCCTGGCTGCTCCACTTCCGATCCAGCTCCCTGCTCATGCACCTGGGAAAAGCAACAAGGGATGACCCAAGTGCTCAGGCCCCGGCCACGCACGCTGGAGACCCGGATGAAGCTCGGGGCAGATCAGATGATTCCAGGAACCTTACACAGCCTGCGAGCCGCCCGTCCGCCACCCCTGCCACGGAGGCTTGCCGAATGCACACGTGACCGCGTCCTCACCTCTTTGGCCTCGTTCTGTGCCTTCATGTTCTCGGCAATGTACTGCACGCTCCGGATGGCCTCTCTGATCTCAGGGGACAGGGCAGACAGGGACAGCACCGCGTCGACAGACTCCAAGCTGGAGCTGCGCGTCAGGTTGGCGCCGAAGTTGGACATCTTGACCCTGCGGTGGTGACGGTAGCCGCACGCGCCGTCCTGGCAGGGACAGCCCTCCTTGCAGGCTTTGGGCTCGGTGCGGCCGAAGCAGCCCAGGTTGGAGAGCTCGGCGCCGGCCAGGAGCTGCGGCATCTGAGCGCTGTCCCCGTCGCTGGCCGGCCTGGTCATGAACATGACCCTGGGGAGGAAGTTCAGGAAGACGGTCTTCACCCAGGCGGGCATCGTGTGCGTGGTGGGCGTCCGGTAGTGGACGTTGAGCACGAAGACGGTGATGACGATGGAGAGGGTGACAAAGATCATGGTGAAGAGCAGGTACTCGCCGATGAGCGGGATGACCAGCGAGGTGGACGGGATGGTCTCGGTGATGACCAGCAGGAAGACGGTGAGCGACAGCAGCACCGAGATGCACAGGGTCACCTTCTCGCCGCAGTCGGACGGCAGGTAGAAGACCAGCACGGTGAGGAAGGAGATGAGCAGGCAGGGGATGATGAGGTTGATGGTGTAGAAGAGGGGCAGCCGGCGGATGTACAGCGAGTACGTGATGTCCGTGTAGATCTCCTCGCAGCAGTTGTACTTGATGTCATGCTTGTAGCCGGGGGCCTTGATGATGGCCCACTCGCCGCTCTCCCAGTAGTCCCTGAGGTTCATGGAGGAGCCGATGAGCACCAGGTCGATCTTGGCCTTGTCGTACGACCAGGAGCCGAACTTCATGGTGCAGTTCTGGTAGTCGAACGGGAAGTAGGTCACGTCGATCTTGCACGAGCTCTTGAAGATGGCCGGCGGGATCCAGGTCACCTCCCCCGTGTACTTGAGCAAGGCTTTGGTCTTGTCGTCCACCTGGAAGTCCCCAACGGCGCTGTGGAGACAGAGGAGGGGGAGGGGAGGCGGCCACACGTGGTCATCGCCACAGCGACCTGGGCCAGCCTCCCACGGGTGGCAGCAGTAGGCTGCAAGTGACAACTTGTGATGCTGTGGGATGAGAGCGCCATTCCCCCACCCCATTTGCCACTGGGGGCGTGGAGACCCTGAGCTCCCCTTCCCAGCAGTCCTTGGAGGCCACCACTGGTTCACCCCCCCCAGTGCACGCCCCACCCCCACCCCGGGGGGGGGGGTCAGGAGCCAGAAAGGACATTTGAAAACGATGTAGTAAAAGCCGTCCTGGAGGCAGGTAGCACCTGCTGGCCCCTAGCTCTGGCCCTCTGTGTCCTCACCCGGTCTCTCCTGGGCGTCCAGTGTGTGCACAAGGCCACCCCCACTGCGTGGAACCCCGTCTGAGGGTTTGGCTGGAAACTTCGCTCTGGCTCCTGACCCCGCCATGCCCCCGCGCACCTCGCCCTCCCATGACTACACGTCCCCCTCCCCTCCCCCCCTCACCGCTGCACACAGAAGCGCCTGGCTGCTCTGCTCAGCAGCCGGGCAGGGTGGGCCTCGCGCTGGCTCTGCCCAGGGACAGCTCCCAGGGGCGGCGGTGTCTGCTGCTCCACTTCGCACCCGAGGAGCTGGCAGCCCACCACGAAGCCCCTTGTTCAAGGACAGCTCGTGTTGCCGGTACCAGGTGGGGACCTGGTGCAGGCCCCCGTGCCCCCCACTCCCCATCATGGATCCCGCCGGCCGGGATGTCCCGCAGCAGCCCTGTGGCACGACACAGACTTGGTCCCGCTTCGCTGTTCCTCCCCGACGTGAGCTCCCAGCTGTGGGGAGGAGGGAGTGGGATCCACACAGCTCCTAGGTGGGCTCAGCCAAGAGACCCCCCCCCCTCAGAGAAAGAGGCATCCCAGACACTCCCCTCCCAGCAGCGGGGACCCTCCTCCCCGCTGGGACGCAGCTACTCCTGGCTAAGCTGCACACAGCTGCGACCATGTGACCCAGCAAACCTCAAATACGCTCTCTGGTCCTTCCCAGGGACGGCGTGCTGGGGCGTCTGTTTGGTGCAGCGGTTAAGAAAACACTTGTCGGGCCGGCGCCGTGGCTCAATAGGCTAATCCTCCACCTTGCGGCGCCGGCACACCGGGTTCTAGTCCAGGTCAGGGCGCCGGATTCTGTCCCGGTTGCCCCTCTTCCAGGCCAGCTCTCTGCTATGGCCAGGGAGTGCAGTGGAGGATGGCCCAGGTGCTTGGGCCCTGCACCCCATGGGAGACCAGGAAAAAGCACCTGGATCCTGGCTCCTGCCATCAGATCAGCGCGGTGCGCCGGCTGCAGCAGCGGCCATTGGAGGGTGAACCAACGGCAAAGGAAGACCTTTCTCTCTCTCTCTCTCTCTCACTGTCCACTCTGCCTGTCCAAAAAAAAAAAAAAAAAAGAAAACACTTGTGGGGCCAGTGCTCTGGCATAGTGGGTTAAAGCCCCAGCCTGCAGCACTGGCATCCTGTATGGGCGCCGGTTAGAGTCCCGGCTGCTCCACTTCCCATCCAGCTCCCTGCTGATGCCCCTGGGAAAGCAGTGGAGGGTGGCCCAAGTGCTTGGGCTCCTGCACCTGTGTTGGAGACCCAGAAGAAGCTCCCATTTGGGGAGTGAACCAGCAGATGGAAGACCTGTCTCTCCCTAATCTCTCCAATATTTTTTTAAAAAAATAAACAAATGAATATTTAAAAAGAAAAGTTTGCTGATCCTGCTTTAGTCCAATCCCTTCAGTATAGAAGCTGCTTAGGGTCCCACAGAGTTTGTGGCAGTCCCAGGCCTTGGGAGCTTGGATCTCCAAGCCAAGTCACAGGAATGTGCATGCCCAGAGGACAGGACCCCCCACCCCAGGGTAGGCACGGGGGGGGGGGGCCTGGGGGCAGCGCCCCTCCTCCTGGTGCCTGGGAACCCTGAAGCTGTGACTGCTGCCCACAGCCACTGCTGCATCCCCCTCTCTGCCCCACGGGGGACAGAGAACTGGAAGACACAGCTGGGGACCAGGGCTGGGAGCAGCAGCAGCCATACGGGGGCGCCACGCGTGGTCTAACAACTGTGCTTTGAAGACAGAGAAACCAGGGGCAGACAGCAAGAAGCTTAGGTCGAGGGTGACCATGTACCCCAGAGGCCCCGCATGGCCCTGCCTGGCCTGTGCGGTCCCTGCTCCCCCTCAGAGTGATGGCGACAACCCGAGCAGCCGACGGGGGAGAGGCAGCAGTTAAAGATCTCCCGGCAGGGGCATGGAGCCAGGGTTTTCCACACAGCCAAGTAAGCTGAACATCTTCGTAAAAAAACCCACTGTGTCACACAATTGCAAGAACCTAACATAGTCTGTGTCCACGCATGTGGGACCCCACGAGAGAACAAACTTCAGAAAGCAAAACCTGGGGCCGGCGCTGTGGCAGAGTGGGTTACACAGCCACCTGCAGAGCCAGCATCCCACATGGGCGCCCATTCAACTCCCGGCTGCCCCACTTCCTATCCAGCTCCCTGCTAACGCGCCTGGGAAAGCAGCAGCAGATGACCCAAGTGCTGGGGCCCCTGCACCCACGCTGGGGACCTGGACGGAGCTCCCGGCTCCTGGCTTCAGCCTGGCCCAGCCCTGGCTCTTGCAGCCATTTGGGGAGTGAACCAGTGGATGGAAGATTTCACTCTCTCTGCCTCTTCCTCTCCCTCTGTAACTCTGCCTTTCAAATAAGTCAATCTTTTAAATAAAAAGGAAAATGAAATATGGCATAAGCAGAAAGGCGGTGTTTCCCCCAGGTGTGCTAACTGGGCAGAACCCCCCGAGGCAGGGCCAATGCAGGGAAAGCTAAGCTCTGACTCAGAGACCGGGGAGTGGGATCATCCTCTCCACAGGTTATTTTCGGCTCCAGATTCCGAGGAAGTTCCTTCTGAGATCCGCTCCCATCCACGTGCAAGCTGTAGCACTGGCTGTGACTCACGTCACTGTCAAAACATCACGTCCTAAGGTACCGCGGCTGCCTGCCCAAGACTGCCGGTAAGGAAGTGGCCACAGCGCGCAGCTGGGTAAGTCATGGCTCTCGAAGCTGCCATTCTCTACCAGGGCACAGGTTCAAGACCCGGCTGCTCCACTTCAATCCAGCTCGCTGCTAAGGCACCCGGGAAGGCAGCAGAGGATGGCCTAAGTGCTTGGACCCCTGCCACCTGTGTGGGAGACCTGGATGAAGCTCCAGGCTCCTGGCCCAGCCCTGCAGCTGCCTGAGGGTGGATGTGCAGGGCTGCTGCTGCAGGAGACCCAAGACAGCAGGTGGGAGGGCAGAGACGGGCTGAGCTGCCCAGCTGAGCCCCTTGCCACAGCCCAGCCACCTTGCAGCAGCCCCAAAGCCACCGCTGAGAGCACCCCACTCCCCGCTCCTGCTCTGTGGGGCGTCACGGCCAGGCTTCAGCAGTGACGCCCAGTGCAGGCTGGCACCTCGGTCCCCGCGGCAGTGGCTCGGTGCGTCTGTGGGGGGCAGGACCTGGGGGCGGGCACCGAGATGGTTTTGGACGACACATGCATAATGTGTATCAGCTTCAGCAAAGCTGGCGAGGGGCGGGGCAGGAACCTTTTAAACACAGGCCCGGTGTTCTCAAACAGGCCTGGGGAACCACACTGGCCAGCAGGCTCCTCGGGACCCAGGGCCTGCACGAGGTGGGCTCCTCTGGCTCTGGCCTCATCGTCTCTCAACAAAGAGGGGGATGGGGGAGCAGGCTCCTCCACCCCGCTGTGTGTTGGCACAGAGCCGCTTGCACCTGCTATGCCACAGCCCTTCCCGGCATCCCAGGCACTGCACACCCCACACCCCCAGCCTTAGATGCCACCCTGCTGCCCACCAGGGCTCTCCTCTTCCCACTCCCCCTCCAGACCCCAAATGTCCTCCGAGACCCCCTTCCCTACCCGTTTGCCCGACGGCCTTCACTGTGCAGCCACCACGCCATGGGATGCCACCGGCTCACAGGCACCTGTATACAGCAGGTGCTCAGTAAATGCCCATGGCCCACGGCCCCCAGCGCCTCACTTGTTATATAGCACGATGTCCGGCTTCCAGATCTTCTGCGCAGGGACGCGCATGAACTCTGCCCCGTTGTAGTCGGAGGGGTTCCACTTCAGCTTGTAGTCGTTCCAGATCTGGGGGGGGGGGGGGGGGGGCGTGGACACAGCGTGGACTCCCCGCCTCTGGGAGACCCCGCCCACCCTGCAGGCCTCCCAGGCAGGTGTAGCGGGGCACAGCGCCTCTGCCGGCGGCCCGAGGGAACTGCCGCTGCTCCACGCCTGCAGTGAGCCCAGGCCGGCATCCAGCAAACAGGCACTGTGAGTGCTGTCTCGGGCCAGGGCCAGCTCCATGTCGTAAGCGCCTGCTGTTTACATCCCAGAAATGGCTCTCCAGGGGCTTTTTCCGACTAGTTCCTCAGCAGTCCCAATAAGGGGAGGGGGCTCCCCAGTGGCACACAGACCCCTTCCCCATCTCAACGCTGATCGGGGCCAGCTCCTTGGGAAACAGCATGGTCTCTTCAGGGCCCAGGAAGAGGTGGGTGCAGAGGAGGGGAGGTCTGAGGCCTGGGCACTGGGGGACAGGAGGCGGGGAAGCAGTGACCACAGAGGGGCACCTGGCAGCACCTCCCGGGGATGAAGCACTCAGCTGGCCAGGCCAGCGGAGGTCACCAGCGGGCTAATGGGCCATTACAGCTCAGCAGGTCCAGGCAAGGCTCCTTGGGGACAGGTACGTGGAGACCCAGTTCCCTGGTGTCAGTGGGAACGGGAAAACCCAGCGCCCAGACGCCCACCTCACCAGCAACGACCAGGATGGGGTTTTGGCAAGCGCAAAGGAAGCAGGTGGATTTGGCACTGCTTTTGCCCCAAGGACCTGGGGGCAGCCCCAGGTCCACCCCATTTGGTTGTAAAGGGGGAGTCGGTCCCTCTCCTGTGTCTCTCCAGGCTGCTTTATACCTGTGACCTAAGGGCAAGGGCCCTTGAGTCCTTTCAGGGGGTGTCAGCAGTGCCTGGGACCCCAAGCCCAGACAGATCAGCCGGCCAGGGGGTTCCTATGGGAGTACACCCACCCCTAGGAGTTGCTTGGTTCATCACTGACAGCAAACCAAGCAGTCACCACCAGGGGGCAGCACTTACCTGCTTGAGCCACAGGTTGGTCTCCATGATCTGGTTTACTTCGTCCTAGAGATGGGGCAGATACCAGGCTGGCCTTAGTGAGGGGCTCCACCTCCCGGGGGCGGGGAAGTCCAGGGTGGGGGTGGGGACACCCCACAACCCCCCACCCCACCCCCACTGCAGCGTGGGCTTCAGGTGCTCACCACTTTCACTAGCTGAGACATGGACACCTCGAACTGGATGATGACCGGGTCTGACACGTTGGCCACGGGGCGGATGATCTCGTTGTAATCCTCAAACAGCCGCTCGAACAGTCGGTGCTCGGCCTCGGAGGCGCTGACCACTGAGGCGAGCAGCCCCGTCAGTCCCTGGGAGGATATTTATACCCCCCCACAACCGGGGACATTGCCCACCCACCCATAGTGCGCCTGCTGGGGAGGGGGACTCTGGGGACTCTCAGATTTTGAGGCTACTCCTGCTCCTTCGAGTTACAGCCTGAGCAACGGAGACCCAGGTGGAGGGAGATCTGCCCAGGCCACACACGTCCAGTGGGGGCGAAGCCTGGGCTCTAACCACTCCTGAGCTG
The DNA here is from genome assembly GCF_051225735.1 of Oryctolagus cuniculus. NCBI lineage: Eukaryota > Metazoa > Chordata > Mammalia > Lagomorpha > Leporidae > Oryctolagus > Oryctolagus cuniculus. The sequence goes on from NC_142878.1 coordinate 106,177,663, forward strand.
GCGGAGTTGGGGCAGTGGCTTAGCCTCTCTAAACCTCATTTTCTCTACCTGTCCAAATAAAGGCGATCAATGAATCCAGTGTAAAAGGGTGGGGTGCGGGGGTCAGCATTGTGGTGCAAGGGGTAAAACCACAGCCTGCCACGCCAGCATCACATATGGGCACCTGTTCGAGTCCTGAGTCCAACTCCTGGCTTCTGACTGGCCAAGCCCTGGAAACTGTGGCCATTTTTTTTTTTAAGATTTATTTTTTATTTGAAAGGCAGAACTACAGAGAGAGGGAGTGAAGGAGCAATCCTCCATTGCTGGTTCACTCCCCAAGTGGTCGCAAGCTGTGCCGAAACCAGGAGCCCGAAGCTTCTTCCAGGTCTCCCACGTGGGTGCAGGGGCCCAAGCACTTGGGCCATCTTCTGCTGCTTTCCTGGGTGCATCAGCAGGGAGCTGGATTGGAAGTGGAGCAGCCGGGACTCGAACCAGTGTTCATATGGGATGCGGGTGCCACAGAGGGGGCTTACCCGCTAGGCCATTGGTTGGTTGTGGCCATCTGGGGAGTGAACCAGTGGATAGAAGATCTCTCCCCCTCTCCCTCCCCCCTCCTCTGTAATTGCCTTTCAAATAAATAAAACAAATCTTGGGGAAAAAAATAAAAGGTCGGTGTGGGCGTGTGGGTCAGAATGCAAGAACTGTGGGCACCCTGCACCCAGATGTAGCTGCCCCCCGCCGCCCCCACAATGGAGAGACAGGGCCACCCAGCGCCACCCAGGCACAGGTGCTCCGCCTGGGGCCTGTGGGGGCGGCAGGCCTGGGGAGCCCCCTGCACCCCACTCGGAGCTGGGTGAGGGTAGTCACCCGCCCTCTTGGAAGCCAAGGTACCCCCCGCAGCTCCCGCCCGTGCCGCTCACAAACCCGTGGGCACCCGCGCTGCGCCACGCCCGGCAGAGGACGCGTGCAGGCTCCCGCTCGCGCCGCTAGCGACGGGTCCTCGGGGACCAACTTCGGCTGCCCCAGCGCCGAAGAACGCGGGCATGGCCTCCGCCCCGCGGCGGAGACGCGCTCGGGGCGCGCAGGGACCCCCTGGCAGCCCCGCCCGGCCCGGATCCCTCGGCACCGCCCGCCCGCCCGCCCAAGGGCCAGCTTCTCTCCCCCGGGTGGGGAGCGCCAGGGGCGCGGGGAGAGACCGCGAGGGGACCCAGCCCCGCACGACACCCGCCCCTCGGGCCATCCCGGGACCGGCCTCCAGCCCCCTCGGGCCGCAGGTGCCGGCTCGCGGACGCGGACGCGGACGGCGGACCCCGGGCCTGGGGCGCGGACGCAGAGCCGAGACGGACAAAGGCCCCCGGCGCGGGGCAGCCGCTGGGCACCCCGCGTCCACGCAGACCCCGCACCCGCACCTGGCGGCAGCAGTAGCAGCAGCAGCAGTAGCACCGGCGACGGCGGCGGCGGCGGCGGAGCGCCCATGGCTGCCCGGGACCTCTTCTGTCTCCGTGCGGCTCCCGGTGCAGAACTCGGGCTGGGGGCGCGCGGGCTGCGGGGACGCGCGAGGCTCCTCCCGCTGGGCCGCCGCGGGGCGGGGACCCCGCGGGAAGCTGCGGGCGGGGCGAGCCGGGAGGAGCAGGGGGCGCCCACCGCTCCCGGCCGCCGAGCCGACGGCTGCAGAGTTGCCCCGGGGGTGGGGTGGGGGGTTAGCTGCTCAGTGTTGGGGCTGGGTCCCGCCGACCCCTGCGACCCGGGCTGGGCGCGGGGAGTCGGTGCGGACGGGGTCAGCTGCGAGGCGATGCCTGCTGAGGCTGTGCCGTGGAGGCTGGAAGTTTGCAGCAGGGGCTCGCAATGTTCTTTCCTGAGAAAGATCAGCAAAATACACACGAGGCCACGAGGAGGCACCTGTCTGATGTCCACGCGGGCTGCTCACCTGTGTTAAACCAAAGCTGGCACTTCTTAAAAACAGATTAACGAGAGAGACTCTTCCATTCACGCATCCGCTGCTTCACTCCCCGGATGGCTGCACTACACCCAGGGCTGAGGCCGGCCCAAGCCAGGAGACTGGAACTCCATCCGGGCTCCCCTGTGGGTGCAGAGGAGCAGGCACTGGGGCCATCTTGCATAGCCTTCCCAGGTGCATTAGCGGAAATGGAGCAGCCGGGACTGGAACTCGCGCTCTGATATGGGACGGCAGTGTTGCACATTGCCGACCCCCAAAGGGGGCATTTTTCAGAACCCAGAAAATGCAAGAATGGGGGCCCAGCTCTCCAGCACCCATTGAAGTGCTCTCATTTTCCTGGCAGAGTCATTTCCGGGGGAGGGAGCTGAGTAAAACCACTGTCTACGGAGTGACATCCCATCTGGATGCGGGTTTGAGTCCTGGTTGCTCCACTTCCTCCCAGCTCCCTGCTAATGCACAAGGGAAAGCAGCGGAGGTTGGCTCAAATCCCTGGGTCCCTGCACCCACGTGGGAGACCTGGAAGGAGCTCCTGGCTGCTGCCTTTGGCCTGGCCCAGTCCCAGCCATTGCAGACATTGGGGAGTGAACCAGTGGACGGAGGATCTTTCTCCCTGTCTGTAACTCTGTCGTTCAAATAAATTTAATTTTTTTCCTTCTCCTGTTTATAAACAAGTTTTCCATTTGGAAAATATTGCAAGTTGCATATCCAACCCAACAATAGGTACAGGTGGGTCTGGGAGCACCAAAACTGGATTATGGTGCTAAACTTGTGTGAATTTTACCTCAATGCAGTTACCAAATAAACAAAACTGGACAGTAAGGATACTAACAACCCAGTTTTTTAAAAAAGACTTATTTATTATTTGAAAGGCAGAGTTACAGAGAGGCAGAGGCAGAGAGGGAGAGAGGGAGGGAGAGAGAGAGAGAGGGAGGGGGAGAGAGAGAGAGAGAGAGAGAGAGAGAGAGAGGTCTTCCATCCACTGGATCACTCCCCAGATGGCTGCAACGGCTGGAGCTGTGCTGATCCAAAGCCAGGAGCCAGGAGCTTCCTCCAGGTCTCCCACATGGGTGCAGGGGCCCAAGGACTTGGGCCATTTTCCACTGCTTTCCCAGGCCATAGCAGAGAGCTGGATCAGGAGTGGAGCAGCCAGGACTCGAACCAGTGTCCACATGGGATGCCAGCACTGCAGGCAGCGGCTTTACCCACTACGCCACAGCACCGGCCCCCGCAACCCAATTTTTAAAATGAGCAAGAGTTAAGCAGACACTTCAACAAAGAGGATAGACAGAAAACAAAACAAAAGCACACGAAAAGATGTTCAAGATCACCAGCCATTGCGAGGAATATAAATACAAACCAGGGTGATGTACCTGTCCATGGCCACGAGAGTGGCTACAATTTAAAAACGCTAATACCAAGTGCAGACAAGGACAGAGAGCAACTGAGTCCCTCCTGCTTTGCTGGCCAGGACGCCACTGGCATTATGGCTTGATCATTTCTTATAAAAGTATGCACGCGCGTGTGCCATATAAGCCAGAAATCACACCCAGGAGTATCTGGAGAAAAGGAAACTTTTGTTCAGGCACAATCCTAGCCGTGAACGTGGAGCAATTCTATTCCTAACTGGCCCAAACTGGAAAGAGTCCAAATGGGCTTCAACACCCACACAAGGGCATCCGGCTCAGCTGCCGAACCAACAAACCCAACCCTCCGAAGGGTCTCAGGGGCTCTGCCAGTCTGCAAAGCCTGCACACGCACGAGTGCACTTAAATGGTGCTCTTGAAGAGACTGGCAGCGGAGGTGCAGAAGGGGCGAGGAGTGGAGGGAGTGGGACTGAAAAGGGACAGAAAAAGATGGCTCCTGCCTCCTGCCACACAAAACTACTCAAGTGTTAAGAATTCACCAAGCTAAGCATTATGCGGCCACTTTTATTGTGTATTATAATCCAATAGAATTCTCTGCAGTTCCACTAATATCCCGTATGCTGCTACATGCCAGGCTGTGAACGAGACTGTGTAGAGGAACCACTCAGGACATCAGCCCGAGTGGCAGCGTCTGGGAGCAGGCGGGGGAAGCGGGGATGGCTGCCTGGAAGAAGGGTACCCGTGCATGAGCTGCAAGGAGGAGGAGGAGTCATACATCCATTCAATGAATAATTTATTGGGCACCTGCCACGTGCCGAGCTGTGTCCCAGGCCCTGCTGTCATGGAGCTTGCACTCCACGGCGTGAGATGTGGGTGACCAATGAGCCGCTGAACGAGAGCTGCAGGCAGGGAGGGGGTTGGAAATGTTTCCCCTGCTCTGGGGGGCTGCTCGGAGGAGGTGTCATGGGAGAACAGACCTGGAAAGAGCTTTGGAGGCATGAGGAAGAGCCCGGTTAGAGGTTACAGCAGGTGCAAGGGCTCTGAGCCAGGAAAGACCTCAGAGGGCAAGGGACTAAGGGTGCGGAGAACCCAGTGGGAGGCCAGGGCTGGAGAGGTGGGCGGCGACGGTGGTGCCGGCGGCCATGTCCTTCTTCCCGCTGCAGGTACAAGAAGACAGCCGGCGCCTCCTGCTGGGGTTTCCTGCAAGGCACTGCAAGGGGGCAGCGCAGGTGCCCGCTCCACGCCCGTCCTGAGTGGCTGGCAGTCACGTACGCACTGAGGGCCTCATGAGCCATGACCCAGGAGCAGGCGGCCACCTGCCCGCCTGTCCGTGCTCAGCTCACTCCCCCAGGGGCCTGTGGACAGCCGGGTGGCCTAGGCACCCTCGGAGGGCGAGTGGGTCTGGAAGAGGGGAGGCAGGAAGAGCCCCACGGTGCCCAGGACGCACACGAACACGAAGACCCACAGGAACAGCCGGTCGACCACCATGGCCACGTACTTCCAGTCCTCGACAACCTGCAGGCAGACAGCGAGCTGGTTACGGGTGCCGGGCACGGGCGCCTCCCTCCCCGGGGTCAGGCCCCCCCTCTGTGTCCGGGGGGCCCCTTGGGTCACAGGCTCGGAGCCCCACCCCAGGTCTGGGCCTCTTTGTCCTCTGATGCCACCAGTCAGCTCCCACCACCACCCAGGGTGCTGCCGAGCCCCCCCCATCCCCAACACCAGGTACCTTGGATTGAACACAGGAATAGGAGGTGTCACTCATGCCACAAACGACATGGAAACAACACGTGTGCTCATGAAGAAATGATGCCCAGACTTTCCAAAACGTTGGCACCAAAACGCACTTGTCTTTTTAATTCCGTTTTCCCATGAACTTTTTTGAAGCCCCCTGGGAGTTTGATCTGGTGCTAGGTAAAGGGGGTGATGCCCGAGGGTCATAAGGCCGCTTCCTCTTGTTTTTACCCCAAGCCCTCTCTGCCTAAAGGGAGACTTGGGGTGCGTCCAGCCCAGTGGGGACTTGAAGAACACCTGGAAATCCGTTCACTCGTTCCCTTCTGCTCTGCTGAAGCCCCTCCTCCCTGGTCTTCAGAGACCCGGCTGTGGGTGTGGCCTCCAGAGGTGCCACTCCACCTGCCTGCTGCATGGTCCCCGGGGCCGGCCGTGGAGCTGGAAATGCCAGCAGCAACAGGCAAACTGGTGGTCAGTGACCTGGTTTGTCAGGGGCGTGAGCCTTCCTGCAGGTGAATCCTGCATTAACCCCGCCCCCAAGGCCCCAGCCGGACACCACCGCTGCCTGTCCCCGGTACACGGCTCTGTGGGGCGCTCCTTAGCTTTCCTGGGGTGCTTTGTGCCAGCCCCAATTTGAAACAGCTTTTGTTTTCTTTTTTGGGGGTGCATGGGTTCTTTCTCCTCTCTCGGTAGATTTTCGGGCTATTTATAGTGACCAGCTAATCACCAGCGGGTGCAAGAGCTGGGCCGAGCACAGGGATCGGAGAAAGCCCAGCACGTGCTCAGGGGGACCAGGGGATCCAAGGCCATCAGAAAGATCTGGGCGCTGAGCCTAGCTCTGCCCAGGGCCAGCTGTGTGACCCCGGGGCAGGCCAGCAAACCCCTCAGAGCCTGGCTTCTCATAGGCACAATGGGGTTTCTGGTACAAGCCTCTTCACGGGGCACCTGGGAGTGTTAGCCGTAACGTGTGGCTGGAGCTTAATGGGCAATGGTGAGGACAACAGCCGGCCCTGCCTGGCCCCTGCCCTCAAGAGCCTTGCAATTAATGCAGCTGTGAGTGGTGGGGGCGCGAGGGCTCAGCATGGCTGCCAGGGGGCCATGGCAGATCAGTGCTTCTCTCTGTAGGGTGCACACCAGTCACTGGGTATGCGGCTTACAGGGCAGGCTCCCGGGTGCCTCCCCAGAGACCCTGGCTCGGACAGAATGGGTGGCCCCGAAGCTGCATTTTGCAAGTTGCCCAAGGTTCTCATTTAGCCATCAGCCCCAGGCTGCACGCTACTGTCTGGCAGCCAATGAACCGGGTGAGGCGGAGCTCCTCAAAGGTGTTATGCTGAAGACTGGCACCAACACATCAGTGTTCTAGAAGTTAATTCTGACAGTCCTGGAGAGCTGCTCTTCCCACACTGGAGATGCCTAGGACTCCCCTGGGGAGGGGGTGCCCCCCCCCCAACTGGTTAAATGCTGACTCAGCAGATATAGGTCAAATGCAGGGCTCATTCAGCAGCGATGGGGTGGGCCCCGATTCTGCACTCCTGACAAGCTCCCAGGTGTTGCTAGTCTACGGCAAGACTCTGACAGCAACGGTGTATGAGAGCACGCCAAGAAGTTCAGAAACGGCCAGGCTGGCGTAGCAGGTCAAGCTACCACCTGCAGCACCAGCATCCCATATGAGTGCTGGTTCGAGTCCTGGCTGCTCCACTTCCAACCCAGCTCCCTGCTAATGGCCTGGGAAAAGCAGCCCAAGCTGTACCCACATGGGTGACCCTTCTGCAGCTCCTGGCTTCAGCCTGGCTCAGCTCCGGCTACTGAGAGTGGACCAGTGAATGGAAAAACTCTCTCTCTCTCCCTTCCCCCCAACCCCGCTCTGTAACTCTTTCAAATAAATCTTTTTTTAAAAAGTTGATGAAAAAGGGGTATTAGAAATATGAGTTTGGGGCCAGCACTATGGCATAGCAGGTAAAGCCATTGCCTACAATGTCTGCAACCCATATGGGCACCGGTTTGAGTCCCGGCTGCTCCACTTCCCATCCAGCTCTCTGCTGTGGCCTGGGAAAGCAGTGGAGGATGGCCCAAGTCCTTGGGCCCCTGCACCCATGTGGGGGACCCAGGAGAAGCTGCTGGCTCCTGGCTTTGGATTGGTGCAGTGTTGAGGGCATTAGGGGAGTGAACCAGCGGATGGAAGACCTCTTGCTCTCTCTCTGCCTCTACCTCTCTGTAACTCTGCCCTTCAAATAAATAAATCTTAAAAAAAAAAAAAAAGGAATTGCACAGAGCTAAGAAACCAGAGACGCCTTCTTTTCCCCCCTGCAGCTGCTGAGGGGAGGTGCCTCGCTGTGTGCAAAAGCCCGTTCACAGCCTGGGCTGCCATCTGCAGTGACTATCACTACACAGCCTGGGCTGCCATCTGCAGCGACTATCACTACATCGTCCCTAGAAGTCATCCGAGACAGCAGACTCTAGCGTTCCCTGCTTAGCTGCCTGCAAGTAAACTTTAACCTCTTCTCAGGAAATCCGTAAGTCTACTGGTTCCACTTGGGACTGACTGCCCTGGTGGCAACAGCATTTCCAGGGATGTCTCTCTAGCCCCGGGGCCAGTCTGCAGAGGACCAGAGCAGACGCCCCATGCGCCGCCCCAGCCCTGCAGCGCTCCCTAAAGGCTGCAGAGTCCTCTCCCAGCCCCTGGCAGGCGCCTGCACGTCCATTCTCCTTGCCCGAAGGCTTGGTCCAGCCGCAGGGGTGCTTGCTCTCAAGCTGGCCAGGGGGGCGGTCAGCGTCCTGGGGCCTCTCTCAAGTCCCCGGGGCACAGGGGCTGGTGGGCAGGCCTCCGAGGCTTGCACCCCAGAGTCCTCAGGGGTCCCTAACTGGGGGTGGGGGGACTCCCTGGACACCCACAGCTGCAGCCCATCTCCAGCGTCCTCGCCTGGCTCTCTGCTGTCCCCCGCCTGTGCTTGCAGGAACTTGCTCTGCGATCATCGCTGCTCGGTCCTCAGCTCAGGGTCTGCTCTCGGAGAGCCCCAAGCAGACACAATGCGGGGCTTCCCCTGCCCCGCCCACCCGACGCACGCAGCCATAGCAGCGCCCTTGTGCAAGGAGCCTGAGCGTCTGAGAGATGCTGCCAGTTAACTCTGGGGAACCTGGGAGAGGGGGACCGGAGCGGGGCGGGCCAGGGCGGGGCCCGGAGGCAGCGGGCCTGGAGCCGGGGCGGGGTTTGGGGCTAGGGTGGGGTGGGTGGCGGGACGGAGCAAGTGGCGGGGTCTGGGGCCGGAGGCGGAGCTGGGGCGTGGCCCGGAGGGGCGGGCCCGGGTCCGAGGCCCGAGGCGAGACTAGGGCCGGGGTGGGGCCGGGGCTGGCGTAGGGCGGGGTCTGGGGCCGGAGGCGGGGCCGGGGAGTGGCCCGGAGGGGCAGGCCTGGGTCTGGGACTCGAGGAGAGACTGTGGCCGGGGCGGGGCCGGGGCCGGGGTAGGGCGGGGTCTGGGAGCGGGGATGGTGGCGGGGTCTGGAGCCGAAGGCGTGACGGGGGCGAGGCCGGGGCGGGGCCTGGAGGTGCGGGCCGGGGTCTGGGGTCCGAGGTGAGACTGGGGCGTGGCCCGGAGGAGCGGGCCCGAGGCGAGATTGGGACCGGAGTGGGGTCGGGGCTGGGGTAGGGCGGGGTCTGGAGCCGGAGGCGTGACGGGGGCGTGGCCGGGGCGTGGCCCGGAGGGGCGGGCCTGGGTCTGGGGCCGGGGCGGGGCCGGCGACTCACGCTCTGGGCTTCGTCGTCGCTCTTCAAGTGCTGGGCGATGAAGCTGACCCCCTCCAGCGCGTCCTGCACGTCCTGCCGGAACCTCGCCGAGGCCCGGGGCCGGAACTCCCTGGGGAGCCCCGCGGGGGACTTGGCCGCCGCCGGGTTCACGAAGTACATGGGGTCCCCACAGAGACCGGCGGCGTTGGCCTCGGGCGGCGGCGGCGGCGGGCGTGAGCGGCGCGGCTGCGGGGTCTCGGCGGGGCCCGGGCGCTTCATGAACAGGAAGGCGGGCAGCGTGCGCAGGAAGCAGCGCTGGACCCAGGGCGCCATGGTGTGCGTGCTGGGGGAGCGGTGGTGCACGTTGAGCACACACACGCTGGTGACGATGGAGAAGGTGACCAGCACCATGGTGAACATGAGGTACTTGCCGATGAGCGGCACGTCCAGCGAGGTGGGCGGCACGATCTTGGAGATGAGCAGCAGGAAGACGGTGAGCGCCAGCAGCACCGAGATGCACAGCGTCATCTTCTCGCCGCAGTCGGACGGCAGGTAGAAGACCAGGATGGCCAGCGAGGTGATGAGCACGCAGGGCACGATGAGGTTGATGGTGTAGAACAGCGGCTTGCGGCGGATGACGAAGTCGTAGCTCACGTCCACGTAGCTGGGGTCGCGCGGGTTCACCGTCCTGCGCCCCGGCAGCGCCACGATGTCCCACTCGCCGCTGGGCGTGAAGTCGTCCACGAGGGCCGTGGGCGACATAAGCAACATGTCGATCTCCGTGTGGTCGTAGGTCCAGGAGCGGAACCTGAGCGTGCAGTTCTGCTGGTCGAACGGGAAGTGCCGCACCTGGATCTTGCACGCGCTCTTGTAGATGGCAGGCGGCAGCCACTGGATGCTGCCGTTGGAGCGGACCACCACGTTGGTGTAGACGGACACCTCGTAGGTCCCGTCGGCGCTGGCGAGGCACAGGCCAGGGCAACGTGGGGGGATCGCCTGCATGCACCCTCCCGCCCCACCCTGCCCCCTGCAGGGTGGAACTGGCTAGGGCTGCAGGCTTGTTACTGCGCCCACTTCACAGATGGGAATACGGAGGCTCGGAGAGCGTGAGTGGCTCCTTCCAGGGGCCACGGACTAGGAGGAAGCTCAGCTGAGTTTGAACTCAGCCCTGCCCCTCTCTGGACTGCATTCTCACAGCGGCTACTGCAGATGTAATTAGACCTTTACCTCGTTCCACCTACCTAGGGTTTTTGTTTGTTTGTTTGCTTGTTTTTTTTTTTTTTTAATGCTTTGGAAGGCCAGTGCCACCAACACCAGCCCCAACAAAACGATTGAGACTCTCAAGGACAGGAAGGGCATTGCACTAGGGGTGGGCACTGGGCGACTTGGACCAGCTGCACCTGAGCCCCCGTCTGGAACAGGGCATGGTGGGGGGCACTGGCTCTGCTCCATTTCCTTCCCAGCCCGGCACCCCGGAAGCCTGGGGGAGCACACACCAGGCCCAGGGCTGGATTCGGGACCTCTGCCCAGCCCAGCCCTGCCCTCACCTGCCAAGCCCTGGCCAGCCCTGCCCTGCCCTGCCCAGTTTGCCTGGCAGACGCCAGCCCTGGCCAGCCCTGCCCTGTCCAGCCCTGCCCTGCCCTGCCCCGCCCGGCCCTGCCCAGCCCCGCCCTGCCCTGCTCTGCCCAGCCCTGCCCAGCCCTGCCCTGCCCAGCCCTGCCCAGCCTGCCCGCCGGTGCCAGCCCTGCCCAGCCCTGCCCAGCCTGCCCGCCGGTGCCAGCCCTGCCCAGCCCTGCCCTGCTCTGCCCAGCCCTGCCCTGCCCTGCCCAGCCCCGCCCGGCCCTGCCCAGCCTGCCTGCCCAGCCCTGCCCTGCCCTGCCCAGTCCTGCCCTGCCCAGTCCTGCCCTGCCTGGCCCTGCCCTGCCCAGCCCTGCCCTGCCCTGCCCAGTCCTGCCCTGCCCAGTCCTGCCCTGCCTGGCCCTGCCCGGCCCAGCCCCGCCCGGCCCTGCCCAGCCCTGCCTGCCCCCACTCACTTGTTGTAGAGCACTATGTCGGGCAGCCAGACGCGCTTGGCAGGGATCCTCAGGATGTTCACCCCCTCGTAGCGGGAGCTGTCCCAGGCCAGGCGGTAGTCAGTCCACTCCTGAACAACAACGAGGCCCGTCACGCGCTCGAAGGGCAGCGCACAGGGAGACACCAGGGCTGGGGCCCTGCAGGGCACTCACCTGCTTCAGCCAGACGTTGGTGGTCATGATCTGTTCTCGCTCGTTCTGCGGAGGGAAATGGGGTTGCGAGCTCACGCTGCGGATGGCTCTGAGCTCCAGACCAGGGGCCCACAGCTGTCCCAGCCTCGCCCAGGTGGCTCCCCCAGCCCCCCACCCGTCTGCCTGACTCTGCGCCCTCGGACCTGAGTCCTATAGATTGTGCCTCCTCCATGCAGCCCACCTTGTCTGCTTCTGCCCACTCGCCTGCCACCATCACCCGTCTCCTGCACCCCTGCAGTGGCTGCTCCCTGGGCCTCTGCTCCAGGCTGCCTTGTTCTGTTCTCTACAGAGAAGCCGGGGTGAGCCCTTGAAAATCTCAGCCCTGCTCACACACACACCCCCCCCACACACACACACACTGCTTCCCTATCTCACCCAAGGTCAAAGCCGACATCCTAGGAGGCTCAAGTGACCTGTCTCCATCTCGCCTGCCCTCTCCTGTCTCAGCTCATCCCGTCTGCTCACTCCCTCAGCCATGCTGCTCTTTGTCGTCTTCAGGAATCGGCAGTGTCAGGGCGGGAAAGTGGCCTCGTAGTTAGGTCACCAGTTGGGACACCTGAGTCCCCTATCACAGGGCCAGGGTTAGAGTCCTAGGCCGGCTTCCTGCTAATGTGCACCCCGGAAGGCAGTGGTGATGGCCCGAGCAGCTGGGCCCCTGCCACTCACACGGGAGACCTAGATGGAATTCCCGGCTCCTGGCTTTGGCCCAGCCTGGCCCTGGCTGTTGTGGGCATATTTGGGGAGTGACCCAGTCCATGGGAGCTCTCTGGTTGTCTGTCCGTCTCTCCAATGAAACAGAGAAACGCCACCTTATCAGAGAAGGCCTTCCCTCCTGTCCCCCTCTCTGACGTCTGCCCTACTTTTTTTCACAGTCCTTGTCCTCCCTTCTCATGTGTGGTCACCACCTCCTGCCCATGTCGGAGGGAAGAAGGCCCGGGAAGAGTACTGGGTCGTGTCTGACAAGTGATGCACATTTGTGAATGAACCATGAATCTTACGGGAATAATCCAGGCCACTGTTGCCTCATTTCTCACCTGACCACTGTGAGACCCTCCTAACCTGTGTCCATGCACACACATGCACACACACGCATGCGCGCACACGTTCTCCCATGTGGCTGGAATGAACTTTCCGGAGTTCCTGCCATCGTCCCCCTCAAACCTGCCCCTGCTAGGTCCCCTCACATACAGGACAAAAGCCGAGGCCTCCACGACACCCACTCTCCCAGCCTCCCGCCGCCTCCCGGCAGGCCTGCCCTGGCTCTCCCAGCGAGCCCTGTACCCTCGGTCGGAGCCCGCTCTCCTGGGCGCCATGTGCCAACTCGTCTGGTCTTCCCCCTCCCACCGCTCCTCCTCTGTCTCATCCCACTGCACGCCTGCCGCAGGCTCATGGCTTGTACCTGAAGCCACACGGCACACACGGTGGCTCCCGGCAGGCGCCCAGAGCAGGGGCAGGGGTCACCTTCACCTCGTCTGCACTGCTCTGTTCAAAGCAGGTTTGTGTCCTTCTGGGTGGCCCTCTTGGGGTCCCAGCTCCTAAGTGGCACCCCAGCGCCCACCACATCCCTCCAGTCCTGGGCATGCTTCCCGCTGCCCCCGGCACTTGTGATCAGCCTCTCAGCCTCTGGGTCCTCTCTCCACCAGCCCTCCAGGGTCACCTCACCCCTGAGCCCCAGGGCCAACTGTATCCCAACCCCCAGGGTCACCGCACCCCTGACCCCCAGGGCCACCTGTATCCCAACCCCCAGGGTCACCCACACCCCTGACCTCCAGGGTCACCTGTACCCCAGACCCCAAGGTCACCACACCCCCGAGCCCCAGGGTCACCTGTATCTCAACACCCAGGGTCACTGCACCCCCGAACCCCAGGGTCACCTATACCCTGACCTCCAGGGTCACCTGTATCCCGACCCCCGGGGTCACCTGTACCCCCGACCTCCAGGGTCACCTGTACCCCAACCCTCAGGGTCACATGCACCCTGACCTCCAGGGTCACCTGTATCCCGACCCCCAGGGTCACCTGTACCCCAACCCCCAGGGTCACCTGTACCCCAGACCCCAAGGTCACCACACCCCCGAACCCCAGGGTCACCTGTACCCCCAACCTCCAGGGTTACCTGTACCCCAACCCTCAGGGTCACTGCACCCCCAAACCCCAGGGTCACCTGTACCCTGACCTCCAGGGTCACCTGTATCCCAACCCCCAGGGTCACCCACACCCCTGACCCCAGGGTCACCTGTACCCTCAACCCCTAGTCACCTGTACCCCGAACCCCAGGGTCACCTGTACCCCGAACCCCAGGGTCACTTGTAACCTGGCCCTCATGGTCACCCATACCCCTACCTCCAGGGTCACCTGCACTCCGACCTCCAGGGTCACCTGTACCCTGATCCCCCAGGTCACCTGCACCCCTGACCTCCAGGGTCACCTGTACCCCAGACCCCCAGGTTCACCAGTACCCCGACCCCCAGGGTCACCCACATCCCTGAACCCCAGAGTCACCTGCACCCTTTACCCCCAGGGTCACCTGTACCCCGACCCCCAGGGTCACCTGCACCCCTGACCCCCAGGGTCACCTGTACCCCTGACCCTCAGGGTCACCCACACCCCTGACCCCCAGGGTCACCTGCACCCTTGACCCCCAGGGTCACCTGTACCCCTGACACCCAGGTTCACCCATACCCCGACCCCCAGGGTCACCCGCACCCTTGACCCCCAGGGTCACCCACACCCCTGACCCCCAGGGTCACCCACACCCCTGACCCCCAGGGTTACCTGCACCCTTGACCCCCAGGTCAAGGGCCTGCTCCTGCCAGGACTGGCTGTGGCCTCCAATTACCTTTTAAATAGATTTTGGTGGTTTTTTTTTTTTTTTTGCATTTTTTCCAGTTCTAACTGTTTTTGAAAGCTGGAAACCTCTGTGTGGAAGACACTTCTTTGACAGCCGAGTGTGATTTACGTGGAGTGAAATGCACAGGTCTGCAGCGCAGGTTGGTCAGTTCTAACAAAGGCATCGAAAAGCACCTCCTGTCAAGATCTAGAACATTGCTACCGTCCAGAACGTTCTCTGGCGCCTCATTCTGTCCCTCTCTCCCCCGACTCCCCCAGCAGCTGCTACCTGTGCCGGGGGACCTGGGTACAGGCCCTGGCTCCCTCCCCTAAAAACTGCTCCAAAGGCCTGCTGGTCCTTGGCCTGTTCTCTAGAAACTTCCATCTGTAAACTGTGCCAGTAACCTGGCCTCCTCAAAAAACAAACCCTGAAAAAGAAAAGAAGAAAAAACAAAACCCAAGAACTAACATTTGCTCTGCATCCAAGCTCTCAGAGACCCGACAGCCCTCGTGGGGAAGAAGTCACAGGGTGGGCGCTGGCAGCTGTGTCCCCGCCGCTGGTGGCATCTGTCAGCCCCCGGGGCACACGGAGCAGGACTGGCATGGGCGGCCCAAGCCAGAGCTGCCTGCCCGCTCCCCCTCCCAGGGCGCAGCAGCTGGGCGGCAGCTGGGCTCACCTCGCTAAGCAAGCAGCCCTTGGCTGGACAGCGAGACCCAGACACCAGCCTGGCCGGCCTGACTGGGAGAGGGGCAGGCTGCAAGCGAGAGAAACAGAGCGGACAGGGCCCCACTCCCTCCCCAGCCTTGGGCCAGGCTTCCTCCTTGGGGATGGGCCAGCCAGTAATTTGGCCAGGAGCCTCTCCAGCAGGGGCTGGGCCGGTGGGCCAAGTGTGCTGGGGAGAGAGGCTGGGGGGAGGGGGTTCTCTGCTCCCCCAGGCCAGACATGGCCCCCAGACTGCTCCCCAGGCTGCTGTGACCCACGGGGGCGGACAGGGAAGGTTTACAATGGACCAGGGCTCCCTGGTGTACCCCCAACTCAGAGACAACAGCTACAAGGAGGAGGGGATTCCTTGGCACCCCGCCCCACATCCTCGGAGCCTGATGTCACTCTAACTGAATACGAGGAGCCCAGGGAGGAGAGAGGGAGACCTCAGCCCGTGGTTCCCCCATCACAGGGCCTGGTTCAAGTCCTGGCTCCTCCACTTCAGACCCAGCTTCCCGCTAACGTGCATCCTGGGAGGCAGCGAGTACTGACTCAAGTGCTTGGGTCCCTGCCACCCTGTGGGAGCCTGGATGCAGCTCCAGGCTCCCAGCTTTGGCCTGGCCCAGCCCTGGCTGTTCTGCACATTTGGGAAGTGAACCAGCAGATGGAAGCTCTCTGTCTCTGCCTCTCTTCATCTGTCTGCCTTTTGAATAAAACAAAAATAAATAAACAAAATTAAAAAAAAAAAAAGAAGGGCCAACGCTGTGGCGTAGCAGGTAAAGCTGCCACCTACAGTGCAGGCATCTCATCAGGGCACTGGTTCAAGTCCCGGCTGCTCCTCTTCCAATCCAGCTCTCTGCTATGTCCTGGGAAAGCAGTAGAAGATGGCCCAAGTCCTTGGGCCCCTGCACCCGTGTGAGAGACCCCAAAAAATCTCCTGGCTCCTGGCTTCGGATCAGGACAGCTCTGGCTGTTGTGGCCAATTAGGGAGTGACCCAGCAGATGGAAGACCCCCCCCCCCTTCCTCTGCTTCTCTGTAACTCTGCCTTTCAAATAGACAAATAAATCTGAAAGAAAGAAAGAAAGAAAGAAAGAAAGAAAGAAAGAAAGAAAGAAAGAAAGAAAGAAAGAAAGAAAGAAAGAGAGAGAGAGAAAGGAAGGAAGGAAGGAAGGAAGGAAGGAAGAAAGAAAGAGAGAGAAAGAAATTGAAAGAAAGAAAGAAAGAAAGAAAGAAAGAAAGAAAGAAAGAAAGAAAGAAAGAAAGAAAGAAAGAAAGAAAGAAGAAAGAAATTGAAAGAAAGACCAAGCAAAAGATTTGCCATTTCCAGCCATGGACGTTGTCACGTGAGCATTTCACATTTGGCGCTGTGGCCGCCACCCTGTGACTGTGGAGGAAAACGAAGAGAAGTGCAGCCATGGCACTGCTGACAATGACCTGGAATCCTGACATCATGGAATAACTGAATTAAGACTTAATGCCGGGGCCGGCATTGTGGCATAGCAGGTAAAACTGCCGCCTGCAGCGCTGGCATCCCATGTGGGTACCGGTTCAAGTCCCGCTGCTCACTCCCGATCCAGCTCTCTGCTGTGGCCTGGGAAAGCAGTAGAAGATGGCCCAAGTGCTTGAGACCCTGTACCTGCGTGGGAGACCGGGAGGAAGCTCCTGGCTCCTGGCTTTGGATTGGCGCAGCTCTAGCCATTGTGGCCAACTGGGGAGTGAACCAGTGGATGGAAAACCCCCACCACCACCTCTCTCTCTCTCTCTCTCTCTCTCTCTCTCTCTCTCTGTCTGTGTAACTCTTTCAAATAAATAAATAATTTTTTTTTAACAGAAGACTTACTGCCTCCCACTGGCCCCAGACGCCGGCCTCTCTCCTCGCATTCACTCCCTGAATAGCTACGCCTAGATCCCGGGACCATGGATTTGCTGGGGCTCGGCTCACTGGTGCCCCAGGCAGAGGCCAGCTAACGGCACGGGCAGCTGTACAGAGTGAGCCTCAGAACATAGGGGCAAGGGCAGGGCTCCCCACAGCCAGGCGGATTCCTTAATGTATGGCTAAGGATCAGATCCTTATCGGGATCTTGCCTGGAAATCGGGCAGTGACCGGAGCGTCCAGTCAGCCGACTCCCAGCCCCACAGGCTCAGCGGCCGCTGTCCCCCCTCTCCTGCCCGCCGCACCTACCACGCTGATGAGCTGGGCCAGAGAGAGCTGCAGGTGGATGGAGATGAGCTGCGAGGAGCTGGTGGCCGGGCGGATCAGGTTGTTGTAGCGGGTCTTGTTCAGGAGGTCATCCATCAGCTTCTCCTCGGCATTGGCCATGCGGCAGTCCCCTGGGGAAACACACTTGGTCAGACCCTGCCACAGCTGATGGCAATGGCCAGGGACTACAGCTGGCCTCCCCTTGGGGGCTTCAAGTTAAATACAAGGGGGGTTTCTTTTAAAGATTTATTTATTTGAAAGAGTTCCAGAGAGAGAGAGAGAGAAAGAGAGAGAGAGAGAATATGAATATCTTCCATCCACTGGTTCACTTCCCAAACAGCCACAGTGACTTGCGCTGGGCCAGGTTGAAGCCCAGAGCCAGGAACTACATCCGGGTCTCTCATGTGGGTGGCAGGGGCCCAACTACTTGAGCCATCACCAGCTGCCTCCCAAGGGTGCACATTAGCAGGAAACTGGATCAGGAGTGGAGCTGGAACCCTGGCACTTCAACATGAGATGTGGGCATCTCAAGGTTTATTTTTCTATTTTTATTCTTTCAAAGGCAGAGTGACAGAAAGAAAGACAGAAAGATTCTTCCACCCACTGGTTCACTCCCCTGGCGACAGCCAGGGCTGGGCCAGACTGAAGCCAGGGGGCTGGAACTCAGTCCAGGTCTCCCATGTGGGTGGCAGAGGCCCAGGCACCTGACCCATCATCTGCTGCACGTTTGCAGGAAGCTGGATTGGAAGTGGAGGCAGGACTCAAATTCAGACACTCCAAGGTGGGGTGCTGGTGTCCCGAGTGACAGCCTAACAACTGACCAAGAGGGATCTTCACCACTGGGCCGAACCCCCCCCCCAACCACGACAGAGCCCAGCTCTCTCCCCAGACACTGCACCTCTTCCTTCTCTCGTCCCCTCTGGCCATGAGCACACCCCTGCTCTAAGCACCTGCACCCCAGACTGGGCACCAACTCCTCACCGCCAGAGCTGGGGGCAGCCTGTGCTGGTTTTTTTTTTTTTTTTTTTTTTTTTTTTGACAGGCAGAGTGGACAGTGAGAGAGAGAGAGACAGAGAGAAAGGTCTTCCTTGTCCATTGGTTCACCCTCCAATGGCCACTGCGGCCAGTGCACCGTGCTGATCCGAAGCCAGGAGCCAGGTGCTTCTCCTGGTCTCCCATGCGGGTGCAGGGCCCAAGCACTTGGGCCATCCTCCACTGCACTCCCAGGCCACAGCAGAGAGCTGGACTGGAAGAGGAGCAACCAGGACAGAATCCAGCGCCCTGACTGGGACTAGAACCCGGAGTGCCGGCGCCACAGGTGGAGGATTAGCCTATTGAGCCACAGCACCGGCCGGCCCGTGCTTTTTCTAAAAAGTGCACAGGGCTGTGCAGGGGCTGGTTCCGATTTAGACCTGCAGGGCACGAGGTCCCTCTGAGACACCAGAAGCCAGGGCCCAGCGGTCCTGATCTGGAGCTTAGAGGAGAAGGCTCAGCTCAGAGCCAGGTCCGAGACCCAGCCCCAGCGCAGCCTCCCTGGGGGGCCTGAGCCCCCATAGCCTCAGGGCTGCCCCCCCATACCCCGATCTCTCTCCGAGTGGCATCTGCCCCGGGCTCCTCTCCCTCACATGTCTGGGGGTGAAGGGGAGGTCCTCCTTGGGTGCTCTGAAGTCTGCAGAGAGAACGTGTTGGGTGCAGGTGGGGCTGTGCTGGGGAAAGAGGGAGACTCCCAGGAAGTCTAGGAGCAGGAAGAGAGATGGAGGTGGGGGAGGAACCAGGACTGGGCAGAGACGGAGGGAAGTGGAGAGAGAAGGGAGGCAGGGATGCTGGCCGGGGGCTGCCCAGCTCACCAGGGACGGAACTCAGGTCTCATACTCCCCCACCCCCACTGTGAGTCCCACTGAAAACCCCTCCCTCTGAGCACGGCCAAGGAACCCAGAGCATGGAGGTCCCAATGGAGCAAGCCGGAGGCCGACTCCGGCTGGGTGCTGGGCTGGACACTCGGCCACAGGGAGCAGCCGCTGCCCAGCCGCCTGCATGCGCTTTCCAAGTCGCTGCCCATCTGGAGCAGATGCAATATTTAGCGCCTCGCAAGAGGCTCCAAGTGCACCTGCCACCCCTCCCCCACACCGCCCCGGGCTCTGCAGAGGGGAGTCCTGGGGAAGCTTGGCCTAGATTCTCAGCCCCGCCCCCTCATACCCCAGCCCCTCTCCCAGAAGCCAGCTGCTTGGATACCCCGGAAGATGGCTCTTGTCCCAGGCTCTAACCGGGTGCCCCCTGCAGCCTTGCTTTAACACTGCATCTATGCCATGGACCCTCACTGATGGACAGGGCTGCAGCCTGTCCAAGCCCATCTGGCACATGGGGGGAGGCTCTGGGGCAGAATCTGCAGCTCTGAGCCCCTGGCCCTGCAGCACCAGGGGAGGCTGGCTCCCGCCTCTCTGCAGCCCCTCGCGGCTGCTCCTCCGGGGCTCCCAGGGCTCATATTCCGGCCCTGAGCCCACCTGACACACTCAGGTTGCTCAGTTCCGGGCTTGTCCTGCCTCTGAGGCACTTAACCAATGACCCCCAGGGGCCAAGTCCCCAAAACCTCAGGCCATCTGGCCCACACCGCTATTTATCAGCACGGGAAACTGAGCCCACAGAAGGCAGAAATGTGTTCAAGGACCCCAGCCAGCAGGGGGCGGAGCCAGGCCAGGGAGCCTCTGTGACACACACCCTCCTAGGTCCCGTGCTTCCTCAGTGCCGAGCCGGCACCACAATCGGCATTGCCTGGGGCGGCGTGCGTGCCCCTGTGTTTGTGATCGTGTGTTATGGGAAGGAGGAGAAGGCTGCTGTGGGCTGGAATACACTCCCACCCCGCCCAGGGCAGCACACCTGTGGGCTCCCCAGCCCAATGTCCTGCCTCCTGCCCCCTGGGAGACCTGGCAGGCCCACAAGGCAAGGGGCCCAGGATAGGGGGAACCTGCAGAGCTAACTTGGGGGTCAGAGTCCAGCCATCACACAGAAGGCCACCACTAGGGGTCAGTCATGACCAGCAATTCTGATGAGGAGTGGGCCCCACCAGCCTGGGTCTGGGGTCTCTGGGGGCCTTTCCTAGAAAAGTGCTCTCTGGCAGCCAGAGCTGGAATTTTAAACTCTGTGAGCGTTCAGTGTAGAAACGCCTATTTCCCACCTACAAACACAGAGTGGGAAAACGGCTCTCCCTACTGTGGTGGAATACAACCTCAGACTCTCACTGGCGTGTGGGCTTCAAAAAGGGAAGGCTTTTCCATCAGCTTTTCCTCTGTCTGCCCTTGACTGATGCAGGAAGTCCCAGAGTCCTGTCTACGAAAAGGCAGCTGACAGAGCTTCTTCAAAGCTGAGCTTTAGCCAGCGCTGTAGCACAGTAGGTTGGGCCTCTGCCTGTGGCACAGGGACCCCACATGGACACTGGTTCGAGTCCCAGCTGCTGCACTTCTGATCCAGCTCCCTCCTATGGCCTGGGAAAGCAGTAGTAGATGGCCCAAATCTTTGGGCCCCTGCACCCGCGTGGGAGGCTTTGGATCAGCTCAGCTCCGGCCGTTGTGGCCAACTGGGGAGTGAACCATTGGATGGAAGACCTTTTTCTCTGTCTCTCCCCCTCTCTGTAACTCAACCTCTCAAATAAATAAAATCTTAAAATAATTTAAAAAAAAAAGATGGCCGGCGCCGCAGCTCAATAGGCTAATCCTTTGCCTGTGGCGCTGGCACCCCAGGTTCTAGTCCTGGTTGGGATGCTGGATTCTGTCCCGGTTGCCCCTCTTCCAGGCCAGCTCTCTGCTATGGCCCGGGAGCGCAGTGGAGGATGGCCCAAGTCCTTGGGCCCTGCACCCCATGGGAGACCAGGAGAAGAACTTGTCTCCTGGCTTCAGATCAGCACGGTGCGCCGGCCGCAGTGGCCTTTGGAGGGTGAACCAACGGCAAAGGAAGACCTTTCTGTCTGTCTCTCTCTCTCTCACTGTCCACTCTGCCTGTTCTAAAAATTTTAAAAATTAAAAAAAAAAAAAAGGTGAGCTTTCATCGCTAACACAGAGCTCACCTGACACCATCAGGGCCTCTCCAGCCACACGCAGACTCCCAGGCTGCACCTCCTGAAATTCCAACCCCGGGAGCTCACCGTGGGGTTCAGGAATCCGGCACGGGGTGACGCCGGCTGTCTCCCCCAGGGCCATGCTTAAGAAACACTGTAGGGACCACACGGACACCTGAGTCGCCAGGTACAGAGATCTAGCATCGCTGTAGAACAAATGGGGAAACTGAGGCCCAGAGAACGCCAGCCCCACCACACCTGGACTCTGCTCCAGGTCTGGGATCCGCCTTCCAGGTGCCACCTCCCCAGCCCGGCCTCAGCCAAGCGCGCAGCCCAGGCTGTCCCCCCAGGGCTGGTGGCAACGCCGTCCGGGGAGGTGCGCCCTCCAATGTGCACTCGGGGCTGGCGAGCTGGGAGGTCCCGGTGGTCGCCTGGCGCCCTCGGCGGACCCGGGAGCTCACCCTTCACCCCGGAGCAGCGGCTTCGCTCGCAGGGGTCGACCTCGTCGCGCTCCGCCCGGGAAGGGCTTTGGGCAGCCGACGGGAGGGCCTGGGCGGGGTCGGTGCCCCCAGCCACCTCGAGCGCTGAGCTCGGCCGAGACCCGAGGGTGGCCCCCACCCCGCACCTCGCAGACCCACCCCCCCTCGGCCCGCCCTCGCGGCCTCGGCCCCGCCCACGCCCCCTCTGGCTGGGACCACCTCGGGCCACTCCCCCGGGTGCGGCCCTCTCTCCCCCAACCTACGGCCGGATCTGCCCGCTCCGCCCGGCGCAGACGCCCCCAGAAGCACTCACCGCGCCCGCAGAGGGCGAGCAGGGAGGAGAAGAGGAGCAGGGGGTGCACGCTCCTCATGGCAGCCGCCGCCAGCTCAGCCGTCGGGTATCGCGCGCCCTAAGCCGCCAGCCGGCGAGTGGCGCTCGCCCGGGTCCCGGAGGGCGAGCGGCGTGGCGGCGGCAGCGGCGAAGAGCTGGCGCTAGGACCCCGCGGAGGGCCCCGCAGGGACGGCCGCTGGGAGCCCCGCCCCTTGGGGGATGGGCGGGGCGACCCGGGGGCGCCCAGGGCCGGCCTGGGCGTGGCCAGGCGCTCAGGTACCGCCCACGAGGGTGTGGCACTCGGGAAGGGTGGAGTCTCCCAGGACCCCTTGCCTAGTTAGGGGGCTGGAACAGGCATCCTGGGGCCAGGGTGGGCAGGCGGCCCAGGGGCGCCACGCTCAGTGCTGCAGGCCCGGGGCAGTGGGCATCGCGGGACAGAGGACAGAGCCGAACCTGGCCAGGACTGGCCCCTCCATCAGGGACCCAAGGGCCCCAGGCAGCTTCCCGCCCCCTGAACCCTGCAAGGTGGCGCAGGAAGGACAGGGGCTGGGGGGGGGGACCCAGGAGAACCCCTTAAAAGACGCTCTGCACCCCTCTCTGGTCCTGTCAGTGTGGCTTCCTGGGGTTGGTCCCCAGACTCTTCTGGCTGTAATCTGACATTCTCACATATGATGTTCAAAAACAAAACAGCGGTGAAACGGAGCTCGCTTTCCCTTCGGGATGGGCGCATCCGCTCCTCCAGACCTGCAGGAACAGGCTTGATAGACAACGTAAATCAAAAAGACTGTGGCCAGGGCTGAGAAGTAAGGTCATCAAATGCAGCCGAGAAACGCTCGCTGATCGGGGCCGCTGGGCTTTGGAAGTCCCCGAGCTGGAAGCTGGGAGCTTGAGTGCACCTGATCCTGGCCCAGGGCTGGGTGGGAGGGAGGCGGCTCTGCTGCCCTGGCTGTGTGGGGTGCATCTGCTCCCCTGTGCACCCCAGCGTGGGAGCCTGAGAAAGCCGCAGAACCTGGGGCACCTGCCCGGCCGTAAGAGCCGAGCTGACCAATACGGGAGGGGAGGAAGAGACGGTCACAGCGTCTCAGAACAGCCTACCGCTGTGCCAGACATAAGGGCAGTGCACAGAGTGTGACAGGACACCGAAGCCACCTTAGCTTGGGGACCATGTGTGGGATGGGTTGAGCTTCGAGATCAGTCCTGACAGTGATGAATTGTAACTCCTCGAGTTAAATAGACCCTGGGAGTCTACACGGAAGAAGATAGAGGGCAAGCCTGATGAGACACACACACACACACACACACACGCACGCACAGGTCCTGAAGCCCAGAACCGGTGACTGTGACCTTGTGAGCAAATGGCCAGGGGACTTTTGCAGGTGCGATGATGCTAAGGAGCCTTGGATGGGAAGATTATCCCAGACCATCTAGGTGGGCCCCGTGTGGTCGCAGGGTCCCAGTGACAAGGACAGAGAGGGTCAGAGTGGGGCAGTGAGACAGAGAGATGGGGACAGGGATTGGGGCGATGCCGCTGTGAGCCTAGGAAAGCCAAGGCAGCCTCTAGAAGCCGGAAGAGACAAGGAGTGGGATATTTCCTGGAACCTCCCAAAGAGACCAGCCCTGCTGACACCTTGCTTTCAGCTCCACAAGGCTGACCTTGGACTTTTGACCTTCAGGTTAGAGACAAAGAAAAAAAAAGTAATTTTCGGCCGGCGCCGCGGCTCACTAGGCTAATCCTCTGCCTAGCAGCGCCGGCACACCGGATTCTAGTCCCGGTTGGGGCGCCGGATTCTGTCCCGGTTGCCCCTCTTCCAGGCCAGCTCTCTGCTGTGGCCGGAGAGTGCAGTGGAGGATGATCCAAGTGCTTGGGCCCTGCACCCCATGGGAGACCAGGAGAAGCACCTGGCTCCTGGCTCCTGCCATCGGATCAGCGCGGTGTGCCGGCCGCAGCGCGCCGGCCGCGGCGGCCATTGGAGGGTGAACCAACGGCAAAGGAAGACCTTTCTCTGTCTCTCTCTCACTGTCCACTCTGCCTGTCAAAAAAATTTAAAAAAAAGTAATTTTCAAAAATATTTATTTTTTTGAAAGGCAGAGTCACGGGGGGCTGGTGGGGGGAAGAGCAAGATCTTTCATCTTCTGGCTCACTCCCGAAACAGTCACAACAGCCAGAGCTGGGCTGATCCAAAGCCAGGAGCTCCTTCCAGGTCTCCCATGTGGACACAGGGGCCCAAGCATTTGGTCCATCTTCCACTGCTTTCCCAGGTGCATTAGCAGAGAGCTGGATCAGAAGTGGAGCAGCCGGGACTTGAACCAGCACTCATATGGGATTCTGTGCTGCAGGCGGCAGCTTTACCTGCTACAGCACAGCGCTGGCCCCAATTAGTTTGAAGCTACTATGTTTCTGGTAATTTGTTATAGAAAGCAATATAACACCTTAACAAAGTTACAGAAATTAACATTCACTAGAAAGGGAGCAAATCAAAATAGTGCACCACCTATAGGATGCAAGGCAAAGGACACAGGTCCCCCTGTGACATTCCTGCCTAAGGTGTATGGCTTGAATCTAGCTGTGAGGATACACTGGGCTACCCCAGATACAGAGATGCTTGGTGATGTAATTGGCTGTCTTCAAAAGCCCAATACAGGAGCGTACCTTGGTTTGCAGCTAAAGTCTACTAAAATACTCAGGGGTGATGGGGTCACATGGTGTTGCAAATGTATTTCCAAATGACGGAGGAGGAAAATTCTTGGTACGGCACTTGAAATTTTTCTGTAAATTTGAGATTTTGCAAAAAGCAAAATGAGCCTACAAACTGAGATCTGAAAACATATGAGGCGATTGAAGGCTAAGAAACAGAGCCAGGATGGCCTTAAGATTCCAGTTACAACATCAGTGTCCCACATTGGCGGGCCTGGGTTCGAGTCCTGGCTCCAGCACCCAACTCCATCTTCTTGCTAATGCAGACCCTAGCAGGCAGCGGTAATGGCCCAAGCAATCGGATCTCTGCTGTTCAAGTAGGAGACTTGGATGAGCTCCCAGCTCCCAGCTTCAGCCCTGGCCCACTCCTGGCAATTGTAGGCAGTGAACCAGTGGATGGGTGACCTCTCTCTCTCTCTGCCTCTCAGATCAAAAGATAGTCAATAAGATGAGATTTACTCCAGATGAAATGAGTTTTTATGGAGCCTGACATATTTTATACAATAAAGAGAAAAAGCTACCCAATTAATTATTGAGGATAGTGTAATTTGGTATCAGACAAATGAGGATATTTAAAAAAAAGAAAGATCCAAGCAGAGGGAGGTGACTGGGGCTGTAGTTGATGTGCACAATCTCGGGAGCCAGGTGAGATCGGGACTTGCCATCTGGTGCCAGCCGCGGTATGTGCATCTTGTCTGTGATTGCAGGGAACTGATTTGCGTCTTCATGCCCCAATTCCCTTCTTTCTGAAAGGGGAAGAGTCCCTTCACAATAAACCTTCCAGGATGGAATGAAGAAACTCATGAAAAGCAGCTTAGCAGTGTTCAGAACACAGAAGACTTAATGAACATTAGCTATCATGAGCATGCACTACAAAATTATGAATAAAATAATACCATGTCAGACACAGCAGTGTACCCACAAAAAACTCGTGCGTCATGGCAAAGTAGGTTTGATTCCACAGCGCAAGGATGAGTCAGTGTCAGCTAATTCACTAATGTAATATCCTATCTTGATAAATCGAATAGTTATCCAATGCACAGTATTAGCATTAACCTTATAAACCTGCAGCCATTATCATAGTAAATGGGACAAATTTAGACACAAGGTCCATCCGAGTCAAGATGTAGACCAGGGTGCCTCCTGTCACTGTCTACTCAATGTCACACGAAGGCCTCAGGCAATATTAGGATAAAACCTAGGAAGGTATTGTTTTGTCAGGTCCCAGGCTGCTCAACCCCAACAAGCTATGATTCTGGCTATAATGGAAGAAAGAAAGCCAAGGAAATTTAAGAATTAGAAAGGAAAACTACCTGTATCTATGGATAATATTATGGTTTACATAGGAAACCCAAGAGAATATACAGAGAAATTCTTAGGGCTAGTAGGAGAGTTGACAGTATTGTCAAATTCAAGATCGACTTTTTTAAAAACATATTTCATATTTATTTCTTTGAGAGGCAGAGAAGAACGGAGTTGGTGGGTAAACACGCTGGCTTCCTTGCTGCTCAGTGGGGTGAGCCCAGTCACCTCGCGGTGACCAGCTCACCACTACACCTGCTATTGGCTTCCTCTTGCCCTGTCTCACTTCCCCACTCCCCTACCTGGGCTTCCTGATATCACCTTCTGAAGAAATGACTGATCCTGTGGCTTATTCGGCTCACAGTTTCAGAGGTTCATGGTCCATGCTCAGGTGGGCTTGGCAGGTGTTTTTGCTGTTACAGTCTGGAGGTGGCACCAGGGCATCATGTGGCAAGAGACAGTGTGTGTGTGCGTCTCTCTCCTTGCAAAGCCATCAGGATTCAACCAGGGCAAAGGCACTGTATCAACACCATAACTGGATTTGGCTTCCATCTCGTAGTTATGACTTTGGCATTTAAATGCCCGCATGAGTTTGAAAGCCAAATCGTATTCCAACCATAACATTGGCCAACCAGAAAGAAAAGTGGGCAGATGATGTGAACATCTAATTCACAGAAGACTTGAATGACCCACACACAGCTCAGCAGGAGTGAGAGGATCCAAACAGAAATGACGGGAGACGCTAGTCCACGTTATTTTGAAAGCCCTACCGTAGCATGTGCTAGTGAGGATGTGAACCCCCAAGAACAGCATTGGCCAATGGCTGCCCTTTGCCAGCTTCGCCCCATGGGCTGCTTCTGTCCAGTACAAGAGCTAAGGAGAATGGTTTGTATGTTGCTTTTTAAAAACCATTTCTTGGGCCGGCGCCGTGGCTCAATAGGCTAATCCTCCGCCTTGCGGCGCCGGCACACCAGGTTCTAGTCCCAGTCGGGGCACCGGATTCTGTCCCGGTTGCCCCTCTTCCAGGCCAACTCTCTGCTATGGCCTGGGAGTGCAGTGGAGGATGGCCCAAGTGCTTGGGCCCTGCACCCCATGGGAGACCAGGAGAAGCACCTGGCTCCTGGCTTCGGATCAGCGCAATGCGCCAGACGCAGCGCGCCGGCCGCAGCGGCCATTGGAGGGTGAACCAATGGCAGAAGAAAGACCTTTCTCTCTGTCTCTCTGTCTCTCTCTCTCTCTCACTGTCCACTCTGCCTGTCAAAAAAATAAAAAATAAAAACCATTTCTTAGGTCTGGCACTGTGCTATAGCGGGTAAAGCTGCCGCCTGCAGTGCCGGCATCCCATGTGGGCACCAGTTTGAGTCCCGGCTGCTCCACTTCGGATCCAGCTCTATGTTATAGTCTGGGAAAGCAGTGGAAGATGGCCCATGTATTTGAGCCCCTGCACCCACATGGGAGACCAGGAAGAAGCTCCTGGCTCCTGGCTTCAGATTGGTGCAGCTCCACCAATTGCAGCCATCCGGGGAGTGAACCAGCGGGTGGAAGACCTCTCTCCCCTCTCTCCTCCCCCATCCCCCTCTCTCTTTTTCTCTTGCTCTGCTTCTCTGTAACTCGCCTTTCAAATAAATAAATCTTAAAAAAAAAAAAACCACACCATTTCTTTATTTGTTTGAAAGGCAGAGTTACACAGAGAGAAAGGAAGAGAGAGAGAGAGAGATCAAAAGACCTTCCATCCCCTGGTTCACTTCCCAGATGGTCATGATGGCCAAGGCTGGGCTAAGTCAAAGCCAGGAGCCAGAAGCCTGGAACGTCATCTGCGTCTCCTACGTGGGTGACAGGGGCCATCTTCTGCTGCTTTCCCAGGTGCATCAACAGGCACTTGGATAGAAAGCAGAGAAGCTAGCCGGCGCCACGGCTCACTAGGCTAATCCTCCACCTGCGGCGCTGGCAGCCCAGGTTCTAGTCCCAGTCGGGGCGCCGGATTCTGTCCCGGTTGCCCCTCTTCCAGGCCAGCTCTCTGCTGTGGCCAGGGAGTGCAGTGGAGGATGGCCCAAGTGCTTGGGCCCTGCACCCCATGGGAGACCAGGAGAAGCACCTGGCTCCTGCCATGGGATCAGCGCGGTGCGCTGGCCACAGCGAGCCGGCCGCGGCAGCCATTGGAGGGTGAACCAACGGCAAAAGGGGCAAAAGGAAGACCTTTCTCTCTGTCTCTCTCTCTCCTTTTACAAAACGTGAGGCTCTGAGCAGCACCGCGATTTCTGATCGTGTTGGATAGCGTTCCCAGGTGTCTGATCTATGATGTTCTACGATTTACGCATGTTCGAGATACTTGTCATAATTTATTTTTAAAGGGAGTGTCTTTTGGTGACGGTGTCCAAGGGAATGGTGACTGAAGATGGGGCGGGGGGTGGCTGTGCGCCTGGCCCAGCCCCAGCGGCAGGCTGGGCAACTGTCCACAGGCCAGACAGGCGGGCTGATGTCCAGCCGGGCTCTGTCCATGACTGCCAAGTGCCCTTCCTGCAGTTTCTTGGCCATGAGCGAGGCCGGCTGGCTCAGCAGCTGAGGCCAGGCTACAGCAGCGCAGGCCACAAAGGACAGGATAGTGGCTACTGCAGGTCTCAGGGCCCCATTGCCCGGTCTGTGCACCTGCTGAGGGAGATGGTGGCTGTGTGTTCTCCAGGCATCCCAGATCTGTTTTCCTTGGTCCAGAGTCGGTTGCAAGGGCTGCAGGTTAGGCCTGGGGCTCGGCCTCCTTAACCAGGGTAAGAAGGGTTGAGCAGAAGTTGGTCTCCAAACTCCTGGCTGCCTAATCCATCCTGAACTGCCTCTCCCGGCTTTCCCCTCAGCGCTGGGACCCTCAAGGAGGACCCCAGCGAGGAAGGGTCAGAAGGAAGAGGAATTTCCATGAGATCTGCAATGCAGAAGCACAGGGTAGGGTGACGGCTGGAGCTGACGTGCTCATGTGTGGGATGCTGCGACTCACCATCGCTCGCTGCCCTGAGTCGGGGCCTCCTGCCCGTCTGGGCCCTGGCTCACCCACACTGCCCCCACTACAGGCCCCACAGTTGTGGGAGCACCAGGAGTCCACCCTTGCCCTGGGGGGTGCCCTCAGGTGCCACACAGGTGCGGGCCTCTGGGACTGACCCGTTGGCGACCCTCTCGGGGATCCTCCCTCAGCTGTGGAGCTCCGACCCCCACAGTGAGTCCCGAGCCCACCACTCCCCAGGTGGCCCACCCTGACTCTTAGGGTGGGCCTGAAAGGCCCTGGGAACACAAAAGCACCCATGGGACACAGGACGCTCCCTCCTCTCCCTCCCTCTGTGGCTCCAGGGTCCAGAGTGAGACTTGCTCTGTTACTTAAAACCATAGAATCTGCCCCATCCTGGCCCTAAAAGGCTGCGGGCACAGGGTGTGGCCTTGGATCACCACTTAGGGCAGGAGAACAGCAGCTGTGATAGTCCCCACACTTACTAGAGGCTGGGTTACAGCATCATGAATTATCCCATTTTATCCTTACAGGAACTTACCGCCCCCCACTGCAGAGTGCAGGGAGGGGGTGGGGGATTTGAACCCAGGACCCCAGATGCCAGAGCCGCAGGCCACCCCCTCCATGAGGTGACCCGTGATTCCCACCACCTGTCGCCTCTGCCTCCTGGCCCTGCCCTTCTTCCTCCGCCTGGCGCCTTTCTCCTCCGGCACAGCTTGGCTCCCTGAGATGCTCACATCTGGGGTGTGCACGCCAGCTGAGGCCACAGAGCCAGCCGTGTTGGTGGCTGGAGGGTGACTCTGCAGCTGGGGCTTGGGGACATGCATGGGTCAGGTCTAATTCAGACCCAAGACCTTGTGGAGGGCAGCTACCGACGTGAGGGGCTTGGGACAAAGAACAGCTGGTCCCCGCCTCTGGCCGGCACCACCAGGGGCATTTTGGAGGTCTCAGCATCTGGGTCGGTACCTCTCAGTGCCTGCTGCTAGCCTCACGCCTCGCTCCGTCTCAGGGCCTCCTGCCCCGGCACCCTGGGCGTGGGAGCGAGTCTCCCCAGTGAGCCTTCCTGCCCCAAGGCTTAGAAAGGGGGTATGGTAGGGCGCTTGCCCGCCACGGCTGCGGTCAGAGGGGAAGGTCCTGGGGCCCACGACTGTCCACCTGTAGGGACACACGAGGGTCCCCATCCTGGCTATGCCGTTCTGGACAGCTTCCTCCTTCTCCTCCTCCACAAGGCGACTTCAAGAGGTTCACAGAATATCAGAATTAAAGTTATGACTGTATTTTGGCACCAACACCTGGTTTTTATACTATGTCAAAGTGCATTGTGAAAAAAAAATGTGCATGGCTTTCTAAACAATTTAAGATAAATGTAGAATGGGTTTTTTAAAAATTATTTATTTATTTATTTATTTTTGTTTTATTCAACAGGTGGAGAAATAGGGAGAGACAGAGATGCCCCCATCTGTTGGCTCATTGCCCCAGATGTCCACAACAGCCAGGGCTGAAGCCAGGAGCCCAGAATTCCACCTGGGCCTCCCGCGTGGCCGACAGAGACCCAGGTACCTGAGCCATCAGCTGCTGCCTCCCAGGATTCTCACTAGCAGGAAGCTGGGTGGGAAGTGGAGTAGCCAGGACTTGAACCGGGCACTCTGATACGGTACACAGGCATCCGGAGCAGTGACTTAGCCTCTGTGCCAAATGTCCCTCCTTCAAAAAATTTCCAATTCACTTTTTTTTTTTATTTTTTTGACAGGCAGAGTGGACAGTGAGAGAGAGACAGAGAGAAAGGTCTTCCTTTGCCGTTGGCTCACCCTCCAATGGCTGCTGCGGCCGGCACGCTTTGGCTGGCGCACCGCGCCTATCCAAAGGCAGGAGCCAGGTGCTTCTCCTGGTCTCCCATGGGGTGCAGGGCCCAAGCACTTGGGCCATCCTCCACTGCACTCCCTGGCCACAGCAGAGAGCTGGCCTGGAAGAGGGGCAACCGGGACAGAATCCAGCGCCCCAACCGGGACTAGAACCCGGTGTGCTGGCGCCACAAGGTGGAGGATTAGCCTAGTGAGCCGCGGCGCCGGCCCCCAATTCACTTTTAATTCCATTTTCCATGAACCTTTCCAAGTCCCGTCCCACAGGGCTGATCTGGCGATGGAGCGAGATGACGGCGCCTCATCATGCGGCACAGGGACTGGCGTGCAGTGAGTGCCCTGGAGTGGTGGCGGCATGCGGGGTAGCTGAGGCACGGGGGACACCCCAGGAGCTTCCCCTCTGACCACAGCCGTGGCGGGCAAGCGCCCCACCATACCCCCTTTCTGAGCCTCGGTGTTTGCTCTTTACAGAGAGGGTGATAGGGGTGGTGTGAACTCGCACAGGGCCATGAAGAGTGTATTTCATGTGAGGAAACTGATGCTCAGGGATTTCAACACTGTCTAAAGCTAGCAAGGGGACGCCTGGGGACACTGGACCCACGCAGGTGGATTCCAGAGTCCAGACTCTTAGCCGAGGGGCTCTGTGACTGCATCACTCACGGAAGGCCTAGTGAGAAGCTTTCCAAGAACACTTTTAATTGAGATACAATGCACACATAGGGAAGGAATATTCAGCTAAGTGTGTGGGGTTTTTTGAAAAGATTTTATTTGTTTATTTCAGAGGTAGTGTTACAGAGAGAGAGAGAGAGAGAGAGAGAGGTCTTCCATCTGCTGGTTCACTCCCCAAATGGCCACAATGGCCAGAGTTGAGCCAATTTGAAGCCAGGAGCTTCCTCCAGGTCTCCCACATGGGTGCAGGGACCCCAGCAATTGAGCCATCTTCCACTGTTTCCCAGGCCATTAGCAGAGAATTGGATCTGAAGAGGAGCAGCCAGGACACAAATTGGCACCTATATGGGATGTCCGTGTTGCAGGCCCATGCTAGCCTATGATGCCAAAGCGCTGGCCCCACTAAGTGTGTTTTTACAAACTCAACATCCGTGTGGTCAACACCCAGCTGAAGACACAGAACACTGCCAGCAACCCCAAAAGACCCCAGGACTCTGGCTTCCATTGACATAGAGCCGTTGCACCCGTTTTGTAAAATTGTTATTTATTTGAATGGCAGAGAGACACAGGGACGGGTGGAGATCTTCCACCCACTAGTTCACCCGCTAGGTCACTCCCCAAATGCCTACAACAGCCAGGGCTGGGCCAGGCCAAAGCCAGGGGTTTGGGATTCAATCTGGGTCTCCCCTGTGGGTGACAAGGACTCAACTATTTGAGCTGTCATCTGCACATTAGCAGGAAGCTGGAAGCAGGAGCAGAGCTGGGACTGGAAACCAGGCACTCAGATGTGGGCATCCTAAACAGCATCTTTTTTTTTAAAAGACTTATTTTATTTATTTGAAAGACAGAGTTACAGAGAGAGGGAGAGACAGAGAGAGAGGTCTCCCATGGTTCACTCCCCAGCTGGCCGCAACGGCCAGAGCTGAGCTGATCCAAAGCCAGGAGCCAGGAGCTTCTTCCGGGTCTCCCACGCGGGTGTAGGGACCCAAGCACTTGGGCCATCTTCCACTGCTTTCCCAGGCCATAGCAGAGAGCTGGATCGGAAGAGGAGCAGCCGGGACTTGAACTGGCGCCCATATGGGATGCCGGCACCACAGACAGTGGTTTTAACCTGCCGTGCAACAGTGCTGGCCCTGCTAATCAGCATCTTAACCAAGCACCAAATGCCCGCCCCTGAAATCAGACAGGATAAGCCTTCACTTTTTTTTTTTTTTTTTTTTAATTGCTGGCTGGCACCGGTTGGAGAGCCGTTTCTGTCCCGGTTTCTCCTCTTCCACTCCAGCTCTCTGCTGTGGCCCAAGTCCTTGGGCCCTGCACCCGCATGGGAGACCAGGAGGAAGCACCTGGCTCCTGGCTTTGCATCACTGCAGCGCGCTGGCCATAGTGGCCATTTGGGGGTGAACCAACGGAAGAAAGACCTTTCTCTCTGTCTCTCTCACTGTCTAACTCTGCCTGTCAAAAAAATAAACAAATACAAATTTTTAAAAATTGCTTTAGTTGTGCTAAAGTCATTCACATTTTCATACACATTTCAAAATTAAAAAAAAAAAAAACTGCCTGTTAGAATATGGATTGGGATGACAGTGAATCTGTAGACCAATTGAGGAGCAGTGCCCTAGCCGTCAATCTTATATCCGTTAATCTGAAATACAGCACGTCTCTCCTTTTATTTGGGTCTTGGAGAGGCGAACAGAGGTGGAGTCGTCACTCGCACCCACTGTTGCCTGGACACAGTGTCCGTACAGGCTAAAGGCCTTAAGTAGGAGTTGTGGTGTCTAGCACTATGACCTTGGACGAACGTAGAAAACCTCAGACGAATGTAGATGAGAATAGACCACAGCTCAGTAGACAAGTAGAGTCGTCGTGAGAGCTTCCCGTCCCGTCTTACCTCAAAATTTGGAAGGCCGATGTGTGGATGGAGATCACAGAGCGTTCAGTAGCGTGGAAGGAGTTCCGGAGGTGTGCTTTGTGACTGGCAGAAATCCAGGACCCCAGAGCAGCTCAGAGGTCCCCAAAGGGAGGGCAAAGTCACTGGGGGATGCTGGATCACCAGCGTAAGGCTATCCGAGTCGCGGCACCAATGTTATATCTTAATGTTAGCCGTCGCAAAGCACACCGGACACCGGAGTAAGGGAAAGGGTTTGTTGGGGAACACCCTACAGACCGGAGTGAAGGGGCGGCGAAGGAAAAACAGAAGGAGACTGTAAGAGAGAGAGACAGAGAGGAGGGAGAAGAGAGACGAGAGGAGAGAAGCCAAGAGAGCAGAACCAAGAGAGAGGAACCAAGAGAGCAC
The DNA here is from genome assembly GCF_051225735.1 of Oryctolagus cuniculus. Taxonomy (NCBI): domain Eukaryota; kingdom Metazoa; phylum Chordata; class Mammalia; order Lagomorpha; family Leporidae; genus Oryctolagus; species Oryctolagus cuniculus. The sequence goes on from NC_142878.1 coordinate 106,211,071, forward strand.
ATGTTCAGGAACGGGCCCTTTTAAAACTTCACCCGAGGGCGGGCAGGGAAGCAGGAGCAGCGAATCCCATTAGGATGGGGGTGGAGCCTGGCTCAGGTAGCTGGGCTATGGGGCCACCTGGCTACAACTGCACCAGCTTCCTAACAGATGCTACCTCTAGCTTTGCACAGTGGCTGTGGGTTTCTCCTCTAGTGGCAGAAAATCGGAGGTCCTGGGCCTGCTTTGCTTTGCTTTCTTTTTGTTTGTTTCTAAAGATTTTATTTATTTATTTGAGAGGCAGAGTTAGAGACAGAGAGAGGGAGAGACAGAGAGAGAGAGTCTTCCATCTGCTGGTTCACTCCCCAAATGGCTGCAACAACCAGATCTGAGCTGATCTGAAGCCAGGAGACAGGAGCTTCCTCCGGGTCTCCCACAGGGGTGCAGGAGCCCAAGGACTTGGGCCATCTTCTACTGCTTTCCCAGGCCACAGCAGAGAGCTGGATTGGAAGAGGAGCAGCCGGGACTCGAACTGGCGCCCATATGGGATGCCGGTGCCACAGGTGGAGGCTTACCCCGGTATGCCACAGTGCTGGCCCCTTTTCTTTTTTCTTTTTTTTTCAAGATTTATTCATGCATTTGAAAATCGGAGTTACACAGAGAGAGGAGAGGCAGAGAGAGAGAGAGAGGTCTTCCAACTGATGGTTCACTCCCCAAATGGCTGCAACAACCAGATCTGAGCTGATCCGGAGCCAGGAGCCAGGAGCTTCTTCCGGGTCTCCCACGTGGGTGCAGGGGCCCAAGGACTTGGGCCATCCTCTACTGCTTTCCCAGGCCACAGCAGGGAGCTGGATGGGAAGTGGAGCAGCCAGGACTAGAACCAGCGTCCATATGGGATGCCAGCGCTTCAGGCCAGGGTGTTAACTCGCTGCCCACAGCGCTGGCCCCTTCTTTTCTTTTTTTAAAGATCAACTCATTTATTTGAAAGGCAGAGTTACAGAGAGAGAAGGAAAGACAGGAAGATCTCCCCTGGATCCTTTCTCCTCCCTTAGAGGTGCAGGTTTCCCCCACCCAGCTGTAGTCGGCAGGACCTGAAACCATCTCTTTGAAATGCAAGCATTCTAGGGGAGAGCTCCTGCTGTCAGCCTGGGGGGCACCTGCTCCCGCTGCTCCTACCATAAATACAGAGACATCTGCTTCTTCTCCAGGCAAGCACCAGCGAACAAACCCAGTGCCTGCCAGTGTTCTCCGTCTCCCCCTTCCCTCTCACCCCTGCCCCCCAACGCCCATCGCCTCTGCACACCCCCCAGGTGACTTCCTTTCCCATCCTGAGGGTTGTTACTTATACGGTCCCTCTAATGAGTGTCTGGCTTTATCTTTGACACCACCCAGAACTTAGGACAGCGGCTTTTTTTTTGGAATGGGGTCTTTACAGACACAGCTCATTAAAATGAGGTCATACTAAATTCAGGTGGTCCCCCAACAGCTTGGCAGGGCACTTCGAGCACCAGAATTGAGAGAGCGCACATTTCTAGCCCTTTAACCCACCCAGTCTGTGGGAGACGAGCACGGGGAGGAACGGGGATCCTTAGGCACCCAGAGCGCCCAGTGCCGGGTCACACGCGCAGCGGGTGCTTGGGGGGTGGGGGGGTGCTGTCGGCTGGTGACCTGCTTCTTCTGGCTCTGGATGGAAGCAAACACAATCCTGCCTTGGAAAACACTTGTAGTGGTCCACAGCGTTATCCTTTTCAGGAAGCATTGCTGTGTATACAGCTCTCTCCCGGGCTTGTTTTAACTTCTATTTTATATCAGCGAGAGACAGAGAGAGAGAGAGAGAGAGAGAGCGAGAAGGAGCCTGTTTGCTGGTTCACTATCTAAACGCTCATAATGGCTGGACTTGGGCCACGGTCAAAGTCAATCCAGGTCTCCCATTTGGGTGACAGGAACCCAATTACTTGAGCCATTACTGCTGCCTCCCAGGGGCTGCATTAGCAGGATGTTGGGGGCGGGAGCCAGAGGGATGTATCAAAACCAAGGACTTCAATGTGGAACATGGGGCCATCCTGTCTAGCCATTACTGCCAGGTGAAGCGCATCTCCCAGGTTGGGGGCAGGGGGACTCAAGGACTTGAGCCATCAGCTCTGGCGGCCAGGGTGCACAGAGGTGGCAGCAGGATGGGACGCAGAGCCAGGACTCAAGCCCAGGCATTCTGATGGGGGAGTGGGAGTCCCAATGCACCAAACGCCCCCCCCCCCAGCCTGCCACACTTCAGTGAGGGTTGTGGAGGCGGGAGTGGGGTGGGCCGCGAGCAGTGAGGGGGTCCAAGGTCCGGGTGGCTGCGCTGCGCCATCTTTGGGGGCAAGCCGCTCAGCCCCCCTCCCTTTATTTCCTTTGCACTCTGCTTGTCTTTCTCTCCTACTCGTGGAAACCACCATTAGTGCCCTTCCTGGCACCCCTGCCCCGTCCCATCAGTAGCAAGAAGACAACATCCGGATAGCTTGGACCTCATTCTCCCAGGGGAGCCCACCCCGGGGCGCGGCAGGCCAGCTCCCGCCCTCTCCCGCGGCCCGGGCATTTAGGCTGGGAGCCGGGCAGGCAAGCGGAAACCGCAAGGGCTAAAGGGCAGAAGAGCACGGGGCGGGCGTGTGCGGACGTATGAACGTAAGTACGTGCGTGCGTGCGCGCGTGCGCAGAGAGGCTCCGCCCACTTCCGCCCCGGGTTCGGGGCACGGACGTTAATGATGGCGGCAGTTTGCTACTGGGCCTTTCGAGGCCTGCGCGGTGGTCAGCAGGGCATCAGGGGAGAAAGAGGAACGCGGGCTTCCCAGCAGGGCCGGGACCCCAGGGGACACGCCTGCTGGACCTGGGCTGGCTGTGGGCGTGCACGAACGGGGGGCGTTGGAGCCGGGAGTTGGGTAATTGCCTTGGATGGGAAGTTGCGCTCAAGTCAATGCGGACATTCCCATCAAGACCCTAAAGGAATGGTGAATAGGAGAGAGAAATAAACAGCGAGAGAGGGATCGTTAAATACAGAGTCAGCATGTGGCCTGGCCCTCAGGAAGCCACTGGAAGCGCCTGGCCTGCAGCCCCTATCTAACCGTCCCGCTCTGCTCCCATTCCAGCTTCCTGCTAATGCGCGCCCTGAGAGGCAGCAGGTGACGGTGCGAGTCCTGAGTCTCTGCTGCTCAGAGGCCTGAATTGAGCGCCTAGCTCCTGGCTCCTAGCTCCTGGCTCCTGGCTCCTGGCTTTGGCCTAGCCCCTCCTCTGCTGTGGTGGGCATTTGGAGAGTGAACTAGCAGATGGAAGGTCTCTCTCTCAAAAAAAGGAGTTAAATGTACAAAAAGACTACAGAGAAGACATAAAGTAGAAGAAAATAGCCAGATGGTGTCAATGTGGGGAGGCCATTCCAAGTTTGCACAGAAATCAGGAACCATGACAGAAAGATTGAAAATGTAATGCAGAAGCCTGCGGTGTGGCGCAGTGGGTTAAGCAGCCACCTGTGATGCCAGCATCCCGTATGGGCGCCAGTTCGAGTCCCGGCTGCTCCACTTCTGATCCAGCTCCCTGCCAACGGCCTGGCAGAGCAGCAGAAGATGACACAAGTGCTTGGGCCCCTGCAGCCACGTGGGAGACTTAGAAAAAGCTCATGGTTCCTGGCTTCAGTGGCCATTTGAGTAAGCCAGTAGATGGAAGATTCTCTCTCTCTCTCCTCCCTCTTTCTTTCCTCCTCGCTCTCTCTCTGTAACTCTGCCTTTCAAGTAAATCTTAAAAACAGGAAAATGTAACTGCAACACATTTTTATATGTCAAAATCCATAAAATAAGCAAATGATAAATGAGGAGAATTCAACATATATCTGACAAAGGCTTAATCACAATACAAATCCATGGGAAAACACATCTTCACATCATGGACACATGGACATGATCACATAACTTGAAAACAAGTAGAGGGGCCGGCACTGTGGCATAGTAGGCTAAGCCTCCACCTGTGGTGTTGGCATCCCATATGGGGGCTAGTTCCTGTCCCAGCTGCTGCTCTTCTGATCCAGCTCCCTGCTGATGGTCTGTGTAGGTAGTGGAGGATGTCCCAAGTGCTTGGGCCCCTGCATCCACGTGGGAGACCTGGATGAAGCTCCTGGCTCCTGGCTTCAGCCTGGCCCAACTCCAGCCATCTGGGGAGTGAACTAGAGGATAGAAGATCTCACTGTCTCTTCTTCTTTCCATGTAACTCAGACTTTCAAATAAGTAAACCTGTCTTTAAAAATTCTATTCTGTTAGAGCTGGCACTTGGCACGGTGGGGAAGCCGCCTCTTTTGATGCTTCCATCCCACGTTGGAGTGACTGGGTTTGAGTCCAGGCCTCACTCTCCATTCTAGTTCCCTGCTGTGTGCAGCCTGGGAGGCAGCAGGTGATGGCTCAAGTATTTGGGTCCCTGCCACCCAGTGGGAGATCCAGACTGAGTTTCTGCCTCTTGACTTGAGCCTGGCCCAGCCCTGACTGTAGCAGGCATTGGGGGAGTATGCCAAACGAATGGGAGGTCTCTCTCTTGCTCTCTCCATCTGTCTCTCTGCTTTTCAAATAAAGAAAAATAAACATTGTAAAAAGGAAGCAAAAATTCTGTTTTTGACAATCATTTTTAATTTTAAAACGTTATTTCTGTACATCCATGTGTATAGCAGCAATATTCCCAAAGAGAAAAAGGAGAAACAGCCCAGTGTCTGTCAAGAGATGAGTGGATAAGCAAAACGTGGTCCATCCACGCAGCGGAATATTACTCAGCCTGGAAAAGGAAGCAGTTCTGCCACTGGCTACAACTAGAGTGGAACCTGAAGGTAGTATGCTAAGCGAAATAAGCCAGTCACTCAAGGAAACTGCACGATCTCACTCATGAACAGTAGTAGTCAAATCCGCAGAGAGAAGTGGTGGTTGCTGGGCTGAGGGAAGAGGGCATGGGGAGTCCCTGTGGGACCAGTTTCAGATTTGCAAGATGAGAACAGTCTTGGAGGTGGATGGGCCTGGTGGTTTTAGAATAATGTGAATGGGGGCTGGCGCTGTGGCTCAGCGGGTAAAGCCACCGCCTGCAGCACCGGCATCCCATAGGGGTGCTGGTTCGAGTCCCGGCTGCTCCTCTTCCGATCCAGCTCTCTGCTATGGCCTGGGAAAGCAGTAGAAGATGGCCCAAGTCCTTGGGCCCCTGTACCTGTGGTGGAGACCCGGAAGAAGCTCCTGGCTCCTGGCTTTGGCTCGGGCAACTCTGACTGTTGCAGCCAATTGGGGACCAGCAGATGCAAGACCTTTCTCTCTCTCTCTCTCTCTCTCTCTCTCTCTCTCTGCCTCTCTGTAACTCTTTCAAATAAATAAATCTTAAAAAAAAAATAATGTGAATGGTGAATGTATCTACTGCCCTGGACTCTGCATTTAAAAATGCTGAAAATGGAAACGTTTATGTTACGTGTGTTTACAAGTTTTTAAAAAGATTTCTATCTCAACTTGTTCATTTTTTAAAAAATATTTGTTGCTTATTTGTTTTGAAAGAGTTATAGAGAGGGAGAGATACTGAGAGACAGAGATCTTCTATCTGTTGGTTCCTCCAAATGGCCACAATGGCCAGGGCTGAGTCAGGCAGGAGCCAGGAGCCAGGAGTTCCATCTGGGAGTGCCACATGGGTGGCAGGGGCCCAGGTGTTGAGGACCAGCGCGTGGCCTGAATTCTGCTCGAGGCATGTGTGGCCAAGTCTGGCAATCGGTCCCTTATGTTAACAGTGGCAAAGGTCAGTTGACACCATGCTGTGGGCTCCAGTAAACAGCAAGTGGGACATTCGTGCCCTCGAGGTTCCTCCACATTGTGATTGTTTTAATCCTAGATGCTAAGCAAACACAGCTGTCTTGCAAACATGGAAACTCCCCTTTGTTCCCTGTTTCACTGTTTAAATTCATTCCCTCATCACAAAATCCTGTTTTCATGAACCTGCACATTTTTATGATTAATCAATGACATCACTGTTGATAATAAACACTTGGAGTAACCAGACTTCTGGGCCTCTGCTTCTGCCTTCACTGTGTCCCCTGGCTCCCCCACATCGAAATCTTCAGTCCGAGTCTGCGCCCTCACTCTATGCGACATCATTCCGTCTTCGGGTTAGCCTGACCCCAGGATGCAGCACCTGAGCACTTGGGCCGTCTTCCACTGCCTTCCCAGGTGCGTTGGAAGAAGCTGGTTTAGAAGTGGAGCAGCTGAGACTTGAGATGGCACTCATGTGGGATGCCAGCATCGCAAGTGGTGGCTGAACCTTCTGTGCCACAGCATTGGCCCTGTATTGTTCCTTTTTAATTAACATCGTGTGTGTGTGTGTAACATGCAGTATTTTCTGGAGCTTTCCTGATGAGACTAGATCTTTACCTTTTTTATATGATGTTTGCTCCTTTTTAAAATATTTATTTTATTTATTTGAAAGAGTTACAGAGAGAGAGAGAGAGAGAGAGAGAGAGAGAGAGAGAGAGAGAGAGAGGTCTTTCATCTGCTGGTTAACTCCCCAATTGGCTGCAATGGCCAGAGCTGAGCTGATTCAAAACCAGGAGCCAGGAGCTTCATCCTGGCCTCCCATGTGGGTACAGGCGGTACAGGCGCCCAAGCACTTGGGCTATCTTCTGCTTTCCCAGGCCTTAGCAGAGAGCTTATCAGAAGTGGAGCAACTGGGACTTGAACCAGCACCCATATGGGATGCTGACCCTGCAGGCCAGGGCTTTAACCCACTGCACCACAGCACCGCCCCTCTTTTTTATCTTTCATGTTCTGAACTCTCCTGGAGGTCTCTGTTGCTCTCTCCTCCGCGTTGGAAGCTGTTCTGCACTGAGCAGTCTGACCTGGGTTATATGTGCAGGAGGGCAGAGCGTTGAGTGAGCAGTGGGGACCCAGCCTCGCACCAGGGGACCCCCCAAGCTACAACACTAACAGCCCCCACCCCCACTAGCAGAGAGAGAACCCCTGGCTTCTCCCATGGGGCGCGCAGGCTGCATCCATGACGTGGGGGAAGGGCATTAGCAGCCCCGACCTGCGTCTTCCCTGCCTCTGCCTGTGGCAGCCCCACTCCTCATTCTGCCCTCCGTGACGCGTGTCCTGGAGTCTGGGGGCCTCTGTGAGTTTCCAGAGAAGATGGCAGCCCGTCCCCGAGCCCCTCTGTCTGTCTTTGGGCTTCTGCTCCCCCAGTCTGGCCCCACAAGCTCCATCACCTCCCCATCTTTTTTTTTTTTTTTTTTTTTTTTTGACAGGCAGAGTGGACAGTGAGAGAAAGAGACAGAGAGAAAGGTCTTCCTTTGCCGTTGGTTCACCCTCCAATGGCCGCTGCGGCCGGCGCGCTGCGGCCAGCGCACCGCGCTGATCCGATGGCAGGAGCCAGGAGCCAGGTGCTTTTCCTGGTCTCCCATGGGGTGCAGGGCCCAAGCACCTGGGCCATCCTCCACTGCACTCCCTGGCCACAGCAGAGAGCTGGCCTGGAAGAGGGGCAACCGGGACAGAATCCAGCGCCCCAACCAGGACTAGAACCCGGTGTGCCGGCGCCGCTAGGCGGAGGATTAGCCTAGTGAGCCGCGGCGCCAGCCCCACCTCCCCATCTTCTCACTCATCTGCTCGAGACCCCCTCTGACCGAGTCATCCTGGGCTCAGACTTCTTATTGCTGACCCATCGCTAGGATGGAGGGAGAGCAGAAAAGGTGTTTTCTCAGTCCCGTCCTGCACTGGACCCTGCTTGTCCTGATGCTGTGCCCCCCCCCCCCCCCCCCAGCCAGAGCGGCTTCCGAAGGCACTGGGGCTTCCCCGCGGGAGCTCTCCCATGACCTCTAGAGCCAGCAGGAGCAAACCCGCCCCCCTGAGTGACATTTAAGGGCTCTGTGAACAGGGCTCTCTTGTGTCTCCAGCCTCGACTCTTTGGGATGACTCAGAAGCCCCCAGCCTGTGCTCGGGCTGGTTCCTCTGCCCAGAGCTCCCCCATACCCCTGCCGTTCCTGGATGGTTGAAACCAGCTGCTGGGAGTAGGAACCTTTATGTCTCTGCTCTTATTTCCCAGTGAGTGGAGGGACATCCATCAGTGAAACACTCTGGACTCCCGTCTCCTCCTACCCACGCGCCCATGGCCTCTTCCAGAAAGCTGCTGGGACTTCCCAGGCTGGGTGTAGGTCCCTGCTCTGCCTCCACAGTGTCTCTCCACTTATCACACTACACAGTCTGTCTTTTTCAATTTGTAAACTTTTTACTTTGTAACTACTTTTAAAATATTATTTTATTTATTTGAAAGGTTGGGTTGGGGGGAGGGGAGAGAGAGAGCTCTCATCTGCTGATTCACTTCTCAAATACCTGTAACAGCCCCAAGAGCAGACCAAACCAAAGCCAGGAGCCAGGAACTCCATGCGGGTCTCCCTTGTAGGTGGCAGGAACCCAAGCTCTTGAGCCGTCACCTGCTGCCTCCCAGGGTGTGCATTAGCAGGGAGCTGGAATGGACTCAAGCCCCGGGGGCTCTGCCATGGGATGCAGGCGTCCCGAGCAGCAGCTTCCCCAGTGCACCAAGTGCCCATGCGAATGCCCTCACTGGAATTTGGGAAGTTCCCTAGCATCTAGCATGGAATATCTGGGGTGGGGAGACTTCCACCTCCACACTCTGGTAGTGGACAGGCCTGGGGAGAAACAGACCGGATGCTTCTCCTTTCTGCACAGAGCTCTGAGCTCCCTCCAGGCCAGGCTACTCCCCTGGGAGGCAGCTACATCCTCCTTGCTTGCCTCATCCCTGTCCCGCAGGTGCTGGCCAAGGAAGGAGGGTTAGCAGGAGCCCCTCCTACCACTGTCCTCTCTCAGGGGGGCCTTTGTCCCCAAGCTTCTAGGTGCATATGGAGTCAGATCACCAGACTGGGGGTCCTCCCGGATGCCCCAGAGCCCCAGGGGCTCTGCTTGCACCCCTCCCCTAGCACTGCACCCCTCCCCCACCCCAGGGGTCATCTGTGATCTCTGGAAGTGCACCTGCGACTCTCAGAAAAGGGGCAGAGAACTCATCTGCGTGCAGGATGAAGGTCTGAAAAGAAACCTGGAGCTGGGACCGTATAGGTGGGACAGCACCTGCTGCACTGGTCTGGCCCAGGGCGGGCATGGGCCCCTGCGAGGTCAAGAGCAACACCAGACCCAGTGTGCCGGGCGTGGCACGAGGGTGTCCTGCAGAGCCGGCCTGGGAGGGAGAGAGAGGAGGGAGAGGAGGAGTGCCTGCATACCGGCAGAGGGTGCTGCCCACATCCCACATCTGAGGGCCAGGGTTCAAGTCCCAGCTCTTCTCTGAGTCCAGCTTTGGAAAACTAGCGTGTGACACCACAGGCCTGACCTCTTTCTGATATGTGCAGACTTTTCTGACGAGGTCTGTGGCAGTATTGATAAATGTAACTTTTAAAGGTTTGAGTTAGTTATTTGAAAGGCAGAACAACACAGAGAGAGAGATGGTCCATCTGCTGATTCACTCCCAGATGGCTGCAATGGCCAGGGCTGGGCCTGGTGGAAGCCAGGAGCCAGGAACTCCATCCTCGTCTCCCACATGGGTGGCAAGAGCCCAGATACTTGGGCCATCGTCTGATGCCTTCCCAGCTGCAGGGAGCTGGATAGGAAGCAGAGCAGTTAGGACTCAAACCAGCACTCAAAAGAACCAGTGTCACAAGCAGTGGCTTAACCCGCTGCACCCGCCGCCAGTCGCCGCATATATATACATATATATATATATGTGTGACAGAGTTAGACAGTGAGAGAGAGAGACAGCGAGAAAGGTCTTCCTTCCATTGGTTCACCTCCCAAATGGCCGCTACGGCTGGAGCTGTACTGATCGGAAGCCAGGAGCCAGCTGCTTTCTCCTGGTCTCCCATGGGGTGCAGGGCCCAAGCACTTGGGCCATCCTCCACTGCTCTCCCGGGCCACAGCAGAGAGCTGGACTGGAAGAGGAGCAACCGGGACTAGAACCCGGCGCCCGTATGGGATGCCAGCGCCACAGGCAGAGGATTAGCCAAGTGAGCCACGGCGCCGGCCCCTGCATGTGGTTTTTAAGGCGTAATGTATGATAAGATGTGTCAGCATTTGAAAGATCTAAGTGCACAGGGGACCCATGTTTTCCAAATGGCCAGTGCATGATGTTACAGAATCAGGCATGGGTCAGAGATCCATGCAAAACACATGAGAGACCAGAGAATGCTAACATAAGAGAACAAAACTTCGCTGATACTGTTTCCAACTCCACATCACAACTGACCTTTAAGAAGTGCCACAGTGGGGCCAGCTTGTGGTGGAGCAGGCAAAGACACGGCCAGTGACACCCAGTGACATGTGGGTGCCGGTTTGAGTCCTAGCTGCTCCACTTCCCATCCAGCTCCCTGCTATGGCCTGGGAAAGCAGTAGAAGATGGGCCAAGTCCTTGGGCCCCTGCACCCTCATGGGAGACCTGGAAAAAGCTCTTGGCTCCTGGCTTCGGGTCAGCACAGCTCTGGCTGTTGCAGTCAATTGGGGAGTGAACCAGCGGATGGAAGATCCCTCTCTCTCTGTCTCTACCTCTCTCTCTCTGTGTAACTTTGACTTTCAAATAAATAAATAAACTTTTTTTTTTTTGACAGGCAGAGTGGACAGTGAGAGAGAAAGAGACAGAGAGAAAGGTCTTCCTTTTGCTGTTGGTTCACCCTCCAATGGCCGCCACAGCTGGCGTGCTGCGGCCGGCGCACCGCGCTGATCCAAAGGCAGGAGCCAGGTGCTTCTCCTGGTCTCCCATGGGGTGCAGGGCCCAAGTACTTGGGCCAACCTCCACTGCACTCCCGGGCCATAGCAGAGAGCTGGCCTGGAAGAGGGGCAACCGGGACAGAATCCGGCGTCCCGACCGGGACTAGAACCCCGGGGTGCCGGCGCTGCAAGGTGGAGGATTAGCCTATTGAGCCGCGGTGTCAGCCAATAAATAAATCTTTAAAAAAAAAAAAAAAAAAAACTCGCTCCCTGCTGGCTTGTCCCTGGAGGCCCACGCGCTGTCGGCATGGGTGGGGCGACGGCGCTCTTCGACGGGAGCACTGGAGACAAGTTTCGGTGAACCTGTCTGCCTAAGGAGCAAGCACACCTTTTAAAGGGCAGGCAGAAGGGGCGTAGCTAATTCAGGGCAACACTGATTCTATAGGACAGAGCTGATACTGGCGCCGCTATGCTTCTCCAATCAGCTTGAAGGTCACCTAGGCTGCGGTTGCTTTCCAGGTGGGCCTGGGCCATACCCAGGAGCAGTTTACAGGATTGGCAGAAGGTGGGGGTGGGGGGAAATGTGCCCAGGGCTCCCCTCCCCCCCAGCAGCCAGGCTGGGGGGGGTTGGGGGGTGGGAGGGTCCCCCCAGGGGCCTGGTGTGCATGGGCGGGGCAGGCAAACTCCCCACCATGTACAGGATCACCCACATCTCCCTTCCCATGTGGCCCATGTAGCCTGTGGCCGAGTTGGCTTCCTTGTTTTCTGGAAAACACAACTAGGCCGCTGAGGACCCACAGCAGATAAGCGCAAGGTGTCTGGGACACCTGTGGCTCCGGATACTTGATACTTATCAGCGTCCAGTGCAGGTGACACAAGGAAGCGCTTGGCAAGGGGCCGGGAGCCGCGGGCCGCTCCAGGGGGAAGTTGGGGGTAATTGAAATGAACTCAGCTCCTGCCATTTTTTTCTCTTCTTTCCTAATCACCGGGAAATTAGCTGCTGGCTGGGGAGGAGGGCCTGAGGCCAATGCCCCGGGGAGTCCAGGGCTCCATTAAGCTTTGGCAAATTGGATTTCTGGCCAAGAGGCCACGGGGCTGGGCTTGGCACTGAGGCATGAGCTGCCAGACGGTATTAGGCTAAGCAAGGGCTGGCCAGATGGGCCCGACAGCTAATTCAATCTGGCTTCCCAGAAGCCAGGCTTGGAGGGCTGGGGCTGTGGGCCCGGGGAGCTGGAGCTCTGGCTGGGCGGGCAGGGCCCCGTGCAGCCTGTCTCAGGGTGTCGTGGCTTCTGCTGGCCCCGTGCTCATAGCCCAGGAACCAGAAAGTGCCAGGGCCAAGGCCCAGCCTGGGCATCTGGGGTCTGGGGCTGTGCCTCCCACCGGACTTGCTCCTGGAGTGAATCTGAGTGAGCCCATCCGCATGAACGCTGCCTCTCCCACGGCTGTCAGAGTCGATTAGAAAGAATAGAAACAGGGAACGCAGGGTGGGGAGATGGAGAGAAGCAGAAAAGAGGAGATAAGGCGAGAGTCAGAGGGTGGGTTAGAGAGATGCTCAGAGAACAGTGCCAGAGAGAGAGAGGCTCCTGGAGCAAGGCAGAGAGAAAGAAAGGGAATGGGCGAGGGAAACAGGCAGAGGCAGACAAGACAGGCCACCCCTTGGCAGGTGGGGGCAGGTCCGGAAGAGCTGCAGGTGAGGCTGGAAGGTGGGGGGCATTCAGCCCCACCCGTGGGGTGCCCAGGTCACCTGTGTGGCCCAAGGCAGCTGGCGGTGAGCCTGAGGCAGCGAGCCGCCTGGCCCTGGTAGGCCGGGATTTCCTGACCTCTTAAAGATTGGCAGGGGCTGGGGCGTTCCTTAAGACGCTTTTCTGAAAAAAATCAAGAGTAGTTCTTAACTTGAGCTTAAAAACCCAGTTCCCGGTAGTTAGAAAAGCCACCCCCCCCCCACTGCTGTGTTTCCTCATTTAAATAACTGTTATTTTCCTTTTATGTGAAACCCAAGAACAGAGAGAGAGAGAGAGAGAGAGAGAGAGAGAGAGATCTTCCATCTGCTGGTTCACTCCCCAATTCCTGCAACAGCAGGGGCTGGGCCAGGCCAGAGCCAGGCGCCTAGAGCTCCACCCGGGTCTCCCACAAGGGTGCAGGGGTCAGCTTGAAGGTCACCTAGGCTGTGGCCCAAGCCCTTCACCATCTCTGCTGCCCCAGGGACTGGAATCAGAAGCAGAGCACAAACTCGGTGTCCCAAGCGGCATTGCAACCGCTGCACCGAACACCCACTAGCTGTGTCCTCATTTTCGGGAGCAGGGAGCGTGGGTTTATTTCCCTGTCTCTCCTGGCAGCTTTCTCTATCCCAGGGCAGAGTTCCAGGTCTAGGGCAGCTCCGGCAGCCCAGGCCACTCTCTACAGGGCCTGGAGCCAGTCCCTTCTGGGGCCTCAGACCACACCCCCAGGTGTGATGGACAAGCCAGGGCAAGAGGCACCTGGTCCCTGGAGTCCTGATGGGCCAGAGCTGCTCCCGACTGGCATCACTCCCCCATCATTTCCTGTTGGTCTTTCCTCTTAGAGGTCGATCACCGTAGGAGTCCCTGGGTCCTGCCCTGCCCTCCCTAAGACCAAGCCCACAAAGCCTGGAGGCACCGAATTCCTATCAGGGACCTGGGGCAGGTTCTGCACCCCTCCAACACCCCTCCCCTACCTGGACTGTTTCCAGCCCCACACCTCCTCCTGCTGTGGCTCCAGGTGTCTCTTACCTGCACCCCATCTGGCAGGCACATCTTGGCTGTGCTGTAACCCCAGGGGCGGGGAGCAGGGATGTGGAGGGAGTCCCTGAGCCCAGCTTCCCTGCTGGACATGTCAGGCAGGAGAGGGCAGAAGGCCTGGCGGCGTGCTCAGCCCAGACGTTCACATGCAGTCCCCTGGGGAGCTGTAAAAGCCACAACGCCCCAGTCCCATCCCAGAGGCACTGCAGCCCTTAATCCCGGGTGTAGCCCTGCGGCTGGGACTTTTGAAAGCGCCCAGGAGATCTCAATGTGCATCTGAAGTTAAGAACCAGTGCTGTCTTGGGGCCGGCAGGAGCTCCTGGCTCCTGGCTTCAGATCGGTGCAGCTCCCGCCGTGGTGGCCATCTGGGGGAGTGAACCAGCGGATGGAAGACCTCTCTCTCTCTGTCTCTACCCCTCTCTGAAACTCTTTCAAATAAATAAAATAAATCTTTAGGAAAAAAAAAAAAAAAGAGCCAAGGCTCTCAAGCCATGCCTGCCAGAGCCAGGCAGGGTCCATCTGACACCTCAGAGATGGCCCAGCCCTAGCCTGGGGTGACCTGGCTGAACGAGGCAGAGAGGTGCTGGCCGGAGTTCCTCCCTCACCTGCCTGGGCTGCAGTCCTGGGGGCAACTGCTCTGCCTCTTACCTCTGTCTGTGCCCACTCTGGCCACCAGGAGCCCGAGGTTGGGGTCTGCACGCACCTGTTACTCCTTCCTGCCCCTCACTTCCCTCAGCTGTCATCCTGAGAGATGCGTTCCCATCTGCAAGATGAAATGGAATTAGAAGATAAGTTTATGTTGGTGAGGCCGGCGCTGTGATGTAGTGGGTAAAGCCGCCACCTACAGTGCCAGCATCCCATATAGGTGCCAGTTCGAGTCCTGACTGGGCTGGAAGTGGAGCAACCAGGACAGGAATCGGCGCCCATAAGGATGCTGGTGCTGCAGGTGGTGACTTTACCTGCTGTGCCACAATGCCAGCCCTGGGATTTAATTATTTATTTGAAAGGCAGAGTTACAGAGAGAAGGAGACACACACACACACACACTGAGAGAGAGAGAGAGAGAGAGAGAGAGAGAGAGAGAGATCTTCCATCTGCTGGTTCACTCCCCAGTGGGCCAGGCTGAAGCCAGGAGCTCAGTCTGGGTCTACCACATGGTAGGGACCCAAGTCACCTGGGCAGTGTCCAGCCTGGAGAGGCTGCCTCCCAGCCAGGGCAGGCCTGGGGGATGGGGGCGGGGAGGGGTGGCTGCCGAGGGGGGCGGAAGGCTGTCATCAGGGACTCCCTGGCTCACAGGGAGGGAGCCAGCACCACGTTCGGAGCTGTGCATGTGGACAGGTCCTTGTGGTCACCCCAGTCCTCCTGTGCAGATGGAGGGTCCCCTGCCTGGGGGCTCCCAGCCTCCTGGAGGGGGCATAGAAGCAGGAAGGGGGAAGCTGTTGCTGCAAGATTGGGGCCACTTAGAGAGGCTGGGCCGTCTGCTTCGGGAATGATGGAGGATCCTTGGGTGGGGGGGGGTTCTGGGAAAGTGGGGGCTTCCAGGGGTCAGGAGCAGGAGGGCGGGGCCTGGGAAGACTGCACAGTGTGGAGACAGCAAGAGAAGCGAGGACGGGAGATGCGGGCCACGGCTCAAAGGAGGAGACCTGTGCAGAGAAACGCTCAGAGAGGAGGGCAGACCTCTCCTCCACATCTCCAAGAAACCGCCGGATGATTTATGCTACCATTGGTGCCTCGGCAGCTGGCTTGAGTCTTTTTTTAAAATGATGTGTTGGCTCGGCTCCACCTGAATTACTCAGACACGATGTCTTGAGCAGGTTTCCGCAGCGTTCTATGAGCTGAATACCAGGCTTCCTGGTTTGTGGGCTGCCGCACCGGCTCTGTAAGCCTTGTCGGCAGTGGGAGGCACCCACAAGTCCCCTCCTTGTCCCGCACCTCTGGCTCCCCAGCCCCAGGCTCTCCTGCCTAGGTGGCCCCATTCAGAGGGCGCCAGAGGCTCTTTCTCCCGCCCGCCCCCCTCAACTCTCCTGCATCCTCTCCCAGCCTCCCTGGCACCTGCTGGAAGGTGGGCACCTCGGGCCGTGCTGACAATCCCAGCCAGGGCAAGGGCTAGCAGGTCCAGTGGGGACAAGGTACCCGGTACATAAAGGCCCTCCCTAGAGAAGTTTCCAGCAGCACTGTGATGACCCTGGGAGCCTGCGTGAGCGGGGGTGGGTTCACGGAGGACTGGTCAGGCTTCTCCTTCTTCCCATGGCCTCTGCCACATCTGTGAGATGGAGCAGTGATGCCCCTCAGGGGGCTGCCGGGAGGTCAGGAAGAATGGGTGGCAAATGCTGAACACAAACCCCCAGCACTGGCGGGCGCCCTCCACAGGACCTCACAGCCCAGTGCAGAACACGGATGCCCACAAGGTCCCACCCTTGACCTTCTTTTTAAAGAGGAGAGAGAAATCTTCCATCTGTTGTTTCATTCCCCGAATGGCAACAATGGCTGGGCCAGGCCAAAGCCAGGAGCCAGGAGCTCCATCCAGGTCTCCCACGTGGGTGCAGAGGCCCACTTCCACTGCTTTCCCTGGCGCATTAGCAGAGAGCTGGATTCAAAGTGGAGCAGCCAGGACACGAAGCGGCGCCCAAATGGGATGCTGGTACAGCGGGTGGCGGCTTCACCTGGTATGCTACAACGCTGGCCCCAGCATTTGAGGTTTTGGTGCATTTTTAAGATTTATTTATTTAAAAGGCAAAATAACACAGAAAGAGAGAGATCCAACCATTGGTTCACTCCCCTAATGGCCACTGTAGCCCGGGAGGGGCCAGGTTGAAGCCAGGAACAACATCTGGGTCTCCCACGTGGGTGGCAGTGGCCCCAGCACTTGGACCATCTTCCGCTGCTTTCCCGGGTGTTTTAGCAGAGCGCTGGCCAGATGTGCCTCAGCTCTGTGGCCTCAGGGATTTAGGGTGCAGGGAGACATCCTGTGCTCATCAGCCTTCCTCCCATGTTGCTGCTAGATACTAAGATCGCCCTGGAAACGCCAAGCTGTGCCAGGGGCCGGGGTGCTCCCACCTCTTGCCTCCCACCCTGTACCCCGTCATATCCTCCTGATCATGGGTGACGTCCAGAGCTGTTCCTGGCTGGTGGTGGGGGTGGGGAGTGGCAGGGAGAGGAGAGAAAATGACTTAATATCTCAGAACGTGTTCCCGGCACATCTGGGACCTGAAAGCTTCCCGAAGCTGTCCACAGCACTGAGACACAGAGAAAGAGCCAGGGTCAGGGTGGCAGCCTGGGGCGCCTGCCGGAAGGTGCACTCCTCACTGGCCCCCTGTCTAATTACTTGCGTGCCTTAGAACCAATTAGCTGAGAGCAGTAATGGGATTTCACCGCGGGGCTGCCTGGCCATATGGCGCAGAACCTCCCTGGGTGCAGGGGCGATGGCTTTGGGAAGCTCAGGGGGTGACAGATGGGTTTGGTGACATTCAGGGAATTATGCAGACCTGCCCAGTGCTGCGCCTGGGGCCCTGATTCTCGGCGGGCGCGGAGAGGTCAGGGGCGGGGGAGGCTGTGCACAGGTGAATCTGCCAGCTGCCAGCCACCCTGGAGCTCAAGGGCCCTTTAAATACAACAGGGAACAGATACGGGGAGCGAGGACTCTGCTCTGTCCCTGCTTGGGCAAATCCCATCTCATTTCTGAGCTCCTATCTGTAGAATGGGATACAATGGCCTCTCCTTCCACGGCGGCTGGTGCAGCATCGGCGCTCCCTGAGTGCTGTCTGGCCGCTGGCTCTCGGCCGTGGGAGAGATGAAAGCCACGCAGAAGTGGAGACCCCAGCAGTGGGGAGGAGGATACAGGGAGGGGCCCTGCAGGAGGCCACACTGACACAGGAGCCTGGGAAGTGGGGGGTCCCAGGGAGGACGGTGCTGGCAGGCCCGCGGGAGGCGTTCAGCTGTGCATGGGAGTGGAGTCTCAAGGAGTGGGTCTTGGGGGCCCTGTGGATGTGGGATCAGTAGGCAGGGAGTCGGTTTAGGTGAGCTGGAAATCTCAGACCGCTGCTGTGTCAGGCCGTCTCCTTAAATGTCGATTTCAAAGGGCCCACCTTCCCAGGGTGCACCAGGCACATCCGAGCACCAGGTCCCAGTGCTACGCCTCGTTTTCCTTTCTCTCGGGGTTCTGGGCGGTTCTTCGGCCAGCTCCTGCTGGCCTGGAAGTACGGGTCTGGTGATGGCCGTGAGAGAACATGGGCAGGGGGGAAGAGGAAGCCTAAAAGGTCCATCCAGGTGGGAGGAGGGGGGAGGGGAGCAGGTGGGAGAGCCGAGGTCCACGCTGAGTTGAAAGTGTCCACAGCTCGGGCTGGAGGGAGGTCCAGGGTGAGCCCCGAGCAGCTGTTAAGGAAGCTGGGGTGAGGGGCATCGCTGTGGCACAGGGGGTTAAGCCACTGCCCATGTATCAGCATCCCGTATGGGTGTTAGTTCGAGTCCCAGCTGCTCCACTTCCAATCCGGCTCCCTGCTGATATGCCTGGGAAAGCAGTGGAAGATGGCCCAAGTGCTTGGGCCCCTGCACCCATGTGGGAGACCCAGATGGAGTTCCTGGTTCCTGCTTTCAGCTTGGGCCAGCCCCAGCCATTGAAGTCATTCGGGACATGAACCAGCAGGTGGAAGGGAGTCGGGGGCTGGAGGGGCTGCTACAGAGTTGGGTTTGGGGGAGAGGTTTGAGGAGGCAGGGGGCCCCCTGGGTAATTCCCAGCGGGGTCTGCGGGTCCGGATCCCAGGTAGGTTTATAGAGTTGCTAGGTTGAAGTCCCCATGCTGTTGAGTGGACATCGGCTCCCTGGCAGGAGGGCCCCAGGCTGGACGCTGTGTGCAGCTGGGCCCAAGACAGGGGCTGTCCCAAAGCTCAAGGAGCCTCGTCTGCCGCACCCCAGGGCAGGTGTCCCTGTCGGGGGCCACCCTGGGACTCTGCGCCTGCCGTGGCCGGCCGTACCCCCCAGCCTGCCGGGACCTGGTACTCAGGATGGCTCCCCGGGGCTCAGCCCTCACACGTTCTGATTAAATTTTAAAAAGGCCTGCCCTTTGAAACCTCCATTTCCTCCTCATTTCCATTTGGAAAAAATAAATAAAAGCTATTTATAGATAAATTGAATCTTCTTTATTGGGCTCAATGATGAAAAGTGGAATTGAGTTTTTGATTTCCTTGCTGTCTGGCTAACGGGAGCTATGGAACGGCTTCCCTGGGCCACTGTCACTGGGCTCTCACGGCCTGGCCTGGGGCAGGGAGGGGTGGGGGGTTTGTTTAGGGTTTTACTGGCATGATTGGAAGAAGCCAGAGGAAGGACAGTGTCTATAATTCGGGGGTTCATCGTTGAAAGAGAGTCTAGGAAATTGTCGTTGACTGGCTCTTCCAACCTCACCCGCTCACTCTCTCCTTACATTCTGTCTTGTTCATGCAGTGGTCATCAGTCTCTCAAGCCCTCCCTGAACCTCCCCTTGAGTGTCGCATACCGCACCGCCAGGCTTTGGGGACTCAGGTGTGAGGTCAGGATCCCACACAGTTGAGCTCGGTCGTTAGGGTAACCTGAGTATGATCGCATCCCTTTGTCCCCTGGGCCTGGGCCCAGCCACCACGATGGCTGCTAACACTGGTGGGTACAGAAGTGTTCTCAGGAGAGTAAAACCCAAGGCTTGTGTTCAGGAATCCAAGAAAAAGAGGTTTCTTCTTTGGGATGCTGTAGAAGGTAGATGTGAGAGCCAGCACCGCCGCAGTTCTGTTGTGACCATGAGGCAAGTGGGACCAAAAAGGAAGCAGATGGACAGTGGACAGCACAGCCGGAGGGGATGCAAAGGGGCAGAGCTTGAGGTCTGATCAAGCTGACACCTGGCCAATTGCGAGGGGCCTGGAAGGTCAGATGCATCTGTCTCTGAGATGTTTTCCATGAACAAGGTTGCCTGCTCCGTCAGCTTAGGGGGCGGGGAATGTCCTCAGAGTCTCCCCCTTTAGGGTCCCCCTGCGACTGTGTTCTCCGTTTCTGTTTTTGGACCCAGGAAAGGGGGTCTGGTTTTAGCTCTGTGGACCCTGGAAGATGGGGCCACGGGATGCTACCCCCTAAATCCTTGCAGGTAGCTTGGGGCAGGCTTTGGGGAACCGTGGGATTGCAGAGCTGGGACCCCAACCGGCCAGATCTCAAGAGGCAGGGGCCCTGGCTGGCATGGGGGCTGGGGCTAGAAAAATCGCATCGCGACCCTCATGGGACAGCGCCGCACCTTGGCCTGGGCCGGCTTTGCGGCTGGGAGGAGCTCTCTCCGTTCTGTGTGCAACGCAGGCTGGCGTTTGTGTGGATGAATTCCAACCTGACATCCTGACCGAAGGACTCAACCCCTGCTCTCCAGGGGAAAGTGGTGGCGGGTGGGAGGGGGCAGCCTGCAGGACCTGACCTGCAGGTGACCCCAGCAAGCTGCCCCGCCCCTTCCCTGGCTCCGCCTCCGTTACAGCCATCGGTCGTGCGGTGGTTGGTGGGTTGCTCTCTCTGTCTTTCTCGTGCTGGCTGGTCTTGCAGGAGCTGCAGTCAAAGCTAAATCTTGATTTGTGGGGCAGGGAGGACCGCGCCCGGGCTGTGAGCTAAAACGACCACGTAGCCTGGAGCAGGAAGGGCGCCCTTCTCCTGGCACGGGCCGTGAGTCACTCAGCAACACGCTGTCCCTTTGCACAGAGCAGGGCCCTGGCACTCCCACTTCACCCGACCCTCCCTGCGGCCCTGGGAGGGGACAGGCACGTTGCTCTGAGACTGTCACAGCCCAGACAGGTCAAGTCGGCTGCCCGCTTGCTCTGGGGGCCAGCGGGCCAGTCCCGCTTGCAGCCTCCGACAGCCAAGACCCGGTCTTCCACCCCCGTGCAAATCCAGGCAGAAACACAAAGAATTCCCTGAGCTCCGAACTTAACATCTTGAACCAGCCGCCCTTCCGCTCCCAGCAGAGTTGAAGGTGCTGTCCCCGGGCAGGTGCCTCTGACCCCGGAGTCACTCAGCCATCAGCGATTCCACCTCCCTGTGAGCCTGTGCGCCGGCCAAAGGCAGGTGGCAGTGAGTCCCATGCGGGCGGCCTGTGGGCACTCTGCTCCTTCCTGCCTTTGAACAGCACCGTGGGATGCTTAGCGGCAAACCCCGGCTGAGAGCGTTCACACCTTGCCTCTGCCCCAAGCCAGCGCAGCGACCTGGGAAGCCTGGCTTCCTAAGCAGGAAATCCCCCCGCCCCTCCCCCCAGAGTGATCAGGAAGAGGAAATGAACAAAGGGACCCAAGCTCTGAGCTCTGTGCCAATAGGAGAGACGCTGTTTAAGTGATTGATAAGAATAACAAAGTGAGCTCTCATTTCTGGAGACTTGGGGGCTTGCTGTGTGCACAGTAGGCGCCCAGTGGGTGAGACTCCTTCTGTGTTCTCAGCGATCCCATCAATCGTAGTAAACACTCACTGGTTACCTATGGCACCGGCACCGCAGGCAAGGAACGGGACACCTGCCACCCCGCCTCACCGGAATTCCCATGGCCACTCAAGAGCTAGGGGCGGGTGTGGTCCCTGTCCTGCAGGTGCAGGGGCTGTGGGTCTGAGGGCAGAGGCTGGCCGATGGCAGCCTGGGGGCCCAGCCCTGCCGGCGCCATCTCCCACTTGGGGGACATGTGCAGCTGCTGTGTGCAGGCGGCCTGCCGGTGGCGTCTGGAGCCTGCAGTGTTTAGGCTTTGCCAGCCCTTGCTCCAGAGGGCTAGCGGAGTTCCCTGAGGTTACCAAAATGAGGGAGCAGTGGAGCGGGAGCCCAGGGCCGCACAGCATGACTCCAAAGCCACCTGCTCTGGCTGGAAGGGGTGGAGCTTTGTGTCTGTGGCCATCACATGATGGAATTGTAAAGCATGGTATTTTAAAATACAGTATACCATGCAGGTTTTGCTGTGGTAAAATGTGTTTAACATCACATTTCCCTTTTAACCACTATTTAATTTTTTTACCAGATTCTTAAAAGTGTTCCAAAATGATTCACATGTTATAATTGTCAAATAATGCACTTAAGTGGAAGATACAAGGAAACTTACAAAAACAAAAAAACTCAAATTATTCCAATTCCTACAATAATAAGACATTTGCAGATCAATGCTGTTGCTTGACTATGCCTTACTCTTAACTCTCAAATTCATTTAACTGCTTCACATATAATTTAATACTTAAAGGCTAGAGCTAAATTATTTAATATTTATAGAGCATTGCTTCTCTGGGTAGACATGTTTCCTATGTCTAGTTAACTAATTTCCTAAGTTCAATTAATACTAAAAAGAAAACACTTGATAGCTTTTTAATCATAATTTGTGATTGATTTGTGAATTAATAATTTGGTTAGCAATGTAGATGGCATAATGACCAAGAAAAAGAATAATCTGGTAATTGATGACATCCTCCACTTAGTTGGGTTACATGGTTGCAAATGTGGGATTGAGAAAAAAAAAAAAAAAAAAAAAGAGGCACACAGTTACCAAGTTCCCAAGCCTTTGAGGTTTCCTTTTTAGGAGCAGCTCCATGATTGGGGGCTGGTTAGTACAACACAGAGAACAAAGAGGAAACATACAAAATGGTTCCAATGCCAGTGCTCATCTCATGGTCATAGCCAAGGAAATTATTAATGCTCGTGGCACTTGCTTTTCTTTAGCACAGAAACCAAAGCCGTTAACTTGACTTGAGGTATGTACACAAAGTACTTTGCATAAGTAAGATTACATTTGAAGATATTGGAAACCTAGGGTCTGTGGTTTGTAGTTTGACTTCATGGAACAAGGAAGTAACAGCATTCACAAGGGAGGGTCATGCTGACACTAGAGCTCCTAGAAGTTCAAAGTGCATCCCTCTCCCTCCCGCTCAGCACAGGCTGCCCAGTGCCCTGAGAGCGTCCACGGTGAGAAAAGTGGCAGCCGCAGCTTCCACAGCTCACTTTGGAGGGAGTAATGAGAAAGTCACTTGGAAGCTGAGACTTCGTCTTTGGTTTCAAACAAGTGGTCTGACTTTTTCTTCTTATAGAAGAAGGTTAAATTGTGTATCATTAATGTATCTAAGCCATCACATTTTGCAGCTTTCAGGTAAAATGTAGCACACTGTGGACACAAAGTCTGTAAGAAGAGGTCAGTGGAAATCATCTAATCTTCTTTTTTAAAGATTTATTTATTTACTTGAAAGGCAGAGTTAGAGAGAAGGAGAGGCAGAGAGAGAAAGAGAGAGAGGTCTTCTATCTGCTGGTTCACTCCCCCAGTTGGCTGCAACGGCTGGAGCTGCACCATCTGAAGCCAGGAGCCAGGAGCGTTTTCTGAGTCTCCCACGTTGGTGCGGGGGCCCAAGCACTTGGGCCATCTTCCACTACCTTCTCAAGCCATAGCAGAGAGCTGGATCAGAAGTGGAGCTACCGGGACTCGAACTGGCGCCCATATGGCATGCCTGCACTGCAGGCGGCTTTACCCGCTACACCACTGCGCCGGCCCCCGAGATCATCTGATCTTAAGTCGTGACATCATCCATTCAAGTCCTTGCTGGAATCCCTCGCACTGCAGCCTGGGTATGCCACTGGCAACCCTCGATAGGAGTCAGCTTCAAAAACAGAGATTTCTGCTACAGTCACACATTATTTAACATCTTGTTTACTAGCGAAAGATCCTTAGGTCCTCATGTGCTAGCAATTTATAGAGTTCTTCTCCAGTTACAGAACTCCTCTCTCTGTACTGTCCACAACAAATACTACAAACTCTGTGTTAGTACAGCCAGCATCGGCTGAGCCCAGGATCTACATTAGCAAGGAAGCTGGATCAGCAGCGGAGGAGCCAGAACTTGGAGCAGGCCCTCTGCCATGGGATGCAGGCGTCCCAAGCAGCATCAGGACAGCTGCCCACAAGGTACGCCCCTCACTTCACGTCTTCAGCATGAGCAAAGCCAGTCCCCGGGGGGTCAGCCAGGGTGGCAGGTGGCTCTTGGGTGACCTGGATGGGCTCTGTACCTGGAATTGACTCCACCATGCACTTGTGAGCTCTGCCAAGAGGCAGGCACAGGCTCCACCCTGGGCATCCCACAGAGCCACGGCCACCGTGTGTCGTGGCCTAGGGCTTAGGTCCCCCTCTCCCTGGACACATGTCTTGGAGAATCTTAGAGCCCCAGGTCAAGCCAACCCAGAGCCCCCACACTTCTGGGTCCCTGAGCCTTTGCCTGTCAGAGTCTCCCCACTCCCCTGCCTGGCTGGGTCTCCCCTGAGTTGAGCCAAGCCCCAGCCCCACAGTGAGTCACAGGTCAGGAACAGCTGGGGGCTGGCCCTGCCAGGCCCGGAATGATACATCCAACCCCTTCTCCTCCCTGGGAGAAGCTGCCGGGCCACTCAGGTGGGGCTGGAGAGGTTCTGGGCCAAGCAGAGGACTCAGAGTGTCCCCTGTCCCAGGAAGGACATTAGTGACTCAATGACCATTCCGGTCCCCTGGTGTGCATGGGGTATCTAAGGGCTTGGAGCCTATGGGGACATAGGGCTGGGGCATCCAACCAGCAGGTGAACTGAGGCAGGCAGAAAAGGTTCAGCTTCCTAATGTGTATTCAGAATTTTGCAGCTGGAAAGCTTAGGGGGAAAGCCATTTTATTTCCGGCGTACTTATAAACATGCTCTACTTTCTACTCACAGCTGTATTTGAGATTCGAATTCCTTCCCTGGAGAGAAGCGCTGAAACGCCTTCCGTGCTTAGCCCTCCAAAGTCGGAAGTGCAGCCCGGAAGTCTGGTCCCAGCCAAAACGCTGCGGGAGGCAGACTGCATGGCTTAACCAACAGAAATTCATTTTCTCCTCGTTCTGAAAATCCAAGCTCGAGACGCCAGCGGCGAGGCTGGCACTGTGGCGCAGTGGGTAGAGCTGCCCCTTGCAGCATCCACACCCCACAATGGAGTGCTTGCTTTAGGCTCTTAGCTGGTCTGCTTCCAACCCAACTCCCTGCTGATTCTCACCCTGGGAGGCAGCAGATGATGGCCCGAGAACTTGGGTCCCTGCCACCGACGTGGGAAACCTGGACTGAGTCCTGGCCCCCTGGCTTCAGCCTGGTCCAACCCTGGCTGTTGTGGACATTTGGGGATGAACCAGTGAAAGGAAGATCTTGCTCTCCTTCTCTCTACCTCTTGCTCTGTGTGTGTGTGTCTTTGTCTTTCTGTCTGCATTTTAAATAAATAAGTAAATCTTTTTAAAAAGATGCCCGCCAGGTCAGGG
Source organism: Oryctolagus cuniculus (assembly GCF_051225735.1). NCBI lineage: Eukaryota > Metazoa > Chordata > Mammalia > Lagomorpha > Leporidae > Oryctolagus > Oryctolagus cuniculus. The sequence goes on from NC_142878.1 coordinate 106,235,768, forward strand.
TCTGGTGGGGGCCCTGTCTTCGGGTTATAGTCCGCCACCTCCTCGCTGCATGTCACGTGGGCTTTCCTCAGCTCTCCTGTCAGGTTAGGACCCCGCCCTTTACTTAAAAGATTTATTTATTTATTTGAAAGGCAGAGTTACAGAGAGGCAAAGAGAGAGATTGATCTTCCACCTACTAGTTCACTCCCCATATGGTAGCAATGACCAGAGAGCTGTGCCAATCTGAAGCCAGGAGCTTCTTCCATATCTCCCACGCAGGTGCAGGGGCCTAAGGACTTGGGCCATCTTCCTCTGCTTTCCCAGGCCACAGCAGAGAGCTGGATTGGAAGTGGAGCAGCTGGGACTTGAACCGGTGGCCATATGGGATGCCGGCACTCCAGGCAACATCTTTTTCCGCTACGCCACAGCACCAGCCCAGCCCCCACACTTCTGACCTCACTTAACCTTCATTACCTCCTAAAAGCCCTGTCTCCAAGTGCAAGCACTTTAGAGGTTAGGGCTTCGACATAAGGGATTTGGGGATTTGCAGTTCAGACTACAGTGTTGGGATGGGGCGGGGCTGGGAAGGGACCATTCAGAGGAGGCGGGACCTCCCAGCTTCTGCCTAGGAAGAGGTGGTCCCATATTGTGGGAGCCAAGGGAGCTGCAGGGGAGTGGTGAGAGCCGGGCTGGGATCAGGAGGGGCCTCCATCCTCGGGCTGAGGCTGAGACATATCCTGTAGTGTGGAGGGGGCCGTGAGGCGTCAGGGAGGGTGATCTGATGACAAGGACGGTGGGGGTGGATCTGGCATGGGTGATGGGTGCTGGTAAGGACTGGGCACGGCTGGAGGCCAGGACACACGAGTCAGGAAAGGGGTGCTGTGGCCGGAGTTCCCACGCAGGCTGTTCCAAGGGGCCGTGTCCACGCTGAGTTCCGTGAGGATCACCACATGGGCAGGGGACGATCTGTAAAACCGGAAACACTCCCTCGCCTCGCCGCACTGCTGCCCAGCTGAGCTCGTAGCAGGACCCCTGCAAGTGGAAGGGTGGGCCTGCGCCTACCCAGGGGCTGTGACCCAGACCACGCCCTCCTCCAGCTGCAGCCCAACGCGCATGGCAGCCCAGGGCCCGAGCAGGGCTGCCTCTGTCCCTCCCGGGAGTCTCGGGGATTAGATCAGCAGCTCCACGCACACACTTCCCAGTTCTGGACCGGAGAATTCACCGAAAATCGCCCATCCCCCTAGCTGATGGGTAGGGCTGCCGTGAGCCTTCTCTTTACAGACGAAACAGATCCAACAAGGGAAGATGATCAGGCGGAGTTGCAGGGTCACCCCTTGACTTTCCACAAGGGGCCCTGAGTCCTGAGGACACGGAAGCGAGGCGTGTGTGTGTGTGTGTGCACGTGTGAGTGCACGTGTCCAAGTATGTGTAGTTTAGGTGTGTCTGATGTGTGTGTGTGTGTGTATACATGTTCCAGAGGAGGATTACAGACAGAAAATCTCAATGAGCTTCTTGAACAGGTAGAAGAAAACAATCTAGGGCTGGGCTATAGGAGACAGAGTAAGGGCTGGCGCTGTGGTGCGCAGGATAAGCCGCAGCTGGTAACGCCAGTTTCCCATATGAGTGCTGGTTCGAGGTCCAGCTCCCTGCTCATGTGCAGGGAAAAGCAGCAGAGGATGGCCCAGATCCTTGGGCCCCCGCCATGTGTGTGGGTGACCCCGAGGGAGTTTTAGTCTCCTGGCTTCAGCCCTGGCCCAGACCCTGGCCATTGCAGCCACTTGGGGAGTGAACCAGTGGATGGAAAATCTGTCTCTCCTTCTCTCTCTCTAACTCTGCCTTTATTTAAAACACACACACACACACACACACACACAGAGAGAGAAATAGCGTATGGCCTAACAGAGTTCATTGGTTCAGCTGAAAAGAAATACAGAACTTTGGCAGTGGAAGGAAACTTGAAGACACTTTCATCTAGCACCTTGACCAGTCTTTGTGAGAAAATCATCGGTCCCTTATGTTGGTGGCAAATGTCACATGATCCGGTACAACAGAACAAGGGAGAAAAACCAGTTTAACCCCGCTGTGCCGCGAGTGGCATTCTCTCTCTCAGCCAGGATTCTGTAACCCCACCCCCAGCTCTGTAGACGTCGAGGGAACACATAATGAGATTTTGTTGTTGAGCCCATGTCCTCTCTTTCTTTCTTTCTTTCTTTCTTTCTTTCTTTCTTTCTTTCTTTCTTTCTTTCTTTCTTTCTTTCTTTCTTTCTTTCTTTCTTTTTTGACAGGCCGAGTGGACAGTGAGAGAGAGAGACAGAGAGAAAGGTCTTCCTTTACCATTGGTTCACCCCCAATGGCCACTGTGGCCAGTGCACTGCGCTGATCCGAACCCAGGAGCCAGGTGCTTCTCCTGGTCCCCCATGCGGGTGCAGGGCCCAAGGACTTGGGCCATCCTCCACTGCACTCCCGGGCCACAGCACAAAGCTGGCCTGGAAGAGGGGCAACCGGGACAGAATCCAGTGCCCCGACCAGGACTAGAACCCAGTGTGCCGGCACCTCAGGCAGAGGATTAGCCAAGTGAGCCGTGGCGCCGGCCGCCCATGTCCTCTCATGAAAGCGCACTGTGCCAGGGAGTCTGCAGTCCACACGGCCCCCCAGCCCCGCCCCACCACTTTGGGCAACCTCCTTGGCATGCTTGGGCCTCAGTTTCCCCATCTTGAAAATGGGACGACAGTATCAGCGTCTACCTTGGACTGGTTTTGAAGGTTGAATTATAAAGGTGAAGATATCTGACCAGCAGTAAGTGTCGTTTCAGACTCCGGATGGCCACCCCACAGTGGCCAGTGGTGCCACTGGAGAGCTTTCTGGTTCTTGAATTTTCCATCAGCTTGTGTGAGACAGGTACCCGCAGAGATGAGCCACAGAAGCAGGTGCCGGCCGGAAACCTGGTGAAGATTGCGTTGTTTGGGTTCTTAGGGCTTTTGTCTTCTGAAGACTCCCCAAGTTCCACTAATCTGAAAATTAACTGAGAACAACCTCGCCGGAAAGGACCCGAGGACCCTACATGCCATTGACATAGACGTAAAAACAGGAGAGTGACGCAAGAACACACAACACTGCACAGCGTGAAGCAGACAGCCACACCCCATGAAACCTGCAGCTTCCAGTGCCAACACCACGCCTGAGTCTCACCAGCGTCTGTGGAATGGAAGAAGCCAGATCAAGTTCAAGAACAGGGGCGGAGGCCTTACCGCTGTGCCACAGGGCGAGCCCCAAGACTCCTCTTGATAGAGTTCACATCCGCATTTAAATTCCAACAACACAGACGATCAAGCCACAAGCGATACATTTTATTAAAAAGGAATACTCTTTTTTCTGTAAAAGAAAAAACAATGGAAAACTTTGTTTCTGATCTTGACCTGTGAAGATTTTATATATTTGCAGCCCCCTGTTCCTCTGGCTCATTACGCATATTTGAGGCCACAGGGTCATTGGAGCTTTTCATTTCTCACCTTACCTATCTTTTTTTTTTTTTTTCCGACAGGCAGAGTGGACAGTGAGAGAGACAAAGGTTTTCCTTTGCCATTGGTTCACCCTCCAATGGCCGCTGCGGCCAGCACGCTGTGGCACTGATCTGAAGCTAGGAGCCAGGTGCTTCTCCTGGTCTCCCATGGGGTGCAGGGCCCAAGCACTTGGGCCATCCTCCACTGCACTCCCGGGCCACAGCAGAGAGCTGGCCTGGAAGAGGGGCAACCGGGACAGAATCTGGCGCCCCGACTGGGACTAGAACCTGGTGTGCTGGCACTGCAAGGGGGAGGATTAGCCTGTTGAGCCGCGGCACTGGCTTCACCTCACCTGTCTTATTCTGGTCAGTCCAAATTTCTGACTTCCATCTTAGATCACGACTGACAGCCGTAGCCACTTGTAGCAATGTGTGAGTGACAGCAAAAGCCAGATAACAATCAACGAACGGAGTCCATCTATAAAAATAAATTTAAAGGCACAATTTTAAAAATAAATATAATGACTCCCACAGACAAAGCCATTGCTTGGACATCCATGAATCAATGAAAACGAGTGAGAAAAGTTTGAGCCCCCCCCTTTTTTTTTTTTTTTGCAAAGGTTCAGGAAGCTTTTAAGTGAGGAGCATTCAGAAGCAAAGGGGTAAATGGAGTTAATTTGGAGTTGGATGGAGTAATGGGGTGATCTTGGGAATAAAAGAAATCTCGAGTCATGGGACCAGATTTATTGGAAATTCAATAAGCTGCTACACGTAAATTCAAAGAGATGAAGGACCCTAGCCCTCAGGACGAAATCCCAGAAATAAATCCAGAAGAGAGGAGGATGGGAGGCCCCGAGGCAGAGAGAGCCATTGCCACTCCGCTTCCCACATCTGATTCTTGAGGCTTGGGGCTGAGCGCCAGGTCATGCCTTCTAACAGCAGAAGCTGAACAGACGCTGGAGCGCCCCCATTGCAAGGCAGCTTCAGAGAGCGTGATGCTCGGGGGGAAAAATGCTGTGTGTAAGGGGCGGGGGGACATGGGAAGGAAGGTGACCCCAGGGTGGGCGACTGTGCTCCCCCCTGGCAGGTGCAGATGAGAGTGGTACGGGTGCAGTGACCTGTCCCGGCCTCATGAATCACATGGTCACCCTACCCGAGGGAGGACATTAGCCCGAGGATGTCCGTGCCCTTTGTTAATGGGTGTGGTCTCATCCGCAGCTGTGTTCCCGGTTGGAGGGAGCCGCTGCCCAGCTGAGCGGTTGCAAGGACCTGGGCAGCTGGGCTACCGTGTGACTCTGCTGCCACCTGCAGGTTATCTTGGGGAAGTGCCTCTCCCTTTCCACCAAAGGAACGTGGCCAAGTTTGCCTACGTAGGGTGGGCTGAACCAGGTAGCGAAGCCCAGGTTATGTAATTATTGTGTCCAGCAGAAATCAACACTGACAAGATCCTGGGGCCGGCGCTGTGGCATAGCGGGTTAAGCCACCGCGTCCAACACCAGTCCTATATGGGCACCGGTTCGAGTCCTGGCTGTTCCACTTCAAGACCAGCTCCCTGACAATGCACCTGGGAACACAGTGGAAGATGGCCCAAGTCCCTGGGCCCCTACCCCCACGTGGGAGACCTGGAGGAAGCTCCTGGCCCTGTCGTTGTGACCATTTGGGGACTGAACCATTGGATGGAAGATCTCTCTCTTTGTGTCTCTCCCTCCCTCTCTATAACTCTGCCTCTCAAATAAACACATAAATCTTTAAAAGAAGACAAGCTCCTCTCCACAGCCCTGTCCTGCCTGATTTCATAGAGGGGAACTGAGGTCTAATTCAGATATTTCCATGGGTGGGACTGGAGTCTCCCCGGTGCTATGGCTGCCGTCTCTCCCTCCCCCCAGTCTCTGCGTTTACAAATTCATCAGGAAGCCAGAGAGCTTAAACCTGCCAGGCATTTCACAGAAGTATCTGCAGCCCCACGAACCGTGGGCGCTCAGTGCATCTACCCAGTGGAGGGTCGGAGGATCCTGACTCACTCATGGACCCTCAGCTGGAGTCCGCACCAAGAGGCTTTGGACTTCAAAGCCCGTGCTGTTTCGGGGTATCTGGCTTGACTGGAACTGACAAACGGGAAGAGTGTTGAGCTGTATAATGCATTAAGCCATCTTGCATTAAACACACGTCTGTCTTTCCTACCCTCTGGAATTAACCCTGCACAACACTGGGGATGGCGCCGGGGAAAAGGCACGGAGCATGACGATGGCTGAGGTTTGTCTGGGGCCTGATTCGGATGCTTCTGTGGGCAGGGCTGTGATGCCTGGAGCCGGAGTCTTCCGGTGCCGTGGCCCTGATCTTATAAACTGAGCTCTGTCAGGATGCGGGGCCTCGCGGGTCCTGGGTCACCGAAGCAAGATCCCGCTGTGCTGGGCATTTTCTAAACGTTTCTTATATATGAGCAGGGACCCCGGCGCCCCCCAGGTCTTTCTAGTTTTTCTGTCTTCATCCTGCTGCCTGCATCCCAGCCACCGAACTGTTTATGGATTCAAGCCAAGACAGTCATTTGCACCTTAGTGAGAATCAGCTTGGTTTCCCTTTTTGTTCTTGGGACTTTTGGTGGGGCTTGGTTAGGAGAAGGTGGGGAGTGCCCATGCAGGCAGTGCTGTTTCTGTCTCTCTGGCACACAGAGGAGGCTGTGGACCCCAATGGAGACCCCCAAGCATGCCCCCTGGTGTTCCTTTCGCTGTCTGTACTAGTTGCCAAGGCCTAGAGGGCTGGCTGGGCCAGGCTGAAGGGCCTGGAGTGACAGAAACTAGCTTGGTTTATTATTATTATTATTATTATTTTAATATTTATTTATTTGAAAGGCAGTTACAGAGAGGGATCCGCTGGTTCACTCCCCAGTTGGCCGCAATGGCCAGAGCTATGCCCATCCAAAGCTAGAAGCCAGGAGCTTCTTCCTGGTCTCCCATGAGAGCACAGGGGTCCAAGCACTTGGGCCATCTTCTACTGCTTTCCCAGGCCACAGCAGAGAGCCGGATCAGAAGTGGAACAACCGGGGCTTGAACCAGCACCCATAGAGGATGCCGGCACTGCAGGCAGCGGCTTTACCCACTACACTGCAGTGCCGGCCCCTTGGTTTGGGTTTTAGGACAAGTTTGTGTAAGCGTGGGGCAGCTGGTTCACCTCTGTACCGTCAGTGAGCTCACCTGGGAGAGGCCGGTCCGCACTAGATTAGTGGTTTTCTTTAGTTTTGGATTTTTTTCTCATATTTAATTATCCCCACATTGCTTTTAATTATCCCAGCTTTATTCAAGCTTAATCGACTAATAAAGTCAGTACCCCAGGATGTACTGATACCCACACAAACCGCATCGTGATTAAATCAAGCTGGTCCGCGTGCACCATCTCACATCCTGCTCATTTTTTGATGCTCTCACGAATCTCGACTCTCCTAACAATTTTAAAGTGTACAGCACGTTACTATTTTATAAGCTTCATGTTGTTTATTTGAAAGGCAGGATGACACAGAGTCAGAGAAGGAAAGAAGTCGCCCGTCTGCTGGCTCCCCCTTCGTTTGCTTAACTTTCTTTTTCCTTATTTGCCATTTAAAAAAACCTCTTGGCTGGCATCGGTTCCCCGTCCAGTAAGACACGTCAGATAATCTGTCAGGTCACCTCCTGCTGGAGTCCTCCCTCCCCCCCCTCCCCTCCCTCTCCTCCCCCCCTTCCCTCCCCCCCACCAAGCTGGACTGGCCGCCTGCGCATGGCAGCATCGTGGGATTTTTCCGCACCATCACGAGTGTCCCGCCCACTTTGCATGGCAGCCACTGCGACCCAGAGAGGCCTCAGCGTGACCTCTGCCTTGATGGCCCTGCTGGCACAGAGAGACGAGAGCGGTGTGTTATGTCGGCCCCCCGGCCTGTGCAGCTGGGTGAACCAGCCCCTACTGACCAGTCCACCCAGGCCTGGCAATTTGAGTTCCCAGATCCCCAGCCAAGAGGTGGACAGCCAACCAGACAGGACCAACCGGGAACATTCCAGTGGGCTTTTCCCATGGGAATGAATGGAGGGGACCTCCATGACTTTTGGGGTGCATTGGCAGGAACCCATTTATGACCACAGCTTGACAAGATGTGCACTAGCAGGAGCTAGGAGTAGGGTCTGGGCTTTTTTTTTTTTTTCCAAGATTTATTATTTATTTATTTGAAAGGCAGAGTTACAAAGAAAGAGAGAAGGAGAGAGAGATTTCATCCTTAGTTTCACTCCCCAAATGGCTGCAACAGCTGGGGCCTGGCCCAGGTTGAAGGCAGGAACTAGGAACTCCATCCAGGTCTCCTGGGTAGGTGCAGGGTCCCAAAGACTTGGGCCATCTTCTGCTGCCTTCCCAGGTGCGTTAGCAGGGAGCTGGATGGGAAGTGGAGCAGCTGGGAACTGAACCGGGGCCCTTGTGGAACAGTGGCGCTGCAGGCAGGGGCTTAACCCTCTCTACCACAATGCCGGCCCCCATTTACTGCTTTTTCCGGTGCATTAACCAGGAGCTGGATTGAAAGAGGAACAGTCGGGACTTGAACCTGCACTCACATGGGATACCAGTGTCACAGGCAGAGGCTTCGCTCACTGCACCATGATTCCGAATCCCGGGGCTGGGTGTTGAATTCGGGTATGCCAATATGACGTGCAGCCTTCCTCATTGCTAGGCTGCGTGCCCACCCATGTAAACCACTCCTGATCCACCTTCTGGAACTCCCAGCTGGGGCATCTGGTGGGGCACATGTGGGAAAGGCAGCACGCATGTCCCCGACTAATTGTCGGGCACCGTCCTGCAGTTAAAGCCGGCCAGTGTGAGAAGCACTTTCCCGACGGGCAGGGCTAGCTGGCCCGGCTCAGGCTGCCGACTCTGACGGGAGCTTTCGGGCCTGGCCTCCAGCCCACGCTGGTCCCCCTGCCAAGCGGGCCCCTGGCTGGCGACAGGCTCATCTGAAGATTTGCTGAAAACGGTCAGTTTCCTGCACCAAGTACAGCCTGGCTGTTCAACTCAAAGGAAACCTGGGAGGAAGCTGCTGCCCCCGCCTTGACTGCTGTGTGGGGCTTTAGTGTGCTGGAAACAGAGCAGACACCGTGCAGACCGACCCCGTAGACAGAGCAAGTACACGTGCCGGGCGCCAGCCAAGGCGGGATGTGTGCACACATGTGCACACACACGCACATGGAACAGAAACGCTATAGAAACAAGCTATTTTAATTTTAGTTGCTGTGTAAGTTTTGTGTCTTGTCAAAAATAAGATGAAATTTTCTTTGATGATTTAGTCTTGTTTTTATTTTGAGTTACTTATGAGAAAGAGGGAATGGACAAGCATTTTTTTAAAAAGATTGGTTAATTTGAAAGGCGGAGTGACAGAGAGAGAGAGAGAGAGACCTATCTACCCTCTGGTTCACTCCCCAAATGTCTCAATAGCCTGGGCTGGGTCGGTGGAAGCCGAGACGGCTGGCACTCCAGCTGAATCTCCCACGTGGGTTGCAGGAACCCAAGCACTCGGGTCATCTGCTGCTGCTTTCTCAGGCCATTAGCAGGGAGCTGGATGAGAAGGAGAGCAGCCAGGACTTGAACCAGCGCTCTGATGTGGAATGCCGGTGTCATAAGTGGTGGCTTAACTTGCTGTGCCACAATGACGGCCCTATGGACAAACATTTTTGCAGCGTCTTGTGTCTGTGGGTTAACCTGCCGCTTGAGACGCCCACATCCCAGAGGGAGGCGCTGGTTAGAGTCCTGGCTGCCAAAAACTCCATCTGGGTCTCCCACATGGGTGCAGGGGCCCAAGCACTTGGGCCATCATCCACTGCTTTCCCACGAACATGAGCATGGAGCTGGATAAGAAGTGGAGCAGTCGGGACTTGAACCAGGTTGGTACCCATATGAGATGCTGGCATCACAGGCAAAGACTTAACCTGCTATGCCATAATGCTAGCCCCCAAAACCTGATTTTTTATAAGAACAAATATTACCCTGTGATAAAAATGACATTAAGATTCCTGCATACAGAAGGACCATTCCATAAGTTATCTCAGGACAATTAACTGTCCAACTTCATGCCAAAAGTGAATTCAGTTCTTGCAAAGGCTTAGCTGTCAACAAATAAAGTTAAGCATACTAGCAAACTAATAAAGAAAAAAATGAATATGTGTCTATGATCTTTTGGATAATGAAGGACTTTCTACACGTGAGTCTCAGTACAGAAACCCTAGAGGGAAATTGTTACATCCACTGAAAATTTGTTTTTTTTCTCAATTTATCTTCTTTCATTTTGTTTTTCTGATGTTTGCAGCCCATAGAAATTTTGATTTCTGTATCATGAGCTGTATCAGTGTGGATAAATTCTCACTATAGAAAAGTACTTATGGGGCTGGCACTGTGACGCAGTGGGTTAATGCCCTGGCCTGAAGTGCCGGCATCCCATGTGGGCGTTGGTTCAAGACCCAGCTGCTCCACTTCCAATCCAGCTCTCTGCTATGGCCTGGGAAAGCAGTAGAAGATGGCCCAAGGCCTTGGGCTCCTGCACCCACGTGGGAGACCCAGAGGAAGCTCCTGGCTACTGGTTTCGGACTGGCACAGCTCTGGCCGTTTTGGCCAATTGGGGAGTGAACCATCGGATGGAAAACCTCTCTCTCTCTCTCTCTCTCTCTCTCTCTCTCTCTCCCTGCCTCTCCTCTCTCTATGTAACTCTGACTTGCAAATAAATTAATAAATCTTTAAAATAAAAGTACTTACCAATAGAATGGGAAAAAGACTAACACAGAAAGAGAAAAATAGGCTAAGGAATTGAACTGGCAATTCAGGGAAGCAAGGCAAATGGTCAATCAACATGGAAAACAATGTTACATTTCACTAGTAATAAAAAGAAAAGAGGCCAGACTGGTGTTATGAGGGCGTGGCACGTGACTGAAGTACCCACAGTGCCGCATCTCTCTAGAGGGCACATTGGCAGCAGGTGTCATCGGGGCAGGTGACTAAGCACCGCCGGTTCTCTGTCACGTGTGCAGGTCGAAATGAAGTCCATCTGGAGTTAGAGCAGAGGCTGCCAGAGGCTGGGGTTAAAGGGAGATTGGGTCACAGGTACCCAGACAGGCTGGAAGTCACAGGTCCTGGTGTTCCACGGCACCGTGGGGTGACTGTGCGTTCACAGGAACGAGTTGGAACGAGTTGTATGCTGGATAAGGAACTGCCAGAGAGGCGCCTGTAGGTTCGAATTGTGTGGATGACCTGCTTGGGTTAGTTTATAACGTGCTGAGATACAGGTGTGTACACAGCATCCCGCAAACATGTACAAATGCTGCATATTAAACACAGAAAGAATATATTCGAACAAATTCCCAAAAATCCACCAGTCACTTTAGTGATTCGCTCTAAGGAACTAAGGTGACAGCACTATCAGGGAAGACGAACCCAGGGCGCATTTGTCACAATGTAGCTGACACTTTCAAGATGGAAGGCAATGAAAGGCGCCAGTGAGGGGTGAGCTGGGTGCAGGAAGGGGCCCTGTGCTGTGGGCGCTCCAAGCTTGACGCTCGGGAGCCTTCCTGCCGGGTAGCCCTGAGAGCACCCCCACATTCCCTCCATTCCTCAGACTTGTAATACGGTCTGAACTGTAGACGTTGGCTGGAAAGCGAACCAAACCAAACCATACATCTGATAAAAATAAGTACTTAATGTTAAACACTAAATGCAAAGTTTTATTTTCTGAAAGATGTAGGCCAGTGAGCTGGAAGCAATACCTAACAATAGAGCGGTTCTATAAAAATAGCTACTGCATGGTTTGAGAACATTTTATTCTCCGGAGAGGATTAACTATTCCCTCCCCCCAAAAATAAAAATCCCCTACGCATATCCCAATCTCCTCTGCTTACCTAGGGCTTTCCTTGGAAGTGTCAAAATAAAAGTTACTCCTACGTAACATTGAGTGCTTAAAAATCTGTGTCGGGGTGGTGGCAGGCATTTGGCTTAGTGTTAAGAGGCCCCATTCCAGGGCTTGAGTCTTGGTGCCCGCTCCCACTTCTGGCTTCCTGCTAATGCAGACCCTGGGAGGCAGCAGGTGATGGCTTCAGTAATTGGATCCAGGTGCAAGGTCACCAGCACCAGTGAGGTCCCCAGGGCGTCAAGTGCCCAGGTACATGTTCCTGGGCTTCCATGCCTTCCCCAGGACATCCGAGCAAGGGCTCCTGGCTGTGCTGCAAGTGCGGAGCAAGCGCCTTGGATGGGGGCCTGTGACGTGTACCCTTAAGTCACCTAGGCCTGGCCTGTGGCAGGCCCTGTTGTGAGTCCAATTGAGATGCTTGGGGCCGGCGCCGTGGCTCACTAGGCTAATCCTCTGCCTTGCGGCGCCGGCACACCGGGTTCTAGTCCCGGTCGGGGCGCCGGATTCTGTCCCGGTTGCCCCTCTTCCAGTCCAGCTCTCTGCTGTGGCCCAGGAGTGCAGTGGAGGATGGCCCAAGTGCTTGGGCCCTGCACCCCATGGGAGACCAGGAGAAGTACCTGGCTCCTGCCTTCGGATCAGCACGGTGCACTGGCCGTGGCGGCCATTGGAGGGTGAACCAACGGCAAAGGAAGACCTTTCTCTCTGTCTCTCTCACTGTCCACTCTACCTGTCAAAAAAAAAAAAAAAAAAAAAAAAAGAGAGAGAGATGCTTGGGAGCCCTTGTCTCCAAAGTGGCTATAAGGGCTGTTTTCTTCTCTGGGAACTTTAGTTCAAGCCTGGGCAATTTGGCAGAGGTGGTAGGGTCCTCACGTGACCCAGTGCTGCCCTGCCCACTCTACCTCCCTCCCCAGTGCCCCTTTCAGAAGGACAGGGGAGGAGGGTCTTTCAAAAAGTTCATGGAAAATAGGGTCCAAAGGTCAGCTTATTTCGGTGCAAAAACACTCTGGAAATTCATGCATCTGAGGGGTTTTCAAAAAAGTTCACGCAAAGCACTCGTGACGGCAAGCTGAGTGTTTCGCGGCACGGAGGATGCGGAGCTGCCACCTGCCTCTCCCCAGCTCTGGAAGAGCGTCCTAATTAAGGCCAATTTCAGAAGGAGCTGTGTGTTCTCTCATTTGTCCTGACACAGGCTGTGGCCAGCTTATCTGCTTCTGCAGTATCATCTCCATGTCGTCCATCCGACAGTTTGGAGTGCGTGGTTTTTCCCTGGCTCTGTGTGTGTGTGTGCGTGTGTGTGCTTGGTTTCTGCAAGGAGAATCATCTTGGGCAACGGAGTGGGACCTGCTTCACATTTGTTCCTGGTCAGTGGCCAGGCACCCCGTGGACTGTGTCCACTCCAGGTCTGGTGGCGGTGTGGCGTGCTCCCTAAGGGACTTGTTTGGGATGATGCCAGAGGCATTTCGTGGGAGAGGAGGAAGCAGGCCTTCTGCCCCGTGCAAGGCTGCACCAGAGGCAGCAGGACGACGGAAAGGGTGGAGGGGTTGAGAGAGCCCTCAAGTCCCTGACAGGAGAACGGGCACGGACGGGGCCTGCATTCTGCGGTTGGATTCGGCTCATCAGGACAGCAAAAGGCTGAGGTTCCTGGAAGGACAAGCAGGTCCCCTCTCTGCCAGAGCCCCAGAGGCAGGCACGACTCAAGCGGAGTGGAAAGGGCCTGCTCTGGAACTCAGGAGACGGGAAGCTAATTTCTGCCTCCCGCGTGACCCTGCATAGGTCACCTTCTTTTCTCTGTTTGTCTAGACAAGCAGAGTTGGACCAGACCAGGACAGACCAAGAAGGGGCTGGTGCTGTGGCTCAGTGGGTTAAGCTGCTGCCTGAGAGGCCACCATCCTATATGAGCACTGGTTTCAGTCCCAGCTGCTCCACTTCCGATCCAGCTCCCTGCTCATGCGCCTAGAGAGGAAGTGGAAGACGGCCCAAGTGCCTGGGCCCCTGCACCCACGTGGGAGACCAGGACGGAGCTCCAGGCCTCTGACTTCGACCTGGCCCAGTGCCGTTGTGGGCATCTGAAGAGTGAACCCGCAGATGGAAGCTCTCTGTCTCTCATCTCAGTCTCTCCCTCTCTCTGTAACTCTGCTTTCAAATAATTTTTGTTAAAGCAATGCCAAGTAGGTTCATCTCATGTGCTCTGACCAAGCAGCCACTAGCAGGGCTGTGTTTGTAAGGATTCTGAGTGCACACGACTTAACAGGAAAGTGCCTCAATCAATTAGCAATGTCTGACACAGGCATGGTTTGGGGACTGGTGGCAAGTATTTGCCTTCTCTGCACAACATGATTTTTTCTCTTTTTTATGTACAATTTTTTAGAAAGCTTTTATTTAATAAATATAAATTTCATAGGTACAGCTTTTGGAATACAGTGGTTCTTCCCCCCATACCCACCCTCCCACCCCCACTACCATCCCACCTCCTACTCCCTCTTCCATCCCATTCTTCATTAAGATTCATTTTAATTACTTTTATATACAGAAGACCAACTCTATATAAGTAAATATTTCGACAGTTTGTACCCACACAGACACACAAAGCATAAAGTACTGTTTGAAGACAAGTTTTACTGTTAATTCTCATAGTACAACTCATTAAGGGCAGAGGTCCTCCATGGGGAGCAAGTGCACAGTGACTCCTGTTGTTGATTTAACAATTGACACTCTTGTTTATGTGGACAACATGATTTCTATAGTTACCTTCAGCTTTTTTAAAAAAATTTATTTATTTGAAGGTCAGAGTTACACAGAGAGAGAAGGAGAGGCAGAGAGAGAGAGAGAGAGAGAGAGAGAGAGAGAGAGATCTTCTATCTGCTGGTTCACTCCCCAGTTGATTGCAACTGTGGAGCTGTGCCGATCTGAAGCCAGGAACCAGGAGATTCCTCTGGGTCCCCCATGCTGGTACAGGGGCCCAAGGACTTGGGCCATCTTCTACTGCTTTCCCAGGACATAGCAGAGAGCTGGATCGGAAGAGAGCAGCCAGGACATGTGGGATTTACCCGCTACGCCGCAGCGCCCAGCCCCTACCTTCAGTTTTAAAATATACTTTGTAATGCTGTGATATAGACACCCGAACAAAGCCATGTTAAACCAGCTTCCTGCAACAAAATTGACTCAGAATAAGTCAGTCATCACATTTATTATGGATCAGTTTATTAAAAAATGTATAAGTGTTGGGTGACTACATTGCAACCAAATTATCACTTGGGATAATTAGCAAATCAGCATTCTGTTGGATTGTTTTAAAATACAGCTTTAGCTTTCCCTCAGGGGAAAACTTCTTGTTTGTCAGGAATCTGGCTGAAATGAGCAGATGGAGGCTTCCCGGTGTGGGGTTTTGTCGGCAGGAATTCCTGGAAGGTTCTATATCACAGGACTTCATGGAAATGACACAAGGAAGGTGCTCAGAGGATGTTCCCAGCTTTTCTTGCAAACTGACAAACAGCATAGGAACTGGCATCGTGGCACAGTGGGCAAGGCCACCACCTGCCATGCCGGCATCCCATATGAGTGCTGGTTCCTGTCCTGGCTGCTCCACTTCCCATCCAGCTCCCTGCTAATGACCTGGGAAAGCAGCGGAAGATGGCCCAAGTGCTTGGACCCCTGCACCTGCGTGGGAGACCCAGATGGAATTCCTGGCTCCTGGCTTTGGCCTGGTCCAGCCCTGGCCATTACAGCCAACAGGGGAGTGAACCAGTGGACAGATGATCTCTGTGTGTTTCTCTGTCTCTCTTTAACTCTGACTTTCAAATAAATAAGTGAAATCAATCTTAGAAAAAGAAAGCAAAGCAAAGCAATGTAGTTTCCTGCAGAGAGTTTTGAGATCCAGTGTTGTGTTCCTTCCGGAGCGGAGGACGGGGCTGCTCTAGTCCCTGGCTCAGACACAGTCTCCCCATTGGTGCATGCAGGGGCATCTTAATACATGTGTGGGTTTATTTTAAAAACGCTTTTCAGGGAACTCAGCACTCGAAAGTCAGGACTTGACCAACACTTGACACCCATTCCATGGCCCCACCCACGCCCTCTCTTACCTCCTGCCGTCCCGCTGGCCGCAGGCAACGGCTCTGCCGACTCTCACACCTGAGTTCACTCCAGTTCCTTCTTTTCTTCTCTTTCTGATTCTAGCAAAGTACGCACGACATCAAGTTCACAGGTTTCTTTTTAAAATATTTATTTATTTATTTGAGAGGTAGAGTTACAGAAAGTGAGAGGGAAAGACAGAGAGAGAGGTTTCCCATCCGTTGGTTCACTCCCCAGGTGGCTGCAATGGACAAAGCTGTGCTGATCCGAAGCCAGGAGCCAGGAGCTTCTTCCCGGTCTCCCATGTGGGTGCAGGGGTCCAAGCACTTGGGCCATCCTCCACTGCTTTCCCAGGCCACAGCAGAGAGCTGGGTTGGAAGAGGAGCAGCCGGGATTAGAACCAGTGTTCATGTGGGATGCCAGCACTGCAGGCAGAAGATTAACCTACTGCACCACGGTGCCGGCCCCAAGTTCACGGCTTTTAAGTGTGCGCTTCAGTTCTCAGTGTGTTCACACTGGTGTGCAACCAACATAAAGAACTCCTTTTCCTCCGGCAAAATCCAAATTCCATCCCCATGAAAACAGTCACTCCCCCAGTCCCTGGCAGCCAGCTCGCTACTCTCCGTCTTCGCATCTGGCCGCTGTAAGCATCTTGTATGTAGAGTCACACAGTATTTGGTGTCTTCTGACTGGCTTACTTCACTCAGCAGAATGTCTTAGCATGGGTGAGAATTTCCTTCCTTTTAAAGGCTGAATAATTTTCCATCGGATGCATATATCACATTTTTTATGCACTCACCTGTTGATAGACACAGTTTTTTTTTTTTAAATAAACATTTCTGTTTATTTGAAGGAAGGAAAGGGAGAGGGAGGAGGAATAGGAGAAGAAGATGGGGGAGGGGAGAGATCGTCCATCAATGCTGGTTCACTCCCGGAATGGCTGCAACAGCCAGAGCTGGACCAGGACAAAACCAGGAGCCCGGAACTCCGTCTTAGCAGGGGTGCAGGATTCTGGGCCGTCTTCCACCACCTGCCCAGGCACACTATCAGCCTTCCGGAGACACAAACAGAGCTAGCGGTCCCTTCACTGCAGAGGAGGAAGGCAGTTAGCTAAAGTCCTCTGCGTCCTGTGCCAGTCCTCCCTGTTCGTAAGCTACTGGTGGAGCAGCAGCCCCCGCTGAAAGCCCCTTCCACGCTGCCTCTGTGGTGCCCGGTTGTCTGCAGATTCAGTTTCCAGCTGTGTTTCAGGGCCGGCGGCAACACCCGCAGTCGCAGGTCAAGGGCAGCTGGGCCTGGTGGGCACCAGTGTGAGAATTGGCCTGGCTTTCTGGTGCGTTGATCCACTGCCTGCAATCAAGGAAGCCGGACGGAGAAAAGGGTGGACAGGGTTCTGAGTGCTCCTGGTCTGAGCATAAACCCCCCTCCCCACTCTCAGCAATCGGGGGTCTCACTTTGTAACGTAGGCTCAAGCCACAGCCCCGTCTTCCAACCGGATGTCACTCTCTGCTCCTCTCACACAGACAGCTTGGAGCTGAGGGCCTGCAGCCTGCGGCTTGGTTTATGTCCTCTCCGAGAGCCGGCTGGAGGACCAGGGCCCTGCCCTGTCTTTGCTTGATCCTGGACCTTCCCCTGGCTGTTTCCTTTCCTTATCTCAACACTGTCACTTCTCACTCTTGCCCAGGTTGGATCGCGCACTCTGGCCACTGAAGCATGCTCCTCCTGATACAAATAGCTCCAGCTGGGTATTAAAAATCACACCCCACATTGGGCTGGTGCTGTGGTGCAGTGGGTTAATGCCCCAGCCTGCAGCACCGGCATCCCGTATGGCCACTGGTTCGAGTCCCGGCTGCTCCACTTCTGGTCCAGCTCTCTGCTAATTCACCTGGGAAAGCAGTGGAGGATGGTCCAAGTCCTTGGGCCCCTGCACCTAAGTGGGAGACCCGGAAGAAGCACCTGGCTCCTGACTTTGGATCAGAGTGAACCAGTGGATGGAAGATCTGTATCTCTACCTCTCTCTGTAACTCTTTCAAATAAATAAAATATTTTTTAAAAAGATCACCCCCATAATGAGTCCATTTCAGCATGGGGGATCAGCATGGGGGACGGCTCCACGGCAAAGTGAGGTTGAGACTGCCCGAGCCTCTGAGTTCAAGAGTCCCACTAGGCTGGGGGCTTCCTGCTGAAGCAGAAGCATGGGCATGCGCACACGGGCACACACACACACACACGTGTTCACACACACACACACACACACACACGTGTTCACACACACATGCTGCTCTGCTGAGGAGGAAATGAGGGGACTCGGCCGCCAAGTATTTTTCTGCCTCATTAGACTTCGTGTCAGCTGCGTGATAATCATCAGGGCTAATAGTGGTTGAGAATTTTCCTGAGCCAGGCAGGCAGTGTGCTAAACGTTTCCACCTAGACGACCCCCCTTAATGATTTCTGTCTTTCAAATTGAGAAACTGAAGCTTCAAGCTGTTAAATACTTCACAGCTAGCAGGTGGCTGAGTCAGGACTTTTTTTTTTTTTTTTTTTTTTTTTGGTAAAGATTTATTTGTTTTGTTGAAAGGCAGAGTTACAGAGAGAAAAGGAGAGAAAGGAGAAAGAGATCTTCCATCTAGGCGTTCATTCCCCAAATGGCCTCAATGGCAGAGGCTGGGCCAGGCCAAAACTGGGAGCCTTGAACTCCATCTTGGGCTCCCATGTGGGTGCAGGGGCCCAAGCACTTGTGCCACCGTCTGCTGCTTTCCCGGGTGCATTAGCAGGGAGCTGGATGGGAAGTGGAGCTGCTGGGACCCAGATGGGCACTCACATGGGATGCCAGCACTGCAGGTGACGGCTTAACCTGCTATGCCACAGTGCCGGCCGTACACGTCTAGTTTTGACTGTGGACGGATCTGGTCCCTGAGTATCGAGCGTGCAGATGTGCTGAGATCTGTGAATCCCACTTCAACACTGCTTTACCGGAGTCCTAAGTTCCAGCTTCCAACACTTTCTCCTCTCATCTCTTCCAGCCTGGGGCTGCTACCAGTTCTGGGTTCCTGAGCGGTTCTTTGTGGTTCCCTGGCAACTGCATCTTTACAGATTGTTATTTTGTTAATATACTTCCTCCTGGAATTATCCTGACTTAGGATTGTCATCTGTTTTCTCTGGGGAAGTGTTTTCTGATACAACCTCCTAACGCCACAGCCTGCCCAGCTCTGAGAACACTATGTGTATTGTATCAATGACCAGATATCTTGGTGGAGTAAGATGATGTTTTGCAGGAGGTTCAGGAGAGGAGACCGTGAAACACCAAAGACACAGACAGCATGAACCTGCGCTGCTTCCCCTAGTGCTCACTAGCCCCTGCAGAGCAAGAGTTCTGGGCCAGAGGCACCGTGAACTTGTGCAAGGTCTTTATGCAAATCAGAAAAGGGGTACAGGCTCTGGAAGGAGGCAGCCCCTAGAGCACGTGGCTTGGAGCGTGGCGTGTGGCCTGGCCTTCAGCTTCCTCACACCAGGTGCCCTGGGCTGGAGCGATACCCAGGTATGCGGCCTGTCTGCCCTGGGATCTGAGCCGGTCAGCAGATCGCCCGGTGCTAGAAAGGGGCCAGGCTCAGTGCGCTCCTGCGAGGACGCCTACCACACCTTACAGGGTGTGCAAATGCCATCTTTTGTGCACGGAGTGGGTTTTTTCACACCTTTCTTCCTTAGCTTCCTGATGGGAGAGGAGAGTCCTTGCAGGCAGAGTTTGAATAGGTAGTGTTGGAATCCCACGGGGCCACAGCCGTCTGGGGACAGATGCTTTCTCTCAGTTTTCCCGGATGAACTGTGCTACTCCTGGGAACTCGGAGAGGCCTCCAACTGCTGGGTGTGTGGGTGAGAGTGGCCGGGGATTGGATGTGGGTACCACCCACCAACAGGGTGCAGGTCTTTCTCTCTCTCTCTGCAGTGGGCTTGGGAGCAGGAAAGGAAGCGTTCAAGGCCACGGGGTGGGGACGGGACTGCCCGTCAGTGCCTTGTGATTCAGCCCTTCCTGTTTCAGATTGATTTTGTTCAACGTGAATTCCCAGAATGCCTGACACACCCACAGGCAAGCAGGCTGCAACCCATCCCGGAGCCCGCTGGGAATAAAGTGAACATTAGTGCAGATGGCACCTACCCTCGGCACTGCCCCGTCCCCTTCTCCACAGAGGGCGGTCGGGAGAGCTTGGGGCTGCGGGAGACGCCCTAGAGACCTGCCTCAGACTGACCCCATGCTTCTCAGGCCCCAGAGGAGATGCTGCCTCCTCCTCCTCTTCCTCCTCCTTCTACTCTTCCTCCTCCCCTCCCCTCTTTTTTTAAAAATATTTTTTCTTTTTAAGTTTTATTTATCTATTTGAGAAGCTGAGTCACAGGCAGAGAAGAGGAGAGACAGAGACAGAGATCTTCCATCTACTGCTCCCTCCCCAAATGGCTACAACAGCCAGAGCTGGGCCAATTGGTAGCCAGGAGCCAGGGACCTCCTCCAGGTCCCCAAAGCAAGTACGGGTGCCCCTGCACCTGGGCTATCCTCCACTGCTGTCCCAGGCCACCATCAGGGAGCTGGATCAGAAGTGGAGCAGCCGGGACTTGAAGTGGTGCCCACACGAGACACTGGCACCTCTGGTGGAGGCTCAACCCACTACGTCACAGCACTGGCCCCTCCCTCCTCCACTTCTCATCCAGCTCCCTGGTGATGGGAATCCTAGGAGGCAGCAGAGGATGGCTCGAGGCCTCGGGTTCCTGCCTCCCACATGGGAGACCTGCATGGCGTCTCGGGCTCCTGGCTTTGTCCGGGTCCAGCCCTGGCTGTTGCAGGCATTTGGGGAGTGACCAGTAGATGGAAGATCTCTCTCCAACTCTTTCTCTCCCTGTCTCTCTGCCTTTCGAATAGAAAATAAATAAATAAATAAATAAATAAATAAAGTTTTAAATGTATTTATTAGCCGGCGCCGCAGCTCACTAGGCTAATCCTCCGCCTTGCAGCGCCGGCACACCGGGTTCTAGTCCCGGTCGGGGCGCCGGATTCTGTCCCGGTTGCCCCTCTTCCAGGCCAGCTCTCTGCTGTGGCCAGGGAGTGCAGTGGAGGATGGCCCAAGTGCTTGGGCCCTGCACCCCATGGGAGACCAGGATAGGTACCTGGCTCCTGCCATCGGATCAGCGCGCCAGCCGCGGCAGCCATTGGAGGGTGAACCAACGGCAAAGGAAGACCTTTCTCTCTGTCTCTCTCTCTCTCACTGTCCACTCTGCCTGTCAAAAAAAAAAAAAAAAAAAAAAAAAAAAAGGCAGTTACTAAGAAGGGCTTACAACTGGGTCTACTTCCTCTTTCTCCTTGACATATTTTTGCATCTCCCACAGCTCAGGAGTCTTTCCAAGGATGTGGAAACCCCGCCTTTGAAATGTCGTCATCGGGAAGGCGAGAATGTCCGTGTCCCAGCCCCTGTGGGAAGACGGAGGCTCCCTTTGACGGCTGCCAGTCAGCTGACATGTCCGGCCCCGCTGTGTCAACACCGACCAACTCTTGGCAGGTTTCCACTTTAGTCTCTGCCACGCCCCCTCCCACTCCGCGGCTCTCCCTGCCAAACACCAGTCACCTCTGCACCAATTGGAACGAGTTCACCTCTTTCCTCTTCTGTCCTTGGTGACTGCATAAAACCTGTTCTCTTGGCTTTGATTAATGTTTTGGGTCAGTATTTTAGATTTACTTGTGTGTTTGAAAATCAGAGTTACAGGGGCCGGCACTGTGGTGCAGTGGGTTAACGCCCTGGTCTGAGGTGCCAGCATCCCATATGGGTGCCGGTTCGAGACCCAGCTGCTCCATTTCTGATCCAGCTCTCTGCTGTGGCCTGGGAGAGCAGTACAGGATGGCCCAAGTCCTTGGGTCCCTGCACCCACATGGGAGATTGGGAAGAAGCTCCTGGCTCCTGGCTTCAGATCGGCATAGCTCCAGCCGTTGCGGCCATCTGGGAAGTGAACCATCGGACGGAAGACCTCTCTCTCTCTTTCTCGCTCTCTCTCTCTCTGCCTCTCCTCTCTCTGTGTAACTCTTTCAAATAAATAAATAAATTTAAAAAAAATCAGAGTTACAGAGAGCGAGAGAGAGGGAGAAACAAAGACAAAGAGATCTTCCATCTGCTAGTTCACTCCCCAGATAGCTTCAACGGCGAGGGCTGGGACAGGTCTTCCATGTGGGTAGCAGGAGTTCAGGCACTTGGGCCATCTTCCTCTGATTTCCCAGGCTCTTAGCAGGAGGCTGGATTGGAAGTGGAGCAGTTAGACACAAACTGGTGCCCATATGGGATGCAGGCGTCACAGGTGGTGGCTTTACCTGCTACACCACAAGGCTGGCCCCTTTAACTAGTGTTTGGCTTTGTTTTCCTTTGACAGAAAATTCCGCAAAATAAAGAGATGATTTAAAGTCTGACTGGCAGCTGTGAATCTGGCAAATATCAGTAATAGGGGGTTAGCTGCTCTTTGCTTTTTAAAAATTACTTGCCTTGGGGCTGTTGCATGGCTCAGTGTGTTAAGCCTCTCTTTGTGATGCTGGCGTTCCATATGGGTGCCGGTTCTATTCCCGGCCGCTCCACTTCCGATCAGCTCTCTGCTATGGTGTGGGAAAGCAGAAGAAGATGGCCCAAGTGCTTGGGTCCCTGAACCCATGTGGGAGACCTGGATGAAGATCCTGGCTCCTAACTTTGGTCTGGCACAGCTCCAGTGGTTGTGGCCATTTGGGGACTGAACCAGCGGATGGAAGATCTCGATATCTCTCTCTCCCTCTCTGTAACTCTGCCTTTCAAATAAAAAAATTAGTTAATTTAATTAAAAATCACTTGCCTCTTCCAGGAAGGATATAAAGAGACATGCTGGAAGACAAGATCCTATAAAGAAATAAAGGAAAAAAGAAAACAATTCTGAGGAGGAAGGGAGTGCATCAATTAGGGCACAGGCCAGGCTGATATAACAGAGACCTTAAAAATACGGTGGTGAGGGGCCAGCGCTGTGGCGCAGCAGGTTAAATCCCTGGCCTGCAGTGCCGGCATACCACGTGGGCACAGGTTTGAGCCCTGGCTGCTCCTCTTCCGATCTAGCTCTCTGCCATGTCCTGGGAAAGCAGTAGAAGATGGCCTGAGTCCTTGGGTCCCTGCACCCACATGGGAGACCTGGAGGAAGCTCCTGGCTTCGGATCAGCTCAGCTCTGGCTATTGTGGTTATTTGGGGAGTGAACCCCCAGATGGAAGACCTCTCTCTCTCTCTCTCTCTCTCTCTCTCTCTGGGTCTACCTCTGTCTGTAACTCTGTCTTTCAAATAAATAACATAAACCTTAAAAAAAAGTGGTGAAACTTGAAAGAAGTTTATTTTTCTCTGACTTAACAGTCAGGAAACAAGAGGGTACTTCAAAATGTTTGTGGATAATGGAATTAAAAGATAAGTGTATTTTGGTGCAAAATAATTTTAAAATCTTTCCATAGTTTTTCAAGATATGCATTTTCATGAACTTTTTTGAAAAACACATTTGTACAGATCGCAAATAAATGTACCTTTGAATTCTATTTTCCAACGAACTTTTAAAAATTATTCAATGGGGGAGAGAGAAATTATTCAATAGAGATAGAGAGAAAATCTTTCATCTGCTGGTTCATTCCTCAAATGGCCATAACAACCAGGTCGGGGCCAGGCCGAAGCCAGCAACCAGGAATTCATCCGGGTCTCCCAGGTGGGTGGCAGGAGCCCAAGTACTCGGGCCATCATTTGACGCTTTCCAACCAAGAAGCTGGGTTGGAAGTGGGGCAGCCAGGACTGGAACTGGCACTCCGATATGGGATGCCAGTGTCACAACTTGCGGTGCCACAAGGCCAGCCGCTCCACAGAGTTCTTGAATTTACCTTCATGCATGCAAAGGGTGGCTCTTCATCAGTGTGTGGTCTCCATCAAGTCCAGGTTGGCTGCTCCGGTCTCTGCCGTCCACCAGTGGAAGCAGGGAGTAGGTGTTGGGAAGGACATGGTAAAGGGCACCTGGCATCCTTGCAAAGCCAAGACTTGGGAGTGGTGCATTCCCCTTCCAGGGACACGCCACTGTCCCTGTCTCAGCTGTTGGGCCACCTTGATCTGCAAGGCAAACTGGAAAAGGTGGTCTCTGGTTAGACGTCCACATGTCCTGTGAAGACCCTTGCTGAAAAGAGAGACAAGGGATGAAGTTGGGAGAACAGAGAAAACACAGACATCCAGAACTCAGGGTCAAGGATTTAACAGCTAACATTTGCCATCCTCTCTCACAGGGTGTGTTTGTGCATGCACCATGCAAGTTGGCAGGGCCAGAGAGTGAATGTCCCTAGAAGAGGCCCGCAGCCTGCAAAGAGTAGGGAGTGGGTGAACACACCCATCAGCATTCTCTCCTGTGGTTGAGTAACTTGGAGGCCCCTTCCAGAATGTTCCCAGAGTGCTCTAAAGGGACAGAGCTGCCCCTGCCTGCGTGGTCACCTGTTTTCCTTCCCTGCTTCGGTTCCTCACTCCTCCATGAGTGCTTCCAGGATCACTTCCAAAAAGAATTGCTGGCAGTGGGGTCCTTGTCTTAGAGTTTCCTTCTGGGAGAACTCGAGCTGAGACCAGAGATGGGCTTCCTGGAAGTCCAGAGGGAAGCCTACTTAGCACAAAGGTTATGGTTAGAAAGCAGAAAAGAGGAGTGGGCAGTTTGGCACTGTGGTTGAGGCACTGCTTGGACACTCACATCCTAAACTTTACAGAGGGCCTGCTTCAAGACCTAGTTCCTTGGGGCCAGCGCTGTGGCTCACTTGGCTAATCCTCTCTGCCTGTGGCACCTGCATCCCATATGGGCGTCAGGTTCTAGTCCCGGTTGCTCCTCTTCCAGTCCAGCTCTCTGCTGTGGCCCGGGAAGGCAGTGGAGGATGGCCCAGTTGCTTGGGCCCTGCACCTGTGTGGGAGACCAGGAGTAGGCATTTGGCTCCTGGCTTCGGATCGGCGCAGTGCTGGCCATGGCAGCCATTTGGGGGGTGAACCAATGAAAGGAAGACCTTTCTCTCTGTCTCTCTCTCTCACTGTCTATCTGTAAAAAAAAAAAAAAAAAAGAAAAAAGAAAAAAAAAAGGCCTAGGTCCTTGCTTCTGATTCAGCTTCCTGCTAAGGTGCACTCTGGGAGGCAGCAGTTGATAGCTCTGTGTCCTTGGGTCCCTGCCACTTGTATGGGAGAAGTGGATTGAGTTCTGGGCTCCTGACTTTAGCCTGGCCTGGCTCCAGTTGTTCAGGTCATGTGGGGCATAAGTTGGTGGATGAAGGATTTCTGTCTGTCTCTGTCTTTAAATAGAGTAGAAAAAAAAGAATGCAGAAAGCAAATGAACTCATTGTCTGGGGCTAAGTACGTACCCCTCTCCTGCCCTTTCCTACTTCAGTCCCTTAAAGCACAGCCTACAGCCCTATTTTCGCACTGTCTCGTCTGCTGCGCTATTCAGGTCTGTTCCGTCCTCAGGGCTACAAGCTCCGCGACCTTTTATAAACTACCTTGCATGCAGCTGAAACTAAGCAAGTATCTAAATGATGAAAATAGAGCCCTGCCCGACATACTTCTTGGTGTACTAAGAAACCAGGACGCAGGTAAAGGATGTGAGTAGCTACGTGCGCCAGGGAGAATGACCAGCTGAGCCAGGGACAGCCGGCTGTCCCGTGACCACTCTGGTTTTCCGTCACGAACACAATCTCCTTCCAGGCTTCACGTTCTAGCCGGAGAAGCAGGTTTGTAAATGGCAAAAATATCCCTGACTTGGAGCTGGCATCACGGCGCAGTGGGTTAAGCTGCCGCGGGCATCCCATATCGGAATGCTTGCTCAAGTCCCAGCCGCTCTGTTTCTGATCCAGCGCCCTGCAAATGCACCTGAGAGCAGCAGAAGACACTGCAAGTGCTTGGGCCCTGCCACTCAAGTAGGAGACCCAGATGGAGTCCTAGGCTCCCGGCTTGGATTTGGCCCACCCCGGTCATTTCAACCATCTAGGGGAGAGAACCAGTGGATGGTTCTCTCTCTCTCTCTCTCTCTCTCTCTCTCTCTCTTACTCTGTTTTTTCAAATAAAATAAAAAATCTTAAAATAAAGGTCCCTGTCTTGAGTCGTCTTCCCCTTGGCCCATCAGCTAGGAGGGGTTGTGCTTGTTACTACTTAATTTTTCTTTTTCTTTCCTTTCTTTTTTTTTTTTTTTTTGACAGGCAGAGTGGACAGTGAGAGAGAGAGACAGAGAGAAAGGTCTTCCTTTTGCCGTTGGTTCACCCTCCAATGGCCATGCTGCAGCCGGCGCACCACGCTGATCCGATGGCAGGAGCCAGGTGCTTCTCCTGGTCTCCCATGGGTGCAGGGTCCAAGCACTTGGGCCATCCTCCACTGCACTCCCTGGCCACAGCAGAGAGCTGGCCTGGAAGAGGGGCAACCGGGACAGAATCCGGCGCCCCGACCAGGACTAGAACCCGGTGTGCCGGCGCCGCTAGGTGGAGGATTAGCCTAGTGAGCCGCGGCGCCGGCCTACTACTTAATTTTTCATATATGAAAAGATGAGAGCTAAATGTAACCAGGGAGTAAAGTATGGATGCAAAGCACATTGGTTTTTGCAATCCTATAGTGCATTGATTGACGATAGCAAGCCCCAAACACAGAATCAAGTCCATGTTTCCGTAAATTCCTCCCAGAAATAGAACCACCCTGAAGCTTGGCACGCAGGCAAGGAGAAGACTTGAGTCACACTTTTAGGAGCTCTTGGGGCTGACACAGTGGTTAAGCCACAGTCTGCAATGCTGGTATCCCACATGGGCACCAGTTCAAGTCCCAGCTGCTCCATTTCTAATCCGGATCCAGCTCTCTGCTGTGGCCTGGGAAAGCAACAGAAGACAGCCCAAGTCCTTAGGCCCCTGCACCCATGTAGGACTCCTGGAAGAATTCCTGGTTCCTGGCTCCTACCTGGCCCAGCCCTGGCCATTATGGCCATTCTGGGAGTGAATGAATGGATGGAAGATCTCTCTGTGTCTCCCTCTCTCTCTCTGTAGCTCTGCCTTTCAAATAAATAAAATTTTAAAAAGCCACATGTTGGGCCAGCGCTGTGGCTCAATAGGCTAATCCTCTGCCTTGTGGCGCCGGCACACCGGGTTCTAGTCCCGGTCGGGGCGCCGGATTCTGTCCCGGTTGCCCCTCTTCCAGGCCAGCTCTCTGCTCTGGCCAGGGAGTGCAGTGGAGGATGGCCCAAGTGCTTGGGCCCTGCACCCCATGGGAGACCAGGATAAGCACCTGGCTCCTGCCATCGGATCAGCGCGGTGCGCCGGCTGCAGCGCGCCGGCCGCGGCGGCCATTGGAGGGTGAACCAACGGCAAAAGGGGCAAAAGGAAGACCTTTCTCTCTGTCTCTCTCTCTCACTGTCCACTCTGCCTGTCAAAAAATAAATAAATTAAAAAGAAAAAGCCACATGTTTACTGGCCCTTTAAAATATCTTTGCAAAATTCTTCTAACATTTGCTGCCCTCCACCTTAAATATCTATAGATCAATCTAAAATTATACATTTATGTAAATGATGTATGTTCATGAATATATCAGAACACTTAAGTGCGCAGATAGAAAACCAAGATCTCCTGAAAAGCCCCTGCTGAGAGGACCACTGCTAGCATTTCGGTAATGCCCTCCAGACACACAGCTCCTTCAGTGACTGATTCCCACTGAATGCCGGGCCAAACTGTAGGGGACATTCGATGCTAGGACTCCAGCTCTTCTCTTTTCTTTGGCTGCTTTAAGAAGAGCTGAACTATTTTATCCAAATCTCTGGTTTTTGTTTCCTGCATAAGTCTCTCTATAACACAAGGACTCCAGGGGTGGGCATTGTGGTGCAGCGGGGTAAGCCGCTGCTTGAGACACCCCTATCCCCTATCTGGGTGCAGTTCCAGTCCCAGCTCTTCTGCTTCCAACCTGGCTTCCCGCGACAGGGGAACACTGGAGGCAGCCTGGTGGTGGGTCAAGTTCTTGGGTCCTCGTGGGAGACCCAGACTGAGTTGCAGGCTCCTGACGTTGGCCTGGCCCAGCCCTGGCTGTTGCAGGCATTTAGGGAGTTGTGGTGGAATGAGAAGGCCATGCCAAGGTGGCCGCTGGCAAGTGAGCATCAGTTACTCAGGAATGGCTTTGAATCCCACCTGGCAATGGAGCCTGTCTGGCAACAGGCTGTGATTGGATGGCTTTGGAAACTGCCTGGCAACAGGCTGTGATTGGTTGGGGCATAGATCACCCCTTGACCGGATTGGCTGGTCTTGGCTATATAAGCCGTTGTACCACTTGAAATAAACGAGTCTGCGGGCTGCTTGCCTCAAGCCCACTTTCACCTGACTCTCAGGGTCTGTGTGGTGACTCTGCGCCTCTTGCCCCCACCACACTCCTCCTTTCAGAAAGGAATCCACCGCAACATTGTTGAGATATCAACTGCAGCAGGGAGTGAACCAGTGGGTTGAAGAAATCTCTTTTTTTTTAAAAGATTTATTTTTATTTATTTGAAAAACAGAATTACAGAGGGATGGAGAGACAGAGAGAGATCTTCCATCCACTGGTTCACTCCCCAGATGGCCGCAATGGCCAGAGCTGCACCAATCCAAAGCCAGGAGCCAGGAGCTTCGTCCAGGTCTCCCACATGGGTGCAAGGGCCCAAGGACTTGGACCATCTTCACTGCTGTCCCAGGCCATAGCAGAGAGCTGGATTGGAAGAGGAGCAGCCGGGACTAGAACCAGCGCCCATATGGGATGCCCGTGCTTCAGGCCAGGGCTTTAACCCACTGCGCCACAGCACTGGCCCCAGAAATCTTTCTCCCCATTACTCTGCCTTTCAAATAAATAAACCAATAGATCTTTAAAAAATGACAAGGACTCAAAGAAACAAACAATAGTAATGACAGTATTACTGTTATACCTTAAAAATTAAACAGTAGTTCCATATATCATCAAATGTTTGATGGACAGATTTCCCCAGTTGCCTCATAACTATTTGGAATTGTCTGCATGTTTGGTAAATAAACCTGCATGTCCATGCTTAATTAGCGTTGAGGGATCAGTGCTTAGATTTGAAGTTACTGTGTCAAAGGTAATTGATGAGTGAGACCATCTGGAACAGATCGACATCATTAACCTTGGACCTTCCAAAAAACATTCTGCTTATTGTGGGTGTGGAACACAGCGGGAGGAAATGCTCTCATTTGAGGCCTTCCTTTGCTGGTAACAGAGGGGAGATAACGCTCTCACAGGTTTATTATAGTTGCCCTGCGCTGATCTCCCTCCTGCCCCTGCATTGGCATCACCGTATTAATCAGCCTCTCTGGAGGCGCTCTCGCCCGCTCAACAGCCCAGCTGGCCTTCCGGAAGGAGCCATGATCTTTCACTCAGCAATCATACAGCTCTCTGTGGGCGCTGGCATTGTGGTGCGATGGTTAATTCAGTGCTTGCGGCCCTGGCATCCCATCTCAGAGCACAGGTTCTTGTCCTGGCTGCTCCACTTCCGATCCAGCTTCCTGCTGAAGCACCTGCGAAAGCAGCAGAGGGTGGGCACAAGTGCTTGAGCCCCCGTCACCCGTGTTGACAGCCAGGATGGAGTTGCTGGGTCCTGGCTTTGGCCTGGCCTAGACCTGGATGTTGTGGACTTTTGGGGAGTGAACCAACAGATGGAAGATCTCTCTCTCTCTCTCTCTCTGTTGTGCTATGTTTCAAATAAATAAATAAATAAAATACACTTAAAAAAAGATACTCTGCAGAACCACCTATCTTCCTTAGAGGAACACAGGTATTCCAGTCCAGTGAGGTTCCCACGGCACCCTGCTGAGTCAGTGCTGGCTTATTTGTTACTATCTATTTATCTATAATATTTACGTTCACATTTATAATTCATAGAGAAGCAACAGTGCAGTGGAAATAGTTGAACAGACCTGGGTTCAAATTCTTGTAAGTTGCTTGTTGCATAATCTTGAGCAAATTCCTCCCTATTAGGAAATCCAGTTATTTGAGGAACTAATGGTCGTTTCCTAAGGTTGCTACGAAGACGAAGTAGTTGGTTACAAGGTAGGTGTACACTGAACACGTGTTGTATGAGTGAATATTTGCTAACTAGAATCTTGTGATTTTTCGAGTTAGAAGAAATCTTAGAATACACCCCCTGTGTTACACAAATGAGAAAATTAAGTGAAGAGAAAATGAAATGTGAAATTTGGGTTTTTGTCATTTATTTAACAAACATTTACTAAGCACTGAGTATATATGTGTCAGTCACTGAAGATTTAATAACCAGTAAGATACAATCACTGCTCTTCAGGAGTAAGAAGGGATAGATCTAAACAAAAAAGATTATTTATTTGAGAGGCGGAGAGACAGACAGAAAGGGAGAGACAGAGAAAGGACTTCCTTCCACTGGTTCACTCCCCAGAAGGCTGCAACAGCTGGAGCTGAGACAATCCGAAGCCGGGAGACAGGAGCCTCTTCTTGGTCTCCCACGTGGGTGCAGGGGTGCAAGCACTCGGCCGTCTTCGGCTGCTTTCCCAGGTAAGCAGAGAGCTGGATGGGAAGAGGAGCAGCTGGGACTCAAGCCAGCGCCCACAGGGACGCCAGTTCCTCAGCAGAGGCTTAGCCTACTACACCACAGTGTCGGCCCTGGTAGCCGTGTTTTTAAAAGTACTATACTGTGGGCCGGCGGTTAAGCTCACTAGGCTAATCCTCTGCCTAGTGGCGCCGGCACCCCGGGTTCTAGTCTCTGTCAGGGCGCCGGATTCTGTCCCTGTTGCCCCTCTTCCAGGCCAGCTCTCTGCTGTGGCCCAGGAGTGCAGTGGAGGATGGCCCAAGTGCTTGGGCCCTGCACCCCATGGGAGACCAGGAGGAAGCACCTGGCTCCTGGCTTCGGAACAGCGCGGTGCACCGGCTGCGACAGCCATTGGAGGGTGAACCAATGGTAAAGGAAGACCTTTCTCTCTCTCCCTCACTGTCCACTCTGCCTGTCCAAAAAAAAAAAAAAGTACTGTACCAAGCTAAATTTGATATTATAGAGCTGTCTAGTGCTGTGCTATCCAGTATGGTAGCCACCAACCACACACGGCTACTTAAATTTGGATTAATGAATAAAATCAAAATTCATTTCCTAAGTTACAGTCATCTCTTTGTGAGTGCTCAGTTACCATGTGGTGCTACTGTATCGAGGCAGGTTAGGACTTGTCCATTATTGTAGAGGCTTCTCCTGGATGGCATTCCTATGCACAGCTACCTCGAATTCAGACCACTTCAAGGGGTTTATACTTTGATCTGAAAGCCCTTATAACACAGGCAAGAGAGAAATGATAAGAGTAGCTAATTAAAACTAACATCAGGGCCGGCGCTGCGGCTCACTTGGCTAATCCTCTGCCTATGGCTCCGGCACCCCGGGGTTCTAGTCCTGTCCAGGGCGCCAGATTCTGTCCTGGTCTGTCCTCTTCCAGTCCAGCTCTCTGCTGTGGCCCGGGAGTGCAGTGGAGGATGGCCCAAGCCCTTGGGCCCTGCATCTGCATGGGAGACCAGGAGGAAGCTCCTGGCTCCTGGCTTCGGATCAGCGCAGTGCGCCGGCCATAGTGGCCATTTGCGGGGTGAACCAACGGAAGGAAGACCTTTCTCTCTGTCTCTTTCTCACTGTCTAGCTCTGCTTGTCAAAAAAAATAAAATAATTAAAAAAAGAAGACTGCGTTTCAACAGGGGTGGGCTCAGCTCCCTGCACCTCCTGGGGAGCCCTGCGGTGGGCTGGGCCTGTGTGGCCACAGGCTGACGTGAGCTCACTGTAGACAGGAGGGGTCCTCACCCATTCCCTGAGATTTCTCTTCTCCCTCTGAGAATGCCACGGGGTTTTCACTTCCAATAGGCTGTATTCAGTTGACGCTCGCCTATTCAGTACTTTTTAATCCCACGGACTGGGCTGTGCGCCACAGACGCAAGGGGGATGGAGACAGGAAGTTTACAACCTAGCAGAGGAGAGGAACCCAAAACCAGGCAGAGTGAGACTCTCTCGTGAATGTTGCAACAGGAAGGTGCTGGGAAATTCGGGCAAAGGAGAGACTAGGGGACTAGGGCAGCTGCACAAAGGAGGTGGCATTGGAGCACAGAGCAGTGTGGGATGCGCTGTCAGTGGAACTCGTCTGTGTTCTCCCAGAGAAGGGGATGTGGCTTCCCCCATTCCTCCGTCTGCTCTGATCCTGCTGTCTTCCTGGAGACTTCCAGACCCCTCTTCTCACGGCCCTTCATACATCTCTAGTTGAGATTCTGTGGTCAGAGGTCTCAACTCCCTGGTCCTCCGGAGTTTGTGTTTTTCTGTCTTGCTGATCTCCCAGTTTGCCTCACTGAAAGCAAGTTTATTCAGCAGGAAGTCTTCCAACAGCACACACGCATTTCCATGTGTCTTCCCCAGCTTCCCCCCTGCCCTCCTCTGTGGAGGGGGAGCTCTTTCCATAGGTGACTTTTTTTTTTTTTTTTTTTACAGACAGAGTGGACAGTGAGAGAGAGAGACAGAGAGAAAGGTCTTCCTTTGCGGTTGGTTCACCCTCCAATGGCCGCCACGGCCGGGGCGCTGCGGCAGGGGCAACCGGGACAGAATCCGGTGCCCCGACTGGGACTAGAACCCGGTGTGCTGGCGCCGCAAGGCAGAGGATTAGCCTAGTGAGCTGCGGCGCCGGCCCCCATAGGCGACTCTTTATCAATCTCTCCCTCCTCTTCTAGGACCCAGGGCCATGCAGTAGAGCCTCTTTCTCTCTCTCTCTTTTTCAAAAAAAAAATTTTTTTTTTAAATTTATTTGAAAGGCAGAGTTAGAGAGATGCAGAGACAGAGAGAGAGGTCTTCCACCCACTGGTTCACTCCCCAGATGGCTGCAATGGCCAGAGCTGAGCTGATCCGGAGCAAGGAGCTTCTTCCGGGTCTCCCACGCGGGTGCAGGTACCCAAGGACTTGGGCCACCTTCTACTGCTTTCCCAGGCCATAGCAGAGAGCTGGATCAGAAGTGGAACAGCCGGGGCTTGAACCAGCACCCATATGTGATGCCGGTACTATAGGCAGTGGCTTAACCTGCTATTCCACAGCGCCCGCCCTAAGTGGAGCCTCTCTTTTATCTTCAGTATTAATTGTCTGTAAATGGCTCTCTCCTTTTTTTTTTTAAGATTTATCTATTTATTTGAAAGAGTGACAGAGAGAGGGAGAGAGAGAGAGAGAGAGGTCTTCTATTTGCTGGTTCACTCCCCAGATGGCTGCAACATCCAGGGCTGGGCCAGGCCGAAGCTGGGAGCCAGGAGCCAGGAGCCAGGAGCCAGGAGCTTCTTCTAGTTTTCTCATGTGGGTGCAGAGGCCCAAGCACTTGGGCCATCCTCCGCTGCCTTCCCAGACATGTTAGCAGGAAGATGGATTGGAAGTGGAGCAGCTGGGACTTGAAGTGGCACCCATATGGGATGCCCGCACTGCAAGCCCTGGTTCAATCCACTAGGCCACAGCTCCGGCCCCAGTGGCTCTCTCCTTAAGGGCGGAGCTGGGGTATACAGGGCCTGGGTATGTAAACCTCCTGGGAGGTTTATTCAGGGGGAAGAATACAAGATCACAGATTCCAAACTGGAAGCAAAAGTGAATATTTATTGAGAAGAGGCCTGTGTAAGTGCAAAGCTGACTTCACAGTATGTTTATCTCTCTCCTACAACAAAACCCACCCCACCCCAAAAGTTTCCCTGTTTGCTGTTGCAAAAATACTTGCATCTCTCTCTCTCATCACTCTGTGACTTTTCAAGGAAGTAGCCTACGTATTCAGTGGGATGACTCCCACGTCACTGCTGTCACCTGTACCCCCATTCTACTGCAGTTTTCTCTAAAACAACACTGACCTCCTAATCCCTGAAGTTCACGGCCTTTTATTTTGCTTCTGAAATTTCTTGTCCTTTCCATAAACAATTGGACGCATGGGTCATCCTCTTAGTTCTTCAAATGATTCCTTCCCACTCAATGGAGGGTCTTCCTCGGGTCGCTTCCATGACTCAGGCTGTCCTCCCTCCCCTGTGACTCAATGATCACACCTCTGCTGTGGCTTTCACTGCCACCCCCCACGACTGACTCACAACCGTATGTCCCTTGCCACCTGAAGTGCTATCGACGTGCCAAATCTGACATCTTTTCCCCATCGCTCCCAAGCCATCGCTCCCTCCTAGCCACTCTAGAAATGTCACAGTGTTACTTTCAATAAAACAAAACTTATTGCTTTCCTTTCATCCCCTCATCATCTCTCTGACTTAGCAATTCTCCCTTAGAAATGCCCCCCAGAATCAGTGTGGCCCTTTCTATTCCCACCACCACATCCCCGACATCAGTTTTTCTCACTATTGATTTGGATTGACCCAAAGGATCTTCGTGTTTGGAGCTGGAGAGCCGGAGTTGGGTGAAACTTGCCCTATTGAATTAATGGCAGGCCAGGACCGGAATCTGGTTTTTCTGGCTACTCCACCCTTTTAGACCACTGTATCTCATTTTATACACTAATACCAGAATGATTTTCTTAAAAATGATGATTTTCTGATTATATTAAGTGTTAAATTGATCATATAGATAGGATTAAGTGTTAAAGGGATCATATAAATAAGACCAAGTGTCTGGTAATAACAATACATAGAATTAAAAATGAGAGAATGTTTCAACATGGGAAGCAGCCCACACAGCAGACTCACAGAGTAACAATCGCTATAAATAGCACTTTGACCTCAGAATCAGCCTTTAAGGCATTCTTGTCTGGATGAAAAGCTCATGACAGCATGGAAAGCCAAGCCACTGTTGGAAAAAAAATGTTCTACATGAAGGATCTTGGTGAGTGAGAACCCAGTGGAAAGAGGAACCATCAAAGAAGGATGTACTCTTCTCTGAAGAGAGGAGAGAACTTCCACTTTGCTTATGGCCCTGTCTAAATACTGATGGAGATTGTGGACCCAAAAGCCTTCCATAGCCTTTCCAGCTCATGTCAAGAGCCTTGGGTGATCACTGTTGTCATATATTAGAGTGCTAATTGTTGGGGCCAGTGCTGTGGCACAGTGGGTTAAAGCCCTGGCCTGCAGTGCTGGCATTCCATATGGGTGCTGGTTCTAGTCCTGGCTGCTCCTCTTCCAATCCAGCTCTCTGCTATGGCCTGGGGAAGCAGCAGAAGATGGCCCAAGTGCTTGGGCCCCTGCACCAATGTGGGATACCCAGAAGAAGCTCCTGGTTCCTGACTTTAGATCTGCTCAGCTCTGGCCATTGTGGCCATTTGGGGAGTGTGCCAGCGGATGGAAGACCTCTCTCTCTCTCTCTTTCCCTCTACCTCTCTCTGTAATTCTTTCAAATAAAAAAAAGTGCTAAATGTTAAATTAACAATAGGAGTCACTGTGCAGTTACTTCCCATGCAGGACCTCTGTTCTCAATGAGTGTGAACTATGAGAACTGTAAAACTTGTTCTCAAAGCTTTCATATTT
Organism: Oryctolagus cuniculus; assembly: GCF_051225735.1. Taxonomy (NCBI): domain Eukaryota; kingdom Metazoa; phylum Chordata; class Mammalia; order Lagomorpha; family Leporidae; genus Oryctolagus; species Oryctolagus cuniculus. The sequence goes on from NC_142878.1 coordinate 106,270,700, forward strand.
TGTGTGTATGTGTGCAAACTGTTGAAACCTTACTTAGTATAGAGTTGGTCTTCTAATTGAAAATGAATCTTAATGGAGAATGGGACTGGGCATGGGAGGCGGAGGAGGAGGTGGGGTGACAGTGGTGGTGGGAGGGTAGGTATGGTGGGAAGAATCTCTATATTACTAAAGTTGTACTCGTTAAATAAAAGGTTTCTTTAAAAAACGAGTGATGACTTTCACAGGATGAAGCTGTTTTTCCTGGCATTGTGTTTCAGGGTTCTGAAATCCGGTCGCAAACATCTTAGCTTGCTCCATCAGCCCCGAGCTATCCTTATAACCATCTGGGCTCTTGGACACCCTCGTGAACACGGCCACATTTCACAGAAGCAATTTCTCAATTTCTGGAATTCACTCTTTCTCCCCTGCGCTGTAATGGTTCAGTGGTTTGGCTCTCTTATCACACATGACCTGATGTTGTCTTGGCGTGCCTGGCGTAGGCATGTTGGTGATTCCCCAGCCTCTGCTCCCTCCCAGATGACTGGAAATCCGATAACTGATTGCATCTATTGGCTGGTGATTGGCTTAGGGGTGGGCATGTGACACATTTCTGGCTAGTGACACACAGAGGAAGTCTGCTGGGAGGATTCTTGGGAGGCTTCCCATGTCTTGGAAGGACATGTCCCCTTCTGCCTCTGGATATTGTTATGTCTGGGTATGACCGGCAAAAACAGACGGACATTTTGCTCTCGGCTGACAAGAGAGGGAAAGCATCTGGGCCCCTCGTAACAATAGTAAGTCTTAAATCAACCAGTCCTGGAGCCTGCCCTGCCCCACGCTTCCTGTTAGCTGAAGTCACACGTTTCCTTATTGCCCAAACCACTTCATTCAGTTTTCTGTTATTTGAAGCCTAAAGCACCAGGAAACGCTCCCATCTGCTGCTTCATTCCCCAAATGCCGACAATAGCTGGGACTGGACCAGGATGAAGCCAGGAGCCTGAAACTCAGTCCAGGTCTCCCATGTGGGTGACAGGGATCCAACTGCTTGAACCATCAGTGGCTGTATCCCAGGGTCTGCATATTAACAGGAAGCTGGTTTCTGAAATCTGGAGCAGAGGCAGCAGTAACCCAGCGACTCCAACATGGGATGTGAATGTCCCAACAGGTGCCTTAACTACTTGGCCAAATGCCAGCCCTGGCATTTTTGGACACTGAATGTTAAGCTTTTTTAATTCAGGAACTACGTCTATTTATCTTTATAGCTCTCTCAGGGGTTGGCACACAACACTTGTGAGATTAGTGTTTGTATTATTTCTGAGATTTAACTTGTAAAAGCAATTGCAAAGAGTTAGAAAGCTCTTTTGGATCTCACAGCAATTTGGCGATAACAAAAAAGTTTAGATAAAGAACTTTTTAAAGCATTTTATTTCTCAAAGTCATACCAAGTTCTAAAGGAGCCACTTCCCTCTGTCTCAAATCCTTGTCTGTGGCTGCTGTGTCTGGTAGGGTCCCAGGAGCCCGGGGGGACTGGAGGAAAAATGAAGTGGCAGCAATGCCAATGTGGAAGCCAGTTCTTTCTCGCTCAGAACCCAGGACTTGAATCTCCTCCTTTTCCCTGTCCCAGTGACCCTTAGTGCTTCCAGCCAGAGCCGTAGGTACACAATGTTACATGCAGAGGCGGTTTCCTGGGAAGGTGGGTCACAGGTTTTATCAGCTTCTCAAAGAGACCTGCGACCCTCCGATGGCTAGGAAGCGCTACAACAGGTTATAATGCCTCCGAAATAAAAGGTAAAATAGTCCTCGGTCAGGGGACTTCATTTCTTGTAGACCATAAACAGGAGGCGTGCCGGGCCTCTGGTTGAAACAATTACGAATTTCAAGATGGTGACAGTAGCAAGTTAACCAGGCAGGGAGCCCCGTGTGACTACACAGGTGTTACCCTAACAGCCTGCCCAACTTCATTTCGGGGCTACCTTGCGTGTGCCAGGGACTGGGTTCGACGCTGAGGATTCCAGATTAAGGGTGGGCTTCCCAAACTACCTAACGGGTCCTGGGGAGACAACTCTTAATAAGAAGACAGTCCCACTGGGCGGAGAGCGAACTAAGAGGAAGAAGGTATCAAAATAACGACAGGTGCCGAGCAGAAGAGCTAGCATAGGGCGTGACACAGGGGGGCTGAGAGGCCACTTCACAGGTCAGGTGGTCAGGGGGGCGCTCCCTGACATCCAAGACCTTTCATGAAAACAGGGGCCTACGTGGGAAGCCGCGAGGGCTAGCTCAAGTCCGGCAAAGAGGCCAAAGGCGGGAAGAGGGAGAGACGGTACTCAGGTGGGGCAGGGAGCCCAGGAGTGGCCGGCAGGGGCCAAGCCGTCCTGGCTGCACGGATGCCCGGATCGCAAAGGAGGGTCCCCGCCTGGAGAAGCGGCGGCCGGACTGGGGCGTGGGCCGCGGGGGTGCCCCGGCCCGCTGTCAGGTGCACCGGCGGCCGCCCCCAGAGGCCGGCGCGCGTCCGCGGCGGCGCCGACGTGGCCGGCGGGAGCGGCCGCGCACGTGTCTGGCCCCAGGCCTGGGGGCGGGGGCGCGCGCGGGGGGTCTCCGGCCTCTCCTCGGGTTCGGGGCCCGGGAGCCGGCTGGCCCCCAGCCTCCCGTCCGCCGGCGCGAGGAGCCGAGCAGATGGGACGGGCCGGGGTGGGGGCTGGGTCGTGGCGAGGAGGGGGCGGGCGGGCGGGCGCGCGCACCGGCCACGTGCACGCGCGGGGCGGGGAGGGGAACGAGGGCGGGGTGGGGGGCGCCCTTTTCCAGGCGGTGGCGGGGGCGGCGTCGCCGCTGCCCTTTTAAGCCGCGGGGCCGCCGCCTCCTGCCGGTGGTGGAGTCGGTTACAAAGGGAGCGGCCGCCCGCCGAGGCCTCGGCGCCCCCCTCGCCATTTTCCTGCCGCGCTCGGACGCGGGTGTCGCGGCGGCGGGGAGAGGCGGAGCCGCGAGAGCACGGCCCGGGCCGGCCCCGCGGGGCGGTCGCGGCCGTGACGGCGGCTCGGGGCCCGGCTCCCCTTCCGCAACCCCTCCCGCCGGAGATGAGGGGAAGATGTCCGTGTCAGGGCTGAAGGCCGAGCTGAAGTTCCTGGCGTCCATCTTCGACAAGAACCACGAGCGGTTCCGCATCGTCAGCTGGAAGCTGGACGAGCTGCACTGCCAGTTCCTGGTGCCGCCGCCGGCGCCGCCGCTGCTCACGCTGCACTGCAACATCACGGTGAGGCGGCCGCGCGGGGCCGGCGAGGGCGAGGGCGGCCACGGGCGCCCCAGACCTCGCACAAAGGCCGCCGGCTCCCGGGCGCGGGGCGCGGGGCGCGGCCGGGCGCGCGGCGCTGCCCTGAGGCTCTTGGCCCCTCGCGGCCCCCGTCGCCGCGCCCGCCCGAGTCCTCGCCGGGCGCCATGGCCGCCTGCCTGCCTGCTTGCCTGCCTGCCGTTGGCGTCGGCTCGGCTCCGGCCGCGCGTTTGAGCCCAGACGGGGAAAAGGGGAAAGAAAGAAAAAAAAAAAAGGCCTTGAAGTTTTTAACCGGAGCATTCCGGGGCCGGATTTCCGGCTGTGTGTGTAAGTTTGTGCGTGGAGGACGGGGTCGCGAGAGGGGCTCGGAGCGGCGGCAGGTGGTGGGCCGGCCGGGCCTGGCCGCTGCGCCGCCGAGGCGCTGACCGGAAGGACCCCCGACGCCGAGGAGCCGGTAAATCTCCTCCCCGGGGGTGCGGCGGCCGAGCCGGGGGGGACCCGGGCTGGACGCCCCGGGGTGGTGTCGGGTCCCCTCTCGGCGCTGCCCGTGGGGAAGTGGCCGGGAGTGGGCGGGCGGCCTCGCAGGTGGGGTGATGGGGCTGGCGGTGGTCGGGCGGCGGTTCTAGAAGAGAAATAAACAGGTACACCTGGGCGGGGGGCGGCTCTGGTTCGCGGCGCCTCGGGCCGCGCTGGGAGCTGGGCTTCCAGCACCGGGCAGGGCAGCCCCCAGCCTTGTGGGGAGAAGAGGGGCAGCCACGGTGCGTGGGTGGAGGTGTGTGGGGGTGTCCGGGGAAGCCCCGGGGCCGCTCAGGTGCGCCTGGGCGAGGAGCGCTCCGGCTGGCCGTGGTGGCTTTGGGCGCGTCCCGGAGCTGCACACCCCACCCCACCCCCCAATAAAAGGACTCCAGAGCTCGGGCAAGTGTGGGTCGCTTGGGAGTGGACAGTGTGTGCCCCCCGGTGTAGGCTGTGCAAGGCCAAGTTGTCTAAACAGGGGAAGCCGGAAGTAGTCGTGCGGGTGAAGTGGGTGCTAACCCGGGGAGACTGCTCTGGCCAGGCAGGGCTGGTTCCACGGCCAGGACGGCCGCCGAGTGACTCAGGCCAGCTGGACAAGCAGTGGCTGGCACTAGGAGGGCTGTGTGTGTGTGGGGGGGGGGGGTGGGGCGGTGCCGCTGTGCCGGTCCGCAGCGCCAGGGGTACCGGGATGGGGCGGTGTGCCACAACAGAGCCCTCCCACCTCGGCTGAGAACCGGGTGGGGGGCTGATGGTCCTGAAAGTCCGCCACAGGCCAAGGCAGTGAGCGATGACCCGGATTCAGTAGCGGCAAGGAGTGCAGTAGACACTCAGTGGAAGATGCGCTGGGGGGGACCGGGGTGGTGGTCCGGCTAGCTGGGGACTGTTAGCATTGAGGTGCAGGTGAGTTGGGAGGGGGTTGTCATGGTGCATGCCCAGTGTGTGCTGACCCTTCATCATGGGAGGGCGTCAGACACAGGGAACTGAAAGTGAAGAGAAACTCGAGGGGCCGGCTCCAACAAGGGTGCATTTCTGGCCAATCTTAATGTCGTCTGTACCCCACTTCGGATTCTTCTGGAGCAGATTCCAGACATACCACTTCCTGTTCAAGTAATTTCAGTATTTATTTCTAAAAAAAAAAAGACTCTTTGAAGATGAGTGACTATTTTGATAAAATCTGTGTGGTTTGTTCATGTTAAACTATTTGCTTAGAATGGAAAGAGCAAGGAAAAAAATGCATCTGGATTTCACATACCAGGATCTGTCCGTGGGGTTTGTGATTTGTTATTTTCTAAAAAAATTATTATTATTAAAGCATTTGATGTGTTTAACTTTTGCTCCTCAGGCGGCCTAGCTGTTGATTAAGCTCATCTGCCTGTCAGGCCTTGTCTTCTCCACGCTTACCAAGAAGTGTTCCTGTGCAGTTTTCGTGATGTTTGAGCAGATACGATCACACCAGTAGCTTTCTTTTTCCCAGAAGACTTATTTGTTCATTTACTTGTTTATTTGAAAGGCAGAGTGTGAGAAAGGGACAGAGGAGGAGGAGGGAGGGGGGAGAGAGGAGGCGGTGGGGAAGAGAGCTTCCTTCCATCCATTGGTTCCCTCCCCAAATGGCCGCAACAGCCGAGTCTGGGCCAGACCAAAGCCGGGAGCCAGGTGCTTCATCCAGGCCTTTGCCAGGCGCATTAGCAGGAAAGAGGGTTGGGAGCCGAGCAGTGCAGACTGGACTGGCGCCCTGATGTGGGACGTGGGCATCCCGGGTGGCAGCTTGGTCCGCTGTGCCGCAGTGCCTGCCCCAGTGGGGTCTTCATGCACACGCGTGCCTGTGTGCGCCTTTTTCTTTCAGGCTTCTGTCTGATCTGGTTTTCCCTTTGAAACATGCCCGTGACAGCTGCCCCTTACTGTACCTGGGTCTGTCTGCCAGGTCTGATTGTCCCTCAGGGCTCTTCTGGGTCATACTCCGTTCAAGCTGATACTTCCCCTCCCTCCCTTTAGGCCTTACGGTTTCTGCTGTGATTATGTTTTCTTATATTCTGGTACAGTAGTATTTGGCAGTTGTCTTTTTTAAGGTGCTTTTTATGGTAGCAAGGGAGAATACTCATAATTATTATGATTTATGCTTTTTGTTTTCCCACTCAGTAAATATTCGTTTGACTATATAGTATAGTCGCCATCTTGCTATATTGTTTGGATAGAAGACTACCATGTGAGTGCAAGAGATCATATTAGAAAAATGTCATGGATATCGCATAAATATTCAAAAGGTGACTGAGGGCTCGATAGGAAAACTGGGACTTCATATGAAAGGCAGTCAGGAGGCCGGCGCCGCGGCTCACTAGGCTAATCCTCCACCTTGCGGCGCCGGCACACCGGGTTCTAGTCCCGGTCGGGGCGCCGGATTCTGTCCCGGTTGCCCCTCTCCCAGGCCAGCTCTCTGCTCTGGCCAGGGAGTGCAGTGGAGGATGGCCCAAGTGCTTGGGCCCTGCACCCCATGGGAGACCAGAATAAGTACCTGGCTCCTGCCATCGGATCAGCGCGGTGCGCCAGCTGCAGGGCGCGCGGCCGCGGCGGCCATTGGAGGGTGAACCAATGACAAAGGAAGACCTTTCTGTCTCTCTCTCACTGTCCACTCTGCCTGTCAAAAAAAAAAGAAAGAAAAAGAAAGAAAGAAAGAAAGGCAGTCAGGAGTCAAAGCAAAATACCGTAGATTGGTATTCCCTAAGCCAAGAGAGTTGAGCTGATTTTTCCTGTTCATAAATTTGTTTTGATCTTAAATATGAAAGGAAAGAGTGCGCTTTTCCAACCTCAAGGAGTCTCTTTTTATTATTTTCCGTGAACTCATGCTGTAAGAGATCATCTGTGACACAAACTTAAGTATTGTTTTTTCGTTTTCGGACACAAACGGACCTCTTTGCAGTCCTCGCTAGCATGCAGTTGTGATCACACCTAAAATCGGAGGAGCTTGTGCTAATAACTGTGCAGCCTGTGGGAGCTAGAATATGGCCTTTTTTAAAAGACCTTCTGAAATATTTGACATAATTTGGCAACTCCATTTCTCTTTTTATGGATGGAATAGAAAGTTTTCCCAGGAAGTAAATTAGCTAGTAAACAGATGACACTTCGTTCTTTACATTATTTGTATGGCATAAATCGTTACTCTTTTTGCATAAGTGACTGTGTAACATACTACTTTTGGTGGAACTTTTTTTTTTTTTTTTGACAGTTAGAGAGAGAGAGAGAGAAAGGTCTTCCTTCTGTTGGTTCACCCCCTAAATGGCCGCTACTGCTGGCACTGCGCCGATCTGAAGCCAGGAGCCAGGAGCTTCTTCCTGGTCTCCCATGCAGGTGCAGGGCCCAGTCACTTGGGCCATCCTCCACTACACTCCCGGGCCACAGCAGAGAGCTGGACTGGAACAGGAGCAGCCGGGACTGGAACCCTGCGCCCATATGGGATGTCAGTGTCACAGGGGGAGATTAACCTATTGCGCCACAGAGACTAACCTATTGCGCCACGACGCCGGCCCCTTGTGGAATTTTTTGTTGTTGAGCTAATTAAATTTCTATTCATCGGCCGGCGCCGCGGCTCACTAGGCTAATCCTCCGCCTAGCAGCGCCGGCACACCGGGTTCTAGTCCCGGTTGGGGCACCGGATTCTGTCCCGGTTGCCCCTCTTCCAGGCCAGCTCTCTGCTGTGGCCAGAGAGTGCAGTGGAGGATGGCCCAGGTGCTTGGGCCCTGCACCCCATGGGAGACCAGGAAAAGCACCTGGCTCCTGGCTCCTGCCATCGGATCAGCGCGGTGCGCCGGCCGCAGCGCGCCGGCCGCGGCGGCCATTGGAGGGTGAACCAACGGCAAAGGAAGACCTTTCTCTCTGTCTCTCTCTCTCACTGTCCGCTCTGCCTGTCAAAAAAAAAAAAAAAAAATTTCTATTCATCAACGCCAAGAAACCCCTTCTCCCAACGTCAGGCTACTAAATTAGAAAATGTTAGAGCCCTGAGTCTAGAAGGGAGAGGTTCAGTCTTTATTTAGTAGTTAGGAATGTTAAGCAGATGATTATTTGTGACTGTGTTTCTCTATAAATAATACATTTGCCCTGCAAGGGAGCGTGTATAGGAACGATTTTAGGGAGTGATGCTGCTCTCTCCACAGATGCAAAGGCGATGGTGTCATTTGTGACTGAGTAACACTTCGCTTTAAAAATGCTTTACCACAGCCTTTCGTGTGAATTAAGGCAGTGCTGTTAGCATCTTCATTTTTGTTTTTCTTCTTCATACTGATAAAAAGTAGTCCAGCCAGAGTTACACAGGAGAAGTAATGACCACATCCTGACTAAGGGGCCTGAGGCCTTTTCTTTGATTTACCCTCCTGGGGCTGAGTCCTTGCCAATCTGAACTTGCAAAGACGCTCTTGGAAATGTTAGAACTGTCAAGTCGAGCTTCGGAGTGGCATTCTCAGCCTGGGGGAGTCATTGTTCTCATTTATCGGACTGGCTTATGTTATCGGCTTAAATTCCTGGGGGCGCTCTCTTCTTCCCCATCCTTATTTTATGTACTTCCTTGAAAAACAGGTATATGAAGAGGAGACTTAGGTTTCTTTTTTTTTTTTTTTTTTTTTTTTTTTTTGACAGGCAGAGTGGACAGTGAGAGAGAGAGACAGAGAGAAAGGTCTTCCTTTGCCGTTGGTTCACCCTCCAATGGCCGCCGCGGCCGGCGCGCTGCGGCCGGCGCACCGCGCTGATCCAATGGCAGGAGCCAGGAGCCAGGTGCTTTTCCTGGTCTCCCATGGGGTGCAGGGCCCAAGCACCTGGGCCATCTTCCACTGCACTCCCTGGCCACAGCAGAGAACTGGCCTGGAAGAGGGGCAACCGGGACAGAATCCGGTGCCCCAACCGGGACTAGAACCCGGTGTGCCGGCGCCGCTAGGCGGAGGATTAGCCTAGTGAGCCGCGGCGCCGGCAAGACTTAGGTTTCTTATGGATGGCATGTGTCCCTTAGTAACTTGATTTTATTCCCTCCTTGGTTAATCTGCTTAGATTTGGAAAAAGGCAATGTTAGATAAAGGCCAGCTGGCTAAGGGGTGGGGCGTTGAATTGAAATAGCACCTGCCGGCGCTGCGGGCTCAATAGGCTAATCCTCCGCCTAGTGGTGCCGGCACACCAGGTTCTAGTCCTGGTTGGGGCACTGGATTCTGTCCCGGTTGCTCCTCTTCCAGGCCAGCTCTCTGCTGTGGCCAGGGAGTGCAGTGGAGGATGGCCCAAGTGCTTGGGCCCTGCACCCCATGGGAGACCAGGAGAAGCACCTGGCTCCTGGCTTCGGATCAGCGTGGTGCGCTGGCTGCAGCGCCCAGCGACCATTGGAGGGTGAACCAACGGCAAAGGAAGACCTTTCTCTCTGTCTCTCTCTCTCACTGTCCACTCTGCCTGTAAAAAAAAAAAAAAAAAAAAAAAAAATAGCGCCTGTACATATAAAGCATTACTGGAGACCCGGAGTGATAAAGCAGGGTCCCTTTTCCAGGACTGTGTTCTGAGAATTCTCTAAAAGGTGATTCTGAAAGATGGTGCCCACTCAGAATGAAGGAAGCCATCAGTGGGTTTCCCCAGCTCGAGTGGTTAAAATCTTCACCATTGTTTTGTCTGCTTCATGTCTCTTAGAGGGATGTTCTGAGTAGTTGTAGTTGCTACCTGTATTTGAATATTTAAGCATTTTTTTTTTAGATTACAGGAGGTATGCATGCATTTCTCTTTTACCAAATATTAGTGTTTTCACTCTGCTTGTGTGGGCTCTGGGCTAACTGTTTAGTTGCTTACTTGTAAAGTGATAAATAGGGAAAAAAGTAAATATACCTATAAGTTTTTTTTGTATCTTGTCAGGACACTTAGAATTTTATCAAGGTAGTATATAGTAATTGTCAGTTTATTTCATTCCCTACTCCAATATATACATAATGTATATCTATATATGCATAATAATATATGTATACATTGGAGTTTATATATATATATTTTATAATAGCCCTATGAGAAAGTAATGTGTACCATAACTGGTTTCTAGAAGAATTACAGTGGCTGTGTGTGAACCTTCAACATGAAGTAGATGTATCAGTTTTCAGAAAGTATACATTTGGGAAGTAGCAAAAGCTGAGCCAGAATGCAGGCGGTTTCGTTGGCTCCTGCTTGAGATAGAACCACACCTTGATCTCTTGGTAGATTTAGGTGAAAAATAGATACAAAACGTAGTTTTTGAACAGACAGACTTGTTAGGCAATGACACAGTTAGCCTGTTAGCCTTGATGTGCTGTCCCAGATGAGGACAGTTCTATGATGGTGATGGTAGTGATGATAAACTTGACTGACATTTCTCAGCGCATGGTAACCTCTGTGCTAGCAGCACAGACAGCTTCACCCTACGGGGTTAAAAGCACTCTGCAGCTAGTGCGGAATGGAGAATAACTAACTAGGCGCTAGGTAATTTCCCTTTATTTGCCTTTAAAGTTTTTGTAGCTGCAGTGAACAAGACCTGTGTCAGAAGCACACAGGGACCCTGCGTCAGGAAGACTGCCTGAGTTTGTACTGAGATTCTGGAACACCATCCATTGCTGCAAAACTGGCATCACAGGGCATTTTAAAGGGGAAGAGTAAGAAAAGCAGCTTTTCAAGATAGATGCAAAACCTAGTTTAACCTTATAGAAATTACAAAGCTTGAAATATGAGAGTGAAAATATTAGTACACAGGTTTAAATATTGGCCATCATCTTAGGTGCCTTTCAGTATTACCAAATAAACTTTGAACATGATGTAGTTTATGCCGAAGGTTGTTTCCACGGGAATGGATGGTGGTGGTAGGTCAACAAGATTTTTTTTTTTTTTCCTTTTCAAAGATTTATTTATTTGAAAGCCAGAATGACAGGGGACTGGGAGAGCAAGAGGGGAATCATTATCCACTCATTCACTCCACAAATGCTCTCAATAGCTGGTCCTGGGCCAGGCCGGAAACAGGAGCTAGGAATTCCATCTGGGTTCCTCACGTGAGTTTCAGGAGTCCTAGTACTTGGGACACCATCTGCTTCATCCAAGGTGCATTTAGTAGGAAGCTGGATTGGCCATCCAGCTCTCTGCTATGGCCTGGGAAAGCAGTGGAAGATGGCCCAAGTCCTTGGGCCCCTGGACCCGCGTGGGAGACCAGGAGAAGCTCCTGGCTTCGGATCAGTGCAGCCCTGGCCATTGCAGCCATCTAGGGAGCAAATCAGCAAATGGGAGACTCCTCTCTGTCTCTGCCTCTCTGTGACTCTGCCTTTCAAGTAAATAAATAAATCTTTATTTTAAAAAAGGATATTTAGAAACCAAATAAGTAAAACTGCCAAAGAATCATCTATAATCTAGTCATTCAGAAACATTACTATCAAATTTTTGGTGTGTATTTTTCTGGTCATTTGGTCATCTTTTTTTCTCCTATGCTTATATATACTCCCCCTCCCTTTAAAAAAAAAAAAAACCAGTTCTGTAATCTGCTTTGTCATTCAGTATTGTAGATCTGGTCATAGTGTATTCCTCTGAAGTGTTTCCTGTGATGTGCCTGTACCTGTTCTCAGTCACACCTCCTGGTACTGGATATCTAGGTGGTTTTCATTTTCTTCTTCTTCTCTCTCTCTCTGTCTTTTTTTTTGCCAGGCAGAGTTAGACAGAGTTATAGACACAGAGAGAGAGATAGAGACAAAGGTCTTCCTTCTGTTGGTTCACCCCACAAAACTGATCAGGAGCCAAGAGCCAGGTGCCCCCTCCTGGTCTCCCATGCGGGCAGAGCCCAAGCACTTGGGCCATCCTCCACTGCACTCCCTGGCCACAGCAGAGAGCTGGACTGGAAGAGGAGCAACCGGGACAGAATCCGGCGCCCCGACCGGGACTAGGACCTCGTGTGCAGGTGCCGCAGGTGGAGGATTAGCCCATTGAGCCGCAGCACCGGCCTTTTTCTTCTATTTTAAATAATGCTTTGAACATCATTAGATCTAAATCCTTGGGCATATAGGTAATATCCTTTGAAATTAATTTTCCTAGAAATTTTGAAACAAATTATTTTGTACTGTATAGAAACTTATTTTGGGTACCAGTTTTTTACCCATCTGATAAATTATTAAAAAAAAAAATGTTACCAAGTGTGCAATGAACTGGGTAATCTCAGCCTTTGAAGAAAACACAGCTACCCATAACCTTGTAGGAAGCAGTTTGGTGCTGTTTTCCCTGTTTCGGCAGCATGAATGCTGGCCAGAATTGTCCACGTGGCAACAGGTCTCCCAGGGAGCACTCTAGGCTCAGGGAAGACTCCCTTTTCCTGGCTTAGCCTGCCTGGCACTGATCTCTGGGAGGGGGTTGATCTGGTAAGAATCCTTCGGTCAGATTTTGTGTCACAGGAGAGAGGTAGCTAAAGTAGCCCCAGTGGAACCATCTGGGTTAATAGAGAATAGTGTGGCTGGCACCGCGGCTCACTAGGCTAATCCTCCGCCTGCGGCGCCGGCACACCGGGTTCTAGTCCCGGTCGGGGCGCTGGATTCTGTCCCGGTTGCCCCTCTTCCAGGCCAGCTCTCTGCTGTGGCCAGGGAGTGCAGTGGAGGATGGCCCAAGTGCTTGGGCCCTGCACCCCATGGGAGACCAGGAGAAGCAGCGTGGTTTGCCGGCTGCAGCAGTCATTGGGGGATGAACCAATGGAAAAGGAAGACCTTTCTCTTTGTCTCTCTCTCTCACCGTCCACTCTGCCTGTCAACAACAACAACAACAACAAAAAATAGTGGAGGAAGGTTTCGTCTAAGGAAGTAATTGAAGGGAGAAGGGTGGGAAGAGAGGTTTTGGTGTTAGGATTCTTTCACACTCTTGTTTCTGTAGTTCTATCTATTGATATGTTTCATTGTGAATTAAAGCAAATATTTAGAACATTGATTGACCTCATTGTGTTATAAGTGCTTTATGGAAAAACATTTTTTTAAAGTTTATTTGAAAGGTAAAGTAACAGAAGAGAGGGTAGATAGATTTTCCATCTGCTAGTTCACTCTTCAAATGCCAGCAACAGTCTGGGCTGGGTCAGGCCAAAGTCAGGAATCGGGAACAGTCAGGTCTCCTACATGGTTCACAGGGACCTAAGTACTTGAGCCGTCATCTGCTGCCTCCCGGGGTGCGCGTTGGCTAGAGTCAGAAGCTGAGCTGGGACTTAAACCTGTGTGTATCCCCCAAGTGTGATGTGTCAACCACTGTGCTTAACACCTGCCCTAGAAAATCATATTTCCTTTTTTTTTTTTTTTTAAGATTTTTTCCTTGAAAGGTAGCATGATAGAGGAAGAGATGGAGGATGGAGAGAAAGAGCTCTACCATCTGCTGGTTTACTCCTTTTTTTTTTTTTTTTAAAGATTTATTTTATTTGTTTGAAAGAGATACAGAGAGAAGTAGAGACAGAGAGAGGTCTTCCAGCTACTGGTTCACTCCCCAGATGGCCACAACGGCTGGAGCTGTGCTGATCTGGAGCCAGGAGTTTCCTGGTCTCCCATGCGAGTGCAGGGGCCCAAGGAATTGGGCCATCCTCTGCTGCTTTCCCAGGCCACAGCAGAGAGCTGGATCAGAAGAGGAGCAGCCAGGACTAGAACTGGTGCCTATGTGGGATGCCGGCACTGCAGGCCAGGGCTTTAACCCACTGTGCCAAAGTGCCGGCCCCTGGTTGACTCCTTCAGTGGCCGCAGTGGCAGGGGCCTGGACAGGTGAAGATAGGAGCGAGGAATTCTATCCAGGTCTCTCTGTAGGTAGCAGGAGTGCAAGTGCTTGAAACATCTGCTGCTGCTTTCCCAGGCACTTTAGCAGGTTACCTGATCAGAAATGGAGTAGCTGATATTCGAGTCGGTGCTCTGATATGGGATGCTAGTGTCAAAGGCCGTGGCTGAACCTGCTGTGCCGCAATGCTGGCTTCAAAACTCATATTTTCTAATGGAAGAAGTTTCAGACTAGTAGTGTGATCTTATATTTATAAATTTCTGTGTTGTCTGTGTTATCATTTGTATCTGTGTTCAAGTTGTTGCGTGATAGACTATTTGGTTGAATAATGTGAACAAATTCCAGCCTAATACAGATGTGTGGCTGCTCCTCTTCTGATCCAGCTCTCTGCTAATGGCCTGGGGAAGCAGTAGAAGATGGCCCAAATCCTTGGGCCCCTGTACCTGCATGGGAGACCCGGAAGAAGCTCCTGGCTCCTAGCTTCAGATCGGCTCAGCTCTGGCCATTGTAGACATTTGGGGAGTCAGTCAGTGGATGGAAGACCTCTCTCCCTCCCTGTCTGTCTGTAACTCTACCTCTCTGATATATAAATCTTAAAAAACAAAACACTCATACATGAGAAGATAGTATATTTAATTGGCTTAAACACTTGCTTCAGTGGTTCTCAAAGTAGGGCCCTCAGACCCCTAGGCTGAAACTGTTTCTACAAGAATACTGATTTAAGTTGTCTTCTTCAGTGTGTGGACGTTGGCACCAGTGGTGCAGGTGCAGATGCCACAGTTGGTAAAACTGCTGGTATCTCAGCACAGAGAAACGGCGCCGATACCCAACTGCAAGTAGTCATGGTATTTTTTTTCTTTACCACCAGGCACAAGAGGCATTTAAAAGAAAATAGAAGGAAAAAAAATGTCAGTTTCACTTACAAGTGTCCATGATGAAGCAGTAAAAATAGTTTTGTTAAATCTTGATCCTTGAACATAGTATTTTTTTAATACTGTCAAGTGATGAAACAGAAGCTTTGTGTGACTGAGTCACAGGTGAGCTAGTCACTTGACTGGAACACCTTTCTCACTTAAAAGGTGGCTGGCAATGGTTATTCCAACTTGGGTTTCTGGCAGATTTTTTTTCTCAAATGAATAAAGTCTATCATTTCAAGGAAAACAAGACAGTATCCACTCCCAATTAAAAAATGCAAGGTTGGGGGCAAAACGTCAGAATTTTAGAGTCATGTCCACCAGCATGAGCTTAACAGTGTTCCAAGAGGCTTCTGATGAGCACGGAATTATGTTCATGAATGTGCTTTGATGCTACACAGTGAAGTGTACTGACAGACAGAAGATCTCAAGGACCAGAATTGTCCGCTGCATGGAAGAGTAAAAGATGCATTCAAAGTTTGACAGAATATTAAGAAATAATATTCACGATTATCTAACATGGCTAGATACCGCATACCTCATATCTAACATACCTCAGATATGCTTTTTAGACATCTCGTACATGTGGGACCGGCATTCTGGCAGTTAGGTCTGCAGTGCTAGCACTCCATGTGGACACTGGTTCATGTCCTGGCTGCTGCGCTTCCTATCCAGCTCTCTGCTAATGGCCTGGGGAAGCAGTGGAAGATGCCCCAAGTCCTTGGGGCCCTGAACCTGCATGGGAGACCCGGAAGAAGCTCCTGGCTTCGGATCGGCGCAGCTCCAGTTGTTGCGGCCAACTGGGGATTGAACCAGCACATGGAAGAACTCTCTCTCTCTCTGTCTCTACCTCTCTCTGTAACTCTGTCGTTTAAATAAATCTTTTTTTTAAATACAAAGCTAAAACAGTAAAAAATGGTCTAAATGGTGTGTTCACCAGCTGTGTGGAAGAATTGAAAGAAAATGCAACACCGAATAAGTACTTTTAAGGACAGAATTATTTTTTAAAAAATATATGTATTTAAAAGGCGGGTGATTGTGGGAGAGGGGACAGAGAGAGGCAGAGATTTAGATATTCCTTCTTTTGGTTCATTCTCCAAATAGTAGCAACAGCCAGATCTGGGCCAGGCTGAAGCCAGGAGCTGGGAACTCTGTCTGGGTCTCCCACGTGGGTGACTTGCTCCCAGTTAATTTTCCTATCATTTGCTGCCTTCCCAGGCACATTAGCAGGGAGCTGTATCAGAAGTGGAGCAGCGGGACTCAAATCAGCACTCAGGTATGGGATACCAGGGTTGTAAGCTGTGGCTTAATCTGCTGCATTACAATACTGGCCCCAGACAGGGTTACTTCTGAAGTTGGTGCCTTTTAGCCTGTCAAGAGATTGGGACACAGTAAGAAAGGAAATAGAATATAAACATAAACCATTACTGAACAGTAATATTTTTTAAAGATTTATTCATTTATATGAAGGAGTTACACAGAGAAGCAGAGAGAGAGAGGTCTTCCATCCGCTGTTTCACTCCCCAGTTGGCCGCAGCAGTACCAATCCTGAGCCAGGAGCTTCTTCCAGGTCTTCCATGCAGGTGCAGGGGCCCAAGGACTTGGGCCATCTTCTACTGCTTTCCCAGGTCAGAACAGAGAGCTGGATTGGAAGTGGAGCGGCCGGGACTCACACCGGCGGCCACATGGGATGCTGGCACTGCAGGCAGTGGTTTTACCCACTACGCCACAGCACCCGGCCCTCTGAATAGGAATATTAATACCATTCATAATGTCTGTCTTCAAAACAATTTTTTTCCTTAAAAGGAAATCTGGTAAAACGCTTTGAAAATACTGAGTTTCTGTGGCTTCAGCTATATAATATAATTGAAATTATAGTTCTCAAAGCAGTGTCTCTCTAAAACTGTCTGCAAAGTTGTTTTCTTTGACTTGAACCTAGTTGTTCAGCAGCTAAAATCTAGTAAGGGCTTTCCTCCAATTTCTTTCTTTTTCTTTCTTTTTTTAATATTTTATTCATTTGAAAGAGTTAGAGAGGTAGAGACAGAGTTTTTCCATCTGCTGGTTCACTCTCCAAATGTCTGGCTGAGATGATCCGGAGCCAGGAGCCAGGAGCTTCCTCCAGGTCTCCCATGTGGTTGCATTCTCCCCTGCTTTCCCAGGCGCATTTCCCAGTGGGGAGCTGGATCGGAAGTGGAACAGCCAGGACTCAAACTGGCTCCTATATGGGATGCTGGCACTGTAGACTGGGCCTTTTTTAACTCACTGTTAAAAAAGAGGCCACAGTGCTGGCCTCTCCTCTTATTTCTAATAGAAATAAATGAGTTTATTTTGGTTTTAAAAAAATGTTTGTTTTTGAAAGAGTTACAGAGACAGATCTTTCATTTGCTGGTTCACTTCCATCTGCTGGTTCATTTCCCATATGGCCACAATGGCCAGTACTGGGGCAGGCAAAGCCAGGAGCTTCAGGTCTCCCATGTGGGTGGCAGGGGCCCAAACACTTGAACCATTTTGCATGCACTGCTTTTCCCAGGCCATTAGCAGGTAGCTGGATCAGAACTGGAGCAGCTGGGACATGGACAGGTGACCATATGGGATGTGCATATCACAGATGGCAGTTTTACTAACTATGTTGCCACAATGCTTGTTCCTGAGTTGTGTTTTTTGTTTGTTTGTTTGTTTTTGTTTTTTTTAAACGTGTTTATTTGGAAGTCAAAGCTGTAGAGAAATGGAGAGAGAGAAAGAGATCTTTTGTCTGCTGGTTCACTTCCCAGATGGCCACAATGGCCAGGGCTGTGTCAGGCTTCATTAATGGGAAGCTGGACTGGAAGTGGAGCATCTGGGAAATGAACTGGTGCCCATGTAGGATGCTGCAGATGGCAGATTGACCCACAACCTTGGCTCCAGTAAATGAGTTTTTAACAGTACAAATGAACAGAATAAGTTTTAGTTAATGGGTAAAAGCACATAGTACTCAGTTCTTTAACTTTTTTACCAACGCATAATCATGTTAAAACAATATGTATAGTAGCATTAAAAAAAAATCCAAAAATGCATCTGAAAGGCAGAGAGAGACAGAGATCTTCCATTGCTGGTTGACTCTGAATGCCTGCAGCAGCCAGGTCTGGCTCTCCCATGTTGGTGGCCGGGACCCAAGTTCTTGGACATCATCTGCTGTCTTCCACGGTGCTTATTAAGAAACTGGGATCATAAGCAGAGCTAGGTCTTGAACTCAAGCACTTTGATGTGGGGTGGCGGTATCCCTAACTGCCGCACCAGATGCCCGCCCCTTGGTAACAGCATTTCTTGGTAGCATAAAATGTTGGAGTGTTAAGATCTTTGAATTAGCCGTAATTATATTGCTCTATAACGTATAAACTTAGTTGCTTAAAACAACAAGCCTTATCTCCGTTTCTGTGGGTTAGGAAACTGTGCTTAACTTGGGATTCAAGTGCCTGCCACAGCTTTCGAGAGCGCCGACTTCTGGGAGCTGAAGCGCGGCAGTGGCCGAAGGAGGCGGAGACAGCTGACTGTAGCTGTTCTTCCTGCCTTCTGCACGGCTGTGTTTAAAAATGAATCTTAACCACATTGAAGGAGTCTGCTTCTTGAGAGATTACTTCTCACCCATCCTGAAAACTATGAAGGGATGGAAAATTATCAGGGAAAAAAGCAAAAATGGGTAAATTTTAAGGCCAGTTTTTCTAGTGCATTGGGAGAAATCTCAAAGTAACTTCTGTAGTTATACTACTCGGCAGGAGTATAGTGGGCACATTTTGGAAAATAATTTTTAACATTTTTAAGGATTTAAAAACACATAGTCCTTCATTTTAATTCAGTTAGAGCTCCTCCAGATACAGTTGAGAAATGTAGCTTTATTAAAGGCAAAACTAGCACAGTGTAAGTTCAGGATTTTAAAAGTAATTGTTTATGCTTTTTGAGAAATGTGTTGTGTTTCTAGATTTTAAAGCCCTTTAAAAACGCGAAGGCCAGAGAATCCAGGTTGTAACTGTTCCTTCTTTGTGAAGGAGGGAAGCCCATCTCCTTGATGCTTGACAGTCATTTATTTCTGCTTTTGATAAAATAACTTTTGCAATGTATTCTCCTCTGCTTGTTTTAAATCATACTGCTTATTGGGCAAAGAAATTCTGTTTGTTTTTATACTTAGCAATTACAGGAGGACTTCAAAGAGTTCATGGAAAATGCATACTAGGGAAAAGATGCATGGGTTTCAAATTTTTTTTGCACCAAAATAAATGTCTTTTTTTTTTTTTTTTTTTTTTTGACAGGCAGAGTGGACAGTGAGAGAGAGAGACAAAGAGAAAGGTCTTCCTTTGCCGTTGGTTCACCCTCCAATGGCCGCTGCGGCCAGTGCACCGCGCTGATCCAATGGCAGGAGCCAGGTGCTTCTCCTGGTCTCCCATGGGGTGCAGGGCCCAAGCACTTGGGCCATCCTCCATTGTACTCCCTGGCCACAGCAGAGAGCTGGCCTGGAAGAGGGGCAACCGGGACAGAATCCGGCGCCCCGACTGGGACTAGAGCCTGGTGTGCTGGCGCCGCAAGGTGGAGGATTAGCCTATTGAGCCACAGCGCCGGCCTATAAATGTCTTTTAATTCCATTTTCCATGAACTTTTTGACCTGGGAATCATACATACTAGAGGGTATGTAATGTGGAATATTAAGTAATAAAACCTAGCAACTTCATGGTTTTAAAAATATCCATGAAAAGAAACTTTTCTCTTTACATGGATTTTAGTATATTGTTTTTCTTCCCTCTGATTCATTTTACTTAAATCCATATTCATTTTGCCTTTTAATGGTATGGTTTAATTTGTTATCCGGGTTACTCTTTGTGAAAGTGGTTAACATAGGTGTCTCTCTTACAGGAATCTTACCCCTCTTCTTCACCAATATGGTTTGTGGACTCTGATGACCCAAATCTGACCTCAGTTCTGGAGCGTCTTGAAGATTCTAAGAACAACAATTCGGTGAGAAAATAAACCAACCTACTTTATTGTTTTTTCATGAACATTAGACTCATATAGAACTTAAGGGTTAAGAGATATTGTATAAATGCATGATTATAATCATTATTTGATAATCTTAGAGGGGTTAAAGAGCTGGGATTTTGTTTTTTAGGCCTAAGTTCTATTTACTTCCCGATTCTCTCCCTCCCTCCCTCCCTCCCTCCCTCCCTCTCTCCCTCTCTCTCTCTCTCTCATATATTTCCTATAGATGTTGTCTTTTTCTTTTTTTAGATTTATTTATTTATTTGGGAGGGAGGAAGGGAGGGGTCTTCCATCTGCTGGTTCACTCCCCAGATGGCTACAACAGTTGGCGCTGAGCCAGTCCAAAGCCAGACGCTTCCTCTAGATCTCCCATGTGGGTGCAGGGGCCCAAGGACTTAGGCTTCTGCTGCTTTCCCAGGCCACAGCAGAGAGCTGGATTGGAAGAGGAGCAGCCGGGACAGAACCGGTGCCCATCTGGTTTGCCGGCATCGCAGGCAGCAGTCTTACCTGCCATGTCACAGTGTGTTGTCTTAGATTAGGAATTTGGGATCTCTTTCCCTAAATCCTAAAACCAGGCAAGCTTTTTTTTTTTTTTTTTTTTTTTTTTTGGCTATAAGCCACTAACCAAAGTGGGAATTGAATTAGAAACAGACAGAGGTGTGTGTTAGGAGATGATGATAGAATGGCGCCAGTGCCACTGTTAGGGAGTTACTTTTTTATGTCAGGGGTCTGTAAGACTGCAGTCAAAGCCAAAGATACTCAGATAGAAAGTTCTATTTTTTAATATATAGTAGTCTTCCCCTCATCTTCAGGGTTATGTGGATGATACCAAACCCCACATATACTGTGGGAGTGTCTCACACACACACATGAGGTAAAGTTTAATTTACAAATTAAGCACAGTAAGAGATTAGCAACAGCTTCTTTTTTTTTTTTTTTTTACTTTTTATTTTATTTATTTATTTTTTTTGACAGGCAGAGTGGACAGTGAGAGAGACAGAGAGAAAGGTCTTCCTTTGCCGTTGGTTCACCCTCCAATGGCCGCCGCGGCTGGCGCGCTGCGGCCGGTGCACCGCGCTGATCCGATGGCAGGAGCCAGGAGCCAGGTGCTTTTCCTGGTCTCCCATGGGGTGCAGGGCCCAAGCACCTGGGCCATCCTCCACTGCACTCCCGGGCCACAGCAGAGAGCTGGCCTGGAAGAGGGGCAACCGGGACAGAATCCGGCGCCCCAACCGGGACTAGAACCCGGTGTGCCGGCGCCGCTAGGCGGAGGATTAGCCTAGTGAGCCGCGGCACCGGCCCAGCAACAGCTTCTAATAGAATATAACAGTCAGTATACTGAAGTAAAGGTTATTTAACACTTAGGGATTATTTCCATAATTTTACATTTAGTGTTTTCAGACTTTCATTGACCGTGAGTAATTGAAACAATGAAAAACAAAACTGTGGGGTTGGTGTTGTGGCATAGTAGGTAAAACTGCACCCTGCAACGCCAGCTTCTGGGATACCAGTTCAAGTCCCGGCTGCTCTACTTCTAATCTAGCTCCCTACTAATGTGCCTTGGAAAACAGCGAAACATGGCCCAAGTGCTTTGACCCCTTTACCCATGTGGGAGACCCGGAGGAAGCTCCTGGTTCCTCACTTGGGCCTGGACCAGCCTCAACCATTTGGGGAGTGAATCAGTGGTCTGAAGAGTTTTCTCTTTTTCTCCCTTCCTCTCTCTGTAACTCTGCCTTTAAAATAAAAAATAAACTAAATCTCAAAAAAAAAAAAAAAAAAAAAAGGAAAAAGGGGGAAGGGGGCTGGCGCCATGGTGCAATAGGTTAATCCTCCGCCTGCAGCGCTGGCATCCCATATGGGCACCGGTTCGAGTCCCAGCTGCTCCTCGTCCAGTCCAGCTCTCTGCTGTGGCCCGGGAGTGCAGTGGAGGATGGCCCAGGTGCTTGGGCCCTGGACCCATGGGAGACCAGGAGAAGTACCTGGCTCCTGGCTTCGGATGGGTGCAGCTCCGGCTTTGGCGGCCATTTGGGGAGTGAACCAACGGAAGGAAACTTTTCTCCGTCTCTCTCTCTCTCTCTCTCTCTCTCTCACTGTCTGTAATTCTGCCTGTCAAATAAATAAATAAAAATCTAAAAAAAAAAAAAAAGGCAAAACTACAAATAAAGGAGGGACTACTGTTCAAAGAAATGTAGCGTTCCATTTTTCAAGAAATTTAGGGGCCGGCGCTTTGGTGTAGTAGATAAAGCCACTGCCTGCAGTGCCGGCATCCCACATGGGCGCCGTTTCGAGACCAGGCTGCTCCACTTCCCATCCAGCTCTCTATTATGGCCTGGGAAAGCAGTGGAAGATGGCCCAAGTCTTTGAGCCCCTGCATCCGTGTGGGAGACCCAGAAGAAGCTCCTGGCTTCGGATTGGTGCATTTCTGACCGTTGCGGCCAATTGGGGAGGGAACCAGCAGATAGATCTCTCTCTCTCTGCCTCTCCTCTCTCTGTATAACTCTGACTTTCAGGTAAAGAAATAAATCTTTAAAAAAAAATTTAAAACTCCTCTTTCTTTGAATTTGAAACTCTTTAAGTGTCCATTGTGAGAAAACTAGTAAAATATACATAACAAAAAGAGGAAAATGAAGGTCTCTCATACTTTTTCAAATGAATAAAATCTTTAAAAAAAAAAAAAGTTACACAGAGAGAGGAGAGGCAGAAAGAGAGGTCTTCTATCCACTGGTTTACTCCCCAGTTGGCTGCAACGGCCAGAGCTGTGCTGATCTGAAGCCAGGAGCTTCTTCCAGGTCTACCATGTGGGTGCAGGGGCCCAAGGACTTGGGCCATCTGCTGCTTTCCCAGGCCACAGCAGAGAGTTGGGCCGGAAGTGGAGCAACAGGAACTTGAACCGGCACTTGTATGGGATGCTGGTGCTACAGGTGGTGGCTTTACCAGCTATGCCACAGTGCCAGCCCCTCCCATACTTTCTTTTTTTCTTTCTCCTTTCTTTTGACAGGCAGAGTTAGAGACAGAAATGTCTTCCTTCTGTTGGTTCACCCCCCAAGTGGCCGCCACGGCCGGAGCTGTGCTGATTCGAAGCCAGGAGCCAGATGCCTCCTCCTGGTCTCCCATGCAGGTGCAGGGGCCAAGCACTTGAGCCATCCTCCACTGCTTTCCCAGGCCACAGCAGAGAGCTGGACTGGAAGAGGAGCAACCGGGACTAGAACCCGGGGTGCCGGCGCTGCAGGCGGAGGATTAGCCTAGTGAGCTGCGGCACCAGCCCCATACTTACTTTATTGATATAACTAGTAGTGACATGACGGCTATTTTCTACCAGTGTGTTTGTTATTTCCCCTTTGATAGTGAAATAGTTGAGTCATATATTCTAAGTAGTCTTACGATCTTACAAACATTATCTTGTATTTTCTCATGACTTTGTAAAGGCCTTATGGAAAAAGCAGGTAACATGATTGTTTACCTAAAAAATATCTAAAGGAACCAACAGAAAAAAATTGTGTTAAGATGGCTGGTTGGGGCCAGTGCAGTGGTGCAGCAGGTTAATGCCCTGGCCTGAAGTGCCGGCATCCCATATGGGCACCAGTTCTAGTCCCGGCTGCTCCACTTCCCATCCAGCTCTCTGCTATGGCCTGGGAAAGCAGTAGAAGGTGGCCCAAGTCCTTGGGCCCCTGCACCCGCATGGGAGACCAGGAAGAAGCTCCTGGCTCCTGGCTTCGGATTGG
Organism: Oryctolagus cuniculus; assembly: GCF_051225735.1. Lineage (NCBI taxonomy): Eukaryota > Metazoa > Chordata > Mammalia > Lagomorpha > Leporidae > Oryctolagus > Oryctolagus cuniculus. The sequence continues at coordinate 106,293,835 of NC_142878.1, forward strand.
CACAGTTGCGGCCATCTGGGGAGTGAAGCAGCGGACGGAAGACCTCTCTCTGTCTCTACTTCTCTCTGTAACTCTCTTTCAAATAAATAAAACAAATCTGTTAAAAAAAAGATGGCTGGCTAAAATTTCCATTCTATGAAAATCAATAGCTTTCCCAGATTTCAGCTAAAAAAAATAGAAATTACATTAATAAAATATTTTATTGATAAAACGTAAATAGGAATAAATTCTGGTGTGCAGGATTTATATCAAGGAAATTGCAGAATTTTGTGAGTGGAGAGAAATATGTGGATGCTCTATGCCTGTTTGGCAGACTCCACATTAGGTCAATTATTTGCATATTTTCATATTAACTTTTTTTTAAAAGATTTATTTATTTATTTGAAAGTCAGAGTTTCACAGAGAGAAGAGAGGCAGAGAGAGGAGAGAGAGGTCTTCCATCTGATGGTTCACTCCCCAGTTGGCTGTAATGGCCAGAGCTGCACTAATCCGAAACCGGGAGCAAGGAGCATCTTCCAGGTCTCCCATGTGGGTGCAGGGGCCCAAGGACTTGGGCCATCTTCTACTGCTTTCCCAGGCCACAGCAGAGAGCTGGATTAGAAGTGGAGTAGCCTGGACTAGAACCGGCGCCCATATGAGATGCCAGTGTTTCAGGCCAGGGCGTTAACCCGCTGCGCCACAGTGCTGGCCCCTTCATATTAACTTATACACCTAATGCAGTTTTAGTAGAAATCAACAGATTGGTTTTTGGAACTTGACAAAATGACTCTTGTTTAGAAGAGTGAGTGATAGGGATGGTTGTTTGGCTCTTTGACTGAGCTATGGCTTGGCTTGGCATGCCTGCATCCTATCACATATTGGAGTATCTGGATTTGAACCCTGGCTCTGCTTCTATTTCTAGCTCCCTACTAATGTGTACCCTAGGAGGCAGAAGATGACGGCTGAAGTAACTTGGGTCCCTGCCACCTATGTAAGAGAGACGTGGATTGTGTTGCAGGCTTCTGGCTTTAGCCTGGCCCAGTCCTGGTTGTCGGAGGCATTTGGGGAGTAAACCAGTAGATGAATGATCTTTGAAATGAAATGAAAATAAATTAAAAATTTTAAAAGTTACGAAAAGGTAGTAAGAGATGCCCAACCAGATAATAAAATAGTGTACTGGCACTAGACTATACAGAAATGTAGTTGAAATTCAGAGTCATACAAGCAAACAAGAATTTAGAATAAGGAAAGGTAGGTGTTTTTTTTTTTTTTTTTTTAAGACTTATCTTATTTGGGGGCCCCAGCGCTGTGACGTAGTGGATAAAGCTGCCGCCTGCAGGCCTGGCATCCCATATGGGCACTAGTTCTAGTCCTGGCTACTCCACTTCTGATCTAGCTCTTTGTTACGGCTGGGGAAAGCAGTAGAAAATGGCCCAAGCCCTTGGACCTCTGCACCTGGGTGCATGGGAGACCCGGAAGAAGCTCCTGGCTCCTGGCTTAGGATTGGCACAACTCTGGCCATTGTAGCCATCTGGGGGAAAAAAACCAGCAGATGGAAGATCTCTGTCTCTGTGTCTCTGCCTCTCTGTAACTCTGCCTTTCAAGCAAATAAATAAATATTTTTTAAAAATTCATTTTATTTGAAAGGGTTATATAGAGAGGTAGAGAGAGAGAGAGAGATATCTTGCATCTGCTGGTTTATTCCCCAAATGGCTGCAACGGCTAGAGCTGTGCTGATCCAAAGCCAGCAGCTGCTTCTGGGTCTCCCACGTGGGTGCAGGGCCCAAGGGCTTGGGCCATCTTCTATTGCTTTCCCAGGCCACAGTGGAGAACTGGATTGGAAGTGGAGTAGCTGGGGTTTGAACTGACACCCATATGGGATGCCTGCACTGCAGGTGGCAGCTTTATCTGCTGTGCCTCAGTGCCAGCCCCCTAGAAATGATCTTGAAGTTAAATCTGTGTTTGACTGATTTTGTAAACAAACACAAAAAAGTAAATATATTTACATGAAAAAAAAAAAACACCTCACTTTCTACTCTTTCTTATAGTCTTTTTTCAGCTTATTTTTAAAGACTTATTTATTTGGAAAATGGTGAGACAGAGGTCTTCCATCCATTGGTTCACTCCCCAAATGGTTGCAACAGCCAGGTCTAGGCCAGACTGAAGCCAGGATTCATCCTGGTTTCCCGCATGAGTGACAGAGACCCCAGTATGTGGTGCAGCTTCCAGTGCCTGCCTGCGTGCATTAGCAGGGAGCTGTATCAGAAGCAGAGCAGCTGGGTCTCAAATCAGTGCTGGGATGTGGGACGCTGGCATCACAGGCCGAGGTGCATTCCAGCTCTGGCGCCCTCTGCCGTTTCCCTTCAGCTTGGTTTCTTGAGAGAATAAGCGCCTTTCATCACTTAATTCATTCTAATCTGCATTCTGTCTTCATTGTTGGGCTACAGTTCATTTCTTAGTTGCCAAATGCAGTGACTCCTCTTAGTCCCCACATTGACTCATGGTAGTATTTTGGTATTTATGACTGTTCCCTTGTTGAAGTATTCTTCTGTTCACAAATGTTTATTACTTAATGTCAGCCCGTAATGAATTGGTTGAATAAAAATAGTATAGTTTCACAGTAGAATATTCCATTGTAGTTTGAAAGAATGTAGCCGATCCTCTGTAAGAGCATAAAGTTCAACTACAGACTTAGTGAAAAAGGGAGGCGTGGAATATTGTGTGTGATCTGGCCTTTTTATACAGTGTCATGAAAAATATCTGTATGTATGTTGGTTTATACATTTCTGCTGAGAGGAAGTAAGAAGCTATTAATAGAACATAGAAAAATATTTTTTCTAGAAACGATTGGCTCCTGTGCCTGACTGTGAGTAGTGGTGGGTATGAAAGGCAAGTGAGGCAGCTTTTGTCCTCTGGGAGCTGATAATCCGATGGGAGCTTCATGCGAGCGCTGTCTCTAATTCCTACTACCCTGCCGTAGTCTCCAGCTTTTGTTGCTTGATCTGTCTCTTCTCTCCTTGCTCTGTACTTTCCTGCTCTCGTTACTTAGGTTAGGTCCTCTATCCCAGAGATTTCTGAGTCTGACTTTCACCAGAAGTTATCTCCAGAGTTCCAAACTCAGATATCTGTCCATATGACGTACATGTTCAGGGAATCTCACATATATGTGCCATGGTGATCAGAATTGCATCTAAATGACATTCATCTGCCTCCTAGCATGCTACCACCCTACCATGTTGTCCCTCAGGAATCTTCTTTGTGATTCTGAGTGGGACAAAATGAATCATGAAACTCGTCGCCCATGTCTGGACCTGAGAACCACCTAGAATTCTTTTTTATATATAATCCTCCCCCCCAAAAAACTGTCTAGTAAGATTCTGATTCCTGTGTGTATCTTCTGAGTGGTTCTGAGACCTTCCCCTGTGTTCTTAGTTTCTCTCCCCGTCTGTCACACATTCTGTGGGGGACATGGCATCGGTAGATTTGGAGGATGTTTCTCCCTGGTCTTGCCGCCGGGTGTGAGTCCACCGCACTGCTGCCTGTCCTGCGGCACGCCGCTGCTCCTCCTTGTGCTGAACTCGCAGTGTCCAGACCACACTGCTGACCTTCATTCTGTACCCAGCACGAAGGAGGGCTTACTGGGCAGGTAACTGACCCACAGTGGGACTTCCTCCCTTTAAGCATGAGGATTTTTTTGATCCCAATCATTTAGTTTTCCTCACTTCTACTTGTTCCTTTGTCCACACTGTGGACAGAATTGCTCTGTGCTCTGTTTATCCCATTCTAATCCTCTGTTTTGTCTTTGATAAAACTGCTGCTTTTTCTTTATCTCTTTTCTTGGTCAGAGACCCAAGAACCTGTTCCTGACCAAGTGGAGAAGCTGCCTTATTCACTCCCATTTGATTCTGATAAGTATTTGTCAGTGTTCTTAAACCATGACTGCTAAAATTAGACGTTGAAAACAATGGTAAACTACAAAACACATGTTTGTGCACACAGTTCACCTTGCCTACTTGCTTAAATATGTTTAGAATAGAATCTGGATTTTGAAAATGGACATTTGAAGATACTCTTTTGCATAGGCAACTTAAAAGCCTGCTCTGTGCCAGGTGTTTTCATGGAAGCTTTCATTTAATAGTCACCATTCTGAGGCAGTTTCAATTGCTTTGTTTTCCAGATAGGAGACTCACACTTGGAGAGTTAGACACCATATCTCAGCTCATTTAGATCCCATTTGCCTCTGTACTTTAAGACAGATATGACTGTGGCATATACAGTTTTATAATCTGTGCACAACAGCACTGCCCCGTGTTTATGGCCTTGTTAATGCAGTAGTGTTCTCTTATCTGAAGTTGTAAGTTTCTAGAAAACGAGAAATTGGACAATGTCTAGAACTCTTTTCCTTTGCCTTTTTATTAATGTCATTCTACTGGGTGTCAATTTTAGGGCTTTTTACTTCGGCCATGGTAACTTTATTATTATTTTTTTGTAGTAACTTTCTTACACTAGCAGCCCCTAAGATATTTTAAGACTGTTGTTTTATCCCTAGGCGGCAGTGGAGCAGTTTGAACTTTTTCATTGCCTTCTGGATTGATTGCAGTAGTTGTAGCATTGTTCATGTCTTCTAAGGGCTCTTTAACATAATGCTTATTTACCGAAATGTGTTTTGTAGCTTCGTCAGCAATTGAAGTGGTTGATATGTGAACTCTGCAGATTATATAACCTTCCTAAGCACCTGGATGTTGAGATGCTAGATCAGCCACTGCCCACGGGTCAGGTAAAGTAAAAATTCTCCAGTGTTCAAGAGCTAACATGAATTGTCTGAAGCAAAAGTAAAACTAGGATGGTATTTCTTTATTATTATACAGCTTATTTATAAATTAGTTTCTGTGTTCCTATTGAATTGCTTTGTTTCTTTTGTTTTAGTACTGAAACTAACCTTTTCATTTTTTGGAGCTGATGGCATTTACTATGACAGGCAAACTATTGCCCCAGTCTGCACCTTTGTTTTTGTTGTGAATATTCCTGGTTTCTACGAATGTTCCTTGCTTCTTTTAATACCTCTGCATTCCAGGGGAAGGTAACTGGATAAGCAATCTTTTTTTTTTTTTTTTTTTTTGACAGGCAGAGTGGACAGTGAGAGAGAGAGACAGAGAGAAAGGTCTTCCTTTTGCCGTTGGTTCACCCTCCAATGGCCGCCATGGCCGGCCGGCGCACTGCGTTGATCCGATGTCAGGAGCCAGGTGCTTCTCCTGGTCTCCCATGGGGTGCAGGGCCCAAGCACCTGGGCCATCCTCCACTGCAATCCCGGGCCACAGCAGAGAGCTGGCCTGGAAGAGGGGCAACCGGGACAGAATCCTGCGCCCCGACCAGGACTAGAACCCGGTGTGCCGGCACTGCAAGGCGGAGGATTAGCCTAGTGAGCTGCGGTGCTGGCCCAGCAATCTTCTTGAGTCCATCTGTGTTTCTCAAGGCCTAACCCAAACGTTACCTCCTCCGAGCAGCAGGAGTTCCCGTTAGCTCCCCACCTCCCCTAGTGGCGCTCACGTTCTGGATTTACCTACTCAGGCATTGGTTATGGACTTTTTACTATAATAAATGAGGGTTTCTTTTATGCTACCCACTGACCCACCCACATCTGCTTCCTGAATCCTTACATCTAGTTACATGTCACATGAATAATCACTGTTGTTCATTATGAATATTTTAGTGTAGAGCCAATTTCACTCTTAGGAAATTGCCTTTCTTGTGCAACTTTGGTTTTCCAGTAGCCCCATAGGATAGGAATTGTTGTAGAAGTGGTGCTCTATCCCTGTCGGTGAGCTCTCCCTCTTTTCTAGACCCAGTGGCTCATGGGCACTGGTCTTGGCGCTTTATTCTCTGGACTGGCTGTGCACACACATCTTGCAGTTTTTCTTGCTTGCTCTCAGTAGATACATTGTTTCCCGAATCTCATGTCATCTTTCTTGGCTTATCTTTTCTTATTTTACCTGAGTACATTATCAAGTAAAACCCTAAGAAACCACTAAGGAGTGGTACATTTTCTGAGTTAGATTGTGATAAAAATGATGGTCTGAAATTTGGGTTCTGGAACCAGAATGCCTTGGATTTGAATCTTGTTTTCGTGGCTTGTTGGCCATGTGTACTCTTGGACCAATTACTTAATCACTTTGCATCATTTTGCAAATGAGAAATGGAGAAAATAATGGTAGTACCGGCTAGTTTTGGGAGCTGTGAAGATATAAAAGAGTTGGTTCATGCAACTCATTTTAGAATAGCGCCTGGCACATAATAAAGCTAACTTCTGTTGTATTCTACTCTCACACTTGATTGATAATTTGGCTTACTAAGTGATTCTAGGTTGCAGGTAGTTCTACCTTGGAATTCAAGGACTGTACCATGTTCTGGTCAGTGTGGTGTTGAAACCTAGTGCCACTCTGTACTTACTCATTTCTGCATGACTTTCTCTCTGAAACGTTGAGTTTCTTCTCCTTGCTGTTCTGAAATATCACAATGACTAATTTTGTTGTGGGTCTTTTTTTCATTCATGGTGCTGGGTGCTCAGTATGAGTAGGACTTTTTAAATTTGGAATCTGAAATCTTACGGGTTTTGTTTTTTAAATTTCCTCCCTTCTGTTTCTCATTTTGAAATACCTACTGCTTGGATTTCAGATCTCTTGGCTTGAGCTATTTTGCTCTATTTCTATATTCTCTTCTTTTAATTTGAAATTCTAGAATATTTTTGTGATCCTGCAACTTCTGAAATTTTATTTGAAAAGTCATGAGTTTAAGTTTTGTTTTATTTATTACTGCTTACCCAGTTACCCTAAAAGTTACCAGGAAACAGCAGTTTTCTCCTGTTTCAGTATTGTATGCTTTGACTAGACTTGTCTGGACAGTTCTGCTGGTATCCTTTGGGGACTGTGCAGTCACCGGTGTTATCTGGACACGAGAAAGCACTGGAATTTCACTCCGATGTCTTTCTGCCTAATGGCATCTCATCCTCAGGGCCTCTTCACATGGCTCTCTCTTCAGGACAGTCAGGATTCCCAGTTTTGGTTTCCAAGAGATGAAAATGGGAGCTGCCAGGCATTTTTAAGACTTAGACCTGGAGAAAATAGTGTATAATTTCTACCACCTTCTGTCAGTTAAAGCAGCCAAGATTTCCTGTGGGATGGGATCATACAAGGGCACAAAACCAAGTGGTGTGGTTTGTTGGGGCCATTTCCAAAAGCGAGCCATTAGTTCTAGAAACTCTGTCAGTTCTTATTTATAACATTGTGTTTTTGTTTTATAGATATAGCCTTTTCATGAGGCCTTTAGTGTTATTTTGGTACTTTTTAGTCTTCTGGCATCTCAATATTGTATATTGTCTTAACCTAAAAAAATTTATTAATCTTGGTCTTTTTTTTTTTTTTTTTAAAGACCCCCCCTCCCCCCGCAGTTCTGTATGTGGCATAGTGGGTTAAACCACTGCTTGCTAGGTTGGCATCCCAATCGGAATGCGCATTTGAGTCCTGGCTGCTTTTAAGTACTATGCTAAATGCCCACCTCTTGAATTTGTTTCAACAAACGTGTAGGGGTATACATTTTGAGTGTGTTTGACTTTATTGCACAAGTTTTAAAATTTAGTTTATTTTCTGGAAAGCTTATATTTTTAAGTAGTTTTATTCCATCTGTTATTCTGCATACCTATACTTTTCAGACTTTTAACTATGGAATGTGATTTAAAATATGTGAAACATAAGCTTAGTGTACCGTAATTAAACCTGAGGATCACCACTGAGCTGCCGCCCAGGTGGAGGGCTAGAACATTCTAGCACTGTGGAGACCGTCTGTGGTCTCCTTCAGTCCCGTCCACTCGTGCATGCAAGTCCTTTCCTCTCCCCAACTTCATCACTCGTGTGCGTCCTTAAGCAGTGTCGTTTGTTGTAGGCCTGTTTAGGGTTTCATATTAAGAGTGTTCTTTCATATCTTTATTTTGCTTAATATTGTGTGTGAAACTGGTTGATATTGTATGTATCTAGTTTTTTTTTTTTTTTTTTTTTTTTTTGACAGGTAGAGTTATAGACAGTGAGAGAAAGAGACAGAGAGAAAGGTCTTCCTTGCATTGGCTTACTCCCCATATGGCCACTATGGCTGGTGCTGTGCCGATCTGAAGCCAGGAGCCAGGTGCTTCTTCCTGGTCTCTCATGCAGGTGCAGGGGCCCAAGCACTTGGGTCATCCTCTGTTGCTTTCCCAGGCCACAGCAGAGAGCTGGACTGGAAGAGGAGGAACCAGGACTAGAACCCGGCGCCCGTATGAGATGCCAGTGCTGCAGGCAGAGGATTAACCAAGTGAGCCACAGCGCCGACCTCTAGTTTCTTTAATTGCATTTATTCCATTATTTGAATATGCTGTAACATTTGACTCTTAGTGGTATTTGGTTGTGACTAGTTTTTGTCTATAAGGAAGAGAGCTGCTATGATCGCTTGTTATTTCATAGTCCCTCTTCACGCATTTCTGTGGGGCACGTGCTTGGGAGATGAGTTACTGGACTGTGAGGCCAGTTTCTTCTTAGCCCATGAGTTGTCTTTCTAAAAACATTTTATGATGACTTTAGAACTTTATCATTAGAGGATATGGCCTATGGCCTCTCGGTTGTGTTATCAGCAACTGCTTACACCGAACCATTGATGTGATTGTTGTCTTTGCTTACTGCTGTTTCTTCCATGTGCCACACACCCCTCTTAAGAATATCCGTCAATAGTACCTTGTGTTGTTTTCTGGAAAGGATTTGTTGGACATGGAGAGTGTTCTTTGACTACTTGGCCGTCTGTCTTTATCATTCATTAAATAATCTGCATTGGCATAGAGCAAGCACTGGTGAACACACACACACACACACACACACACACACACACACTCGGCACCTGTCTTGCTGGAGCTAGATGGAGAAAAAGTTTGTAACGGAGTCTCCTCCCTGTTGTTCACACTTTATCTTCTGGCATCTGTTGTTAAGGATGGAAAGTCTGGTGCTTGTTTGATTCTTGTATTTTATTTTTTCATTCTGGAAGTTGTATGATTTTCTCTTTAATTGTGAGTATGGGTTTTACTTTCCAGTATTCTTTTGGGGCATTCAGATCCCTTTAATGTTCTGAAGTCTGGTATGCACCTTTGGCCTGGTGGTGAATGGTGTGTTCTATGTTGGAGCACCTGGGTTTGAGTCCTGGCTGTATACTTTTGGTTCCATTTTCATGCTAATATGCACCCTGGGAGGCAGGGTGTGATTGTTCATGGAGTCTGGTCTCTGCTACCCATGCTGGGGACTTGGCTTGAGTTCTGGGCATCCTAGCAGATGCAAGATAGCTGAGGTGTCTTTCTCTTCCTCTTAAAAAAATTAAAATCTTTAGCTTGGCAACATTTGATTATGTTACCCGTTTGATTTCTTTTCCTTATTGCTCTGGGTAAATATACCTGTGTCTCTGTTTTTTGTGTCCTTTAACTGTTTTTAAAAAAAATTTTTTTTTTTTTGACAGGCAGAGTGGACAGTGAGAGAGAGACAGAAAGGTCTTCCTTTGCTGTTGGTTCACCCTCCAATGGCCGCCGCGGCCAGCGCACCACGCTGATCTGATGGCAGGAGCCAGGTACTTATCCTGGTCTCCCATGGGGTGCAGGGCCCAAGCACTTGGGCCATCCTCCACTGCACTTCCGGGCCACAGCAGAGAGCTGGCCTGGAAGAGGGGCAACCGGGACAGAATCCGGCGCCCCGACCGGGACTAGAACCCGGTGTGCCGGCGCCGCAAGGCAGAGGATTAGCCTAGTGAGCCGCGGCGCCGGCTTAAAATTTTTTTTAAAGATTGATTTATTTATTTGAAAGGCAGAGTTACAGAGAGGCAGAGGCAGAGAGAGAGATCTTCCATCGGCTGGTTCACTCCCCAAATGGCCGCAACGAAGCCAGGAGCTTCTGGGTCTCCCACACAGGTGCAGGGGCCCAAGCACTTGGCCGTCTTTACTGCTTTCCCAGGCCACAGCAGAGAGCTGGGGCACAAATGCAGCAGCCAGGACTTGAACCGGTGCCCATGTGGTATGCTGGCACGGCAGGCGGCAGCTTCACCCACTGGCCCTTGACTGTTCTTACTTCCATCTCTTTCATTCAAAATCCCCATCTCCTCTGTCCACATTCTAAGGGTGTGGCACATTTGGCCCTCTGAATTGTAAACACTTGGTCAAGTCCATTGTGCTCTCCAGCCCTTCGACTTGACTGTTCCCTGGCTCCCTCTCTCCCTCGAATCTTATTTTTAATTTCCCGAGACGGTCTTGTACTTGACATAGTAATCTTTCCTGTAGTGTTTTCTCAGTCACTGCTAAAGATCCTGCTGAATTATTTTATCCTGTTTGTTTCCTTTGGCGGTAATGCTTCCCATCACTTGTTCTGCTCATTTGACTTGAGGACTTTTCTTTTTAGGTTGTTATTCTTCTTCAACTGTCTGGTGGTACTTGGTTTTCTGCTCACTTACGGATGAGGATGAACCACTGATCAGTGTCACCTGTTGATATGATTGTCCTCAAATTGTCACTCTTAATCACTGTGGCTTCTACTCCAAGTTTCCCCACCTCTGTTCTTCCTGTGGCTTAAGGATGAGGAGGTGCTGGCAAATGGGCTTTCATACTTCTGAGGGGGAAGTGTTGGGAGTTTTGCTACATTACCGAGTTAAATTAAAAACATTCCATCTTGGCCGGCACCGCGGCTCACTAGGCTAATCCTCCACCTTGCGGCGCCGGCACACCGGGTTCTAGTCCCGGTCGGGGCGCTGGATTCTGTCCCAGTTGCCCCTCTTCCAGGCCAGCTCTCTGCTATGGCCAGGGAGTGCAGTGGAGGATGGCCCAAGTGCTTGGGCCCTGCACCCGCATGGGAGACCAGGAAAAAAGCACCTGGCTCCTGGCTTTGGATCAGCGCAGTGCGCTAGCTGTAGCGTGCCGGCCGCGGCGGCCATTGAAGGGTGAACCAACGGCAAAGGAAGACCTTTCTCTCTGTCTCTCTCTCTCACTGTCCACTCTGCCTGTCAAAAAAAAAAAAAAAAAATTTCCGTTTTTCCTTTCTGATTCTGACACCTGTTGTCAGAGGTCATCAGGAGAGGCTTGTTATATAGCACTGTGATTCTGACCAGCTGCAGTGGTGGACAAGCGTAACAAAGAATTTGTGATTCCTTTGGGGAAAAAAATCTCACTATTTCTTTTTTTTTCTTTTAAACATGCATTTATTTATTTGAGAGGCAGAGTTACAGAGAGAGAGAGAGGTAGAGAGGTCTTCCATCCGCTGGTTCACTTCCCAGATGACCACAACGGCTGGAGCTGTGTCAATCTGAAGCCAGGAGCTTCCTCCAGGTCTCCCACGTGGGTGCAGGGGCCCAAGGACTTGGGCCACCTTCTACTGCTTTCCCAGGCCACAGCAGAGAGCTGGATTGGAAGTGGAGCAGCTGGGACCCAAACTGGCACCCAAATAGGATGCTGCCATTGCAGGTGGCAGCTTTACCTGCTCCGGCCCCACTAAGTTTCTCAGGGATCACCTCTGTTATCTGGGTTGGGTGTGGCTTTGTTGAGGCCAGCGGTCTGATTGCATGGCTTTACTATGTCCTCTAGCCTGTCCCTGTAGTTTTAGTTGCTGATGGTGTTTGTTGTTTTTCTGGTGCTGCAATGAACTTACTCATCTTTAAAATTCTTTGGTCATTTCTGTTTGGTTTTGGAAGGAAGACCAGGCCACATCTTGAAATGAGCTTTTCTTAGGATTTCACAGCTCTGACTGGCCTTGTCTTTTGGTTAAATTATCCTTTGGTGGTGAGGGGGTGGGCTCAGCTTTCTTGTTTGTAAAATGAATGACAGGGACTAGGTTGATGGCCACAGGCGTGGCTGCATGTCAGAATCACCTCGGATAGCTTTTTGAAAAGATTCTCTGGGGTGTGCTTTGAAATCAGCATCTCAAAAGTGCCTGTTAGTCACGGGTGCCCTGAAACGCGTGTCTGGGACTTTCAGGCTCGGTATGTTCTTTAGACACCAAGAATAGTTTGGTTTGGAATATGCAGTTCAGGGACGTGAAGATGGGGTGAATCACGACATTTTGGAGCTGCTGTTTCCTTCCTTTTCCCAGTTTCCAGGAGACAAATAATAGATGTCTCGAGACGCAGATTTAAAACCTTGCGTCTATCCCACAAGGAGCTCCCCAGCTCGCTGGTCTAGCAGAGCGGCCTGAGATAGCGGCCTTTGCTTCCTTGTGAGGTAGCCGCATCAGAGTAGCTGAGAAGGGGCTGAGCCTTTCTTGCTCTGGTGTGAGCTCCGGCCTGGGCCTAACCAGACGCCCTTGTGACTAAAGATGCCTGCGTGCGCCGTGTCCACGAGCACTTGGGCAGAGCTGGACATCCCATCGATGCATTTGTGAGTGGGTGCTGAATTGTGTCCTGTAGAGACGTGTCCTGTGTTAATGTTTTTAGAAGGGAAACTGGTTGTTTTGTGAAGTGGTGATCATTTTATAACTTTTTCAATTTTGTGATGTGTCTTCTTTAGTAACATACCAGACCTTTTTAAATCAAGGCAGTTGAATTTGTATGAATATTCAGGCTTTTTGAAGTTAAAAAGGTAGATACTTTAAAGATTAATAGTTTGGGATATTTGTTTTAAATGAAATAAGCCATTGACCTTAAACACACAGCCATTTTATACATTATCCTTATTTTAAATCAGATTATAAAATTTTCAGTTTTTCATTTTATTTGACTTTATTTATTCCTAAGACATCTTAAATTGAGTGTGTCATGCACACATGTATGTATAGATCACGTACACATGCATATCATACATATATAACAGACACAAATATTACATATGTATATGCATAATCACACGTATGTTTGCATTATTATAGACTGAATTTATAAAGATTTTTTTTAACTGGGCTTCAAAAATCAATGTTTCAGTTTTAATAAGCTCACTGTTAGTGGACGTGTAGAGGCCAGGAATTGTCCCCAAATCCGCTTCACTGGTCTTCTCATGTACTAAGTGTGTACGTATTGTTTCTGTGTAGACCAGGAAAATCCTTTTTGTATTTCAGAATGGGACAACAGAGGAAGTCACTTCAGAAGAGGAAGAAGAGGAAGAGATGGCCGAAGTAGGTATTTTATGTAAGAATAAGATTTATAAATACCTTCAGTTTTTAACATTTTAGTAACTCTCTAACTTCTCTTATGAAATAGCATTAATGAAAAACACCTTGTGTTTTGAGTGGAATATAATTTCTGAACTTTGACTTCAGTGCTGTGTCTTTGAGTGAATTACTTTATCTGAATTCCATGATTTTGATTTTCTGGAAAATTAAAGTAGAACTAACATTTAGAACTGAAATTATATTTACATTTAATAGTAATCAGATTTTAACCTGTACTTTGTAGTTGCTCCTCCCCAAAATAACCAAGTTTAAAAAGTTCTCTGCTTGAATTAAAGAATTTGAGAACATTTCAGTTACTACGTCACTACTCACTAGAAGCAATCAAATGGTCTTTTATTGAAAAATTATCTAAGAACTTTGTTTAAGGTCTTTTTTTGTAAAAGGATAGCTGAGACAGGTAATTCAATCAGGACAGAAATTTATTTTCTCATGGATTTGGAAGCTGGAAAGTCTAAGATAAGGTATCAGCCTTTGGTGTCTGGTCAGGGCCTTTTGCGGCCTGGTGTGGCAGGAGGGCAAGTGTGAGGGAACAGCTTGATACATCTATGGGGAGCTTCCCTTATAAAGGGTTTAATCCCACCAATGAAGACAAGCCCTGCTGAACCTAATCACCTCTTAGAGACCCCCACCTTCTGATAATACTGCATTAACAGAACCTGAAATTCGGAGGGATGCATTTGAATCATAGGAAATCTGATGCAGCAAATTCCAGTGGACTAGGCATGTTAGTCATTGATAGACTTTTAAGGTTTTCAGGCTCAGATGCCTTGCTAACTTCTAACTTTGAAGATCTCTGTCTTTAACTACCAGACAGAAGTTTATGTGAATTCCATGGCTTTGATTTCTTTTTGAGATTTTTTTTTCCTGTTTTAAAATTAGTTTGGGGCCAGCATTATAGTGTAGTGGGTTAAGCTGCCACCTGTGATGCCAGCATCCCATGTGAGTACCAGCAGTACTGACTGCTCCACTTCCAATCCAGCTCCCTGATGTTGGACACCTGAAGGCAGTGGAGGATGGCCCATGTGCCTGGGCCCCTGCTACCCACCTGGGGACGGGGATGGAGTTCCAGGCTCCTGTCTTTGGCCTGGCCCAGCCCCAGCTGTTGCGGCCATGTGAGGAGTGAACCATCGGCTGTAAGGTCTCTCGCCCTCTCCTGTCTCTCCCTTTTGATCTGTACCTCTGTCCTTCAAATAGGTAAATCTTCAAAAAAAAAAAAAAAAAAAAAAAAGTAAAATGAAGTTAGTTCAGACTTTGACCTGATTCTTGATTTAGATATTTTTTAAAATCTAAAATATACTTTCAGAATGCCTACAAAGGAATTGTAGGCTTGTGTTATTGTTTTTTTTTTGTGTGTGTGTGAGTGTCTGGGAATAAAATGATTCTTAAAATTCTAACTTAAAAAGTTAGAATGACTTTTTTTGGGGCAGATCACTTGTTTTAATATTTTTGTGTAGTTTATCTTAGGTAGAGTACACTGCATAAAAACATGGAATCTTTTCTGTGGGCCTAGTATACAGTGAGGTAGACATTCAGAATTGATGAGCTTTGCTTTTTTTCTTCACGAGATAACAAAGGATGCTGACTTTTAAGGAAATCTAGAGTGATGGAGGGCTGGACTTCGGCGTTGTCAGATTTTAGGAGAGATGAAAAGGAGATATTCTAAGCCACTACAATAATGTGGGGAAATCCCCGGGAAGCCTTGGGTGGCATGTGTTTGGGTGCAGTGGGTGCTGCTGTTTTGGGAGAGAAGGGGTGATGTGTCAAGAGCTGTGGAAAGCAAGATAGGCCATGAGAGAGATGGCTTGACATGCTGAGTGTACTCAGAACAGGTTTCTGTTCCATGTACTGCTGATGGGAAGGCTTTAAACAAGGAGTAGTGTGCTGAGAATGGGGGTTTGGAAAGATAATGGTGAGTTCTTTGGGGTGTGCTGATTAATACTGAAATGAGGTTTTGTGGGTGGGAATGCGATAGAGTAAAGGTGTACAAGGACAAGACACAGACTAAGGGAATTTGAGAATTCTGAAGGAAACACGTGGGTGGGCACCAGGAGAAGAGAGCCCGTGCGTGGTACATGCGTGGTACGTGAGTCTGGGTGAGAATCGAACGTCCTCGTGGTGGAAGAGATGCATTCCCAGCGAGGGGCTGACTGAGTCTGGATGAAGGTGGTCAGCAACCTGGTCTGGTCTAGCAATCCCAGAATTAGCCTGGAGAAGATGGAGATAGTAAGTATAAACTACTCCTTTAGAGAGTTTGGCAGTTGAAATAGAAGTAAGATATTGGAAAAACTGAGGATTAAACAGTTCTGCAGGGATTGTATGTAGGAAGAAGCAGATGATGTGGGCAAGGAGGGAACATACTGATGTGGAAATTAAGATATTGGTCTAAGGATGTTGTTCAGATTCTTTTTAGAACTTTTCTAATTATAAAACTCAGTAGGTGCTTCCTACAGAAAACTCGGAAAATAGGGGAAAGCAATACATGTCTCTAGAAGTAGCAACGTTTACATTCCAGTGTAGGTCTTTGTTTTCTGGTGCTTGTTTTGGCATAATTTATGTTCGATATATTTTAATCTGTATTTTGTTTTTCATTTTAATGCAGAAGTAATAATTATGCTATATTGGCGTTTTAATGCCCTCTTAGGTATTACATGGAATGAGTTTAAAGTCCTACTATTTTGCATATGAGGATTTTGTATTTGTTTTTTGTGCTAGCTATAAGTGAAAGTGGCATTGTTGTGCCTAAATTTGTGCATGCATTTTAGGCTACTTTTTTTTTTAAGATTTTATTTATTTATTTGAAAGGTAGAGTTACAGACAGTGAGAGGGAGAGACAGAGAGAAAGGTCTTCCTTCCATTGGTTCACTCCCCAAATGGCTGCTACGGCTGGAGCTGCGCCGATCCAAAGCCAGGAGCCAGGAGCTTCTTCTTGGTCTCCCATGTGGGTGCAGGGACCCAAGGACTTGGGCCATCCTCCACTGCCTTCCCAGGCCCCAGCAGAGAGCTGGACTGGAAGAGGAGCAACCGGGACTAGAACCAGCGCCCAATGGGATGCTGGTGCCGCAGGCGGAGGATTAACTTACTGTCCCAGGGTGCCAGCCCCTAGGCTACTTTCCTACAATAGAATTCTAGAAGGCCCAGGTCCTGGAATAGCATGTGAGTAGTTAAGGTTCTTTTTACTTTCTGCAGAATTGTTTCAAAAATTTCTCTAATGAGGACATTCAAAAGATGGAGATTTGGTAATAGTGGTGACATTGTAAAGCTATAAAATATGCTCTGCTGAGAGTCTAGCTTTTAAACAAAATACAAGGAATGAAAAGAGGGAGCTTTCTGAATTGAATGTGGAGGCTGTTCTCCCTGCCCCATTGAGTTTATTTTGTCTGCCTTTCCTCATCCCTGTTCAGCTGAGGATAATTTTTCTGCTGCAGGAAAATAGTTTGAATAGGCTAATATTTTCTTCTTTTTGTAGGATATAGAAGACTTAGATCACTATGAGATGAAGGAAGAAGAGCCTATTAATGGGAGAAAGTCAGAGGATGAAGGAATTGAAAAAGAAAACTTGGCCATATTAGAGAAGATTAGGAAGAGTCAAAGGCAAGACCATTTAAATGTGAGTGTGTGCGTGCCCAGCACCTAGACTCTGACACTCAGCAGTCTCCTAGGACCCCAGTCTCGGCTCCGCTCCTCCAGTCCTGCCTCGGTGGGGGACCCAGTCCTGTGTTTTGTTGCCCTGCCTTTTCTTTGCTGACAGCCACTTTCTACCTGGGTCATCTGCCTTCCTTTCTAGCCTGTTTGTTATCCTCCTCTTGTGGGGTCAGAATATTCAAATCCAGTCTCTTCTACAAAGTGCTGCCCAATTCTTCCTTCTCTGTGAGCTGACCTTCGGCCTGTCCTGTCCTTTTTGTTCTGTTTCTTTAGACTTACCACCACCTTTCTGTGTAACAGCGTAGGAGTGTGAAGTCAAACACAACAGTGAGGCTTCGGTTTCTTTCACTCTAAAATGTAGATGTACAATAGGGATCTTTTAGATGGTTGCTGTGAAAAATAAATGAGAATGATACATAAAAAATCACCCTGAGGAGTAGGGGTCCACCAGATGATGCTCTGAGTGCTCGCTGCTTCCTGCCTTGAATTGGCACTCTGAGGACCACTTTGTTTTGTGTCCCATCCATAGGGAACGACTTGTTGTGTAAATAGATGCCAAGTGTGCGGTACAGTTCTTCAGTCTTGTTTAGTGTATTAATTTACTTGGCAGTGTAAGAAATAGTTTATTAGTTAGCTTTTCACTACTAGAACAGATACCTAGGGCAAACTATGTTCCAAAGGTAAGAGATGTATTTTGGATCATGGTTGTGGAGGTGCAGGGTTTGAACAGTGTGGTGCAGAATCTCGTGAGGGCTCACGGGCTGCATCACGTATTGGCAGGAGTGTGTGTATCTCTGTCCTTAGGATTCCGTCAGCATTGCACTCCAGTGTTCCGGTCTAACCACTTTCCAGGGGTCTCATTTGTAAGCACCATAGCTGGATTAAGTTGCCGCCATCTCAATAGCATGAACGTAAGACATTGCGGATCAAACTCCTGCATGAGTTTGCAGGGAGAAATCATAAGCAACAGCCTACAGCCAAGAAATTAAGCCACGCCTATATCTTGGTTATTTTTTTAAAAGGTGGCATCTGAATTGATACTTTACGGCACTTTCTGTGTGCTACCGATTTGAACACTTTGACACTAAATGCTAAATACTTCATACTTCATATGCTTTCTCAATTCTCATAGCCAATGTGTAGAATTATATTCATATTTTAAAGATGTGAAAATCAGGGTTTAAACCAGTTTCAAGTCACATTGTAGGAAGTAGTATCCTAATGAACTTGATCTTTTTCCACTCAAAGTGTGGTGCAACCTTTAAATCTTTGGATTTTACATGATATTTAAAAGGTAAGGTGTTGGCACTTTGTTTTTTTTTTCTTTTTTTTTTTATCTTTGGAGAAGTTCCAGCACTGCAAAGGATGAAGCTTGCTGCATGCAGAAAAACCTAATTTCTCAGTTTCTTAGTATGTAAGCAGGACCTTCACTTCTCCACTGTACCATTTTTGCTTACAGTCTGATTAACGGAACTCTGTCTTAGTAATAATGTGTCATTCAAACACTGGTGAAATTTAGACTCAGAATTCCACACCATTGGAGGGTCTGTGCTGCTCTGGACATGTTGACTAGACCTTTTTTTCTCATGATAAACAGTAAATGAGCCAGACTTGAAATTTCATAATCCTTCATTTAATCCAACTTAATTTTTTGGCTTCTTAAGTGGTATGAATATTTTTATAATCTCATTGTAAACTTTTAAAAATTTTATTTAAGTTACACAAGTTTCATGTACTTCATATATATATATATATATATATATATATATATATATATAGAACATTTAGGAACACAGTGATACTTCCCACCCACCCTTTTTCTTCTCCCCTCTCCTATTCCCACTCTTAATTTTCATTGTAAACTTTTATAACAGGAATTACCATGCCAGTTAAACAGTAAGTTTTGTGTTTCAGGGTGCGGTGTCTGGGTCAGTGCAAGCTTCAGACAGACTGATGAAAGAGCTCAGGGACATATACAGATCACAGAGTTACAAGACAGGTAAGATCCTCTGCTTCTCTGCTGTCGCTGTTCTTTTCTTCTACTTCTTCTTTTTTTTTCTTTAAGATTTACTTATTTACTTGAGAGGCAGAGTTAGAGAGAGAGAGAGGGAGGGAGGGAGAGACAGAGAGGTCTTCCGTATGCTGGCTCACTCCCCAAATGTCCACAACAGCCAGAGCTGGGTCTGTCTGAAGCCAGGAGCTTCTTCCGAGCCTCCCATGCGGGTGCAGGGGCCCAAGCACTTGGGCCATCCTCTATTGCTTTCCCAGGCCATAGCAGGGAGCTAGATTTTTAGTGGAGCAGCCAGGACTCAACTGGTGCCCATATGGGATGCTGGCACTGTAGCTGGATGCTTGACCCACTGTGCCACAGCGTGGGTCTCTGCTGTTGTTTTCTATTTTCAGATAATTGGCATTTCTTAGAATTTAACTGGTGAGGAATGGAAATGTTCATTAACTTTATGTAAGGGACATAAAACTCCAATTTAATCAAGTTCCAGAAAGATGTAGGAGGTAAAAGATTTATTTATCTATTTGAAAGTCTGAATTACCGAGAGAGAGGGAGAGATGGAAAGATCTTCCATCTGCTGATTCACTCCCCAGATGGTCACGACTGAGCCAGGCGAAAGCCAAGAGCTTCGTCTCGGTCTCCCATGTGGATACTAGGGTTGAAACACCTGGACCATGTTCTGCTGCCTTTCCCAGGCTGTTAGCAGGGATCTGGATTGGAAATGGAACAGCTGGAACACGGTATGGCATGCTGGCATCCCAGGAGGTGGCTTTACCTGCTGTGCCACAATGCCAGCCCTGATATATCATGATTTTGTCTTCTTTCTGATAGAATTCTTAGGTGATTAAAAAAAAAAAAGACTTATTTTAAAGGCAGAATAACAGAGAGTGAGACAGAGTGAGAGATAATTCCATCTGCTGGTTCACTTTCCAAATGGCTGTGAGAGCTGGGGCTGGGGCCTGGCTGAAGTCAGGGACTGGGAACTCCATCCTGATCTCTTACAAGGGTGGCAGGGGCCCCGGTACTTTTTTGGTGCCTTCTTAGGCACATTGGTAGGAAGCTGGATTGGAGATGGAGTAGCTAGGGCTTGAGCCAGCACTCTGATAAGGGGATGCTGGCATCATGAATGGCAGCTTAAGCCTGCTGCACTACAATACCAGCCCCTCTTAAGTGATTTTCAATCTTTTGTCAAAAGCATAAGTTTTATATCTTTGGAGGGTAAATAAGATTAATATATTTTGGGGCCGGCACTGTGGCACACTGAGTTAATCCTCCGCCTGCGGTGCCAGCATCCCGTATGGGCGCCAGTTCTAGTCCCGGCTGCTCCTCTTCCAGTCCAGCTCTCTGCTGTGGACCAGGAGGGCAGTCCTTGGGCCCTGCACCCACATGGGAGACCAGGGAGAAGCACTTGGCTCCTGGCTTCAGATCGGTGTAGCTCCGGCTGTAGCAGCCATTTGGGGGGTGAACCAACAGAAGGAAGACCTTTCTCTCTCTCTCTCTCACTGTAACTCTACCTGTCAAATAAATAAATCTTAAAAAAATAAAAAAAGATTAATATATTTCATTACATAAACAAAGAACTATTGCCAAGTTAAACTTTAGACTTCTTTCTTCCCCTTCCAGCCTCCTGTTTTGGAAACATTATCCTGAACTTTTGTTACAATAGTTACAGTAATTCCATTTCATAGGTTTACAGGTATTCTTTCTTACAAGTGAGACCTTTGCATAGTGTGGAATCTCTCTCCCTAGAAGTAAATTGTGTGATATTATTAAGAGATTGTAACAGTATTAAGGCAAAGAACACTTTTTTTTTTTTTTAAGATTGATTTATTTGAAAGGCAGAGTTACAGTAAGAAAGAAGGAGAAACAGACAAAGAGGTCTTCTATCTGCTGATTCACTCCCCAAATGGTCACAATGGCCAGGACTGGGCCAGGCCAAAGCCAGGAGCCCGTAACTCCATCTGGGTCCCCCATGTGGGTGGCAGGGTCAAGCACTTAGGGCATCTTCTGTTGGTGCATTAACAGGGAGCTGCCATGGGAGTAGAGCAGCTGGGACTTGAACTGGCACTCATGGGTTGCTGGCCTCTCAGGTAGTGGCTTAACCTGCTACTCCACAACACTGTCCCCAAGAACCAACTTTTAATTTGGAAAGACAGCGGTGGGGCTGGCATTGTGGTGCAGTGGGTTAAGTTGCTGCTTATGGTGCCTGTATCCCATGTCGAAATGCCAGTTGGAGTCCCAGCTATGTTGATACAGGTTCCAACTATTGAATCCTTGGGTCCCTGTCAACCCATGTGGGAGACTTGGAATGGAGTTCCTGGTTCCTGGCTTCTGGGCCCAGCACTAGCTGTTGCAAGCATATAGAGGGTGGACCAGTGGATGGAAGATAACACACACACATACACATACACACACTCACTCACTCTCCTCCCTCTCCCCTCTCCCCTTCCTGCTCCCCTTCCCCCTCCCCCTCCCTCCCTCCTTCTTTCTGTCGCTCTGCCTTTCAAAAAGATATAGTTAGCATTATGATCTATTCTAGAATTCTCAGAATGATCAAATCAAAATCAATTAGAATGTGCTTTAAAAAAAAAAAATCCCTGGCTTTATAGATTATAAGATAAACAAAACTTCTATTTCAAATTATGAGAGGTTTGTGTCCTAATAGTTTTTCTTGTGAGAAGTCTAAAGTTTATTTGTAGAAACCTGTTTAAAGTACAGTTAAATATTTGAATGCCAATTTTATCTTTAAATGTTAAGTAAACACTTCCTTGTTTCTGTTTTTGTGATAACAAGTTACTCAGATGTTGGGTGGAATTGGTTAAATTACAATATAGCTATAAAATAAATTACTACCATTATTGTAAAAGTTGATAGTAGTTTTATGTATACTAACTTGGAGGAAAAATACCCCAGAAAGTTGAAGATAGGGCTGGTGTAGTGGGGTACGGGGTTGAGCCATTGCTTGTGACGCTGGCATCCCATATCGGAGTGCACGTTTGACTTCTAGCCACTCTGCTTCCAGTTGAGCTTCCTGCTGATTTGCGTAGAAGTGCTTGGGTCGCTGCTCCTAATAGGGGAGATCCAGATGGAATTCCTGGCCCAGTCCTCACTGTTGGACCCATTTGGGGAGCAACGCAGCAGTTATAACATTTCCTAGCCCCTGCTTTTGCCTTTCAAATAAATAAACAAAAGATGATAAAAATATATGTGGAATTCCTTTTATAGAAGTGATTATATGTGCCAAGAAGAAATAGCTTAAGTATGTATGATTTTACATAATACATTTCTTCCTCTCAATGTTAAGCAGTTTCTCAGTTTATTAATGAATCAATGGCTTTAATTATGTTAAATTCTCAGCTGCAGTTGATAAAATACTTACAATATAGCTTTTTGTTCCATGGCTTAATAGCAAAATTTCTAGCTTTCATTGGCTATTTAATGTATACATTTATACCAGAATAATAGTTATTGATTGAAAGAAGAATAATGAACGTGCCCTCTCTTTCTCCAGGGATTTATTCAGTGGAACTGATAAATGACAGTTTATATGACTGGCACGTTAAACTGCAGAAGTAAGTGTCTTTTTTGTGCTAATCCACTCTTTGCTATGGTGGTTGTCACAGTGGAGTTTGGTCCCTCCTTATTTGATAGCTTTGTACTATGGCATTTACTTAGAGCTTTAGAACTTGTTTCCATGGAACTTGTTCTTAAATTGTTAAGAATCAACTGTTTCTGAGGCTTAATATTCATGAAGTGCGAAATAGGACCAGCTGTGGGGAAAAAGTATTGGTGAGACAATGGGAACTTAGAAACAAGGGTGAATATAATGACTTGATGAGACCGACAGTGATACCATTAATTTTGAAATAAAGGATTTGAGTGGACCTGTAAATACAGAAGAACAGTTGTAGGCAAATTTAGATTTTGTTAGTGATTTGACTTTCTGTGGTCTCTACTTGAACTTCTTGGCTAATATAATTTTTAGGACATGCTAAAATTTGTTATTGAGAAAATTATGTACATGTGACTGTTTTCCTTTAGAATGGCTTTGAATCCCTTTATTAGAATAGATCTAGATTACTGTGAACTCTTTTTGGGTATTTATTCCCAAAGTGCTAGAGGCCTTCATGACCTATTTTCCTGGAGCTATAGAAAAACTTGCCTTTTTCTGGAACTACCCTAGGGGCTCTGTGTTAGTTATTGGACAGGTTCGTTCTTGAGTTTAGTGACATTCTTTTAACTTTTTCTTTGAACTGTTTTTTGTTGTAATTCGTAGGGTTGACCCTGATAGTCCTTTGCACAGTGATCTTCAGATCTTAAAAGAAAAAGAAGGCATAGAATATATTTTGCTTAACTTCTCTTTTAAGGTAAGAAAATAGTAACGGGACTGCAGATGCTTTTGATGTAAGTACATTTGTTACAGGTGCTTTAGAGAACAATGTGGCGTGTTTGGAAGAGAGGAGTTACTTAGACTTTATGGACATAGGCGTATGCCCTGCACAAGATGAATACTTGGGCGCACCAGTATTGGGGACAGATGCAGAATGTTGAGTAGCATGGTTTATAATAGCTTGACACAAAATAATCCCAATGTCCATTCCAATAAAATGTACAATTGTGTTCATAAAATGGAATATTCATATAGCTGTGTGCAACAAGATAAATGCATCTTTTTTTTTTTTTTCTTTTGACAGGCAGAGTTAGAGAGACAGAGAGAAAGGTCTTCCTTCCATTGGTTCACTCCCAAAATGGCTGCTACGGCCGGAGCTGCGCTGATCCAGAGCCAGGCACTTCCTCCTGGTCTCTCATGCGGGTGCAGGGCCCAAGGACCTGGGCCATCCTCCACTGCACTCCCGGGCCACAGCAGAGAGCTGGTCTGGAAGAGGAGCAAACGGGACAGAATCCGGCACCCCATCCAGGACTAGAACCTGGGGAGCCGGCACCACAGGTGGAGGACTAGCCTAGTGGAGCCACGGTGTCGGCCATGATGAATGCATCTTAAACAGTGTTGAACAGAAGTTGTTTTGTAAGATGCCATTTATATAGAGGTCTGAAATAGGCAAAACTAATATTGTTAGAGTGTATATTCTCAGAGGAGGCAGCATCACCCCCAGTCGGGTGAAAGTTGGTTCTTGGAGTGAAAAACATCTTAGATATTATAATGATCTGCAGCCCTCTAAGGGGTTCCAGGGACAGGTGTTGGGCAGTTAAAATTCTGCTTATGGGGCCGGCACTATGGTGTAATGGGTAAAGCTGCCACCTGCAGCACTGGCATCCCATATAGGCACTGGTTCAAGTTCCGGCTGCTCCACTTCCAATCCAGCTCTCTGCTATGGCCTGGGGAAGCAGTGGAAGAAGGCCCAAGTCCTTGGGTCCCTGCACTTGCATGGGAGACCCGGAGGAAGCTCCTGGCTCCTGGCTTTGGATCAGCACAGCTCCTGCCTTTGCAGCCAATTGGAGAGTTAACTAGTGGATGGAAGACATCTCTCTCTGCCTCTTTTTCTCTCTCTGTAATTTTGACTTTCAAATAAATAAATCTTAAAAAAATGCTGCTTAGGACACTTGTATCCCATATCAGAGTGCCTGGTTTGAAACCTGGCTGTTCTAGTTTCCTACAAATGTGCACCCAGGGAAGACAGCAGATTATGGTCAGTATTTGGGTTCCTCCCACCCACATGGGAGACCAGGGTTGAGTTCTAGGCTTTTGGCTTCATCCTGGTCCAGCCCTGGCTATTGTGGGCATTTGGGGAGTTGAACCAGTAAATGAAGATCTCTGTCTCTGCATTTCAAATAAGAAAATTATAGTAAATCTTAAAAAATAGGCTGCAGAACATAGTGTATCTGTGGTGTGCAGATTGCATGGGAGATAGTAGGTGGTGGAATTAAGAAATTTCCTTTCTACCTCTGCCTTTTTGTAGATCTGCCTTTCAAATACATAAATTTAAAAAAAAAATTTCTACAGAGGCAGAAATGAGAAGAAAGCTGAGAAACCTGGGTTTATGAATTCATCCTTAGGCAATAAAAGACATTATTGCCATACAGGGTAGGAAAAAAGAGTCCATCTGGGTGGGCGTTGGAAACTGAGAGATCCCTGGGGGTCTTTCTGGCTTCTGGCTGTAGTCTGATTCTTGTCCAGAGTATTGGTTACCTGCTTTGCAGTAACTTCTACCTCTTAATTTTATGTACTTTTCTGGTTTTTATATTTAATAAAGCTTCTTCTAAAATGTTAAACAATAAAGATTAAAAATCAGTGGAGGTTGGTGCTGTGGTATAATGGGTGAAGCTGCCGCCTGCGGAGCCGGCATCCCATGTGGGCACCCATTAGAGGCCTATGCTTCTGATCCAGCTCTCTGCTGTGGCCTGGGAAAGCAGCAGATGGCCCAAGTGCTTGGGCCCCTGCACCCACGTGGGAGACCCGGAAGAAGCTCCTGGCTCCTGGCATTGGATTAGTTCAGCTCTGGCTGTTGCGGCCATCTGGAAAGTGGACCAGGGAATGGAAGACCACACCTTTCTCCTTCTCCCTCTACCTGTGCCTCTGCCTCTGCCTCTCTGTAACTCTGCCTTTAAAATAAATAAATTTTAAAAAAAAATCAATGTAATCTGGATAAAATTTTGATTTTGATTTAATACAGAATCTGGATAAAATGTAATGGTTTAGTCTTTAAAATATTGAATGTTTTGTTAAAAAACTAGAAAATGTTCCTAAGGGGCTAGCTTTTAATTATATGGAGCTTCTTTTGACGTGTTCCTTTACATTGAGAAGAAAACTGTTTGCAGTCATTATCTTGCAGACTTTGTTTTTCCACTTCAACTAAGTAGACTTTGCTGCGTTCACTGCTGTGGAGGACTTGGGGATATGAAGACATCTGAAGTATGTTTCAGGGTGGTGGATGGCACAGTGGTTAAGGTGCCATCTGCATTGCATTTGAGTGCCTGGTTCAAGCCCCACTCTGCTGCTGATCCAGCTGCCTTCCTGCATATGCCCTGGGAAGGCAGCAGATGATGGCTCAAGCAGATGATGGGTCCTTGCCACTCATGTCGAAGACCTGGACAGAGTTCTGGACTCCTGGCTTGGCCTGGCTGAATCTTGGCTATTGCCTGGATTAGTGTTTCTGGACCATGGCTCCTGACACCAGAAGGAAAGACCTGGAGGAAATAGGATTGTCCTGAGCTAACTGACTCAACCTTAAGCTGAAATAGCTAAGATATCAGCACTGGGATTCACAAACTATAGAGGACAGCAGGTGTGGCTCAGGTACTACAGGATGGAGCAAGAACAGTGTATGTGGCCGCAGTGTCCACAGTGACTACTGGAAGGTCATGAAGAACAACAGAACTGAGATGTGGTGCAGGCTGGAAAGGGGCAAAAGGAATGGGTGTGGCAGCTTGGTAAATCGGCTGTGCTGTGCTCCGAAGTTGTTTTTGGACTGTTCAGGCCACGTCTGAGTTACTGAGTGGAATTTTGAGGTAGTACTTTAAGAGGTTAATTTAGACAAATTGTTTTTTGCAGTGCTAGGGAACTCTAGTCTGTGGGCCGTAAAAGGCCCACAAATCATTTGGTCTGGCCCTGCCAAGCAACCAAGTCCGGGCTTGAAATTCGTAAGTCTCCAGCAGGCTAATTGTTGATGATTTTGCATGGTTCCATGAATGATGTTACAAAGCATGCAAATGGCCCTTGGCAGAAAAAACGTTCCCCAACCCTGGTTTAGAGAATAGTAACCAGGATTAGGAAGATATTCCATCTGTGTCCTAAGGTTCAACTGAATTTGGAGAAGAGGACGTAGGGGATGAAGATCACTGTGGTCAGTCATTTGTGGGACTGTATGTGGAATCATTAGTTTGAATTGTTTTGAAAGAAAACAAGGACTAAAACTGGAATGAGCCAAATTATAAAGAGGCAGTTTTCAGCTCAGTATAAGAAAGCGATTTGTAACTATGTAGAACCATCCGATGATGTAGTCTTTCAAAAACAGAACATTCTTCATTAAGAATGGCTTAGAAGGCCCACGTGTTACATTGGGAATCAGATAACTTTGAGATCCTGGTATGAGAGTCTCCTGAGTTCCTGAGTTAACAAATATAACTCTAACTTTGATGTCAGCAGTCATTTTCAACCTTACCATCTTATTTCTGTACAATCCTCATGACTTAGGGTGATCCGTGGATGGACCTTAACAAGTAAGACTCCCAGAATTTCATGCAGCGGAAGAACTGTTCTTAAAATGAACTCCATAAAATGAAGGAGTTTGCGCGTGGTCAGTTGAGAGGTTTTGGAGTGACTCTTTGGAGATGGCGTGTTTAAAGAGCCAAGCAATAGATATATGAGGTTGAACTTCACCAAGGTTTGCATCTGTGCTTTTCATTAGGTCTGTTAAATTTTGGGTCAAATGTTGAGTTACTTACGCAAACATACATTGTAACGGTCATTAAATTGGTGTCTTGTGTTGCTGGATTTCTTATTCTTTTCTTTCTTTTTCTTTTGACAGGCAGAGTTAGAGAGACAGAGAAAGGTCTTCCTTCCGTTGGTTCACCCCACAAATGGCCGCTGCGGCCGGCGCACCGCGCTGATCTGAATGCAGGAGCCAGGTGCTTCTCCTGGTCTCCCATGGGGTGCAGGGCCCAAGCACTTGGGCCATCCTCCACTGCCTTTCTGGGCCACAGCAGAGAGCTGGACTGGAAGAGGGGCATCCAGGACTAGAACCCGGTGCCCCCAACTGGGTCTAGAACCTGGGGTGCTGGTGCTGCAGGCAGAGGATTAGCCTAGTGAGCCATGGCTGATTTCTTACTTTTCTAACGTGTAGTAGAAATCTAAGATCATCTATTTTTGCCATCAAAAGTATGCTTTATCTTCTTTGGTATGATTAGGTCTTCATGATTTTTTTATGTTCCTCTGAATGTTATTGAGGGCAGGCAGAGAGGGAGATAAAGTAAGTTACTGAAATCATACTGCTTATTCTCCCTTTAAAACTGTATTTTTGTTTTCCTTGGAAATGGATTAAACAAATTTTGTTTAGATCTCTTACACTCAGCTTTTTTTTTTTTTTTTTTTTTTTTTTTTTACTTTTTTTTTGTGGTTTTAAACAGTAATTTATGGGGGCAAGCACTGTGGCATGGTAGGCTAAGCTTCTGCCTGTGGCACTGGTATCCTGCTTGGGGGCCGGTTTATGTCCTGGCTATTCCTCTTTCAATCTAGCTACCTGCTAATGCACCTGGGAAAGCAGCAGAGGATAGCCCAAATGAGCTTAGGAGTGGGCCAGCCCCAGCCATTGTAGCCATTTGGGGAGTGAACCAGCAGATGGAAGATCTCTCTCTCCTCCTCTCTCTTTCTGTAACTCTGCCTCTCAAATAATTTTTTTAAATGATTTATTTCAGGAGCTTCTTGCTGGGTCTCCCACAGGGGTGCAGGGGCCCAAGGACTTGGGCCATCCTTCGCTGCTTTCCCAGGTGCATTAGCAGGGAGCTAGATTGAAAGAGGAACAGCCAGGACAAAAACTGGCACCCACATAGGATACCAGCACCACAGGTGGCAGCTTTAACTGCTGAGCCACAGTGTCGGCCCCAAATGTACCATCTTTTAAAAAAAATGTAAGAGGCAGAGAGCACATGCAAGTGCGTGAGCTAGCAGGCTCTGGGTTACTCCACAAATGCTTGTGATGGCTGGGCCTGGGTCAGGCCAGAGCTGGGAGCCAGGAACTCAGCGTTGGTTTGCGTGGAGGTGGCCAGGATCCAGCTACTTGACCATCACTTGCTGCCTCCCAGGGTGCACCCTCGCAGGAAGCTGGAGTTGAGAGCAGAGCTCTGGGACTCAAGCTCAGGCACTGATTAGGGATGCTAGTGTCCCAGCTGGCGTCTCCACCACCAGGTCCAGCCCAGCCCCGATTTGATCCTCTTGTGGGTGACTTCTGCTGGTCTTTGCTACGTGTTCCTTTTTCTTTTGGGTTAACACTTTTTATTCCTGCGGTTTCCCACCTCTGTTATCTTGGTAGCTAAGTGTTCTCCCAGTCTTTCTACAGTCACAATACATGTTCTTGCTTAATATGAATCTATCTTGTGTCTTATTTTCCTCACTTTCTACCTTTTTGCCTTTTCTAGCTTCATTCTGGGTATTTCTTACCTTTTTTCCAGTTTATTAAGCTTTCTTTTAGGTTTGCATAGTGGTTAAACCCACCCATTAAAATTCACTTCAGTATTGCATTTGTTTCTAAATTTCAGAACTTCCATATGGTTCATTCTCGTAATTCTAAGTTAGGTTTTCAGTCTTGTCCTTTCTCCCTTATACTTAGAATTATCTTGAAGTGTCTGCTGACTCGCTCCCGTGTGTGTGTGCCTGTCGCTTGCTCTTTCTGAGCGTGTCCGCTGCAGGCCTCCTGTGGCTGGCTGCCGTGGTGGTGGAACTTCGGCGTGAAGTCCGAGCCTTGCGTGGGTTCTTCCCCACAGAAGCCCCGGGCTGCCTCTGCCAGCCAGGGACGGTGGTGATCAGCAGCTGGACTTCATTCTCTGGGCAGATGCCGGTGTGTCCTTCAGGTCCCAACTTGCAGGCTGTAGACTCATCAGTGCCTCCCCTTGGCGGCCACTGAGCTCCAGTTTTTAATCTCTCTACCTGTGTCTGAGTTCAGTCCCTCTTGATAATCTCTTACCTTTTGGGAAGACAAGCTAAGGGAAAATAGGACTCTGCTCTCTGGGGTGCCTTCTGTTTCTCCTCCTGTTAGCCCTACAGTTCTTACATTGTCCATCTTTTCTAGATGTGGGCCAGAAGATCCATCTAGATGGCCTAGTCATTGGAATGGTTCCTTTGGAGAGCTCTGTTGAAAGTGGAACCTGTACATGTATTTCATCAGTTTACCAAGACATTATTCTATATGGGCTTCTTACGACTTTATACTTCCTTTGGCTTTACATTTTATTTTTGGTACTAATTTTATGATCATTCATCATCAGTAATAAATATGTACATTCATTATAGACTTTTTAAAATCTTCTAAATAGTACAGTTTTAAGGATGTTCTTAGGTTAATTAAACTTGCCTGTTTGCTTTCTAGGATAACTTTCCGTTTGATCCTCCATTTGTCCGAGTGGTGTTACCTGTTCTCTCAGGAGGGTAAGTTGAAGTGGCTGCTTTTTTTTGGATAACGTGCCTCAGGATCGTTTGGAGGTCTGGTTGAATCCTAGGAGGCCTAGGGCATGAGGCTGTGCCCTGGGGGTTCTGACCTAGGACATGAGGCTGTGCCCTGGGGGTTCTGACCTAGGACATGAGGCTGTGCCCTGGGGGTTCTGACCTAGGGCATGAGGCTGTGCCCTGGGGGTTCTGACCTAGGGCATGAGGCTGTGCCCTGGGGGTTCTGACCTAGGACATGAGGCTGTGCCCTGGGGGTTCTGACCTAGGACATGAGGCTGTGCCCTGGGGGTTCTGACCTAGGACATGAGGCTGTGCCCTGGGGGTTCTGACCTAGGACATGAGGCTGTGCCCTGGGGGTTCTGACCTAGGACATGAGGCTGTGCCCTGGGGGTTCTGACCTAGGACATGAGGCTGTGCCCTGGGGGTTCTGACCTAGGACATGAGGCTGTGCCCTGGGGGTTCTGACCTAGGACATGAGGCTGTGCCCTGGGGGTTGAGGCCTAGGACATGAGGCTGTGCCCTGGGGGTTCTGACCTAGGACATGAGGCTGTGCCCTGGGGGTTCTGACCTAGGGCATGAGGCTGTGCCCTGGGGGTTCTGACCTAGGACATGAGGCTGTGCCCTGGGGGTTCTGACCTAGGACATGAGGCTGTGCCCTGGGGGTTCTGACCTAGGGCATGAGGCTGTGCCCTGGGGGTTCTGACCTAGGGCATGAGGCTGTGCCCTGGGGGTTCTGACCTAGGACATGAGGCTGTGCCCTGGGGGTTCTGACCTAGGACATGAGGCTGTGCCCTGGGGGTTCTGACCAGTAGACCTGGGCGGGAGCGCCTTCGTTTCTGAGGAGTCCCACGTGCAGGCACTGCCGCCGCCCTGGAGCCTGCATTCAGAACTGTTGTGGGTTGATAGGTGGCGTTTAGAGCACCTTCTTAGAAGTATCGCACCATGAAAAGCCACGTGGTTTTCAGACATAAATTGCGATTAGAGGTTGAGTGAGTCCCACATACCTGTGATCCTGCTTCACTTCTAGGATCACCACAGGAGCTGTGATGGCCTGTGGAGCATGTGTTCACCAGTAGTGAGTACAGTTCAGGAGAGTCAAATGACAGTTGCCATGCAGCTTTTATTCTACAGATTTATTTATTTTATTTGAAATTCAGAGTTACACAGAGAAGGAGAGGCGGGTGCGGGGCGGGGCGAGAGACTGAGAGATCCTCCATCTGGTGGTTCACTCCCCAAATGGCTGCAATGGCCAGAGCTGCGCCAATTCGAAGCCAGGAGCTGGGAGCTTCCTCTGGGTCTCCCACGTGGGTGCAGGGGCCCAAGGACTCGGGCCATCTTCTGCTGCTTTCCCAGGCCACAGCAGAGAGCTGGATCGGAAGTGGAGCAGGCGGGTCTCAAACCAGCACCCATATGGGATGCCGGCACTGTAGGCGGCGGCTTAACCCGCTACACCACAGCACCAGCCCCTGCCGTGCAATTTTTGTTAAAGCCTGAATTGCTGCTTTTTGGTTAAAAATATTAATGTAGGGTGGGACAAAAAATCAAAATGTATGCCTAAGCTAGTTATGAAATGTGTTTTAGAGCCCTCTGGTGTAGGAGTGGCTAAACCAATTTGAGAATTTTGAACACTTAACAAAGTCCACTTTGTGAGGTACTCCATATTGTGGTGATTAAAATCTAAAAATATTGGTTGAGATAGTAATATTTATGTTAAAATTAATGGGAAATATGCTAAAAAGCGATTTGGGAGCTTTCTGTGGAGCGTCCCTGTTCTACGCTTGTTGCAGTTAGTTATCTTTTTGCCTTCATTCTTATGTGTGCTTTTTGGGATCAAACCCTGTTAAGAATTGTGTCTCTGAGTAGTCAGAATTTGTCACCAGCTGTGGTGTTGACTTAGTACAGAGGTAATGGAGCATGATGTGTACCTGCACATTCAGTTGAAGAAGTGGCTTTAAAAGTTGTGTGTGGCACGTAGATGTCCTGAGTCCATCTGAGGTCTACCTGGAGTAGCATCGCCTGAGCGTTCACACACCTGCAGTCTGGTTGGTTCCGGATCGGCCAGAATGTCCTGCGAGCACCAGGATGGTGTTCTGCCAAGATTACAGGGCTTTGGGAAATTGGGCTCGGAATATTCTCTACAGAGAGCTTCCTGGGGCCTTAGTGTGTCCTCCCTGGAAGGTGTTAGCCATCTTTTCCCACAGTCATCTTAGTAACTGCTTTGTTTTTACTCTCTGGGAAGTGCTGCTGTGTTAGGAATCTAGGGGTTGGAGGTGGCTCCCGTGTGTGTGGGGCAGAGCAAGGACAGCTGCAGCAGTCCCTGAGTAGCTGGACCTCAAGGGTCTACAGGGCTCTGTGGCAGAAGCTGCTGCAGGCTGCTTACAAGCATCCTGTTAGGAGGAGTGGAGATCTAGGACTGTGTAAAGTTTTGTTTGCTCTCTTTTAAAGTTTCCCTAGACTGTTTTGGATCATGCAGTAAAAATGCCATAAAAAGTACTTGTCCGGTCTTAAAGTCTCATGATCAGTTTTCGAGGTTGAATGTTAGGTAACTGGACCAAATATTTACATACACAAAATAAACCTAGGACTGAAAAATGGTAAATGTTTAACCTTTATGTGTCTTGCTCACAACACCAGCTTTTTTCTAGCCACCAACCTTAATGTTAACGTATACCTTTCTTTATGAAATGTTTCTGATTGGACTTAACTGTTGTGCTTCAGTTTTACGTGCTTCATAAAATTGTTTAATCAGAGCCTACTCGAGAGAAAAAATGATAAAGGAAAAGATTTGGAAAAATTCAGTAAATTCAGCATAAATACATAAAAGTTTTTTTTATCAGAGTACTTTCAAATATTATAAAATTGTATAAGTTTTTCATATTTTGTGAGAAATTGCAGGTTTTTATAATATTAAGTACCTTGCCATCTACTAGTGGGAATCTATACATGAAGTTACTGTTAATATCATTTAGATTTCTAAAACCTATGACATGGTTTATCTTCATTGAGTTTTTTTCCTTTTGGCCACACTGGGGTTATTGTCCCTAATGCTCATATGAATAAGTTGAATAAGTCAACTTTGACTTACCCAAAAAAACTTCTGACTCCTAATGAAGTGTTTTCATTATGCCCAAAGCCAGTTATATAAAAGATTAAAAATATTAAGTGCTCCGTGACTGTCGGGTGTGAGGTGTGGACAGGAGGTTAAAGGAGCAGTGAGTGGCTCTGACTCTGCAGGGCAGCACGAAGTAGGTGAGGTCTCAGGTCTGGGAATGTGCGTGGGAATTGGTCAGCTGGTGGAGGCTGGAAGAACATTATCCACCTAGGTGAAAGGAAGTGTAATCACCTATTTAGGGAAGAATGCAATGTGCTTAGAGTATGCCAGACCGATCTGAGCTGTAATACAAGGGGTGGGGATAGGACTTACACAGAGCAGCATAGGAAATGGCGCTGCCACCATTTCTTGTACCGCAGCTTGGTGACAGGGCCTGTGATTTTTTTTCTGGTAAGCAGATCATTACCTGTGGACACTGAATTCATCCTTTATAGAAAGCTGAATCAGAAACATGAATAACAGTGAGGAAAGTGTTTGAGGAAGATAAATCTGATGATAGAAGAGATTAGAAACTATAGTCACAAAGCGTGGAAGGATGGGATGCAAGTGGAGGGGCTAAGCTGCTGTCTTAGAGCCAGTGCTGAGAACTTCAGTTAGTGATGGAAGTGCCAGGGGCATGGAACCTGGAAGCTTCACAATGGCTTGGTCCTCTGGGGAGTCGTCTACTTTGGGAAGAAATGAAAGTACTGATGAAACAGCTTGCAATCTTGGAATCGGGGTGAAGTTAGGTATTTTGTGATTCCAGATAGATGATGGATTTTTTTTTTTCTTTTTAAGATTTACTTACTTATTTGAAAGAGTGAGGGAGTTGGGGGAAAGAATGAGATCTTCATCTACTTCAAATGTGTGTAGCACCCAGAGCTGGGCCAGGTTGAAGCCGAGAGCCTGGAACTCCATCCTGGTCTCCCGTCTGGGTGGCAGGGGCCCAAGCACTTGGGCCACCTTCCACTGCTATCCCAGGCCACAGCAGAGAGCTGGATCGGAAGTGGGGCAGCCAGGACTCCAACTGGCGCCCATGTGGGATGCCAGCACTGTGTGCGGCAGCTTTACCCACTACGCCACAGCGCTGGCCCCTGTGCAGCTATTTCCACTGCATGATTTCAGAAAATATCCCCCAGTCATAACCATTCACAGCTGCTCCCAAACCCTTCTCTGCCCTCCCTCCTACTCTGGCAACCACTAATCTGCTTTCTGGCTACATTTGCCTATCCTGGATATTTTGTATAAATGGAATCATACAAAATTGTGATCTTTTGGAACTGGTTTCTTTTCAATAATTCAAATGGGTGAATGAGCTTAGGGTACTGTTTGTTATGCACCTGAATTTTTAAATTGAAAGTGTTACTGTGACTACTTATGTGACCTATTATCCTTAGATGACCTTTATAGATTGTCACTTTGTGACAATTCTTTGTATTGTTTTTGAACTGTTTTGACTTTCAGCAGGAGTTCTTTGAGGCAGAGAATAGTAAGTTTGCTGCACAGTGATAAAATGAGTGTAATTCAGTACAGAAATAGAACTGACCACTTCATTTACGTGTAAGTGCTGCTCGGTGTACATATATTTTTTTTCTAAGAAAGTATTTATTTGAAAGAGTTACAGAGAGGCAGAGGCAGAGACAGAGGGGTCTTCCATCCGCTGCTGGTTCACTCTCCCAAATGGCAACAGTGGCTGGAGCTAGGCCGATCCAAAGCCAGGAACTAGAAGCTTCTTCTGGGTCTCCCACGTGGTTGCAGAGGCTCAAGGACTTGGTCCATCTTCTGCTTTCCCAGGCCACAGCAGAGAGCTGGATCAGAAGTGGAGCAGCTGGGACTCAAACCGGCGCCCACATGGGATGCAGGCACTGCAGGCAGTGGCTTTACCTGCTATGGCACAATGCCAGCCCCTCAGAGTATATATGAAGGAAAGGATCCCTTACCTCACTCTTCGTGTAGGTTACTAGAACTACTTCTGTCTTGTGTTTAGATATCCAGCATACATTTTTGTGGCTATTATGTGTATATACAAGCATATTTTGATTTGATCTGCAAATGGTGAAACTTTCTTCCTGCCTGACGAGTCCTTTGTCCCTGCCCCTGCCCTCGCTGCAGAGAAGAATTCTCAGTGGAAGGGTAGGGGTTGGATAACGGGTCACTGGTGTACCTTGCATTCGCCCTTCCCTGAAACAAATCTCTTCCTCCCTCCTTCCTCCCCTCCCTCCCCTCCTCCTTCCCTTGCTCCCTTCCCTTAAGATTTATTTATTTATTTGAAAGTCAGTATTAGAGAGAGAGCAAACTTCCATCCCATGGCTCACTCCCTAGATAGCTACAATGGCTAGGACTGGGCCAGGCTGGAGCCAGAAGCCAGGAGCTTCATCCAGGTCTCCACTTGGGAGGCAGGGGCTGCCTTCCACTGCTTTCCTAGAGGCATTAGCAGGGAACTGGACCAGAAATGGAGCAACTGGGACTTGAACCAGAGCTCATATGGAATGCTGGCATCACAGGCAGCAAGCAGCTTAATCCACCGCGCCACAGTGCTGGCCCCAAGCTTCTAATGGGAAGATCAAGTGTGGAAATAATTAGTTGATAGATGATTAGACTTTGAGCAGAATCTAAATGAGAGCAAGGGTCTTTTGTCAGTCACCAGTAGTCAATATATACAGGACACTCTTGTAGCCCGGGGGGAGAATCAGAGAATTGAAGTTAAATTTCTGTGTTTTGGGCATGTAGGCAAATACACAGAGTTTTTGGTTGTTAATTCTTGTGGCTCTCCACCTGTTTAATTTTTGGTGCGTTTTTCTTTCCCTCCCATTACACTTCCACTTTGAAAAGAGCAGTTGGAGGGACACTCACTTGAGTTCCCCAGGGTGGGGGAGCTGAAGAGCACTTCTTTCTCACATCTCATTGTTAGTTTACTGTAACAATGATTAATGTTAATAGTGTGCAGCAGACATTTTAGATACTTTGTTTCTTTGCAAAGTGGTTTGGCTTGGTCAGCATGAGGCTGCATCTGGTTAGCAAGAAAGGAAGGTTGGCAGGCCAGAGTAGCCGTGGTCAGCTGTGTGGAGAAAGAGAGAGCATCATTTGGAAGGAGGGCAGTGGCGGAATCCCAGGCAGGGCAGGGCGGGGCTCAAGCTCAGGCAGAGCGCAGAGCGGTTCGCATGGCCCCAGCAGTGCTCTGAGCCTCGGTGCTTTCAGGGTTACCGCGGTGCATCTTCCAACGTCATCAGCCCTCTGATTTCTCTTTGTAAGCATGATGTCAGTGTGTTTTGAAATTTAAAATACCTTTAATGGAGGAGTGAAATTAATTTGTCTGAGAAAGGACAAAAAGGTTGAGGAATCTTGACCCGAACAGTGATTTCCCAAAGGGACACCTGGGAAACCCCCCGGAAGTTGCCTTGGCTCAGAGAACAGTCCTTGAGCTGTCTCAGAGAGGCCCTGTGGCCTTCTGTTCTCACAGGAGAGTGGACATGAGCAATTTAAGCCATACAATGTCACACAGGTGTTCTTTATTGTGGATAGGCTAGGGGTGGTGCTGTTGTCAGGAAAACCTCCTGGCTGTGTGATGTGGAGAAGTCTCAGATGCGTGGGACACTTGAATGCTAACTAAGGAGACTGATTCTTTGGCTCTTGTTCTCTGGAATATTTGGGGCTAAGTAGTTTCTGACATTTTAAAACTCTGAAAGTATTGTTACTAAGAAGTTTTTTTTTTTTTTAAACTGACTATAGAGCACGATCATTAGAATTTAAAAATTATCCATAGATTTAACATCACTAACAGCTGTTTTCATTTTTGCATATTACATCGAGCCTTGTGTGCATACTTTTCTTAGTAATGTTACTTTCAAAGTATATTGAGAAGGAATGCTGCGATCTGGAGAGTTTTGTGTGATTCCTTTTTTCTTTTTAAGGTATGTGTTGGGTGGAGGAGCATTGTGTATGGAACTTCTCACAAAACAGGTGAACTTCTTATTTTTTTCTTTCAATTTTATTTTTATTTATTTGTTTGAGAGACAGACACAGCCAAACAGAGCTCCTGTTCACTGGTTAACTCTCCAAATGCCTGCAGCAGCCAGGGTTGAGACTAAAGGTTGGGAACCAGGAAACTCAATCCAGGTCTCCCAGGTGGATGGCAGGGACCCAACCACTTGAGCCATCACCTGCTGCCTTCTAGGGTCCGCACTGCGAGGACGCTGGCATTGGGAGCTGGGGCCGGCATTCCGACTGTGTGCTCTGATGCGGGCATGCAGGCATCTGAACAGGGAGGCTATGCCTGCCTCTGTTTTCTTATGGTACTCCACAGTCCATCTCCCTAGGGTGTTTTGATTATGCAAATAAGATTCTAAGTAGCAAAGTTCTTATGCAGTCTTTTTTAATAGCACTTTTAGTAATGAAAAACTATTTAAGGTAAACCAATAAAACGACATTGTGCTTGGAGCTGGATCCATATTAGGATAGGCATTGAGTGATATTTTTTAATGTTGTAATTTGCTCACGTTAGGTGCCTGGAATGTAGGCTTGCTTTGGTTTATTGTGAGATTCTGGGAGTGGCTCAACTTTACTTTTTCCTGGATTACAGATTTCTTAACACTGATTTTCTGTTGTTGAATTGTTACATGCTATTTGGGGATCAGGGACTGCTTGTGTGTTTGAGAGACATGTTTTCTTCTCCTGTAGGGCTGGAGCAGTGCCTACTCGATAGAATCGGTCATCATGCAGATAAATGCCACCCTAGTCAAAGGCAAAGCCAGAGTGCAGTTTGGAGCAAATAAGGTACTTATTATTAAGATTTCACATAAGCTGTAAGATAGGTTTCCTGTTACCTTAGGGGGCTTCTTCCTGTCTTGACGCACATCTTTTTGAGACAGTTTATTCCATTTTCATTTGGTTTGTTGTCTTGTTAACTAAAGTGATCTATAGAAAACATGGGAGTGTAAGGAAATTAACGATAACTGAATGATCAGTTAATTATTTAGTGCTTGTTCTTTTTAGTTCTTGTTATATTTACTGTAAACATATCACGTTTTAAATTTATTATTGGCATGTATATTGTAATAAGAAAATTTATATGTACTTGGAGGTTTCCCAAGAGTGAGACCATGTTATGATAGTTATTCTTAATTACCTTTTATGTGCTAGGCTCTAGTCTAAACCTTTTTTCTTGTTAACTCTTGGTCCTTCTGATAACCTAAAATGCAGATATTCTCTGTCTTTGTTCAGTAGGACACTGAAATGTGGAGGTCAGATATTTTGTCTTAAGGTCATGGGTGACAGAGCAAGGACCGGCACCAGGCAGTCTAGCCTTGGCTCTGTTCTGAACCCCTTGAATTCTATAGTTTATTAATTTCCTACATTAAAAAATGTAGTATGTAGTTATCAATAAATACTTAAGTGGGCTAAGGTAATACTCTGGAGTATTACATTTTGGAAAAATGTTTATGTGGTGGAAATCATCTTGACCTATTGCTTTTTAAAATTTGAATGTTCCTAAAGTTCTTTGTGAGTTTCCCATTACATGTCTATTCGAATAGTATTAACTCTTAAGTATTTATCACCATATGCACCCCAAATCATGAGTCCACTTAGAATCTTAATTCACAATGTAGGGAAAAAAATTGTTTTAAAAGTCTTTTATTTGGGATGGCACTCCTTTTTTGCTTTTAGCTGTTTTGTACAACTGGAATAAAATACCATTTGGCATAAAATCCAAAAGTTGATTATTGTACACTAGTGAGTTGCTTAACAACATTAGCTAGCATTTCTTTTTCTTTGTTTCTTTCTCTTTCATTCTTTCAAGATTTTTATTTATTTGAAAAGCAGAGTTGGAGAGAGAGAGAGAGAGAAAGAGAAAGAAAGAGAAAGGGGGGGAGGGAGGGGTCTTCCATCTACTGGTTCATCCCCCAAACAGCTGCAAAGGCCCCAGACTGGGCTGGACCTGGCTAAAGCCAGGAGCTTCCTCCTCTCAGTGGGTATGGAGGCCCAAGCACTTGAGCCATCTTGTCCTGCCTTTCCAGCCACACTAGCAGGGAGCTGAATCAGAAGTGGAGCAGCTGGGACCTGAACCGGCAGTGTGGGATACCAGCATTGCAGGCAGCAGCTTAACCTGCTTCCACAGTGCTGGCCCTGTAGCTAGCATTTCTTAACATATGTATTTCAGTATGTTAGTGCTTTAATGGTTTAAGTGTGGCACATAATGTGTGTTAGAATATGGAATTCTTATTTTTATTTTTAAATTTTTTTTTAAAGATTTATTTATTTGAAAGAGTTACAGAGAGAGAGGAGAGGCAGAGAGAGAGAGGTCCTCCATCTGTTGGTTCACTCCTCAATTGGCCGCACCGGCCAGAGGTGCACAGATCTGAAGCCAGGAGCCAGGAGCTTCCTCCAGGTCTTCCCATGCGGGTGCAGGGGCCCAACCACTTGGGCCATCTTCTGCTTTTGCAGGCCATAGCAGAGAGCTGGATTGGAAGTGGAGCAGCTGGGACCCAAACTGGTGCCCATATGGGATGCCGGCGCTGCAGGTGGCGGCTTTAGCTGCTAGGCCACAGTGGCTAGGCCACAGCGTCGGCCCCCTTACTTTTTGGTGACAGGATTTATAACTATATTTTTCCGTGTAGTTTCCTTGGCAAGTAAAAATAACCATTTTACTTAGAATGCGCAGTCAAGCTACAAACACAATATTTGCATGTTAAGGACAGCCTTCCACAGTCTCTTAGCAATAGGCGCAGTTCTCCTGATCTCATTGATGTGGGAGCATCACAGCCTGTACCTACAATAAGGTGACCCAGTGAGTTAGGAGATACAATGAGAGTGTATGCAGCCTGTCTGTCCTTGACAGAAATGTCAGTATGTGTTTGGAATGTGGATATTTTTCATTTTCTTTTTTTTTTTTTTTTCAGTGTTTTGTTATGATGAAACTTCAGTCTTCTTTTTTTTTTTTTTTTTTTTTGACAGGCAGAGTGGACAGTGAGAGAGAGAGACAGAGAGAAAGGTCTTCCTTTTGCCGTTGGTTCACCCTCCAATGGCCGCCGCGGCCGGCGTGCTGCGGCCGGCGCACCGCGCTGATCCGATGGCAGGAGCCAGGTGCTTCTTCTGGTCTCCCATGGGGTGCAGGGCCCAAGCACCTGGGCCATCCTCCACTGCACTCCCTGGCCACAGCAGAGGGCTGGCCTGGAAGAGGGGCAACCGGGACAGAATCCGGCGCCCCAACCGGGACTAGAACCCGGTGTGCCGGCGCCGCTAGGTGGAGGATTAGCCTAGTGAGCCGCGGCGCCGGCCCTTCAGTCTTCTCTTTATTAAGAAATATTTGTCAGTCAAGAAAGTGGAAACTTTGTAGTAAGAGTTTCACCTTCCTGTATTCTAAACTCAGCAGAGAATAGTCTAAATGTTAACTTTAAAAATACTGTCAAGAAAGTAACTGGCTGGATGGTGTTTAAAATGTGCTGCTGTTTGTATGTGAGTGTTGTGTGAGTGTTAGAGGGAGACAGGCATTACTAGATACGCATGTAGAAGTACAGAATGTTCTGGGAAATATAAGAACGTGCCGATAGCTGTTGTTTGTGCTAAGCGCTTTTTAAAAGTACTGGTGAGGGGGTGCCTTACGATGAGAGGGACACTTTAAATTGTTTTATGCTTTTGAATTTCTTTTTGCCATATAAGTATTAGCTCAAAAATACCTTAAATATTTAAAAAATACTATGAGCTATTGGTTCATAATAAATGAATGAATTTACCTCCTTAACTCTTTATACACTGATAGAAATATGTGTAAGTTTGGAAAACAAAACATTTTCCACCAGCAGACCTGCTGGAGATAGGGATCTAATTGACGGAGTAGGGGATGTTACAGTTCTGGCTAAGCAGGAGTCACTGAATCGGAGTAGTAAGTAGTATAGGCTCTGTGTTGGAAGAGTTGCAGATTGGTGCCTGCTCACATGGGGCACCATAAATGTTAGGAAAAGAGGCGCAGAATATAGGCAGTGTATGAATCTACAGCCAGACCGAATTTAGAGAAAATAAGTCCACAGAGGTGGGTGACCAACTGCCCCACCAGGGGCCGGGCCTTTTTATATTTTAGGAGGGCCAGGGATGGGGGTGGGGGTACGGGGCAGCAGGCTGAGGGGAATTCCTGGAACTGGGGGGCCTTGGGAACCTGGAAGAGAATGCAGGGTGGGGTATGAAGGCCACAGGGTGGGAGAGCCAATGGAGCTCCAAGGGCACGGAGTACACTGCAGTGTTTGTCTGGGCAGTGAGCGAGTGGCTGAGGCTCCTGTCTTTGTTCCATCGCTCACCGGTAGCTCCCCTAGGCTGAGCCAGCGGCCGCTGAGAGCGAGCCCCGGGCAGGATGTGGGCTGGGCTGGTCTAGAGCCTGAGCCCCGGGCCACAGTGGTGAGAGTCTTCCAAGGATGCTTCCAATCGCTGGAGCCCGGTGGAGGAGGGGAGTGCTAGGGCACATGGTCCTGGGGGCAGTTCCGCATCTCTTCCTGCCTGGAAGGGCCCCTCCCTTTCCTGCTGCTCACACATAGACTCCCATTCACAAGAGAGAGGGGCTTTCCCCCCTCCAGGTCCAGGAGGGGCCAGCTGCTACTTAGACTGACCTAACCAGTCCAATGTTAGAGGGCTGCGCCAGGGGACTGCCGTGATCGCATGTTGGTTACGCCCACAGCTGTCATCACAGTGAGACACAGACACTGGAGGAAGGCAGCACTGATCTAAGCCCGTGGGATTTTGCATCCACTCGGCAGCTAAAATGGAATATGCCAAAAACCAGCGACTGTCACTCATGAATTTTAATGAAAAGGAGAGGCAAGGCACTGATCGGGACCGACGCTCCTTACCAGAGTGCGGCCCCCAACAGCGGGTTACACAGCTTTTTATAGTACTCTGTCCACTAGGGCTCACAATTTTGAACCGGGCCCCTGGTATGCAGTGAACAATAAAAAGAAAACCAGAATATGGTTGTAAGATAACTGTTAACAACAACAAACCCAATAACAGATCCAAGCTATGGTTGTAAGGTAACAGTGAAGGACACATTTCTGTCAGACTAGTTCCTGGGAATTTGGGCCCCATAGTTTCACAAGGTAAACGCTTAGCCGTTAGCAAGCAAAGCTAATATGTACAGAAGCAAGAGATCTGCAATTAGCTTTTAGCCATACTCACTCTATTTTGATTCTGATTCTACAAGATTCCCAAAGATTAAAATCAAGCAAATATGCATTTATAGTCAAAAGTCAGAACACAGCAGTAGGCAAGCCTACACAGATGAGAATTGGCAGAAATAGTAATAGGTATATGTATTCCAGAGACTGTAGATTTTAGAATGATCAGATACAGAATAGAAATTTCACTTGTTAGAATTGTGAGAAAATAAGTGTATGTGAAATTTTAATGTAAAGAAAAAAGGAATCATAAAATTGAGCAAGTAGTGGACCTACAGGAATGAGGAGGAAGCTCTGAAAAAATGAAATAAAAGTACAGAAATAATTGTCAAAATGAGAAACTCAGTAAATGGATTCAACACCAGAAGAATTCA
This sequence comes from Oryctolagus cuniculus, assembly GCF_051225735.1. NCBI lineage: Eukaryota > Metazoa > Chordata > Mammalia > Lagomorpha > Leporidae > Oryctolagus > Oryctolagus cuniculus. Next base: position 106,336,402 of record NC_142878.1, read on the forward strand.
TTGATGAGACGGTATCTCCAAAGAGCTAAGGCGGCATGCTGCAGAGAGCATGGAGATGTGATACGGCCAAAGACAAGACGGAGGTCAGAGTGAGGGATGTGATGTGGCTTAGTGGAATCGTGGGAGATGTTAAATTATACTGAAAGTAGAGAAATGCAAGCTAGAAAGTAAGGAGATAGAAGCATGTCCATATGAGTTAATCGCAACAAATACAGAAAGACTAAGTTACCAGTTGGGCGGAGTTAACAAAACATGTAAGTACAAGAAGATTTAAGGTTTTTTTTAAATAAAGAGTGACAAAAATATGTCAGCATACAGGAAGCAAAAACAAGTGCTGTAGCTTACTATCAAACAAAGTATGATTTTAGAACAAAAGGCCTTAGTGATTACTTAATGAAAAAATCTCAGTTAACTATGAGGAAATAGCGATTTTTGCACTTTATGTATCTGTCAGAGGGGAGAAGCTGATTAAACACAAGGAGACGCTGAGAACTCCAGTACTGGAGTTGGAGACTTTAGTGAATCCTGCGTATGGTAAGTTAACAGAACATCAAAGTGTCCATCTGAATAACTGATTAACAGGCCTGGTCTGTGGACAGGTTACGCTTCTCAAGTATATGTGGACTATGGAAAAGTATTTCATATACCAATCCATAAAGCAAGTCAGAAGACTTAAAAACAGTTGGTGCTATATAAGCCATACTTGCATGATTTGCAATGTAATTATGGTTAGAAGATAGTGACGAAGAGATTAATTTCCAAATTCATGTAGATTTTTGTTAAACATACTTCTAAATAATGGTTAAGGAATCAAATGAAAATTTAAAAACACTTAGAATCAAATCATAGTAAAAATACTACAATTCTCACTTCCCTCTTCTCTGTAACATTTATGAAACTAAAGCTGTTGAGTGAAGCAAACCTACATTTTGAAAAGCAGAAAAAGGACAGATGTCATTCTCTAGTCTTACTTACATAAAATGATGTTAGTAACCATCAGAAAACAAGTGTTCCCTTGTAGAATTTTAAAACTCAACAACTCTTGGGCCACACAGGACTTTGAAAGTAAAAGTGCAGAATATGTAGAGAATAGTAATAATGTAATCACTACATTTCAGGAAACAAAGACCTCGGAGGCTTGTCCATTGCCTTAGAATCCTTCCGTCCTTTAGAAAGGGTAATCAGAATGGGAGAAAAGCAGAATGGAAAAATTGAACTAGAAGGTGTAAGCAGAAACCCCCATAAGTCAGAGAGACAGGGCTGACGCCCGTTTTCGAAAGGCCTCTGCAGCAGTAGTCCTTTCAAACTGCGTTGCTCGCTGTTGACAGCCGAGCAGGGGCAGGCTGAGGGCCTTAGTTCTGCCGCGTCTCAGAGGGCGGCTCCTGGGCTTCCTGGGGTTGGGAAGTGACTGTCGTGGTCGCTTGGCAGTTGCACTGTGTGTGGTTTGTTCTGTGTATAGTTTTGTCCTCCTCTTTGTGACAGCCTCTTTTTCATGAACTTTGAGAAGACAGGACTGTGTTTTGAATGTCATATAACGGGATTTTACTGCTTTAGAGAACTCTTAGAAACTGAAAGACTACCTGTAGAAAAATAGGAAGAGGATATAAAAACTCTATTTAAAGAAATAGAAATAAATGGATTGTGAACATTTGGAGACATTCGGCCTCACTGCGTAATGGAAATATAAATTCAGCTACACGTAGTCCTTTCTTCACCTGTCACTGTGGGATCAGATAACCTGTGTGTGATGAACTGAGTTGGTGAGGCTGAATGGAGGCGCTCCCACGTGACGGGCGGGAAAGCACACTTGCGCAGTCCAGAGGGCGGCCTGGCAATGTCCTGACACAGAGCCGTGCCTGTCTTCCGACTGCACCTCGGCTCCGGGCATTTTTACCAGCACCTCTCACACCACCCAGAGTGCCTGTCAGTAAGGCACCGAGCAGGGTATCTCCTGCTAGAGAACGGCAAAGCTGTCTGCGCGCTGACACGGGACAAGCGCCATAAAATGTGCGCCGAGAAAAGGGAGGGGCCGCCCCAAGGTACAGGAAATGAGAAAAAGCGTCAGCAGTTTGCCGCCAGCGGGGGAAGGAGAGTGGGCAGAGTGGACGCTAACGAGTGCGTAAGCTTAAGCGGGGACATAAAAGAAACTGGCAGGAATGGTTAATTCGGGTGGAGGAAGGAGGAGGGATGGGATGGAGGACAGCCGGGTGGCAGACAGACAGGAAGCGGAATTCTCACCTAGAATGTGTTTATACATTTTTAAATTCTTGTGGATCATTAAAACATTTTAAGACATAACCTAATAGGTACATACCACTGTGGACAGTGTGCGTGACATATTATTTGGAAGCTATGTTGTAGGTCAGTTATACTTACGGTGACAAAACGAATGCTAAATTTGGCTCCTATTTGTACCCAGAGTGGACTTTCAGTAATGACTTGTTGCTATTAAGGGCATTTTTTCAGATTTCTAACTCAAAATATCATTGATACATGTAGTCCCTGAAGCTTACATTTTCAGCTGAAAGTTGTATTTGTAGTTGTTTGCTTTGGGATGGCAGTTAGGAGGACAGTCTGGTGTCCTGCGTCTTGAGCCGTCACTAAAACCATAAAACTGTGTCTCTGCTTATAAAATGAACAGTGGAGCTTCTATTAGATTTTTACTAGAATATGGTTTTGTTATTCTTATAAAATTATAGAGAATAATGCAATTGGGAAATGAGAATATGAAGTTAAGTGTTTTTGAAGTGGAGAGAATATTCTGTGTCCTGTGTTCTTTTAAGCACAGCAATGATGTAGTAATAAACTTTAATAATTTTCCTCTACAGTTTTGACCCAAAATGTGTAATCTTTTTCTTTTCAGAATCAGTATAATCTAGCAAGAGCCCAACAGTCCTATAATTCCATTGTACAGATACATGAGAAAAATGGTATGTTTCTTATTAAACATTATAACCAGCATTCAAAATGTTTATAAAAAATGCTGTTTTTGATAATGCCTGGGAATGTGTAAGCTTTTTTTAGCTGTGGTGAAGAGTGGTCTTGATATAATTTTGCAAAATTTACAAATAAAATTGTATTTATCATATACAGCATGTTTTAAAGTATATATGTATATATGTGTGTGTATATACACACACACACACACATTGTAGAATGACCATCTAGCCAATCAACACGTGTATCACCTCACAAATTTTTGTGGTGAGCACACTTTGTCTACTGTCCTGTCATTTTCCCAGAAGGTGTTGAGTCACATTCACCGTATCCTGAGATGGTACCCTAAGCTGAGAGAAGTCCTAGTGTGGCCGTGCCCCTGCAGCCTTTAGCACACTCCTGCTGTAATGGCTTCCACACTGGCCAAGTGACACCACTGCACTGACAGCAGTCCATGTGCTGGTTACTCTACGTGCTGGATTTTGTTTGGGAGATAGTTATTTTCAGTGAAGTTTACTTTCTTTTTTTTTTCTTTTTTTTTTTTTTTTGCCAGGCAGAGTTAGAGAGAGAGAGAGAGACAGAGGGAAAGGTCTTCCTTCCGTTGGTTCACCCCCCAATGGCCACCATGGCCAGTGCGCTGCACTGATCCGAAGCCAAGAGCCGGGTGCTTCCTCCTGGTCTCCCACGCGGGTGCAGGGCCCAAGCACTTGGGCCATCCTCCACTGCACTCCCGGGCCACAGCAGAGAGCTGGCCTGGAAGAGGGGCAACCGGGACAGAATCCAGCGCCCTGACGGACTAGAACCCGGGGTGCCGGCGCCGCAGGAGGAGGATTAGCCTAGTGAGCCGCAGCGCTGGCCAAGGTTTACTTTCAAATACAGAACTGAAATGGAATAAAACTTCACGTGGTTTAATGTGCTACACTGTAATCTTTTAGCTAGGAATGTCATTAATGTAGAGATCTTTTGTCAAGTACTCAAGTAAAATTTATGCATAGAAAATTACATTATGAAAAGAACATACTGAGTGCTATTATTAATCCAGGTGTAAAAGTTCCATTTTTCCAGCAGGTTTATAACACTAAAATTATGGGTAGAGACTGTAGCTAACCTTCATAGTGCCAGTTCTCCTTTTTGGTTTAAGAAGTAAAGTATTTTAGGCTGGTGCTGTGGCCCACTAGGCTAATCCTACGCCTGCAGCTCCGGCACCCTGGGTTCTAGTCCTGGTTGCTCCTCTTCCAGTCCAGCTCTCTGCCGTGCCCGGGAAGGCAGTGGAGGTGCTTGGGCCCTGCACCTGCGTGGGAGACCAGGAGGAAGCACCTGGCTCCTGGCTTCAGATCAGCGCAGTGCGTCGGCCGTAGTGGCCATTTGCGGGGTGAACCAACAGAAGGAAGACCTTTCTCTGTCTCTTTCACTGTCCTAACTCTGCCTGTCCAAAAAAAGTATTTTAACGTTGTGTTTCCATTCTGTTTCAGGCTGGTACACCCCTCCAAAGGAAGATGGCTAAATATGCTGACTGTCACATGTGTGGACCAACGTTGCTTTAAAGAAAATCTTTCCAACATGCAGACACAGCTTTGAGTGCCCCATAACAGCAGTACTGAAGACGTTAGCTAATAGATATTTTAGTGGATAATCTGTCAACTGACATCCAGTATAAGTTACAGCCTTCTCATTTTGCTCATTTTAGGTGTCCGGGACTGAGCAGAGGGGCCTTTCCTGTGTCTCTCCTGATGAAGACACATGCTGGCCACTCCTTATCTCTCTTTCTTAAAGTGAAACCTTTTAGGCATACAGGGCAGCACCAGGTTACTGAACAGTTGTGACTTTATGGTAACTTTCCTATTTTGAGCCCATGGGTTATGAGAATTTGCAGTATGTTGTTATATATAGAGCCAATAAAAGTTTAATCAATGTTCAGTATTGGTTTAGAAAATTTTAGGTCCTCTAAACCAGATACCTTTCTCAAGTCTAGAACCATTTTATGATACTGCCAAAATGACACGCGATCTAACTGTCAAAAAATTTTAATGGCTATGTGATAGGAACTGTTGTCTGAAGGTCTACTCTTACCTGTGTGGTGATGGACCTTTAAGGCAAAGAAAGCGAGGCTATGCCAGCTAAGGCTGTAGCTGGTCATCCCACTGGGCAGCAGCAGGCCTGCTGGGCTGAGTCTGCTTCCTGTTGGTTTCCTTATTTCTTATGAAGACAGCCACAGTACAGAGCTTGAAGCTATTTAGAATACTCTCACTTTACATTTCCATTTTATTAACGGGATGTTGCAATCATTTGTAAACTGATAAAAAACAATTGGGCATGGAGACAGGAGCAAAAGCTAGAGTTAAGTACAAAAAGATACCTAATTTGGAGTTTGCTGTAAGTCATAATGATGGCCTTCACATCAAAAACAAGAATTCTGCATAGATTAATTCTTTAAGACCCAACTCAAATCCGTGTACCCACCATTTTATTGACTTACCCAAATCAGTCATGTTTGGAAATGTTTTCTTATGTACCCAAGTTTGATTTAAAAGTAAATTCTAGTGACTAAGCACTTTTAAAAAAGAAACCCAAAAGCACATCTTTCGCATAAACCGGTTACAAAGTTCAGGTGTTTCTTAGGTGTTCGCTGAAGATTCGGTTTGTGACTTCGTTTACGTGCCCAGGAGGCCTGGCGATGGCGTGGTCTTCTCACTGTTGGGTCGAGGACAGATCAGATTTCCTGGCCCCGGAAGGGCCGGGTTGCCGGTAGCTCAGATCACAAGTGACGAGGCAGAGTTCTTTAAAGCATTAAAGTTCCTTATACCTAAGGCTAATCTTGAATACATTATTGAATTCTTTAATATCCGGATGGCTAGCAGAGGGACAGCTGCACATTTGGCATGCTTTGTTTTTCGGATTTTTATTTTTCATTGCAGATTTATTTGGCAATGTACAGTAAATCTTGTAAACTTGCATCAAGTTTATGAATAAAGAACCATTTAAGAATCACGAGTCGTCGTTCTCGGGTGAGCGCGCGCTCCAGGGGTAACTTCCGAGGGCCCGGGCGGAGCTGGCGCCCACGTCCCCGGGCCGGGCCCACCGCTAAGCCTGCGCCCGCTTCCCGCAGAGCCCGCGGGGCAGGTGCACCGCACGCCGCCTGAGGCGCCCACACCTCGGTCGAGTTTCTCAAAACAGTGTCCGTTCGAAAACTGGGCACCGGCGCTGGCAAGAGTAGCCCGCGCCGCCGGTTCCCGCATCCCAGAAGCCGGAGTGCACGCGCCGCGGCGGCGGCTCCCGAAGCCCGGCCACGGCCGCCCGCGCCTGCGCCGGAAGTCCGGACGCCGACGCCGCCGCACGGCGCCTGCGCACCAGCCGCGCCTGCGCACCAGCCCCGCCTCCTCGCTCGGCCGGAAGTGGCGCGCTGACCCGGCGGTCGCGCGTCGGGCGTCGCGGGCGCCTCAGAGCCGCCGGGAGAGATGGAGCCGGTGGGCGGCGGCGGCGGCGGCGGGTGTCGCCGCGGCTCCTCCTCTGCAGACCCGCGGAGCACCTTCGTGTTAAGTAACCTGGCGGAGGTGGTGGAGCGCGTGTTCACCTTCCTGCCCGCCAAGGCGCTGCTGCGGGTGGCCGGGTGAGGAGCGGGGCGGCGGGGGGCTGACCTCGGGACGAGCCGGGCGCGCGCCCCGGGCGTGGCGGGGTGGGCCGAGCCCCTCAGGACCCCGGGCGTCCGCAGCCCCCGCGAGGTGGGTGCCCCCGGGGCGGGGGGTCGCCTCGCGCCCGGTGCCGCCCGCCCGCCTGCCCCGGCCTCGCCTCGGCGCCCGCGGCCCGGTGCGAACGAAGCTTTGTGCGTCTGGCCCCCAGCGTGTGCCGCCTGTGGAGGGAGTGCGTGCGCCGAGTGCTGCGGACCCACCGCGGCGTGACCTGGATCTCGGCGGGCCCGGCCGAGGCCGGCCACCCGGAGGGGCACTGCCTGGTGCGCGCCTTGGCCCAGGAGCTCGAGGCAAGTACGGCGGGCTGCCCGGGGTTCGTCGGCCGGGGGCCGAGGTCGCGGCTGGCGCTCGGAGGGGCCCAGGTGCACGCGTGTCCCGCCCTAAGCCAGGTGCCGGGCTGAGGCCCTTCCCTCGCCGGGTTCCTGGGGAGCAGCCGGTGTCTGGGTCGGTGTCGCAGCCTGGAGAGCCGAAACCCCACTCGCAAACGGTCTGTACGCCTGTGCAGCTCTGGGCGCCGGCTTCGAGCGCGGGGGCGACACCCGGGGGGGCCGGGAGTCCCGGGTGGATGAGCTTCACCAGCCGCGCCTGGGGCGGAGTGCCTTCGGGTGGCGTGTCCGCGCCTCCCACGCGGCGCGCGGTCTCGCGGGTGCCGTTGCCGGTGACGTAGCCAAGACCTCTTGCGCCGTTCCTAGTGTTTATGGCGAGCCCCGTGCAGCCCTGCTCCGGCTTCATTCACGGCTTTACCCTGTGCGTGCCCGCGCGCTCTCGCGTGGCCGGGTGCTCCGTGGGTTTGGAGCACTGCCTGCTTTCCTGGCGCAGTGTGTTCTGAACTCGCCGTGGGGGTTGCCTGCTCCCGCCCTGCGGTCCGCCGCTTCCCCAGGAAGCCCTGGTCCCCTCCGGGGAGAGGGATGTGGAGACCACGGTCCGGGTGTCCCGTGGCTGTGAGCGGAGCGAGGCAGCAAGTGTGTGTGTAGGCAGCCCTCGCTGCGCGCCGGATCCACGCGCGGTTCCGTTCTGGGCATCCTGCCCTGAGGCTGCGGGAACCCAGCCGCCCAGGCCCTGGTGAGAATCAGTGTGGCCAGAGCCTCCGGGCTCCCGCGTCTCTGGGTGACTTGTACCACCTAACTCGGTGAGCAGGTGCTGTTCTGTGTTGTTAAGGGAATAGTGACAGGGAGACACGACTTTGTAGTAGTGTTTTGAATATTTTCCAACTGACGTTGGTTGAACCTGTGGACACAGAACCTGCAGAAGAGAATGGCCGGCTGGACATGTGTGTGTTAGAGACATAATGGAGGGCTGGTGTGACACACTCGTGTGTGTGTGTGTGTGAGAGAGAGAGAGAGGGCTGGCTAGAGGTGCGTGCATGTGTGAGAGAGAGGGCTGGCTAGACGTGTGTTCGTGTGTGTGAGAGGGTGAGCACGTACCACTCTGGCTGTTCGTCTCAGGGTCAGGGACTCATGAGTTCACACAGGCACAGGTGAGTCAAGTCCAGCACGGGATCCCGGTTTTCTGTCTGCTCACCGTGGGCCTTCCCTTCGGACAGTGGGCATCGTGGTCTTGTCATTCCTGACATTGCAGGTAACGGCTCAGTGCCCCGCACACACCAGGCTGCTGTTGCCCCTTCCTCGTAACCCGTTTTCTGCTTCCTGCGTTTGGGCCCATGAGACTCAGACCCTAGGAGCTGGCCCGTACCCAGGCAGGTTTGCAGAAAATGTTCTTCTCTGGTGCCTTGGCCCAGATCCTGGTGTTTCTGTTTGTCATTGCAGAAATTCAAAATGCAAACAAAGACTTTTCCACGGAAGTGTTCTTTGGAGCATCATTTATTTAAGAGAAATTGAGAGAAACCTGAAGTCATTAAATGATGAATGTAGACACATTAATGTCAAATGTTGATGTGAAAAACGCAGATTATGAAGTGATATTTCGGCCGGCGCCGCGGCTCACTAGGCTAATCCTCCGCCTAGCAGCGCTGGCACACCAGGTTCTAGTCCCGGTCGGGGCGCCGGATTCTGTCCCGGTTGCCCCTCTTCCAGGCCAGCTCTCTGCTGTGGCCAGGGAGTGCAGTGGAGGATGGCCTAGGTGCTTGGGCCCTGCACCCCATGGGAGACCAGGAAAAGCACCTGGCTCCTGGCTCCTGCCATCGGATCAGCGCGGTGCGCTGGCCGCAGTGCGGCGGCCATTGGAGGGTGAACCAACGGCAAAGGAAGACCTTTCTCTCTGTCTCTCTCTCTCACTGTCCACTCTGCCTGTCAAAAAATTAAAAAAAAAAAAGTGATATTTAGTATGATCTGAACTGTTTAAAACAAAGAAACGTAAAAGCAACCAACCCAGCTGTTACCAGATGTTTTCTCTGGGGCTAAAATTCTGTGGTGGTTTTAAATACTTGCACAGATTCGGTGTGGTGGTGGTGGTGGTTTGGATTTTTGCCACAGCAGGCTGAGCGGTGTGTGCCGTGTAGTGGTTTCCGCCAGACTTCGCTGGGCCGCACAGCCTGGTGTTCTCAGGCCTCAGGCTGCTGTCTCCATGAGGATTCAGTAAGGAAAACAAGATGATGGGAGGCAGCTCACCTGAGAGGGTGTTAAATGCCCCTCTGACGTCCTACCAGAAAGTCTTTTACAACCTTGTACTTTGAGGTAAACTGGTGAGACAGCGTCATGGAAGCCTGTCCAGCTCCCGCGTGCTGTTGGTGCAGTGTTTTCCAGATCGTCTAGGGGCATGCTGCTAGGGGCAGCTACCTGAGTAAGCTGCAGGAGCAGGAATGCTTAAAAAGCTAGTGCAGCTCTTCCCGAGAGCTTGCTGTTGGTAGCCTTGATCATGGAGTGAGGTCCGGGCTGCCTTCCACTGTGCCTCGGAGACACGGCGCTGAGGGCTGGCGTTGCCACTGCTTCTGGGGAGACGGCAGGCGATTGCGGCCAGCTGGTGTCAGCAAAGAGCCCGGGGAGGCCTGGGACTGCTGATCTCTGGAAGAGCAGGGCCTCAGAGCCCTCGTGGCTTTGCGAGGCTCCGCCTGGGTCGCGGCCTCGGAAATTCTCCCCTCTGCTCTGTGCACAGGCAGCCGGGCCAGGGCTCGCCTCTGGTCAGCCCCCGTCACGGGCGAGCGGTCCCAGTGCTGCCAGCACGGCTTCAGTTGCAGACTGTGTGAGAACTCGATGAGCTCTAAGTGTTGGGAGCTGTGGGGAGTGAGGCTCTCGCGGTCGGTTGTGTGGAGGAGGTGGCCCTGGAGCTGCCTCCCGAGGGAAGTGACGGGGCCAGGCACAGGGGCGTGTGGCTGGTGGCTGGCTCAGGCCTCTGGAGGAGACCCGCTGGGCCGGTGAGACGCGAGAGCAGCCTGATGCGGCCTGGGAGTCGGGTCCGCCCCAGGACGCCTGTTGAAAGAAAGCAGTGGCGTCTCCTGCTGTAATGGGAAGCTTTTGTCCTGAGAGCTTGGGTTGTCACCGCGAAAAGAACTTCTGGAGGGCTGGGGTGATTTGACTTGAAGCTGTAACTAGCACCCAGTGAGTGAGCTGTGCACGCAGGAGCGTGGAGGTGTGGGCGGGGCCAGCAGCAACCCGGGTCGGGAGCCGGGCGTGTTCCGAGGGAGCGGTGTCCAAGCCTGGTTGTTTGCTTTGCAGAATGTCCGGATCTTACCACAGACGGTTCTCTACATGGCCGACTCGGAGACTTTCATTCGTCTTGAAGAGTGTCGTGGCCATAAGAGAGGCAAGTATCCAGGAAGAACTTTGTTCTCTTCCCTTTTCCGTTTCCTTGTGTATCTTCTGTGTGGGGTTACTTTCTGGGGCTCTGGGGCTGACGGGTAGTACGCTTACATACACAAGGGGGCTCCAGAAAGTCATGAAAAAAATTAAAACGCACGCTGGGGCAGGTGTTCAGCCCAGTGGTGAAGTCACTTGCATCCCCCAGCAAGTGCCTGGGCTCTCGGCACTCCTGGCCCAGCCTCCCTGAGCGGCAGTGGTGGTGGCTTTGGTAACTGAGTGCCTGTTAGCCCTGTGAGAAATCTGTTGAGTCCCGGGCTCCTGGCTTCAGCCTTAGAGCTTCTGGCAGTTTTAGGTATTTGGGAGGTGAACCAGCGGAAGAGCGTAACTCCCTCTGTCTCAGATTAAGTATATATAGAGAAAACTACAGTTGACAGTCAAGTATACGTTTTGCTTGATACACATTTTCCATGAACTTTTTGAAGACCTCTCGAGTGTCTGAAGCTTTTTTCCCTTCAGACTGATTTCTGAACCTTCTAGAACAATGGAAACCTTTAGAAGTGTGTGTTTCGCACCATGAGATTTTAATCCTCGGGGCACTTATTTTTAGGATCTAAGGAGCGTCTGTGACTTTACCTACTTCTATTGTGTTGGATCATGGGGTCCATTTACCAGCATTCTCTACAGAGCTTGTGCGCTTGGGTACAGAGCAGATGTCTCCAAGTGTGCACTCCGAGGCCCCAGGTTGGACACTGCTGGTGGCTCATGGGCCGACGGCGCGTGCAGTCAGCCGCTGTGAGGCCGCAGCCAGCAGAACAGGAAGACAGCAGCGCGTCGGAAATTCAGCTGCAGCGTGTGGCCAGAGCAGTGTCATCAGGGCAGAGCAGAAAGCGAGCAAAGGAGAGCGGCTCGGGCCAAGAATTTAAAATGTAAAGCGGGATCAAGGTGGGGGATTCATTTGTTATAATCTAAGCTTTTGGACTTTCTTAGAAAGTGTGCCGGTATCAGATGACTTCTGGGTTTCCGGTATTTACCTTTTTCCCGCTGTCAGTCTTGACCCTGAATGAATGAATGGTGACCGGTTTTGCTTCTGTATTACAGCGAGGAAGAGAACGAGTATGGAGACCGCACTTGCCCTGGAGAAGCTGTTCCCCAAGCAGTGCCAGGTGCTTGGGATCGTGACCCCAGGAATCATCGGTGAGCGCTTGAGTCACTTGTGTTTTCTATCCCGCATTGCCGTGGGCTCCCACACAGAAGTGAACTTTTTACAGTTCGCCACCGCTTTTGTATTCCTGGTCATTCAGGATACAGGGAGAGTAGTCCTATTTGCTGTCACATTGTGTGTGGCTTAACGTTAAGTGATTGTGGTTGGTGTTTTAGATCTGTAGGCTGCTTGTATCAGCCAAATATAATGCACGTCTGCCTCAGCCGCTCACGATGGGGGAGGGACCTCATTCGGTCCCTCTTCAGTCCTAGACAGGCGTCGTGGGCATCTGAGGAGTTCTCGGGCCGCGAGTCCTGTTTCTGGTGGGTGAGGGTGAGGTGGAGTCCGGAGCTAACCCGGGTCTGACTAGGAAGCTTCTGTTCCTCTGGGTACCGCCGTCTGGAGTTTACCACGCGTGACTGCTGCTGGGAGTTTCTGTTGGCTGTTGCTGTTTGGTCGTTGCCGCTTTCCATAGTTGTGGCACAGCGGGTCAAGCTGCAGCCTGTGATGCTGGCATCCCATAGCCATATTGGAGCACCAGTTCAAGTCCTGGCTGCTCTGCCTCTGATCCAGCTCCCTGTTAACACATCTGAGAAGGCAGCCGAGGGTGGCCCAAGCGCTTGGTCCCCTGCTGCCCACATGGGAGACCTGGACGGAGCTGTCACAGCCGTTGGGTGAATGAACCAGTAGATGGAGGATCTCTTTCTTTCTCTCTATCTTTCTGTCACTCTGCCTTTCAAGTAAGTAAGACAAATTTAAAGAAAAACAATGAGAGCAGAGATAGTGTTCTTTGTTCCAGCTCTCTGGTGCTGCTCAGTGTTTTTTAATCTTCACTGGAAGTTTTTATCTGAATTGCAGCGTCTTGCACAGTGAGGCACAGGGATTCCAGGTGTTTGCGGTGAGGGAGGGTCAGCACGTGGGGGGTAGGGTCCCTTCCACTGCGCTAGCTTATTCTACCACGTGCTGCGTTTCTCACTGGGCTGGAAAAGTGGTAGCACTGCCCATGCTTTTCCTTTGGATTCTGACTTGCCCTGCCTGAGTTACCCAGTCGTTACCGTCGCTGGTCGCTAAGGTGCTCACGTGGACTCACCCCTGCATTGCTGGCATTGCTGGGTCTCCCCCTTGTACCCACTGTGACTTCCCCACAATATGGCCCAGTTTCTCCTTTGTGCCATTCTTCTGGGGTCAGAGCTGGGTGACGTCCTTCTGCTCCCGGTGACCCCAGTGTGGGGTCGTGGGTGTCTGCCTGAGCCTGCCTTTGCCCTTGGCCGCAGGCCGAGGTAGCTCCGACTTCGCAGCCCTCTGTCAGTTCTCAGGATCTCCGTGTCGGGGGAAGCACTTCCCAACCCCGGAGTTAGACCTTGCCTCTGCCTGGCTCCCCGCACCGCCCTTCTTGTTTCCGGTTCCCTGTCTTCCTTAGGCCACAGTATGGTAGTTACTTTAGAAAACAGGTTGGAAAGTGTCATACTCAAGAAAAGCTGGTCATTTTTGTAGATGTGTGTGAGGTGCATTCATTCTGAGAGGAGGAACGTGGTGGGGGCAAGAGGCGCGGAGTCACCACACAGACCCCGGGAGGCGGGTGAAAGCAGGCCAGAGGCGAGCAGCCCGCAGACTTATTTCAGGTGCTACAGCTGCTTATATAGCCGAGGCAGCCAATCCGGTCAAGGGGCGGTCTGTGCCCTAACCAGTCACGCCTGTTGCCAGGCAGTCTTGATTTTGGCAGACTTCAGTGAGATGCACAATCTTTTTTTTTTTTTCTTTTTTAAGATTTGTTTACTAGAAAAGCAGAGTGAGAGAGAGATTCTGTCTACTAGTTCACTCCACGAATGGCCACGGTGGCTAGGCCTGGGCCAGGCTGAAGCCAGGAGCCTGGACTCCATTTGGGTCTCCAGTGTGGGTGGCACAGTCCCTGAGCTGTATTCTGTGACTTAAGTACACCATGATTTGCTTTCCACTCTCTTTTGATGGCCATTTGTGTCGGTTCCGGTTGCTGGCTGTGATGAAGGGGCTGTTGGAAGGATTTTTGTGTACGTCTTTTTGTGGAGACGGATTAATTCTTAGGCAGTTACCAAGAAGTGGAATTGCTGGCCTTGAGTTTGGTACATAGTTAACTTTAAAAGAAGCCGCCAAGCAGTACTGCACGTGTGTGCCCTTTTGTATTCAAGTAATGGTGTGTGAGGGCTCCTGGGCTCTGCGCCCCCCCTGGCACTTAGCCCCCTGGAGTGAAGAGGCTTCCTGGGGGAGTTCATTTGGAGTGACTTGTGTTGAATGCCTCAGCAGGCGTTTATTGGTTATTTGCGTGGCTCTTTGGGAAGTATTCCAAGTCTTTTTCTGATGTGTTACTCAGTTGTTTATCTCTTGTTTTTAAAATGATTTATTTATTTATTTGAAAGTCGGAGGGGCAGAGAGAGAGAGAGGTTTTCCATCCATTGGTTTACTCCCCAATTGGCAGCAACGGCCAGAGCTGTGCCTATCTGAAGCCAGGAGCCAGGAGCTTCTTCCAGATTTCCCACGCGGGTGAAGGGGCCCAAGGACTTGGGCCATCTTCTGCTTTCCCAGGCCCCAGCAGAGAGCTGGATCGGAAGTGGAGCAGCCGGGACTAGAACCGGTGCCCATATGGGATGCTGGTGCTTCAGGCCCGGGTGTTAACCTGCTGCGCTACAGCGCCAGCCTCAGTTGTGTAGCTTTTAATCTGAACACCAGTGTAGGATATTGAAGTTTTTTCTTTTTATTTTCTTTTAGGAATTTTGTGATAAAAGTACTCGTTTGTGTGGGGCTGGCACCGTGGCTCACTTGGTTAATCCTCCGCCTGCAGCGCCGGCATCCCATATGGGTGCCAGGTTCGAGTTCTGGTTGCCCCTCTTCCAGTCCAGCTCTCTGCTGTGGCCCGGGAGGGCAGTGGAGGATGGCCCAAGTGCTAGGGCCCTGCACCCCATGGGAGACCTGGACCTGGCTCCTGGCTTCGGATCGGCGCAGTGCGCTGGCCGTAGTAGCCATTTTGGGGGGGTGAACCAACGGAAGGAAGACCTTTCTCTCTGTCTCTCACTATCTGTAACTCTACCTGTCAAGTAAATTAGGAAAAAAAAAAAAGTGCTCGTGTGTGGACTGGCGTGTGACACAGTCCATACCGGAGTGCCAGGTCGTGCTGCTCTGCGTTAGATCCGGCTTCCTGCTGATGCGCCGGGAAGACAGCAGAAGATGGCCTACGTATCGGTGCTCCTCCCCCACGGCGAGACCCGGATAAAGCTCTGGGTTCCTCGCTTCGGCCTGGTTCAGCTCTGGCTGCTCTGGCCGTCTGGGGAATGAACTAGCAGATGGAAGATCTCTTCAGCCCTCCTCCTTCCGCTATCACCCTGCCTTTCAAATCCATAAAACAAATCTTGACAGAATGTACTCATTGTACATATGCTTTAATTTTCACACATTTTTAGAGTCAAGTTTTAAAAGTGGAGTTGCTGTGAAAGCGCATTTGCTGCTCCTCCAACTTTTTACCTGAAGACCGTGAGCCTGTGGGAGAGATAACAGGGTGACCGGGCAATACGGTCCACACTGTGCCCTTGGTCTCGGCCGGGGGAAGGACACTGACCGCCTTCGTTTTTTCCTCGAACCACCTGAACCTGCCGTGGAGCCTGCAGCGGGGGCAGGGCGGGAGCACTGCTGGGCGAGTGGTGGCCGCTGCGGGTCCCCGGGACCGGTCATTTGCACTGTTTCCTGTTCACAGAACTGTTAACTTCTTTCCTAGTGACTCCCATGGGATCGGGGAGCAATCGGCCTCTGGAAATAGAAATCGGAGAGTCTGGTTTTGCTCTGTTGTTCCCTCAGATTGAAGGAATAAAAATACAGCCCTTTCACTTTATGAAGGATCCGAAGAGCCCAACACTAGAGAGACATCAGCTTACTGAAGCAGGTGAGTCGCTCTGATCAGGAAAGCTCGTTTCGTGGATCCATCTGTTCTGCCCTCACTTCTGGCTGACCAGTGGGTGTGGGCGTGAGAGGGTCTGGGGCGAGCAGGTGTCGCGGGGCAGTGGGCGGTGTCCCTGGTGACCCCTTCAGAGGCTGCCCCATGACCTTGCGTGTGTCCTGGTGTGGGGACAGTTACCAAGGCACTGCACTGTGTGCCGGACGCAGGCTGCACACTGTTCTTTTACGTTTTTATTTGTTTGAGAAGCAGAGGAAGACAGAGCTCTTCTGTCTGCTGGCTCACTCCCCAAGTGCCCACAGTGGCCAGGCCTGGGCCTGGGCCTGGGCCTGGGCCTGGGCCTGGGCCAGGGCCTGGGCCAGGTTGGAGCTGGCAGTTGGAAGCTCCATGTGGGTCTCCCCTGTGGGCGGCAGGAACCCAGTCACTCGAGGCATTGCTGCTGCCTGCCGGGGCCTGGAGTCAGGAGGAGAGCTGGGACTCAGGCCAGCCGCTGCGTGTGGGCTGAGTGTCACCAGTGCTCCTGAAACCGGGGCGCCCGACGCTGCCCGTCTCAGTTACTCTGCTGTGGTGCACGGCGCTGCCAGGTGCGCCTCCTTCCGGAACGGCACTGGTGTCGGCTCCACAGGAGCAGGTCCTCTGCGGGTGCGGCTGTTGGAGTCGGGTGCCGGCCTTCTGGGGAGGTCAGGGGGCGCCTTCACTGATGGGCTCGGGCAACCGTGCCTGCGGAGTGGTGGGTCTGATGCTCAGAAGTGGAGGCAGGGCACAGTGGCTGAGAGCTCCTGGCGCAGAGCCGGGCCGTCTGTGTGGAAGGGTCGAAGCCGTTGGAGGCCTTGTAGGAAGCCCGCTGGCGGCCTGGCGCCGATTCCAGGGAGATTGCAGCGGCCCATGTAGTACAAGGAGGGAGAGGGGTTGGGTTGGCAGGGCATGGCTGCTTGGTGGGCTCGCCATTCTGCTAGGTCCAGGTCTCGATGGTTAGGACGGAGCTGGTTAGCAGCACCGCACACTGTGTCCGGGACACTCCTGGAGGCTATGAAAGATGTGTGATCCTGTGGGCGCCCGGGGGGAGGGAGCGCGGCCCGGGTGTTGCAGCAGGGGAAGGAGGCTGAGGCTTCACAGAGCGGTGGGCTTTGGAGCCCTCAGGCTGCAGAGCCCCCGCGTGGCCGGTGTGAGGAGCCGCAGACACGGCCACTCTGCCCGGGTGTGGAGGGCAGTCCGCACGTGGCATGGGGGCAGCGAGGCTGGGCCTGGGCACCTGGACTTCACCTCTTGGACGGTGAGTGAGAGGGTGACTCCAAGCATGCGGCCTGTGGCCTGGGTCTGCCAGAAGTGGGCAGACCAGGTGGGAAAATGCACGTGGCCTGCAGTCGGCCTGGCAGGCCACGAGAAACGACGGAAGTGGAGGAGATGGGGCCCGGGGCGTGGAGGTGTGCGGACGGCAGGAGTGGGGCCCTGGGACAGGAGAGGCAGCGGGGAAAACCGGCCCCGTAGGGACCTCCTGTGCCTTCTCATGACGTGTTTTTGCTGCAGATTGCCTGGCAAGCCGTGCTGTCGTTTTTGTCCCGAGAGGTGATGTGGTGCCCCCGGGCAGTGCTCCCCACTCTGCCTCGAGGTGGTCCTGAATCCTGCTGTTCACGAACCCTCCCGAGGTCTGCCAGCACCCGGGATTCACTGATTTCGATCAGACTCCGAAGAAATGCGGAGGGGCAAAGTTCCAGAGTCACTTGGCAAAGTCATGGAGACTGTCCAGGGGCAGGGAAGAGGGGGAGGTGTGGACAGCTTTCCCGGTTGCCCAGAACTTGCACAGGCCCCACTGACAGGAACGATGTTAAAGGAAGGGCGTTGGTGACACAGGGCGGGGACGGGTCAGCCGCGGGGCTTCACAGTAGCGGGGAGACGAGGCCACGTGGAGTGGAAGTCTGGGGTTTCTAGGAGTTTCAGTTTGGAATTCCGGAATCAGTTTATTCGTAAACCCTGAGAGCTGCTGACCCAGCACATCGGGCCCTGGGTGAGCTTTACCCGTGACCTGGAGGGACCCCAGTGTCTGCGGGAAGATTGGCTCCGTCCTGGTGTGGAGTGCAGTGGCGTGGTTCCCAGGCCTCTCAGTGTGAGTGCAGACAGACTGTGGGTTGTTCCTTTGTTTTTTACCTGCTGGGCAAACAGCCTTGGCCAAGGTGGGAGAGAGTGAATCTGGTTTTCAGGGTGTGTGTGGGGGGGGGGGTGAATGAAAACATGCAGATCAGGGACGTGCAGGTGAGCAGACGGGGACGGAGACCTAGAAGTCTGGGTTTCTAAGCCCACCCCCGAGAGGAGGTGGGGCCTTCAGCACTGCTGTCTGGGCCAGGCTGCTCCTCTCCGGCCCCTCGGGCCTCCTGCACCTGTGAAAGTCAGTTCTGCAAGGGGAAAGCAGATCCTGCCGGAATGTGCTGGCCAGTCTGTCTGTAGCCCACTCCAGGTCTGGGGTGACTGTCCCCGCGTCAGGTGGTCCCAAAGCAGCGATTCCCGTGCGGAGAACCAGAACTGACCGGAGGGTTCCCAGGACGGTGCTGCACGCCGTGTTTGCTTGCGGGCGCCTGTGTTTTGGGGTACCTTCACCTTAGGCCTGTCAAGGTGGAAGTCATGTGGCTGAGTTAAATGCAGACAGGTGTGTGGTTAGGTGTTTTCGTGTTTCTCCCATCCCGAAACTGTGTTGGTAATGCAGGCTGAGTCTGTGGACAAGGTGGACAAAGTGCCCACCATCGGGCGAGCCTGCGGGCAGGGGACAGCCCATGAATGCCACCTTATTCTGCAGTCTCGGGAGACGCTGCCGCCCCCTAGTGGCAGCAGCTTTTACTCCACGTGCCACACAGTCAGCACCTTCTTGGCGGGGGTGCAGGAAGCCTGCATTCAGGGGTGTCACCGTTACCTGAGGCTGCTGGCACGGAGTTCTGCACTCTGCTGGTTCACACGTTGGTGGTGGTGGGGGGGAGTTCCACACACTGCTGGTTCACACTTTGGCAGTTGGGGGGCGGGTGCTGTGGTGCGGCAGGTTAAGTTGTTGTCAGTAGAGTCCCAGCTCCTGGCTAACGTGCACCCTTGGAGGCAGCAGCCGCTGGCTCAAGTACTTGGGCCCTTGCCACGCCCATGGGAGACGTGCATTGAGTTCAGGGCTGCTAGCTTCAGCCTAGCCCAGCCCTGGCTTCTGCAGGCTTGGGGGAGTGAAACAGGAGAGGAGAGATTGCTGTCACGCTGCCTTTGAAATAAAAAACAAATGAAAGCAACCAGATATTTATTCTGTCACAGTTTGGGAGGCCACAGGTCCAAAACCAGGTAGTGCCGCCCTCCCCCTGCAGGCTCTGGGGAGACTCCGTGGGCTCTTCTTGCTCCCATGGCTGTGTCACTCCAGGTTCTGCTGTGGCGCCCACAGTGTCTCTTGCTGCCTGGGTGTCTCCTGTGTGTGTCTCTGGAGTGAGAGACACTTGTCACTGGAGGTAGGACTACCTGGGTAGCTCACACCAGCTCAGCCCGAGATCTCCAGTTAAATCCGCAAAGATGCGTTTCCAGAATCGGGTCACGTCCTTGGGTTCCAGTACTGGTGTGGTTGTAGCTTGTGGGGCCTCTCTCTGTAAAGCAGCCTGCCCTTCTGTTGTGGGCAGCCAGCACACACACACCTGGTGCACCACGGGCAGCTGCCACGTGCACGGCCACTCCCGCCTCTGGGTGGATGGTGACTGTATTGTATTATGATTTATAATATTATATATCATATCCAAATTGAAAACCTGATAGCTTCAGCACTGAGTTACACTGAACTAGGTCTGCAAGCGTTAATAATAATGGTTCACTCTGTGGGTTGTATAGAAGAGTTCCTGTCTCAAGGCTGTCTTTAACTGTGGGTTTTTTCTCTGCAGGTCTCTTGGATAACCCGGAGCTCCGAGTGGTCCTTGTCTTTGGCTACAACTGCTGTAAGGTGGGGGCCAGTGCTTACCTGCAGCGAGTAGTCAGCACCTTCAGTGACATGAACATCATCCTGGCTGGAGGCCAGGTGGACCACCTGGCATCACTGACTGCTGAAAAGTAGGTCTGGTAGCTGCGATTCCACGTGTAGATGCTTTCGTTACTTTGGATTTTAAATTGTTGAATTTTCATTTTTATTGGGGGGGGTATCAGTTTATTTTCCCAAATGCTTGCAACAGCCAGGGCTGAGCCAGGCTGAAGCCAGGAGCCAGGAACTCAATTTGGGTCTCCCACGTCGGGGGCAGGGTCCCAGTCACCTGAGGTGCCTCCCAGGTCCACGTTAGCCAAGCTGGGACTTGAACCCAGACACTCTGAATCAGAGATGCAGGCATCCCCAGTGCATAACTGCTGTGCCAAACACCCAGCCCTACTTTGTGTTTTGTAAGAACCTGCATAAGCAAGCAAGCAGTAGACACAGGCTGAGGGGTCCATTCAGCACTGCTGTGCTCCCAGGTGGAGGTGGGTTTATGGGTGTTGTCCTCTGAGAACTTCTTGGCTGGACTCAGAGCTCTCCTTAGATTCTCAGTGTCGCCTGCTGGTCTTTCCAGGGACAGCGCTAGTCCCGTGTGTGACCTCTGTCACTTCTCTTGTTGGAGCCTCAGAGCTTTAGAAGCGTCTTTGTGGTCACAGCAGCACCCTGTGGGCTCACTGTATTGGAGATTAAGCTCAAAAATTTTCCATCTTTGATTTTTGTTACTAAGGTGTTTGCTTTCAAAGATAAACATAGTTTGTTTTCTATTGTGGAAGGTGTTACTTCTTTATGTTAAAATAACATTTATTTGAAAGGTTGCTGGTTGGCCCATCTGCTTGGGGGCATTTGGGAAATGTATGAAATCCACGCACATAAGAGGCCTTCGAAAAGTTCACAGAAATGTTTATTACGAAAACTGTGTGCATGGATTTCCAAAGGGTTTTGCACCAGAATAGGACCCTTGCCTATCACAGAGGACTTGAGACACAGCCTGGCCCTCCCTAAGCTGGTGTTCGGCCCTCTGACTCTTCATTTCTTGCTAATGATTTGTGCCTGTTTTCTAGATTCACGTGTTGGTGAACAAGGTAGAAATGTAATGTGCTTCGTTGTTTCTCCTCCACTACAGTGTGTGTGTGTGTGTGTGTGTGTGTGTGTGTGTGTATATTTATATATATATATATATTTTTTTTTTACAAATAATCTTTAAAAAGATTTTATCCTTTCAAAAGCATTTATTTGGGAGGGAGAGATCTTCGTCCCCTGGTTTACTCCTCAGGTGGCTGGGCCAGGCCCAAGCCAGGAGCTGCTTTTCCCTGGCCATTAGTAGGGAGCAGTCAGGACTCAAATCGGCGTCCATGTGGGATGCTGGCGGTGCAGGCAGCAGCTTTACCTGCTGTGCCACAGTGCCGGCCCCATGATGTCTCTTTTAAAAAAGGCAAACACAAGCCAAAAGATAGCTTGAGGAGTTTTAAAAATCAGATTAAGCCAGAGCCGGTGCTGTGGTTATAGCAGCTGGGGCACTGGCATTCACACATGGGCACCAGTTCAAGTCCTGGCTGCTCCTGGCTGTTGCAGGCAGCAGCCTAACCCACTGCCCCATGGGGCAGCCCATGACTGCATCTCTGACAAACCTCTTTCAGAATCTGACAGCTGACGTGGCGGGGTGGGGGAGATACTAGTGTTGTAGATAATACCTAAATGCTGCATTAGGCTTTCTCTAAGTCCCTTGTTATCCACTGGGATTGGTCCCAGGACCCTTGGCCAATTGTCAACTCCTCCAGGCTCAGGGCACTCGCATAGTGGTTGTGTGCACTTTAAATCCTGGCCCAATGCCTTACTGTCCATAATACAAGGTAACACTGTGCGTCCTGTCCAGGGAATGAGGGCAGTAAAGGGCTGTGCATGGTCAGCACGTTGTCCAGCCTCACCCGACGTGGAACCTGTGGGCGTGGGTGCCGACTGCACCGTGTCCTTTCTGGCCCAGCACAGGCTTCCGAGAGCTTTGTGGGTTTCTCACTGTGCCCCGGGCCACGGCACAAGCTCTCTTGTACTTGAACGCTGCTGCTTCATTCCACAGGAGCCCCCTGGGAGTCGACGCGGCTGGCGTGGTGGGGCTGTCCCTCAGCGGGGCCCGCATCCAGAGTGCCACCGTGCTCCTCAGCGAGGACGTCACCGACGAGAAGGCGGCCGAGGCCGCCATGCAGCGCCTCAAGGCAGCCAGCATCCCCCAGCACAACACGGTGGGCTTCATGTTTGCCTGCGTGGGCCGCGGCTTCCAGCACTACGGGGCCAAGGGCAACGTGGAGGCCGACGCGTTCAGAAAGCTCTTTCCTGGCATTCCCTTGTTCGGCTTCTTCGGAAACGGGGAGATCGGCTGTGACCGCATCGTCACGGGCAACTTCATCCTGCGCAAGTGCACCGAGGTGAAGGGCGAGGACCTGTTCCACAGCTACACCACTGTGATGGCGCTCATCCACCTGGGCTCGCCCAAGTGATGCTCCGCTGTGGGGTCCTGCTGTCCCCACAGCCTGCTCTGCAGCTCGGTGTTGTGACTGAGGTCGTCAGACCACACGGGGCAGGTTCTGATCCCGCAGGGGAAGCACTCGGGTCGGGGCGCAGCAGCACTGGGACACGTTTGCGTGAGGCACAGGTGAGGAGGGCCGTCCCGCCCAGCTCAGGTAGCTGCCGTGGGACGGGGAGGGGACTGGGCAGTGCGTTAGAGAGTCAGAACATTCCACCACTACCTCTGTTGTGAGATGGTCTTTTGGCAGAATCATGAAGCCTTTTTTTTCTCCCTTAAAGGAGAAAAATAGACGAGTGGCTTGCTTGAGAGTGCTTCCCTCTGCTTCTCAGTTCTACCAATTATTTCAGAAGCTGCAGTTCTATTACTGATTTTTTACTTA
The DNA here is from genome assembly GCF_051225735.1 of Oryctolagus cuniculus. NCBI lineage: Eukaryota > Metazoa > Chordata > Mammalia > Lagomorpha > Leporidae > Oryctolagus > Oryctolagus cuniculus. The sequence continues at coordinate 106,358,707 of NC_142878.1, forward strand.
ATGATAATAATTAAAGAGCTATTTTTGTTTGGGGCTCTAAAGTTGCTCAGATGAACTGCCAAGACTAATCAGTATTTTATTATAAGTAAGACAGAGATTGCAAGAGAAAATATTTTTTTTATGAATTCTTTGTAGAGAATTGGCCAGCCAGGACCCCATCATCTCACTTGGGTCTGACACCAATAAAGCATACCTTGGAACCTCCTCAGGCAGTGCTGTGTACCTCCTTGCTTTGGGTGGGTGAAGTAAACTCATCTTCTGCAGTAAAAGCCTACAGTCGTGGGTGTTGATCACTCCTCACTGTCCTGTTCCCAGTAGAATGATCACAAGTTTGATTTCTTAAATTTTTATTTTTATTTATTTGAAAGATCTAAAGATAGAGGAGAGAGGTTTCCATCTGCAAGTTCATTCCCCAAATGGTTCCAGCGACCAAGGCTGGGTCAGGCGCTTCCTCTGGGTCTCCCATGTGGGTGCGGGGGCCGGACCGCTGGAGGATGAGATGTCGGCGCTGCAGGCTGCGGCTTAACCCACTGCCCCACAGCGCCCGTTCTCTGCCTTTCGCACAGTGGTGGGCCCTCCCAGAACACAGCGCATTTCCTGGGCTCCCTGGGGGTGGGACTGGGTCCTGGACGGAGGAAAGCAAGGGAGTGGATGGGTGGCCTGCTTTTTTGCCCCTTTCTGCATCCTGTCACTTGGAGTGTGGACCTGGTAGTGAGCCACCTCGGGCCATGCAGAGCAGTCCCTGTCCCCGGAGGAGGAGGGCCCCGGAAGGATCCCAGGCCTGTGCGGCTTCTCTGGACGGCGTTAGAGGACAGGAGTCGTCATCTGTCTTGTCATGCTGCTCTTTGGATTCTAGGTCTCGCCTGCAGGGTAGCCTCCTGCTGGCGTATTCTCTGTAGCACAGTGTGTGCAGCACTGCTGCTGTGGCCCAGGGAAACCCTGCAAGATAGGTCAAGTCAGAGTTCACTGCTGTTAGGTCACTTTCCTCCCAATTTTTACCACACATATATGTGTGTGTGTATGTGTGTTTAAAAGCTTAGCATTCCTTTATGATTATTCTAAATATCAATTCCGAGGAAAGTCCAAAACAGTTTGCGTGCAGAATGTTCACCTGTGGTTGTAGTCATCATTGGGCAATGGCATGGCATGCATTATCCAGTAGCTAGCACCCCAAAATCAAACATAGGGCAAAGGTTTTGAAAACTGTTCTTGTCCCTGATATTAACCAGAGTTGGCTGAGCAGTGGAGAAAAAGGGATTTTTAAAGCTGAAAATATGAACAAGTACTTCTGGAAACAGTTATGAAACGTTCAGTTGCTGCTCCCAGAGTTTGACATTGCGCTGGGTCTACTTTCGCAGCCATGCTAGGAGCTGGCCGTCTGGCTGCAGACTCAAGTGCTGGCTGGGAGGGCCCAGCGCTGGCCCAGTGAAGCAGCCACCGCACGCACTTGTGAGACTCAGAAAAGGATCATGTGGACAGCTCAGGGGAGTGGCGGCTGCTCAGCCCAGACAGCACAGCTTTCCTCCATACACTGTCGAAGCATGATGACTCCTGGGCCCATAGTTGCCTTTGCAAAAGGCAGCATCAAGGAGACAACTCTGTTTTCAGTCCCTTGACCCAAGCGTGAAAGCTTTTACTGACAACAGAAATCTAAGGAAGAGGAAACAGCAGAGCACTTCAGAGAGCTCTTGGAAAATGCAACTAGAAGTAGTTTATTCTGGTGCAAAAAAACTGCTTGTCTAGTTTTCTCATAGCTTGCATTTTCCATGAATCCTTTGAAGAGAAGACCCCATAACACCCTGCAGCGCAATGGGGTGACAGGTGGGGGAGGTCTCATAGGTTGGTTCCTGGAACAGTTTTCTCGGTTTTCCTGTATCATCTCAGCGTAGGAGCCCAGAGTACAAAGACTGGCTGCTGGCGTACGCTGCAGAGAGAGCAAAATGAACACGCCAAGGATCGTGATGGGAATAAGCTTTTGGAAACCTGAGAATGTTCTGTGCAATCTGCAGGTATTTTCAAGACAAAACAAATGTACTTTTGTCATTTTATACCCACCCAGCTTGGCCCATTAGCACTGCCATAAATTCAGATGTAATGGAAACAGACGATTCCCAATCCTTGTGATGGGAAATCATAAGATTTTAGATGACGGATTTGATTTTCAGTTAGGATTTTCATTAAGCCAATTCATTCTAACAACACTGTCAGCGATAACATCCTTGTTAATGAACAGGATTAGTGACCGTTCCATGTGAGTAGCGTGTTACCAGGCAGTTATCTTACGATCAGAAGGGGACAAGGGCCAGGCACCTGCAAGGCAGTTCCCTTGGGTGAAGACGACAGAGACCTGGCATCAGCAGAGGGCACAGTGGCACCGGGAGTCGATGAAGCACTTTCCCTGCAGGTCTTGCACGGGATCCTCAGTGACTGTCCTCACCTTGCAGCCAACGCGGGGGCAGCACGCTCATTCAGGAGGAGCTGAAAAGATTCATTCGTGGTATTTAAGTGTCAGTGGCCAGGCTGAGAATTTCAAGGCCGCTGTTTTGTTATTTCCAGTTCTGACTGAGCAAACTCAGTCCCCATCTCCGTCCTTTGTAAACAGAGCTGCAGGTCAGGAGTCGGGCAGAGATGGCCCGAGTGACATCAGCAAGATGGTGGACTGGACACAGGAAGCTTCCGGCTCGCCTTCACCAGAGACACGGGACACAGGGAGCAGCAGCCGTCGGAGGTGGCTCCAGTGGTCAGGATGCAGGAACACCAGGTGTGGCCACCCAGGGAAGGCCGAGTTGAGAACAGACATCACAGCATGAGGACCGCCTGGGTGCTGCGCCTGCTCTCTAGTGCAGTCTTACTGTTGAAGCTGCAGAAACCTGAGCCTGCAGGAAGCTGAGGAGACCTTGTTTGCACAGTGTGCAGCCTGTGTTTTCTGATTTCTTGTGGGTACCTACAGGAAGTGTGGGCTGCTTGTGAAAGCTACATGGATCCACAGTTGGGCTAAGACATCACAGGTGAAGTTATAAATCAGACCAACCAAAGCCCAAAGGAGCAGCTAGGGTGAGACTCTGGGAAGCCAGGACATGGAAAAGCAGCCATATACTCGTACATGGGGGACTCAATGCTGCATGCCTTCCCAGGGGAGACAGCTGCTCAGAAAAGAGCTTAGACCTTCAGCTTTCACCCTGGTTGGCTTCCTAAGCTCAAAGAAGTCACTGGCCTGGCACAGAGCCAATCTACAAACACTGGGACAGTGCCTGGCATGCTGGATGAGAATGCACTCCAGGGGCCAACATTGTGGCCTAGCAGGTTAAGCTACCGCCTGTGATGCCAGCACCCCACATGGGCACTGGTTCAAGTCCTGGATTCTTCACTTCAATGCAGCTCCCCACTAATGTGCCTGGGTCTGCCACCCAGGTGGGAGGCTTGAACCGGCCTAGCCCAGCCCTGACCATTGTGACGGGTGAGTGAACCAGCAGTTGGAAGATCTCTTACTGTCTCTCCCTCTTTAACACTTCCTTGCAAATTAAATAAATAGGCCTTAAAATTTTTTTTCAGTAGAACATGAGATACAAGGAATAGTGCAAAACTCTTAGGATATAGTTAACTTCTGTAATAAAAGGAAAATGTATAAATCTGTTGAAATTAAACATTACATGCTTACACAAGGAAGGAATGAGAAGGGAAATTAGAAGAATGGTGTGTACCAAAAACATTGCTGAAGGCAAAATTTAGCTATAAATGCTCACATTAAAAAACAGATCAACAAACTAGCCTGCAACTTACAGAATGAGAAGATGAATAAACCAAGCCCAAAAGCTAGTGGAAAGAAGGAAATAATAAAGATTACAACATACAGAACAACAACAACAAAAAAAAACAGTAAAGGAAAGCAAATTGGTTAAGATGATGAAAAATCCTATATCCAGAGAGACTTAAGAAAAGGTTTAAGTTAGTAAGAGATGAAAATGGTAACAATGCTGCTGATACTACAAAAACGAAGTATAGACAACAGTATGAACAACTGGACAGCCTGTATGGAATGCGTTCCCCACCAAGGCTGACCCACACAGAAACAGATCTGAGTAGATCTGCAGGCACAAAGGTAGCTCCTGGACCTGTAATCAGAAATCGCCACAAGGAAAAGCCCTGGACCCGAGGGCTTCAGTCATGAAGTGTACCAGATGAAGAAGAAACACCAGTTCTCCAACTTTCTAAAAACTGGAAGACAAAGGACGCTGCCCGGTTCATTCTGTGTCCAGCATTACCCTGATACCAGAGCCAGGCATGGAAATGCCAGCAAAACCCCAGCTGCAGGGAACTGCTTTCTGTTTTCAGTTACCTGTGATCTGAAAGTATTAAATGGAAACATCCCAGAAATGGTGTTCTGGGTAGTGGGGTGAAATCTTGTGGCGCTCTCTCAGGAGGTGAGTCACCCCTTTCCACCATTTCCGGGCTGCATCTACCACGTGTACCCCACCTACTTGCTGGCCACTGGCCTGCTAGCTGCTCCAGTGTTGCAGTGCTTCTATACAGAGAACCTTCGTTAGCAACGGCCCTGGGCGCAGGAGGAGTGACCTGGGGCCTTTTACCACAGTGTGGGCAGCACTGTTGTAAATCCCCCAGTGGGCCTGTAAACCTCAGAGTGTGACGCCATGGCTTCAAGCATCCACTAGGGGGCTTGGAATAGATCTCCAGTAGATGAGATGAGAGGGCTTATGTGAAATTCCTCAATAAAATACTAGCAAAGGGAACCCACAGCATACAGGGAGTGCACACACATCCACGTGGGACCGATGCGAGGGTGAACCCTGAACCTGAAAGCCCGTCAGTACACACACCTCGTTAACGGAGTGAATCTCACAGTCGCCTCACTGAAGTAAAAACCTGTGACAAAACTCAGTGCCCTTTTGTGACTGAAAACACTCAGTGAACTAGGAATGGAAGGAAACTACCTCAATATAAAAGCCAAAAACCAGAGTCCCACAGCCAGCACTTACCCTCAGTGGTGACACAGGGATCCCCCAAGATCAGAAGCAAGAGATAGATGCCCATTTTCAGCTCTGACATGGCACTGGGAGTTGCAGCTATCCTAGCTGGAGAAGGTGAAACGGTCTTACAAGTAGAAAGTTTGGGAAATTACAAACATGCATGCGTGCGCACCACACACTGTTAGGGCTGATACATGCATTCAGTGAGATACAAAGTCAACACAGACATTAGCTGTGTTTCTATACACTAGTGAATGAGCAACCTGAAAAGGCAATCATGAGAATTCCATTTGCAGTAGAATAAAAAGTGAAAACACTTAGGAATTGACTTAACCACGAGGTGAGAAGCTTGTACAATGAACACCACAAAACAGTTCTGAAAGAAAACAGACAGATGACCCATGTTGATGGGTTGGAAACAATATTGTTAAGATGTCAGCATTACCCAAAGCAATCAATCAACATAATCCCTATAAAAATCTCAGTGCTTTTTTTTCCCCCAGAAGTAGATATCCCCAGCATCCACATGGAACTGCAGGGGATTCCCAGATAGCAAAGTCAGTCTTGAACAAGCGAGCACTTAGTACCACGCAGCAGGAAGCAGGCGTTACGATTCTGACACTGATGAGATGCCTCAGAAAGGGTGTGGGAAAGATGGAATTGAAAGATAACTGAAAGGGCACACCGTTTTCTCCTGCTGTGCGTTTCCCATGACTTACTGAAGACTCCGCTTACAGCCCGAGAATAAACCGTGTCAGGCAGTCCGATGACGTGGACAAACCCGTCCAGAGTGTCCAGTGAGGAAGAGTGAAGGTGGAGGCTGACCTGCCACCTCACCCAAGATGAACTCAAAAGGCATCAAAGACCCACATGTAAGTGCTGAAACTAGAAAGCTCTTAGGGAACAAGGAGGAACTTCCCGGATTTCTTGGAGTTGACCCCAAATTCACAGACAACAACAAAAAGTAGATACACTGGACTTCTGTAGCATTTTAAAAGTTTGTGCTTGCAAGGATACTATCAACAGGGAAAAAAGGCAGTCCCCAGAATGGGAGGAAATAGTTGGGATGTGTGTATTTGGTAAAGATTTAATGTCCAGGGGCTTGTGCCTTGGCGCAGTGGGTTAAAACCCTGGCCTGCAGTGCTGGCATCCCATATGGGTGCCGGTTGGAGTCCCAGCTGCTCCTCTTCCAAACCAGCACCCTGCTATGGCCTGGGAAAGCAGAAGATGGCCCCAGTCCTTGGGCGCCTGCACCCGCCGTGGGAGGCCCGGAAGCAGCTCCCGGCTCCTGGCTCCTGGCTTTGGATCGGCCCAGCTCTGGCCATTGTGCTCATTTGGGAGTGAACCAGTGGATGGAAGACCTCTCTCTTTAGCTCTACCTCTCTTTGTGACTCTTTCAAGTAAATAAAAATAAATCTTAAAAGTAAGATTCAATGTCCAGAGTACATACAGAACTAAAACAAAGACTCCTGTCTGAAAAATGGCAAGGGTCCTGAACACACAAGTCTCTAAAGGAGACATGCTGATGTCCACCCTCATGAAGCAGAGGGGACTTGGAACTCAGAATCAGAGCGAGGCACCGCTTGACTTGCATTCACATGGCTGTTACAGGGAGAGCAGGATGGGATGCATGCTGGCACGGCTACGGAGAGACCGTGGCACTGTGCACTCCCTGGGGGCAGGTGCCGTAGGAAATGGCGATCTTTTTTTTTTTTCTCTATTTTTATTTTATTTTATTTTTTAATTTTTTTTTTTTTTTTGACAGGCAGAGTGGAGAGTGAGAGAGAGAGACAGAGAGAAAGGTCTTCCTTTGCCGTTGGTTCACCCTCCAATGGCCGCCGCACTGCAGCCGGCGCACCGTGCTGATCCGATGGCAGGAGCCAGGAGCCAGGTGCTTCTCCTGGTCTCCCATGGGGTGCAGGGCCCAAGCACTTGGGCCATCCTCCACTGCACTCCCTGGCCACAGCAGAGAGTTGGCCTGGAAGAGGGGCAACCAGGACAGAATCTGGCGCCCTAACCGGGACTAGAACCCGGTGTGCCGGCACCGCTAGGCGGAGGATTAGCCTAGTGAGCCGCGGCGCCCGCGAGGAAATGGCGATCTTTATAGCAGGTTCATGGTTACCGCTTGATCCAGCGGTCCTGCAGAAGGGTACACATGCAAAACAAGGCCTGTTCCTGATGGCAGCAGCATGCTAGCTCGCTGGGGAAAAGCACGCCATGCCACTGTGGCTTCCACACAGTACCCGCGTCATCCCGTTACAGGTACCACAGAGCAACGGGCGCTACAGATGCTCACCTTGCTGCCAGCAGCCCAGGTCTGTGGCGTGATCGCCTCTGCGGAGTCTCCTTTAGGGGAGGAAGGAGTGCGTGTTCAGTCTCATTACCTTATGGTGCTTCCTATTCTGCTGTGAAATAAAAGCAATGGTTTGGCTGACATTTACTTAGTGTTCTCCATGACCTATGGAAAATGAGGAACTGAGAGGTTTTCTCCTTCTCAGTGTTTCTCACGCGCACACCTACTTGTCTCACGTATACGTACCCAACCTTCTGTCTGTGGGATGAGAAGTGAGGAGAGCCAGTTTCTCGCCCCTGCCCCGAGTGCTCACTGAGGGGTCACTTGGTGTAAGCTGCCCACCCCGCCTTCCCTCACTGCTGCCTGATGCCCCTGAGATTCTGAAATGAGGTAGGGGAGCTGGAGTGTGCTGGAGCCACACTAACTGCAACTGCAGGTGGTAGCAAGCCACAAGAAAATCTTAAAGAAATGCAAGGACTGAGAAAGCCTGCAGCTAAGTGGAGCATTCACTGTAGCAACAGAAGCTGCTGCTGTAGCCAGCGTGGGCTGTCAGCTGTATCTGTAGACTCAACATGCAGTGAGGAAACATGGATCTCAGAGCCGTACTCACCAGGTTCACGTCCTCGCTCTGCAACCTTGCAGATGTACGATCTCCATCTCAACCCTGCTAGGCCGCTGCTCCGTGTAGAGAAAACATGACACCTGCCTCACACAGCCTCTAAGATGTGGACGGGCTGAAGTACATAAAGCACAGTGCCTGGGCGTGTGACGGGGTTAGGTCATTTGGAGAGTGATACTGGAGAGTGAGGCATTGGGGCATTTGTGGATTGTGGGTGATGTGTAACAATGTGAATGTACACTAGGACTTGAGGCTGTAGATTCCCTCAAGAAGCACGGTAAGGAGGTTTGGGAGGTTTGCATTGCAGGGCCCACAAGAAAGCGATGTGACAAACCCTTCAAGGCCGCTGAGCGAGGTCTGTGGTAGCAGCAGGATGCTCTTGGTGGTCCTAGTAAGCTTTATGATAGAACAAACTTAATGTGATAGACATGAGTGAACAGTGTGCAGGCCCCTCTCTAATCAGCCCTCATGTGAGCCTTCAACTTGATTTTCACCACACAGATGGTGTCACCTGTGGGAAAAGGCATTGCCTTTGCTTTCCTTCTGTTACTGCTTTGGGTTACTGAGGTTGTCTGACTTACAAAGACATCTGCTTGGCTGAGTGGAACCCAATACTCACCTTAGCCACTTTTTAGCTATTCTTCCCTACGTTAAAAAAACAGCAATTTCATACTTAAGTTTGAAAACACTTTGTCAAGTTTTGGTCAGCAGCATTCAGTTTGGTTCACCTACAGTGAGATGTACTGGAGGCTTTCAAGAGGCTTTTGGAGAAATGGCATCAAAGGATGTGCATTGCAAATGCCCTAAACAGCACTCTGGCCTCAGAATCAGCCCTTAAGGCATTCAGATCTGGCTAAAAACCCCATGAGAGTTTCACAGGCATGGAAAGCAAAGACACTGTAGCAAAACAAACAAAAAAATGACCTAAATGAAAGATCTCTGTGAGTGAGATCCCAGCGAAAAGAGCAGCCATCCAAGAAGGAGGTACCTTTCTCTGAAGGGAGGAGAGAACTTCCACTCTGACTCTGGCCTTGTCTAAATAAGATTGGAATTGGTGAACTCAAGAGGCTTCCACAGCCTTGGCAGCTCATGACAAGAGCCTAGGGTGATTGCTGATGCCATAAATAAGAGTGTCAATTGTTAAATCAACAATGAGAGTCACTGTGCACCTGCTCCCCATGTAGGACCTCTGTCCTTAATGTGTTGTACTATGCAAATTAATGGTAAAACTATTCGAACAGTACTCTATACTTTGTGTGGGTACAATCTGTTGAAATCTTTACTTATATATACTAGGTTGATCTGTATATAAAGAGAATTGAAAATGAATCTTGATGAAGAATGGGATGGGAGAGGGAGCGGGAGATGGGATGGTTGCGGGTGGGAGGGAGGTTATGGGAGGAAAAGCCACTAAATTGTACTTTGGAAATTTATATTTATTAAATAAAAGTTGAAAAAAATTATAAATGACATTCAAAAACATTTAAAAAATAAAAAGATGTGCATCCCCACAGACTTTGCGAGGTACTCGGGACAGAGTGTATCATCGCAGCCCCCTTCCAGCGCACATGTCAGTGGCGGTAAGTACATCCACACGGTCCCTACCGTTACCACCATCTCCAGGCCTGGTCTGTGTCCCAAACCGAAACTCTGCTCCTGAACCAGGAAGTCCCCGTTCCTCTCTGCAGTCCCTTTGTGTGTCTGCATTTGACTGCTCTGGGTCCCTCACAGACGTGCAGTCACACACTGACTCTTGTGTCTGGCTTACTTCACTTAGCATGATCTCTTCAGTGTTCGTCCGTTTTGTAGCAAGCGTCAGAATTTCATTCCTTCTTACGGCTAAATTCCATTCTAAGTATATAGTACTTTTTTTTTAAATCCATTGATGAACACTGGGTTGCTTCCACCCTTCTGTGATTGTAAATAGTGCTATGAGTGTGTGCGTGAAAATATATGTTCAAGTCTCTGCTTTCATTTTTAAAAACGTTTATTTGAAAGGCAGAGTTATAGTAATTCTATGCTTAATTTTTCTGAAAACTTGCCATATTGATTTTTTAAGATTATTTATTTGAAAGTCAGAATTAGAGCAAGTGAGCAACTAAGCAAGGACAAGCTTTCCCTAGCTGGTCTACTCCTGATGGCTGCAACAGCTGGGGCTGGGCCAGACTGAAGCCAGGCGCCTCCTTCAGGTCACCCATGTGGATAGCAGGAGCCCAGCACTTGTACCATCTTCTGCTTTTCCCAGGCCGTGGGCAGAGAGATGGATCAGAAGTGGAGCAGCTGGAACTCGAACCAGTGCCCCTGTGGGATGCCGGTGTTGCAGGCTGTGGCTTTACTCACTGTGCCACAATGCCGGCCCTGCCTTATTGCTTTCTTAAAGCAGCTACATTAGTTTATATTCCCACCAGCAAAGCACAAGCATCCCAAATTCTCCGTGTCCTCCCTGTTTCTTCTTCTTTTTAATACAGCCACCATCTAAAGGGATGAAGTGGTACCTCGCTGTTGTTTTCATTTGCATTTCCCTTTTGAGTAGTGTGGGTATCCAACTGTCCCAGCATCTTCTGTTGAAAAGACTCCTTTTCCTGCTAAATCGCCCTGGCACCTTTGTCCAAAATCAATCATGGGTCTATTTCGAGACTTATTTCTACCTTGAGGCCAGTATCTCACTGGGTTGATTATTGCAGTTTTATACTACGCTGAGAAAGCAGACAGCTTTGTTCTTTTTCAAAATTTTTGCCATTCTGGGTCCTTTGTATTTCTGTAGGAATTTTAGACTCACCCTGTCAGCCTCTACACCACCACCTGCTGGGATTTCACTGGGGTGGCATCAGGTCTACAGGTCAATTTGAAGAAAACTGACATCTTAACAATACTGGATCTTCCAAAGCCTTGAACACAGTATGCGTCTGTTTATGAAGGCCTTCATTTAATTTCTCTCGACATTGTTTTGTTTTATAGTTTTCACTGCATAGGTTTTCCCCATTTCTCTTAAGCTATATCGCTATGTTCTTAATAGTTCATGATGCTATTGTAAATGATATTGTTCTTAAAATTTCCACATCAGTTGTTACTTCTATATAGGAATACAATTGACTTTTTCATATAGGTCCTCTATCCATCAACTCCGAAAAGATGTAAACACATCCAAATTAAATTATTACAGGAGTATTCAAGTTCCCTGTTTCTGTGAGAGATTTGGGAGTTTTATTTCTCAAAGAATTTGCCTATTTCATCTAGGTTGTTCAAACCCTGCACTATTATCCTTTTAATATTGGTAGTATTGGTAGGAATTCCATCTTATTCTTTACACATTTTTTATTTATTTTCATTTTATTTGAAAGGCAGACAGAGAAAGAAACAGAAAGTGAGTGATTTCCATCTGCTGGTTCACTCCCCAAACGCCCTCAACAGGTAGGGCTGGGCCAGGCCAAAGCTAGGAGCCTAGATCTCAAGCCAGGTCTCCCTACTGGGTGCCAGGAACCCAAGCCCTTGGGCCATCTTCTGATGTGCACCAGCAGAAGCTGGATCAGAAGCTGGGATGCTGGGGTCACAAGCAGTGTCTTAACTCCTGCGCCACCACACTGCACTCTGCCCAACCCGCCTTGGCTTCCTTTTAGACTCCTGGGTTCTTTAGAAGTGTGCTATTTTATTTCCAAATATTTCAGGATTTCCCAGAGATGTTTCTGTTATTGTTTCTTATTTAATTCCTTTGTGGTCAGAGAGCCTTTTCTGTATGACTTGAATCTTCTTAGGTTTCCTGGGGTCATGTCTACCAGAATGCGGTTTATCATGATAAATCTCCATGCGCACCTGGGAAGGGTACATCCTGTTGTTGGCTGGAGTGCTATGCTAGCTAGGTCAAGCTGGTGGAGAGTGTTGTTAAAATTTAGTGTATCTTCATTGATTTTCTCTGCCTCTTTTACCAGCTGTTCAGACAGTCACCGCTGCCTCTGATGGTCGTAGGGATCTGCCCATTTCTTCTTGCAGTTCTTCCAGGGTTGCTTTATGCAGCTCAAAGCTCTGTTACTTAGGTGCATTTGTGTCACTCAAAACTCTCCGGAGCGGAACCAGTAGGATGTATTCATATACAAAGAGAGATTTATTTAATGGAATGGACTCTTGTGGTCCACAGGCTTCAGGGGTCCCAAATCTGATGGAGGAGGCTGGAGGGAGCCTCAGGAGAGCTGCATTCAGGTCCACGAGCAGCCTGGGGGACCAGGGGCGAGGTGCTGTGCAGGAAGTGAGACGGCGCTCTGTGGGAGATTCTTCTTGCTTGGGGAAGGTCAGCCTTTGGTTTTACTCATTTCCTTAAGGGAATGGGGCTCCTGCACTGTGGAGACGGGTCTGCCTTTCTCCTAATCCACCCATTTAAATTTCAGTTTCATCCAGGAGCACTCACAGCACCATCCGTGTTTGACCAAACATCTGGAAACACAAAATAACATCACAGTGCACGAACGTTTACTACTGTTACGGCTTCTGGATAAGCCAGTCCCACCATGGCACGACAGCCTTTGCCCTTTAATAACACTCTGAGCCAGGACATTGCCTTCGTCTGCTGTCAGCCAGCTACCCGGCTTTCTTGGCATCAGTATGCATGTGTATCGTCATTCATCCTCTTACTTTTAACCTATTTGTGTCTTTATGTTAAAGTATAACTCCTAGAGGTGGCGTATATTGCTTCCTTTTTAAAGATTTGCTTATCTGAAAGGCTGAATTATGGGGCAGGGGGTTGGGGGCTGGAGAGAACAATCCTCCATCTGGTTCACTCCCCCACATGGCTGCAATAGCCAGACTTGGGCCAGGCTGAATCCAGGAGCCTGGAGCTCCACTGGGTCCCCCACAAGGGTGGCAGGGCTGAGGCACTTGGACCAACTTCCACTGCTTTCCCAGGTGCACCGAGCAGGGAGCCGGATCGAAAGTGGAGCAGCCAGGACACAAACCAGGGCCTACGGGGGATGCCAGTGTTGCAGGCTGTGGCTTAACCCACTACGCCACAGTGCTGGCCCCATGGCAGGTATTTTTATCCAGTTTTACAATCTATTCCTTTTAACTGGAGACTGTAGACCACGGAGGCTGCGTCTGGATTCTCAGCATCCATCTCTGACTTACCTTTTCCTTTCAAGTGACAGCCGCGGCTCATCTCCATCCCTCCCCTCCCAACTTTGCCATCTGTTAGATGTTCTGCTTTCACACATGTGGTAAGCCACACTCTACACTGTTACATTTAAATTAAAAACTCATATTTACCTGTGTGGTTCCTTTGCGGATGTTTTTTACTCCCTGACGTAAATCCGTATTTCCATCTGGAATCTTCGCCATCTTGTTCGAAGGAATTCCTTTCGCGTTTATTTAGTGCAGTTCTGGTGATGATAAAGTCACTTAACTTTACATTTTTATGCCTGAAAAATGCCTATTTTGCCCATTTTTTTCTAGTTACTGAGTTATTTTTGTAGCTTAGTTGCGATGATAAGTCACACACCATACAATTCACCCATTTAAAGTGTACAGTTCAATGGCTTTTAGTATATTCAGAGTTGTGTAATCAACTTTAGAATATTTTAATTCCCAAAAAGCTCCCCCCCGCCCCAGCTGCCATGTCTCCAGACGGCCCAGCCTGGGCACTTCGTGCGCAGGGAGCCGGGGACCTCGTGTTCTTGGTGACTGGCTCCTCTCACTCCCCCACGCTGCTTTCCAGGCCTGTCCCTGTCCTGCTTGGCGTCTGTCTCCTGCTGACTCACGCCCCACAGCAGCACCACGGCACTTACGTTTCTCATGGACAGCATGCTGGCTGTCAGACACGATGCTGCCGGACCACGCATGGACACATGGCTGCGTGGACAGTTTCCAGTTCTCCTGGGTACACTCTCAGGACTGGCACTTGCGGGATTGTATACAAATTCTGTGCATCACCTCTGTGGAACTGCCGGACTGTTCTCCCAGGGTCTGCACCATCCCAGCTGCCACCCTGTGGGTTCTGACTTCTCTACCTCTGGCCACTGTGCTGTTCTTACACCCACGTGTGCAGGAAGTGGCGCCTCACTGTGGTCTGATCTTCACTTTCCTGATGGAATCCTTCCATATGCTTGTTGGTTACTGGCACATCTTTGGAAAACTGTCTCTTCAGACCTCTTACCTACTTTAAAACTGGGTTATTTGGGGCGAGTCTTTGGCCTAGCAGTTAAGATTCAGATAAAGATACCCACATCCCACATCAGAGGACCTGGGTTCGATACCCAGCCCCAACAGCTTACTCTGGCTTCCTGCTGGTACAGCTCCTGGGAGCAGCAGTGATGGCTCAAGTGACTGGGTCCCTGCCCCCTCCTGGCTGCCAGCTTTGGTGTGACCCATTTCTAGCTGTGTGGACATTTGGGGAATGAACCAGTGCATGGACAATCTCTCTGTCTCTCCTCTGGAATAAAAGCTTTAGAGTCTCTATATTTGTCTTTTTAGCACTAAACTGTAAGTTTTCTGCATACATTTTTGATTCAAGTCCTTTATCATAGTGTATAATTTGAACATTTTTTTCTCCCATTCTATGTTTTTTCTTTTCATTTTCTTGATGATATCCTTTGAAACACAAAAGTATTTTTAAAATGTTGATGAATTCGGTTGATCTATTCCCCCTCTTCGGTTGCTTGTTCTTTTAGAATCAAGAATCCTTTGCCAAATGCAAGGTCATGAAGATTTATACCTATTATTTTTTCTATTAAGACCTAAACGGCTTTAGCTATTACATTTAGGTCTTTCATCCATTTTGAGTGAATTTTTATATATTGTAGGGGGTAGGAGTTTAAATACATTCTTTTGCAAATATATATCCAGTTTTTCTAGAACTATTTGTTGAAAAAGTCTGCCATTTTGCCACTGGGTTGTCTCGGCACTAAAAACAATCTGTAAGATTGTGAGAGCTGCCTTTCAAACTCTCAGTTCTGTTCCACTGATCTGTGTCTCTATGCCAGGACTGCACCATCTTGGTTTCTACAGGTTCACGGAAGTTTAGAAATCAGGAAATGCGAGTTCTCAACTTTGTTCTTCTTTTTCAAGACTGATTTGCCTATTTTGCTTTGTTTTTGAGAGATGTTTTTTCTTAGGTAGAGAATTCACAGGCCGGCGCCGCGGCTCACTAAGCTAATCCTCTGCCTTGCGATGCCGGCACACCGGGTTCTAGTCCCGGTCGGGGCGCCGGATTCTGTCCCAGTTGCCCCTCTTCCAGGCTAGCTCTCTGCTGTGGCCAGGGAGTGCAGTGGAGGATGGCCCAAGTGCTTGGGCCCTGCACCCCATGGGAGACCAGGAGAAGCACCTGGCTCCTGGCTTCGGATCAGCACGGTGCGCCGGCAGCAGCACGCTGGCCACGGCAGCCATTGGAGGGTGAACCAACGGCAAAGGAAGACCTTTCTCTCTGTCTCTCTCTCACTGTCCACTCTGCCTGTCAAAAAAAAAAAAAAAAAGAATTCGCACTAATTTTTAGAATACACGATGGGCGCCACTGTGCTCCATGGGCGTGTACTGTGGGAGGAGGCCGCTCCATGGGCGTGGACTGTGCGAGGAGGAGGCCACTCCGTGGGCGTGGACTGTGGGAGGAGGAGGCCGCTCCATGGGCATGTACTGTGGGAGGAGGCCACTCCGTGGGCGTGCACTGTTCAAGAAGAGGCCTGCTGCCGTCCCTGTCTCCCTAGGCAGCGCGTTTCTATCTGGCTGCCCAGAGGAGCTTGGTACCGGCTTTTCGCAGTTCGCCAAGGAGGTGCCATGATGCTGGTTCCTTCATACTTCTCTGCGTGGTCTTTACTGCATTTCTTGTATCTGCAGGCTGACCAATTTTACTAAATCTGGAAATATTTGGGCTATTATTCCTTCAGAAATTCTTCCTGTCCTTTCCGCTCCCTTCTCCCTTCACGAACTCGCTGACCCAGTGCTCTGCACCGTAAGTCGCTGTGCGGCACACGGATGCTTTCTCATTACCTTTTTTTGTGCTTCTGTATTTCCTATCTTCAAGCTCACCTATCCTTTCTACATTGTGTAATCTGGCATTAATGTTGTTCAGGGTTTTTGTCTCACATTCTAGCTTTCAGAAAGATTTATTTGTTTTAAAGGCAGAATGACAGAGAGAGGGAGAGATGGACAGAGGGCTATCTTCTACCCACTGGTTCACACCTCAGATGGCTGCGACACGCAGGGCTGGGTCAGGTGGGAGCCAGGAGCCTGCAACTTCAGTCAGCTCTCCCATGTCTGTTGCTGGGACCCAAGCAGTTGAGCCATCATGCGCCGCTTTCTCAGGTGCACTCGCAGGGAGACAGATGAGACGCACAGCAGCCCGGACCTGCACTGCACTCTGATACGGAATGCCAGTGTCACAAGCAGCCGCTTAACATTCCGCTTCACAATGCCAGCTCCCTAATATGATTCTTTTTAACATCTTCCAAGTTTCTCCTTAACTACTGGATATACGGAATACATTCGTAACCGTTTAGCTTGTTTGCTGTTTCTCACGTATATGTCAATTTCAATGTATTAAATGTTCCTCATTTTTAATAAATGCCCTGCTTCTTTGCGAGTCAGTAATTTATTTTATTTTATTTTTTTGACAGGCAGAGTGGACAGTGAGAGAGAGACAGAGAGAAAGGTCTTCCTTTGCCGTTGGTTCACCCTCCAATGGCCGCCACGGCTGGTGCGCTGCAGCCGGCGCACCGCGCGGATCCGATGGCAGGAGCCAGGTGCTTCTCCTGGTCTCCCATGGGGTGCAGGGCCCAAGCACTTGGGCCATCCTCCACTGCACTCCCGGGCCACAGCAGAGAGCTGGCCTGGAAGAGGGGCAACCGGGACAGAATCCGGCACCCCGACCGGGACTAGAACCCGGTGTGCCGGCGCCGCAAGGTGGAGGATTAGCCTGTTGAGCCGCGGCGCCGGCCGCGAGTCAGTGATTTTTTTATTGAAGGTGAGATATTTAATGCTGAGCCTTGATCTGAAATGCAGTTATTTGGAAGCTACTTGATTGTTTCAGTTCATGCTTTCAAGGTGTGTTAGCCAGTCCAGGGCCGCCCTCAGTGCAGGGCCTGCCCTCAGTCCAGGGCCGCCCTCAGTGCAGGGCCCGCCCTCAGTCCAGGGCCCGCCCTCAGTGCAGGGCCGCCCTCAGTCCAGGGCCGCCCTCAGTGCAGGGCCCGCCCTCAGTCCAGGGCCGCCCTCAGTGCAGGGCCCGCCCTCAGTCCAGGGCCGCCCTCAGTGCAGGGCCCGCCCTCAGTCCAGGGCCGCCCTCAGTCCAGGGCTGCCCTCAGTGCAGGGCCCACTGCTCCCTGTGCTGAGGAAGTCCCCTTTTGTGCCCTGCACCCGGCACCTCATCACACGGAGGTGTCCAGTCGTGGCGGAAACAGCCACTTTGGCCCCCCCAATCACTTCAGGAAATCCCTTCCTTCACCTCAAGTATCTTCTCCGGCGTGTGTGCTGCTTTCTGCAACGTAAGCTCTCAGAGGCTCTCTCCCCAAACTCTGATCAGGGAGCTACAGCCTCCTCAGTCTTTCCGAGCTCAGCTCCACCTTCTCAGCTCTGCCAAGCGCAGCCCGAGTCCTCCTGCCTGCCACCCACCCCCCAGGGCCACTGTCTGGAAACGCCATCCAGGCAGAGATCCTGGCGCTCCCTGCTCACCTCATCTCTTTCCCACGTCAGGGGTCACAGTCCTTTGTTGCCTGATGTCATCAGCTTGAAAACTTATTCTGTCCATTTTAGAAGTGTGTAAAGAAGTAAATCTAGTCCCTCGTGTTCCGTGTTGGTCGGCAGCATCTGATGGTAAATCACCCATTTACCATCTCCAGGTGCTCCCGAGAAACCAGTCCTAGCTAGCAACATACTGAGACGGCATCGTTTCCTTTTGAGAAAAAGTGCCAGGGCTGCCATACTGCGGTCAAGAAACGTATCCTATGTGAATAAAGATGCTTAGCACACACTCCGCAGACAGATTCTTAGGATCAAAGGCAGAAACCTCAGTACTTTATGACCAACGCGTCATCTGGGATTTACTCACCCCGGTGGGCACTGGCACTGCTGGTCTCCACCAGGCTGACGTCATACTGGACTGCACTGGCTCTCTGAAGGTGCCCCTTCCTGAAGAGGAGAGAACACACGGGTGAGAGCAGGAACTGGGAGCGCCTGTCCAGAGGGTGGGTCTCCCCTGCACACACCCACGGAGAAAAGGCCATCCACAAGCCCCGAGGAGGGCCTCGCCGCAAGTCCACCGTTCTGGTCTCCACCACTGTGAGAAAGACGCTCCCTGGCTCCTGCCCGTCTGTGGTTTTTCTGAGGGCAGCTTCAGCAGGCCCGCACCTGGCTCAAGGTTCAGGCATCCGTGAGCTCAGTCTAAGAAAGAGTCGGTGAACACTGTTTTTCTGTCCTCTTTGTTTTTGTGATTGGTTTTACTGAAACTCACCAGTAAAGCTTCTGGACCTGGGGCTTTTGTGAGATTTTCTATTTAATTTTCTGGTCATAGAACATTCTGGATTAAGTAGCTCTTCTTGGGTCAATTTAGGAAAGTTGTATTTATTTTTTAGGAATGTTTGCACTTAACCCAAGTTTTCTTTCTTTTTTTAAAATATGTTTGTTTATTTATTTGAAAGAGTTACAGAGGGGAGCGGTAGAGAGAGCGTGCGCACGTGCGCGCGCGCACTAGAGAGACAATGGCCTAGAGAGACAATGGCCAAAGCTGTGCCGATCCGAAGCCAGGAGCCAGGAGCCTCTTCCAGGTCTCCGACATGGGTGCAGGGGCCCAAGCACTTGGCCATCCTCCACTGCTTTCCCAGGCCGTAGCAGAGAGCTGGATGGGAAATGGAGTAGCTGGGACTTGAACCGGCACCCATATGGGATGCCGGCGCTTCAGGCCAGGGCCTTAACCAAGTTTTCAAATTTGGCATACACCTGCAAAAAAATATTTTACTATTTTAATGTATGCAGCAGCACCTGAGCTATAGACCCTTTTTTCATTCCAAATGTTGTTCATTTGTGCCTTTTTTTTCTCACTTTTTAAGTCACTGTCAGAGATTCTTCAGTCTTTCAAAAGCCCCAAGCTTGAGCTTTGTTGCTCTCGTCTGTTACATGTACTGTGAGAGTGTGTCATTAACTTGCGCTCTTTCTTACTGACTTCTGTTTTTCCGGAACTTATTTTGCTGGCTTTCTTATTTTCTAATGGGTTATCTCATCTGTAAACTTCCCTCACTGGCATCTCACGGCTTGGTCACATAGTGTTTCCATTACAGTGCAGGTAAAAAACATTTTCTTTCTTTTTTTTTTTTTTGACAGGCAGAGTGGACAGTGAGAGAGACAGAGAGAAAGGTCTTCCTTTGCCGTTGGTTCACCCTCCAATGGCCGCAGCGGCCAGCGCGCTGCGGCCGGCGCACCGCGCTGATCCGATGGCAGGAGCCAGGAGCCAGGTGCTTTTCCTGGTCTCCCATGGGGTGCAGGGCCCAAGCACCTGGGCCATCCTCCACTGCACTCCCTGGCCACAGCAGAGGGCTGGCCTGGAAGAGGGGCAACCGGGACAGAATCTGGCGCCCCGACCGGGACTAGAACCCGGTGTGCCAGCGCCACTAGGCGGAGGATTAGCCTAGTGAGCCGCGGCGCCGGCCTGTAAAGAACATTTTCTAACTTGCATTATGAGTTCTTCTTTGAACCACAAATGATACAGAAATATGTTTTTTAAATTTCACACATGAGGAAGATGGTCTTTTATCTTTTTTCTTTTGTCACAGTTTTGCAGTGTGGTCATAACGAGGACACAGACTGTCCTCTGTGTGTGGTGGGTATCATACTTTTGAAATGTGTTGAAAACCTTATGGTCAGCCGGTGCTGCGGCTCATTTTAGGCTAATCCTCCGCCTAGTGGTGCCGGCACACCGGGTTCTAGTCCTGGTCGAGGCGCCGGATTCTGTCCCGGTTGCCCCTCTTCCAGGCCAGCTTTCTGCTGTGGCCAGGGAGTGCAGTAGAGGATGGCCCAAGTGCTTGGGCCCTGCACCCCATGGGAGACCAGGAGGAAGTACCTGGCTCCTGCCATCGGATCAGCACGGTGCGCAGGCCGCAGCACGCTGGCCGTGGCGGCCATTGGAGGGTGAACCAACGGCAAAGGAAGACCTTTCTCTCTGTCTCTCTCTCTCACTGTCCACTCTGCCTGTAAAAAAAAAAAAAAAAAGAAAGAAAGAAAGAAAGAAAAGAAAACCTTATGGTCTAGTACAGAATAATTTTCATAGTTATTAGTCTATGTGAGCTTCTAAAGAACTAACTCTTGGGTACTGTGTGGTAGAATAAGTATAGTAGATTAAGCTTGTTAGTTATGTATTATTAAAATTTATATTGTGTTACTGCTGCATTTTCTTATAGATTTCTGAGAGTTACACATTAAAATTTAACTATTTTGGTTGCTTTGTCCCTTTCTCCTTTATATTTCAAAGTTTTATTTATATATGTTGAGATTCTGCTAATGGTATAGACTGAATGTCTGTGCGGCCCCTCCCTGGTTCACAGAGGATTTGGGGGAGGTCGTTGGGTCATGAGGGAGGCACCGTCATGAACAGGATTATAATACAATGAGCTCTCCCCACCATGTAAGGGCACAATGAGAAGACGGCCTCCTAAAAAGTCTAACTCCTATTTATACTATTATGTTCTTTGTCTTTTATCTGGAATCCTTGTACAATTACTATTGATGTTATCTAGATATAATCCAGTCATCTTTTTTCCTTTTTTTTTTCTTTTTAACCATATGACTGTTTTTTTCCTATACTTTTGTTCTTAAGATAGCTGGACAATTATTCAGTTCGATTTTCTACCTTCATAAGTGTTTCCTTAGGCACTTTAGTATTCACTATAACAACGAAGGTCAAAATTGACCGATGTCTTTATTCTCTCTCCAAACAGTGGCTTCAGCACACTTTAATTATAGGCCTTGCAACATCTGCTATTTCTGTCATGGGTTAATTCTTTTTTAAAAACAGGACAATACTGTTAAAATTTATACTATTGAAAAAAATTCTTTTTGCATATTAGCAGCTTTCTGTCCTTTCTTGCACTCCCACGTGCCACACATATCACCACTTTTCTGCCGGAAACGCTTCGTCCAGTTGGGTTCACTGAGGATTAACTCTCAAATGTTCCTGGCCGATGATTAGTCTCATTTCCTCTGATTCCTGAGTGATATTCTGTTACGGAAATTTGGGGGTGATAGTTACCTTCCATCAGCACACTGAACATACCCTTGCTGTGTCTTCCAGTTTTGTTTCTTTCCTCCTGCGAAGCTGGCACAGTTTAACCGTGCTGTCTTTGAAGGGACGTGGCCTCTCTCCCACGTGTGCGATTTTCTCTTCACGACGGGTGTTTGCAGTTTTACTAGGTCTTTGCCGGACGCGTCTACTTATCCTGCTTGAGACTTGCTGGGCTTCCAGAAACCGGGCTTCCTTCATCAGCTCTGAAAGGGTCCTGCCATTACACTGCAAACCCTGCCCTGCTCTTCCCTCTCTCCTTCCGCAAAGTCCAGCGGAACGCACGTTAGATACGCCTCCTCTGCCCCGTTTCCTGATGTCTCTCCACCCCTCTTCACCACTTCCCATTTCTTTTTCTCCTGGCATTGCCTTCGGGGTAATTTCTTCTTGCCTATTTTCCAACTCTATTGGAACTCTAGTCTATTATTGTGTCTAAACTGCTGTTTAAAAACACATACTAAATTCTGAAAAACCTTTGTCAGACTAGGACATATATTGAGTTTTTAAAAATTCCCAATGTATTCTTTGTTGTCGGTGCTTTGTTTCAGTCTTTTTTTTTTTTTTTTTTTTTTTTACAGGCAGAGTGGATAGTGAGAGAGAGAGACAGAGAAAAAGGTCTTCCTTTTGCCGTTGGTTCACCCCCCAATGGCCGCCACGGCTGGCGCATCGCGCTGATCCGATGGCAGGAGCCAGGTACTTCTCCTGGTCTCCCATGGGGTGCAGGGCCCAAGCACCTGGGCCATCCTCCACTGCACTCCCTGGCCACAGCAGAGAGCTGGCCTGGAAGAGGGGCAACCGGGACAGAATCTGGCGCCCCGACTGGGACTAGAACCCGGTGTGCCGGCGCCGCAAAGTGGAGGATTAGTCTAGTGAGCTGCGGCGCCGGCCTTGTTTCAGTCTTTATCAATCTATTTCCAAAACTCTCATTTATTGATACAGATTAAACATATTATTTTGCTGCATATATTTGATGATTCCAATAAAGACTTGAATGTTCGAGTCAATCGGCCATTGCTGCTACTTCTAATCTTCTGTGTCTGGAGGTCTTTTCACAGCATGACATGCTTTTCCAGGAACTGACTTCCGTTTGTCTCCGTCACCCACCTGGGGACAGTACCAGCCTGCACCATTTCACTCTCTTTTTCTCCCTTAAACAGACAGTGCAGAGTCAGGATACAAACCCATATAATGCTTGTGAGTGAAGATTTCTTTCCCTCTTCATTCAAAACCATTCCTTGTTTTTATACCCCTTTCTTTCCATTATACCTACACTTTCTGCTCAGCAGTATGGGCTGGCCCGCGTGAGGCCACTTCTGAGTAGCAACCTCTCTGAATTCTGCTCCAAGCCTGCAGAGCAGCTCTGGCGCAGGGCGTCTCTCGGAAACTCGGCTGCCTGATGGCTCTGAACAATGGTGGCACAGGACGCCCAGGCCCTCGCAGACTCAGGGGAGCAATGGTGGCACAGGACGCCCAGGCCCTCGCAGACTCAGGGGAGCGATGGTGGCACAGGACGCCCAGGCCCTCGCAGACTGAGGGGAGCAATGGCGGCACAGGGTGCCCAGGCCCTCGCAGACTCAGGGGAGCGATGGTGGCACAGGACGCCCAGGCCCTCGCAGACTCAGGGGACTGGCAAAGGAAGAGCTGTGTGAAAGCTCTACGGATTCTGAAGACACACAGGTCACTCTCAGCAGCTCCCAGTGGCACACTGAACTTGCCCACGCAGCTGTGGCCGCCTTCTGAGGCGTGCAATTCTGGCTCTCGACTTGTGGGCCTACGGCTGGACAGCATTCCCTGACGCCTCTGTAACTGAGCGGGACCTACACTGGTTCTGGCTGATGAATGTCAGAAGCGATGTGTGTGGCTGCTGGGGAAGATCACTTCAGTTCAAGTGTGAGCCCCTCCAGAGTGCTCTTTTCCCTCCGGGAAGCCGGCCAACAGCACCGCTCATCAGCCCGAGTCCTCGAGTGACTGTGATCAGCACAGCCCCATCTGCTCACCCACGATAATTACATGCTGCGGTGAGAAATAATCCACTCACTGTGAGGACTGCCTCCTGGTCTGTTTTCTGTTGCTATAATCGAATAACACAGACTGGGTGATCTGTGAGAACAGAAGTTTCTTTAGCTCCCAGTTCTGGAAGCTGGGAAGTCCAAGCGCTTGGCACTGGCGCCGTCTCAGCATCTGGTGAGGGTCTTCCTGCTGGAATGTGACACGGTGGAGGGCAACACGTAGCAAGACAGAGTAAGCGAGCCAGAGGAGACTTGCTTTATAACAAAGCTGCCCGTGTGGTCACCTGTTAGCCCACACAGGGGCACAGCCCTCCTGACCTGGTCGTCTCCCAAAGCCCCACCTCTCAGATGCCATTAACACAGGGCTCTGGGGACCACGTCTGCTACATGACAGCTGCAGCCAGACCTAGAACGTCCTGACCGATACAAGGAGTTAACTCATCACCCAATCGACAGCAGATGAGAACTCTATTCCCAGGCAGACACTATGATGGTTAGTAAGGGAATTAGCAGTTGGTCTTCCCCTTAGCATATCAGACTGAGTTCAGGGGAATAGAAAAGATCATTATTCAGTTTTTCAAACCTTTATACATTTAAAGTCAAGAGTAAGCCCAATTCCAAAGATGAGTGTTTTGGTTATCAACTTCTACATAAAATATTGCCCCAAACTTAGTGAATTAAAAAAAAAAATTCTTGGCCGGCGCTGTGGCTCACTAGGCTAATCCTCTGCCTTGCGGCACCAGCACACCAGGTTCTAGTCCCGGTCAGGGCGCCGGATTCTGTCCCGGTTGCCCCTCTTCCAGGCCAGCTCTCTGCTGTGGCCAGGGAGTGCAGTGGAGGATGGCCCAAGTGCTTGGGCCCTGCACCCCATGGGAGACCAGGATAAGTACCTGGCTCCTGCCTTCAGATCAGCGCGGTGCGCCGGCTGCAGCGCGCCGGCTGTGGCGGCCATTGGAGGGTGAACCAACGGCAAAGGAAGACCTTTCTCTCTGTCTCTCTCTCACTGTCCACTCTGCCTGTCAAAAAAAAAAAAAATTCTCACAGTTCTGTGGGTTGATAGCTGAACATTTTTTAGCTTGAGGTTTCTAAGTGGTTATGGCCAACTGGCAGGTAAGTCAAGAGTCAACTACACGTTTAAATGAGCTGAGTATCTGGAATGGTTCACTCAGGTGACTGGCAGTTGATGCTGGCTGCTGGTTGAGTTGAGCTGGAACTGGTCCTACATGCTGTTTAGGCTTTGTACATGGTGGCCGATTCCCAAGGGAGCAAGAGGTGGAAACTGCCAGGCCATTTAAAGACTGTGCCTTAACTGGAACATCATTGCATAATATTTTATGGTCAAAGCAGTCATGGTACAAGTCCAGAGTCAAGGAGTTAGATCAGGATTCCCGACAGGAGGGGCAAGGTCCCACTGCAGAAGAATATGTGAGAATGAGAGCTCTCAGGTGGACACTTTGAGAAGCATGAGCTGATACAATGGTATATTTAAATATTTGTATCTGAAGTAGTCAGGTGCTAAAATTATGAGAGATAAAACCTGCTGGGTTGCTCAAATGATATGTTTTGGGATAAAATACTAGCATCCCATATTTAGAAAAAGCACCCTCCCTCTATATTCTAATTGCTTTATTCTATAAAGAAATCAGAATACTATTTTATCTCATGTTACCTTTCTTAGAACATAAACTCCTTACCCTACTTTAGTGATTACCCCCGTGCTCCATATTCACAAATGTCTATGATAGCATCCAAACAGTAATAGGAGAGCCAGGATACCTGGTAATTTCTAAACAATCAGTTTCACATCAACAAAGCTTCAAAACATTTAAGATCATTGCTCCATGGAAGTAATTTTTCCTTTTGTCTCGTGTTTGTTTCCCCACATTGATTGCCGACTTATTTGTCTCTCTGCAAACTGATTTAAATCTCTGTGGAGTTGGAGAACAAATCTGTCTTGTTCACCATTGTATTCTTTATGCTTAGCACAAAGTCTAACACATAGTAGGCATTAAATGGAATTGACCCTAGATATTAACCTTAAACTTATATTTATAGTACTGTATATAATCTTCCTTCCTTTACATTCAAAAAAAAATTTTTTTGACAGGCAGAGTGGACAGTAGAGAGAGAGAGAGAAAGGTCTTCCTTTTGCTGTTGGTTCACCCTCCAATGGCCGCTGTGGCCGGCACACCGCGCTGATCCAATGGCAGGAGCCAGGTACTTCTCCTGGTCTCCCATGGGGTGCAGGGCCCAAGCACTTGGGCCATCTCCTCCACTGTACTCCCTGGCCACAGCAGAGAGCTGGCCTGGAAGAGGGGCAACCGGGACAGAATCCGGCACCCCGACCGGGACTAGAACCCGGTGTGCCGGCGCCGCAAGGCGGAGGATTAGCCTAGTGAGCCACGGCGCCGACCACATTCAAAATTTACTTTCAGTAGATCTAGCGCAAAATATTAGGCATGGGCCTACCTCATAGAGAAGTCAAGGTAAACAAAGAATGACAGTAGCAAAGAACAAAGTGAGACTATCCATCGAGACTATCCTTTCAAGAATGACTTATTAATCATGAAACCGTATTAGAGAGATCTCTAAACATAAAACGGCATCTGGAAAAGTATCCAGAACTAGAGAGCATATTAATATTTAGCAGAATAGCTATTTTTCCTTTTCAAAAGCTTATGTCTACTTTGCTTACCTGCACAGGCAGTAGAGGGCTCCAACGATAAGTGTTAAAAGAACAGCCACAGCCACAAAAGCTGCAAACAGGTTACTTTTCGCTTGGACGCTGGAGCTTGGGAGAAAAACCTCTTCACAGCGAGCTCCTGTGTAATTTTCGATGCACCTAGAATGGAGTGTTCAAGAGCTGCATTCCCGGTTCCTGAGCTAACTCGGAAAACTAAAGGGTGCTGTCCAGTGTGAAGAAAGAGACTGCCTTCCAGATTGTGAGCGTGGAGCACACAGGCTTTCCTGTAATGCTCACAGAGGTAAGGTTACAAGAAAACCAAGTAGCTGATGTGGCCTTGTTTTCCTTGCCTTCTTTTTCCAGTTTCCTAACTGCTTGGAGACTCCAGAGGAATTACAGGGTATTCAGTCCTCTTACCTTCCCGATTTTCATTGATGTAACCATCCATACTGGACTCAAATCCATCTCAAATTTACTTTGCTGTAGCTAATACAGATGAGGGCCTAAACATATTTTCCCTTCAAATCGCTATCTGGTCATGCCAACCTCACTTGGTAAATGATCGCTCCCTGACCCACCGCGCAGCAGCGCCTCTTTGAACGTATGCCCAATTTGTGCAGGCACCGCCACTTCCTTCCGTTCCTAAGTGGTCTTCACGCCTAATCCTGAGCATCTGCCATACTGCTTCCGTACTGTCAGTCAGTAACGCGGCTTCACAGCTGGGAGTCCTGTTCTCTACCTTACTGACTACTTTCCGCTTAGAGAACACTTTTTTACATTCTCTTTTGCCAAATACATATTTTAAAGTCAGTTTGTTCTAGATCTCAAACCATGAGATAAAGAACTACAGTCTTTGACATCAATCAGTTCTTTTTCCACTGTTAATGTGTTCAAAGGATTATAATAGCACAGCGATTGACAGAAATGAATGAGAGTGACACTGGCACCAGAATGGCTTTACAGCTGTGGTTTCATTTAAAATGAAGAAGAATATTTAAATATAAACTATGTCTATTTGTACAGCAACCCCTGAAGCTGTGGGGTAAACTATACTTGGCAGTAACTCTGCGTATGAAGTGCGGTTTAAGCTAGTTCTTACCAAAACAGAAAAGTCGATTCTACATTAATCGGTGTTCTCACCTCTTCCCAGCTTAGCTTAGGCGGGTTTTCCAAGATTTCATCTGCATTTCTCCCACCTCAGGTCTAGAAGTTACCTGTGAACCAATTACTATCTCTGACAATGAATGCAACTGACCGGTAAATACAAGGCAAGAACACCAAGACACTGTGCAGAGCGTCAATTACAGAGGAATGAGCATGAGAAAGAGTCTTGTCAAGTCCACGCCCTCTCCAGGGTGAGACGGTGCTGCTGCTGCCCATGGCCTCGACCTGGAGGGGGCCGCTCAGCAACGCAGCCTTTGAGATTCTTTCAAACTGCTGGAAAGCAAACAAACTGAAGTGCAAGGAAATATATGTGGGGAAATCACCTAAAGTCTAATTATCAATTTTTTTCCCATAGTTTAAGTCAGTTAAACAAGCATAAGGAGAAAAAAAAATTGAATGAGAAGAACTGGTTTCTTTCTCCTCTATCTCCACTTGCCAACGGGGGATGACTACCCACGCCCCCACAGTCAACACAGAGACTGCCATCACCCCCACACAAGGCCGGAGAGGGCACTTGCCACATAGCCAAAACACAAGTTATCAGTGTTTAATTTTCACAAGTATCTCTAGGGGCTGGCACTGTGGTACAGCAGGTTAAACCAGCATCCCATACGAGTGCTGGTTCGAGTCTCAGCTATTCTACTTCATCCAGCATTCCTGCTAACGCTTCTTGGAAAGCAACGGATAATGGGTGCTTGGGCCCCAGAACCCACGTCGGAGACCCTGATGGAGTTCCAGGTTCCTGGCTTCAGCCTGTCTGAGCCCTGGCCCTTGCAGTCATGTGGGGAGCAAAACAGTGGATGGAAATTTCTAGCTCTGCCTTTCAAATAAATAATTTTTTAAGAAATCTTTACTTTATTTGAAAGTCAGAATTAAGGAGAGAGCGAGAGACAGAGAGAGATAAGAGATGTTTCATCTGCTGGTTCATTCTCCAGATGGCCTCAATGGCCTGGGCTAGGCCAGGCCAAAGCTGGGAGCGTCATCTGGATCTCCCACGTGGGTGGCAAGAGCCCAGGCACTTGGACATCTTCTGCTGCTTTTCCCAGGCCACTAGCAGGGAGCTGGACTGGAAGTGGAGCGGCCGGGTCACAAACCTGCACCCGTAAGGGATGCTGGCATCACAGGCGACGGCTTTACCTGCTATGCCACAATCCAGTGCCGGCCTGACAATGTAAATTCTTCAGGAAGATTTCTTTTAAAAAAGCTATAAACTCATGACTTGGGAGTTCTTAAGGCTGTTCAAGTTTAGGCAAGATTGAATTTCAACAGAAAATGACAAACTAGCTGATGCAGCTGGTCATAAATGTGTTTACCGCATGATAAACACTGAGTCTCCCAGAGTTCAGGGAGCGGTGTCACTGAAAGCTCAGTGGCCTGGTGAGGACTTAAGCCAAAGGCAAAGGCCTGTGGAGGAGACCTGTCAGCACTGAGGTGTTCCTCTGTCTTCCTGGCCAGGATGCAGCTCCCGTGGGACGGTAAAAACCCAACGGTAACTTTAAGCCAAGTCAAGGAAAAAAAAATTTCTGAATCTAAATGTTCAGACATTTATCGTACAACAAGAAAATACGGACTACCAGTAATCGCGTACAAGGACTCTACTTGTAAAACTCTAGCTTTAGTTATGAAATGACTCAAACAGTAGATTTCAGGCCAACGCGGCTGCTCCTGTAGGGTGAGCAGGGGTCAGCCAGCGGGCGTGCAGAGGTGTCTGGCAGTGCTAGTGGCAGCTAAGCACAAAGGTCAAGTATTGCACCAGCACTGACGTAGAACCACGCAGTCTTTACGTGAGTGACTCTTGCTAAACAAGGCCTGGACCTCGCTTCGGCACAGGCTGATGAGAAGTCGTTGTGCCACCTAACGAGGTGATTACCAAGCACTAAGGGATTACGCATATTTTCCTGGAACTGAAGATTAATGCTGGAATAGATAAAATTGCTCAACTAGGTGAGAAAGTCCAGAATTCAGAATCCAAGCGATACATGTTGGGTTTTGGCTGAACGACGCCAACAGCCTGACTCTAAACTCAAAAGCTATGTGTAGTACAGAGGACGACAAACAAATGAGTTAGGGTCTACAGAATTCAAGGTAAATTGTCACAAAACTAGAGCTCTTTAGCATGAATGAACAACCAAATTTTAAATCACATACACACAGAGTGCCATTCAGCTTCAAGAATGAACCAGCTGGTGTTTTGAACCTACTTCTGAGCTTGCTGGCTGTGTGATCTTGGGCAAGTAACAAACTCTGTCAAACTCTGTCAAATCGAAAGAACACCACCCACTTAAACATATCTGGCGCTACTGTCAGAATCCCATTGGATGGGGGTAAGAGTGCTCTGAACACAGAAACACCTGCACAAGTGCAGTAAACAGATTTCATAAAAGTGGTCCCTTTACAAAGCCTCCCCCGCCCCCAACCCACGGGAGACCTGGATGGAGTTCCAAGCTCCTGGCTATGGTCTGCCCAACCCCAGCTGTTGCGGGGCAGTTGGGGAGTGAACCAGCAGAGAGAAGATCTCTGTCTCTCTGTCTCTTTCTCCCTGCATCTCAGTCTCTCTGCTTTTCAATAAAAAAAAAAAAACTTTAAAATGATCAGAGAATAAACCCAAAACTGCTCTGCAAATAAAACTATTATTTAAAAAATTAAGAAAAAATAAAACCATTCATATTTTTCATAGTCTATCATATGATTCTTGGTGTAAAATATACACACTTGTATATACAAAATATTTATATATAAAACTGATATTTTCAGTAAATACAAAATTATATTTAAATATTAGAACTACTACGTTGGTGGGCCTTCCAATTGTTTCACTGTTCATGTTCTGGTAAAACTTCCAGGTTCCTCAAGACCATGACCCAGGGGCAGGCTCATGCAGTTAAACCACAGAGGGAAATGGACAGTGTGCACGCTGGCATCTTACCTTCCCAGGCTTCAGGTCTCAACAACCTTCTAATGCAGGGAAAATCTCATGCCCCAGCTTGAAATAAGACAAAGAGAAGCCAGCATCAGTTCACTTCCTGACAAAAGAAGTTAAGTATTAGAGCTGGGCAAGTCACAGTTGTCACTCTGTACGGTACTTCCAGGTAGAAAACGAAATTCTAGTGAAGAGACCATGGAGTATTTTCACTGCCTTCCAAAGAAGACGGTAGATGATAAAGACAGTCGCCAAGGAAGATAACCAAAATTCAGAAGCAAATGCATAACCTGATATGATGTCAGCATGCAATAAGAAGAAGAAAGGGAAGGAAATTTGAAGGAGGGTGCACACTGCCTTTCATACGCCCTGGCTTCCTAGGACAGCTGTGAGCTACCCGGACTTAGTTCTGCCGGGTGTTTCCATTCTGGGACAAGTGACACAGACAGTAAGGCAAAGTCAGGTAGGAGAGAGAGCAGTATGTGTCCACTGCTGCTACCACATGCCCCTGTGTACGACACACACAGTGATCTGGCACAATGTGAGCGCTTCAGATTGATCCTCTTCAGATTGACGGACTGGGTGTTCCTGCTGAGGACACCAACGAGGAGTCTGTATCAGAAGTCAGATCAGCGAAACGAAGTGTTAACAAAACGCACAGCTAAAGGGAGCACTTGTTTTCTATTATAAGCTCCGAGGCTGTTATTTCCATTCCGTGATCTTCTGTTCTGAAGATCCATCTAATTCCCAAGCCTAACACGGTACAGTGTCAAAAGTCGGAGAGGACTGTGTCCTGGTTAATATCATGGGGCATCTTGAACTTTTTTCTTTGAACAACAAACTTCTATGAAATTTAAAGGTGAGAAAGAAATCTTATCTAAAAAGAGTGCCAAGAATCAGACTTTTTAACCAACTAAACTTAAGAAAACCTTAAGATGTTCTGTGCTTGGACAGCAGCTGGTGCAGTGAAGTCCAGCAACTTCTGAAAGACAAAAACACAGTCCACAGGTAGATGCGACGCCAACCACAGAGCACAGGGAATGCTGGCTTTCTCCCACTCGCCAATTACAAGGAGCCCTCAGCCTTAATCATTCATTCATGATGTTCATGCTCCTGACCTGCTTCATCAAGCCACTTTCAGCCTGTATCACCTGACACACGACAGTTTCCACCTGGACAACAGAGGCACTGCTCCTGAGGGAAGGGGACAGAGTTGGGTCGCAGCCAAGGCCGTGGCGACCCTGGCTGGTCTGAGCTCCTTGTTGTGTGGGCAGGTTCTGCCTGGGAAGGACCCTGTGGGAGGGTCCAACTCACCCAGGGCTTGCTAAGTCACTCTGGACAACTAGTCCAGCACGCAGGCACAGCACTGCCACGCTGAACTTCCTGCTGTTGCAACATCCCGCCTGCACACTGTGCGGTGACGCTCAGGACGGGGCGAGATGCAGGGAGAAGGGAGGCAGCAGTACAGGCCTCCCCCCGCTGGCGGCACAAGAGATGAAGACAGGCCCCTCCCTGACCCCCGCTCCGGGAACCTAGTAACTTCCAGTTGAAATGTTGAAAGACTGGGGGCTGGCTGACCTTGCATCTAAGTTGGCCAGGGAGCCAAGGCCTGGGAAGGGCTGAGGCCTGGATTGTTGTGCAGTGAAAGACTTTGAGGCATCACCAGCTGTCCTGTGAAATGCACCTTTCTGGGTGGTCTGACTCTGGGTGCAGGGGCCTGCTCTTTTCATTGTCTTTGAACTATTTTACAACTCTGTGAACTGTAGAAAACTTAGAGTCCCGTACATGAATGTCGTCAAAATGTAACAATAGATTGCCCTACAGATATTGCCAGCTTCATACCAATTTATAGCTTCATTTCAACATTATTATTATCTACTTATTTATAAGGATATTTCAAAAGATTTGCAGAAAATTTAAATTATCTTTGAATTCCATCTTCTATGTGCTGGTGAATTCCTGAGTCAGTTGAGGCACCTACTGTTTCCTTCATTACTTTATCCCTTGCTCATTAACTAATCAGCTAAGAAGATTTTTGACATCTGCTCATCTTGTATTTGCATGAAAATCATCATTTTCCCCTTTATAAACATTTACTTTTTCTACAGTTTTGAAGGCCACCCACAGAGATGTCGCGTGGACTCATCCATCAGGGCTAGGTAAAATTGGGCAGCTTAAACCCAGGCCTGATTCCTGGCTCCCAGAGAGACATCACACGTAGCTTAGAACTTAAATCCGAGGGCACTCTGCTTCGCTGGCTTTTCCCCCTCTCTGCTAATTTGCTGTTTCGTCATTGTGACTGGTTCACTGATGACTGATGAGCTGTTTCCCGTAAGAGCAATGCTGAGCACTTTGGCCTTATAGTCTAACCGTCTCGTGACCTCTGAGAGGGATGACCAAAATCTGTTCTCTGCTGGGCCAGAGACGACAGAGAAGCTGGTTTGTTAGACGTAAAAAAAAAAAGTTTCTATATTTGATTTAAAATTTTATTTGTTCAAGTTGCTTAAAAACGTTATGCCCGCTGGGAAGGAAAACGCCTCTGTGACGCTGGATCAGTGAGACTGTTTCCACGCCAAACCTGTGCATTTGAAGCTAGAGCTCTCCAGTTCTGAGACTGGAAAGGCCTTGCCTCTCACTACATGAGAGTGAGATGACTCCTTGTTTCAAGAAGATATATTAATAAATTAGGATATGAATGTGAAGCTTCTCAAAGGGGCTCTGTTCTGACAAACAGAGATAAATAAGCTATTATATAAATTAAATGGTCCTAAAGTTCCAAGAATAACTAAACTTCTAATGCTTTAAATATGCTCAACTTAAAATTCTTCTCACCAAGGCTAGAAACATTTTAAGAATCCAAGTTCACTTTAATAAGAGTAAGACTTTGGTAAACAGGAGTAGCTTAATAATTTTGGTTTATAAATGTAGGTATATTTTTATATTTTTATCTCATTTATATTAAGTATGGCCCTAACATATATTTATTTCCATTTGGATTTGTTTTTCCTAAACTCACATAGATTTACTGATCAAATAAGCTAATATTATTTTTACGTCTTAATAAAAATTATGAAAAGCATAAAACTGTTCAACAAAATTAAATCATTCTGACAAACATTTTATTTCAATCATAATTATTTTCTAGTTTTTATGCTATAAAGCATAAAAAACAGGTTAATGCCATGGTAACTTAATATGTTGGAATGATACCAAATTGAATATCCTTAGATATTTAATTATTAAATTTTATGTTTAGATATAATCAGACATTAAAATTAAGACAGAATACTGATATATTAATCACTAAGTATAATTTTATGTTTATACTTTAGCTTCTTATGTAAGTTCATTGTTTTGAATATAATGAAAATAACTGCTTTTGCCACTTCAAGAAGTTATATAAATGATCTGCATGGCAATCAAAGTTGTAATGTATGTGTTCGTGACTTCTGCATACAGCCACTGACCTGCTTGCGTACACTACATCTCACAATTTCCACCTCTTCCCAGTTTTCTCTGTGAACTGTGAGTTAGTTACTTGGTTGAAAGTTATTAATGGGGCTCACACTGTGGTGTAGCAGGTAAAGCCACCGCCTGCAGTGCCGGTATCCCACATTGGTGCCGGTTCGAGACCTAGCTGCTCCACTTCCTATCCAGCTCTCTGCTTTTCTACTGAAAGCAGTAGAAGATGGCCCAAGTCCTTGGGCCTCTGCACCCATGTGGGAGACCTGGAGGAAGTGCTTGGTTCCTGGCTTCCGATCAGTGCAGCCTGGCTGTTGCAACCATCTGGGGAGTGAACCAGCAAATGAAAGATCTCTCTCTCTCTGCCTTTGCCTCTCTGTAACTCTGCCTTTCAAATAAATACATATTTTTTTAAAAAAAGAAAGTTATAATTGATGAATGACAGGATACTAAGAACAATTGTGACAGAGAAACACAAATGCATATTATTTTTCAAGGAAAAAGCAGCATTGTTTGAAAGCAGCAATTCTAAGCCTTTTTGGCTCCCTAACCAAAGGACTCAAGGACTCACTGAGGCCCCCAGAGAGTTTTTGTTTATATGGGTTAGAAGTATTGGTGTTCAGGGCTTTTGTTGTGGTAATGGGTTAAGCTGCTGCCTGCAAGGCTAGCATACTATATGGGTGCCAGTTTGTGTCCCAGTTGCTCCACTTCTGATCCAGCTCCCTGCTAGTGTACATAGGAGGGCAGTGGAAGATGGTCTAAGTGCTTGGGCCCCTGCACCCACATGGGAGACCTGGAGGAAGCTCCTGGCTCCTGACTTGGGCCTAGCTGAGCCTCAGCTGTTGTGGCCATTTGGGGAGTTAACCAGAAGATGGAAGATATCTCTCTTTCTAACTCTGCCTTTCAAGTCAATGAATAAATCTTAAAACAAAATAAGTAAACAAAAAAACTCAAAAAACTACTGGTGCTCACTGTACTGGAAACTAAAGCATTATTAATCATACTCCTTAGTTCAAGACCATTTAGCTGTCTTTCTCTTTTGTATTTAGTTAGGGGTCCCCTTAGTTCCCCCACTACTCCTTCCCTCTCCACCACAGGAAACCACACTCAGTGTGTTTGGGGTACAGTCAGTTGCAATATCCATGGGCTCTGCACCCATGGATTCAACCAACTGTGGACTGAAAATATTCAGAAGAAAAGTGTGTCTCTATTGAATATGTACAGTTTTTTTAAACAAACATGATTACTTGAATGATACAGTATACACTACTTATGTAGCATTGCTACCGTGTTCAGTACTGTAAGTAATCGAGGGATGATTCCCCACCCCCACCGGTACCCTCTGTTCAGGCTCGGCCGCCACAAGCGAGAGAGTTAAAGGACACCTTTTCCTCGCATCTGTGGGGAAAACCTCAGCAGCAGACAGCAAATGCTTTAGGCCTGTCAAAAGGTGCCAAGAAACATAATTCTGAAATAGTTATTCACCTGAAAATAAGAATGATGAACACATAGCAGGTTATAAATAACATCTCAGTGTTATTAGAACACGGCTTTGACCTGGTAGGCACTCCTGGGAAAGGACCAGGGATAACTGCAGGAAGGTCTGTTCACTCCAGAATGGGAGAGGCACAGGGCAGGAAGGCTCTGCCGTGTAAATGCCACCCCACGTCCCTCAGTGTCTGAGTCTGTAAGGGCCTGCCTTCTCAGTCCGATGGATGTCCTCAGGTACAGCAGGTACTGGTGACCTCCTGCCCATCTACTGAGAAACCAGTGACTGAGGGCCTCACCAGGGTATTTGTCAGTGCATTATTATATCTTGGATTATGTATGGAAAAGAAAAACTAAAACAGAAACAGGAGCCCACTAAGGTTCTTCACAATGTTACTTCCCATGTTTTTTTTTTTTTTTTTTTTTTTTGACAGGCAGAGTGGACAGTGAGAGAGAGAGACAGAGAGAAAGGTCTTCCTTTGCCATTGGTTCACCCTCCAATGGCCGCTGCGGCCAGCGCACCGTGCTGATCCGATGGCAGGAGCCAGGTGCTTCTCCTGGTCTCCCATGGGGTGCAGGGCCCAAGCACTTGGGCCATCCTCCACTGCACTCCCGGGCCACAGCAGAGAGCTGGACTGGAAGAGGGGCAACCGGGACAGAATCCGGTGCCCCGACTGGGACTAGAACCCGGTGTGCCGGCGCCGCAAGGCGGAGGATTAGCCTAGTGAGCCGCGGCGCCGGCCCCCATGCTGTTTTAAATGCTGCTGGCACGAGGGAACAGGTACCTGGGAGCACCTAAAGATCCTGTCTTAACCCACGCCCAGCCACCTGCTGCCTTTCCAGGGATGTCAGCCAGAAGCTGAACAGGAAGGAGGGAGCTAGGTCATTTTTTTTTTTTAATTTTACCTCTCCAAATTGAATCTTGAATATACAAAAAATAAAATAAAAAACTCAGGATTTCTTTATACCTAGAAAGAACTCCCAGGAAAATAAAACACAATTTTAGAAATCTTTTCCTTATGTAGGGATGGGAAGAATAATTAGAATACTAACACCCTGAACAATAAAGAAGTCCATCATATATTTTCAATCTCAGGGCAAATGCAGATCAAAACTCTTATGAATTACTTATGAAATGTATTCCAAGAGACTTTTACACTTCACCATGTTGATATTATTGGCTACAGAAATACATGAACACAGCCACTGAGCACCTGTTTTTGACACAGCTTTGTTTTAACCAGAAGGCTCTGCTCCAGGCTAAAGCCAGGGTTTCTGCTCTTGACCACAAAGATGGGTCCCAGAGCCTCCTGGGAAGGGAGCGTTTGCACAACTTCCATAGGAGACCGAGGGGCTGCGTCAGGATTTCCAGACTCTTTACGGTTCAGAAGCAGACAGACTCAGGAGAGCAGACTGGCAGCCCGAGGTCCAGACGAATTCATCGCCTGACTGAACTGATCAGGGAAAATGTATTGTGGATATCTGCTTAGAATACTGCTAGTATTTTAATCATCTACTTTTCTGATATTAAAAAACCTTTGTTGTTCTTCTAAAACTTTCACTGGAATTTAGCAAACACTGCTTTTGTATACTGAAACAACACATTTTGAAATTTCTGATGCTCATTGAATAGCTGCGAGCCCTAAATTCAGAAACTCTAAGTCTCCTTTTCTTAACAATACAGTTCTTCGCTTATGTCTAGTGAGACACTGCTCTCCTTTTCATTAAGACAGAGCTGGGAGAATCATTTGGGCAAGCAAGGCCTTTCTAGACTGTTATAGCTGAGAGAATGGTTCTCTCTGAATTGGGTAAGATAGGCTGGTTTGACAGAACCAAGGTTGATGTTTCTGGCGGATCTAGTGCGTGCAAAGGGCATGTGGTGAACTGGCCTGGCACCAGGCTGACAGGCCTCAGGTTCACAGAGGGGTGAGGCAGTAACCTGCTGGAGGGCCAGCGACCACGGAGCACTGGCCATTTCTAGACCAGAGGAACTCAGCCAAATCTGTCGGTACTGCGGGTGAAGTCTGGAGGAGTTAGTTTGGTAGGTTTGGTTTCCTAGCCTTAGAACAACAAATCATCGAGGCTTTTAAAATTCCACTTCACTCATTAAGAAAATGTTCAGGCAGAAGGTAATTTTGTAACCTTCATGGATATTCAATACCAAATAGCTGGAATTTGCAGAAGCAAAATATCACTCCTATGTATTTAACCTATGTATTTAAATATCACTCCTCCTATATAGCTTCCTACGGCTGTACCAGCAGTTTTACAGTAATGGATAGCCTTGGAGCCTATTATAATTACAAGCAAAGATACTGTCATAAATTAATTCTGAAAGACTTTGAAATGGGCAAAAATGTGTTTAAAAACATTACTGGGGTCCTGTCCAATGCACCCCTAAGGATGATTTTATATGGGAAACCATCTTTCCTTATCTTTGAGCTATATTATAACTGTGAATTGTATGAAAACTTACAGTAATCAAAATGATTCTTTCCCACAGAAATACAAGTAAGTTTTACCTGGTGGAATTAT
Organism: Oryctolagus cuniculus; assembly: GCF_051225735.1. NCBI lineage: Eukaryota > Metazoa > Chordata > Mammalia > Lagomorpha > Leporidae > Oryctolagus > Oryctolagus cuniculus. Next base: position 106,396,099 of record NC_142878.1, read on the forward strand.
ACTGACAAATAGGTAGTGAGTTGTGCATCTATTTGTAAAATATTTTCAGCATTCTTGTCTATATTTCTGTCTGTTGCCTGAATTATCCTTTGAATCGATGGGTAACATCTTACTGGTTCCCTCACTAATTAAGAAGTTACATAAAATCTTTTACAGGTTAACTTATATTTGAAAGAGATCATGCTTTTATCTTTTTAAAAAAAATTATCTAATGCCTACGAGACTGACCCCGTGCTCCAGAGCCTGGGAAGATTCTTACTTCGCAGGTGGGCTGCCAGAGCGCAGGGGAACGGCAACTACTGCATCGTGCTGGGGATCTTTGGGGACCCTGTCGGTTGCCAGGGCGCCTTATACCACCTCGCCACCGACTTTCAGACAATAACCTGCAGACACATTTTCAGGAACACACTATGCACGAAAAATGAAGGTCAGACAAAAGTCATGATAAAATTGTTACCCTGCATCAGGTATTTGTATCAGTAAAGACTCATACTTTTTTGGGGCCGGTGATGTGGCACAGAGGATGAAGCCGCCGCCTACAGTGCCAGCATCCCGTATGGGCACCGGTTCAAGTCCTGGCTGCTCCTTTTCCGATCCAGCTCTCTGCTGTGGCCTGGGAAAGCAGTAGAAGATGGCCCAAGTGCTCGGGCCCCTGCACTCGCAAGGGAAGACCTGGAGGAAGCTCCTGGCTCCTGGATTTGGATCGGCACAGCTCCGGACATTGCGGCCAACTGGGGAGCGAGCCAGCAGATGGAAGACCTCTCTCTGCCTCTCCTTCTCTCTCTGTGTAACTCTGACTTTCAAATAAATAAATAAATCTTTAAAAAATGATTCATACTTTTGAGTTTCTTCCATCTACCATGCTACTTTTAATGACCAAACATATAAAATTAAAAATGCAGTTTTCTTTCAGAACAACATTCCATAGGTCCATTTCTGCAATTGTATAGTACACTGTGAAAAGAGAAAAATCTCAACAAGAATTTTAAAATAGGATATCAAGTTTAAAGCAACTGAAATTAGTTTATTTTACAAAGAACTAAATATATGTTAGTAAAGATCCAGACTTAACGGTAGCTTTGATGAAGTATAGGTGAAGTACTTCCTACTCACTCGACAGAGCCACAGATTCTGCTCCTCTCTCAGTTCTCTGTCACAAAGTTAAAAGCTCAGCATCTCCGGGAAAAGTGAGACGTTAAGCTACGTGACATTAAACCCCAGTGTGAACGCAGATTTTCAGAAAGGATGTGCAGTGTGACCGGCAACAACCACCTTTTTTCTTAGGCAGTCATCAGCGTATGTGTGCCTGAGACAAGAACTGATGAGTATCAGGTGACGGACATGCCAGTTGCCCTGATCTGACCATTACATGTTGTACATATGTACTGAAATGTTGCACTGTGCCCCACAAATATGTACAGTTACTATGTTGTCAATTAAAGATAAAAATAATTCTTTAACAGGTACCAACAACTTTCAAAGAAACTTGTTTTACTTACAAAAACAAAACAAAAACAAAGTGAGTCCCCCCATTATGAGCATGTGTTCTCAAGGCTTGGGTACACAAAGGCAGGCAAACATGTACAGCAGGAAGGGCCAATGGCCTGAAGAAGTTACCCACACTCGGAGTCTCGCATCTACCTGGTAAGGACCTCAGGATGATCCCTGACATATCAGTGTACTCAACAGTGACAAAATAAACTTGAATATGAGCTGCTTGCTGCTTTCCTGATTTTATGAATGAATGAAAAAAAGAGAAAACAAATTTTGGCATGGCCAGCGCTGTGGCGCAGCAGGTTACTGCCCTGGCCCAAAGTGCTGGCATCCCATATGGGTGCTGGTTCGAGACCCAGCTGCTCCACTTCTGATCCAGCTCTCTGCTGGGGCCTGGGAAAGCAGTGGAAGATGGTCCAAGTCCTTGGGCCCCTGCACCCACGTGGGAGACCTGGAAGAAGCTCCTGGCTCCTGGCTTCGGATCAGCACAGCTCCGGCTGTTGCGGTCAACTGAAGAGTGAAGACCTCTCTCTCTCTACCTCTCCTCTCTCTGTGTAAATAAATAAATCTTTAAAAATTTTTTTTTGGCATACTAAACAAATTATTTATACGTTTTTGAAATTTATTTGTGAAAGTGGAATAAATTATGCATGTGCATATGTCTAATTTGCTATACAGTAATAATGTACGTAGAAATCTATGAAGACATATAGTAAATACTCAGCTTTCTGAAATGCTTTATTTATTTATTTTTTATTTATTTATTTTTTTTTACAGGCAGAGTGGACAATGAGAGAGAGAGAGAGACAGAGAAAGGTCTTCCTTGTCCGTTGGTTCACCCCCGCAGTGGCCACTGCCAGGAGCCAGGTGCTTCTCCTGGTCTCCCACGCAGGTGCAGGGCCCAAGCATTTGGGCCATCCTCCACTGCACTCTCGGGCCACAGCAGAGAGCTGGACTGGAAGAGGGGCAACCGGGACAGAATCCGGCGCCTTGACCGGGACTAGAACCCATTGTGCCGGTGCCGCAGGCAGAGGATTAGCCTTTTGAGCCGCGGTGCCAGCCCATGAAATTCTTTTAAAAAGTTGTAGTCACACAGGAGTAATGGTGTGGTACAGCAGGTTAAGCTGCTGCTTGGAAGGCCCGTGTCTCGTATCAGAATGCCTGGTTCAGGTCCTGCTACTGCGCCTGGAAGCCAGCAGATGATGGCTGAAGTGCTTGAGTCCCTGCCACCCACGTGGGAGACCTGGATAGAGCTCTGGGTTCCTGCCTGTGGCGTGGCTCAGCCCTGGCTGTTGGGGGCATTTGGGGGGTGAACCAACCAGACAGAAAATCTCTCCACCCTTGCCCCATCTTCTCTCCCTACTCCTGTTTCTCTGTCCCTCTGCCTTTCAAATAAATAATAATCATTCAAAGTTTCACATATAAAAGTATCTTAGAGAGTTTGCAAAAAGCTAAATATGTAAAGCCTATGCTGTAATTTCGTCCTGTTAACATTCTCAGATGAAGTTCAGAAACGATAGCATGTTTTTATCCCAAACTATGAATCACAGAGAATTCTTAAAACTGCAACCTAAATCCCTGCTGGAAATGCTGACACCTGAATGCTGACAGCAGCCCCCTCAACATGGCCATGGTCAGACAGCAACACCCGTGCCTGCGTCTGTGCCGACATCAGCAAAGCTTGGCTCTAAATTTAACGGATTTTGACCCTTGGTGTTTTTTGTTTTTCCTTCTTTTTTGTAGTTGAGCTGTTTTAATGACATTTATTTGAATACATAAGTTTGGAGAGAAAACACACAAACAGTTCTATCTTGGTGCCACTTTGAAATAGTATTTGTTAAGATCAAAATAGCTAAAATGGAAATCTGGTTTAAAAGATTACATTTTATTGAAAAGGTTGGTATTTTTTGTTCAAATCATGATTGAATGAGATCAAACCAATAAAACATTGTCCCCTCCCCCCAAAAAGAGCCAACAAATTGACATTGACTGTTAACCAAATTATGATAGAATTCATGCTCTGGGTATGACGTTCAGCTGAACTCATGTAAGAGGTCAATAAATCTGAATATAGTGCATTTTAATCACTAATTTTTTGTGTGTCAAAATAAACTTACTAAATTCTACTTCATCACATATTGTCCTTGCTTCCTCTAAGTGGGATCAGAAATGCATACTATGAAAAAACTACACATGGATTCTAAACTCACCATTTAATCCATTTTTCTATGACCCTTTAGGTACAGTTGTAAATGGTGGTCCTCAAAGATTCTTACTAACTTTTACTGACACAAAACACCACAAGCAAAGAGCACAGCAGAACTGCAGTGTAAGTGGTAACGCAGGATCTTTCCTGAAATGAGCTTACAAATCTCACAGCTACCGTGTGCAAGACTCTGAGAATCCCTGTACTGACCAGCCAACTAATCTGTAATTTCCCCCTGAGAAACCTTTGTGGGTATCTGCAAAGATACCTGATTTTTGTTGACAGTGTTTACTGTCACTCACCTGCTAATCCTGTAACATGTCCAGAATGTATACATAAGAAAACATTCTGCTTCCAAAGGGTCTTGTTTTTGGACAAGAACCAACTATTTGGAAGTTTTGAAAAAAAGTTAGTCTCAGAGTAAAATTAAACTGAAAAAAAAAAAGTATCTCAAGAAATTTTTACAAAGAACCTAAGAAACAGCTTTTTCTAAAAGGTCTAGACTCCCAAGGATAGTAAAAGGGAAGACAGAGACTGCCGAAACCAGAAATGGGGGAAGTGCACTGGAAAATACTGGATTCATTAAGAAACAGATGAAATCTTTTCTTGGGGGGTTATTTCTCACTGACATTAACCTGGTGTAATCGATGCAGCGAGTCAGCAGAGCATGAGGAAGGCTGCACTCGATCTGCAGGTCAGGCACAACCTAGCATACTGCCAAGCAAAAGGACAGCACGTTTCAGGGCTTTCTCTGGCTTTTTTTTTTTTTTTTTTTTTTTGACAGGCAGAGTGGACAGTGAGAGAGAGACAGAGAGAAAGGTCTTCCTTTGCCGTTGGTTCACCCTCCAGTGGCCGCCGCGGCCAGCGCGCTGCAGCCAGCGCACTGCGCTGATCCGATGGCAGGAGCCAGGTGCTTCTCCTGGTCTCCCAAGGGGTGCAGGGCTCAAGCACTTGGGCCATCCTCCACTGCCCTCCCGGGCCACAGCAGAGAGCTGGCCTGGAAGAGGGGCAACCAGGACAGAATCCGGCGCCCCGACCTGGACTAGAACCCGGTGTGCTGGCGCCGCAAGGCGGAGGATTAGCCTAGTGAGCCGCGGCGCCGGCCTTCTCTGGCATTTTTAGCTCACTCTTCAGTTTTCTGTTTCCATGACTCCCAGAGGCCCTCTTCAAAGGCACACAGGGCATTCTCGTGCAGAGAGATTCAGCTCAGGTCTCACGTTCTAGATTACTCCTCCACTGGAGACTTCACTCAGCTCCAGTAAACCGATTTCTACTCCTCAGTCATACTTACAACCTTCCAAGGATCATTTGCATGTAAGAGAGAACTTTGGGCCGGCACTGTGGTGCAGTGGGTTAAAGCCCTGGCCTGAAGCACAGGCATCCCATATGGGCATCAGTTCGAGTCCTGGCTGCTCCACTTCTGATCCAATTCCCTGCTAATGCACCTTGTAAAGCAGTGGAAGGTGGCCCAAGTCCTTGGGCCCCTGAACCCACACGGGAGACCAGGAAGATGCTCCTGGCTTTGGATTGGCTCAGCTACGGCCATTGTGGCCATTTGTGGAACAAACCAGTTGATAGAAGACCTCTCACTCTCTGTCTGTCTTTGCCTTTCTCTGTAACTTTGTCTTTCAAATAAATAAACTAAATCCAAGAGAGCGAGAGAGTGCAAACCTCACAAGTTGACAGAAAATAATCAAGTTATAGGAAACAAGCTTACACTTGAGTAATGATGACAGGCTACAGTGACATTTCTCCAACTAAAGGGATAAAGTTGAACAATTACCAAAGAATTTTGAGAGCCTCAAGGTAGACTACATAACCAAGGCTCTTCTCTATTTAGATTGTTGTTTGAAAAGAAGGAATTTTTCATATTCTTTTTTTTTTTAAGATTTACTTATTTACTTGAAAGAGTGAGAGAGAGAGAGAGAGAGAGAGAGAGAGAGGTGTCTTCCATCCATTGGTTCACTCCCCAATTGGCTGCAACAGCCGGAGCCGCGCCAATCGGAAGCAAGAAGCCAGGAGCCTCCTCCAGGTCTCCTACGTGGGTGCAGGGGCCCAAGGACTTGGGGCCATCCTCTGCAGCTTTCCCAGGCCACAGCAGAGAGCTGGATCGGAAGTGGAGCAGCTGGGACTTGAACCGGCACCCATGTAGGATACCGGCACTGTAGGCGGCAACTTTACCCTGAATTTTTCATATTCTAACTGAAGTTCCCTTACATTCATGCTTTAATTTTTACCAATGCTACACATGATCATTTAATATGTGTATTTCAGACAATAATTCCCTTTATATTTAGTAAACGAATAAAAATCTGGCAGAAACTGCCAGCTGACCCCTCCCCCACCCACTCACAGAAGGCTTAGCCAGGTCCATGGCTGCCTGAAATGAGCACGCACTTCTTCGTCCACGCACAGTGAGGTACAGTCATGTAACCTGGTTCCAACCAGTCGGTTGTGAGGAAAGTCACAGGTTCAACTTCCAACTTCCAGAAAACGTCCTTAAAAGTAGAAGTGTCTCCTTTTCCTCCTTCACACCACTTGGAAAAGTGTAACCTACAGAATTCTAAAGCAGTATGTAAGATCCATCCAAAGCGGCGGAGACTGGTTGGGAAGAAGCCAGGAAATAAGCGCTCTGGGGCTACCCAAGGAGGCTGGCGTGCTGGAGCTCAGGGCACACCATGAGGTTGTGGTTCCTGAAGGCTGAGGCTCACGCTGACTCACAGGAACCAGGCCTCTTGTGCCTTCCTGTGAAGGGACAGGGAGCGGAGGAACGGAGAAAGCCATCAGCGTGCCAGACCAGAGGGGAGCCGGAACCACAGAGCCCTGCACACGAGGCTGCAGGAGACAGCCTTCAGCTCTCCCTGACACAACTGCAGAGGCCCAGCAAGGGGCAGGAAGATGCTCAGCTATGAAGCAGAGACCCAAACAAATGAGGCCAGGGATGACAGAGCAGAATGGCAATACTGTCTATCCGGACAGGGTAGACATTACACAACTTACAAACACTGGAAGAGACGGGGGAAACAAGGTGGGAAGCAGAGTGACAACTGAAGGCTGACGCAGACACTGGCGGGCAATTCCAGGGTGGAACTTAACAGAAAGTCAAGCAGGAGGTGGAAAAGCACATTAGTGACTTCTAGAGCATTATGATAAAGAATCCTGCCCTTTTCCATCATCATTCCTGGCTGGGAACTCAGGTGCCGTATAAAGAAGTGTGAAAGCCAAGGATGCCAATAACAAAAAGCACCAAGCAGAACCAAGACCAAATGCAGCCACGTCATAAAGGGAAAAGGCTTCCCAGAGAGGCTTAGAACGCAAATGCCAACTCGCTGCCGCAGTCATGACATCCACTTAGAAAAAGTGCTTTCCACCGGTAGGAGTGTCGCACTGGGAAAAGATTAAGATCAGGAGTCATGTTCCTATTGTCAGACAAGGTAGGATTCAGGTCAAAAGCATTCAAGCAGACAAAGCAAGTTACTTCACAGAAGATATGACAGTTATTGGTATCTTCACAGCAAATAATACCATAGCAACAATCAGGACAAAGAAAAAGAGAAACACAGAGTGAATCGTATTACCAAAGAAACCGCACACCTGACCTCCAAAGCCTGCTCAAATCCCAAAGAATCCTCGGGCACCTGAATCTCAGCAGTGAGCGATGAAGGCATCAGTTCCCAACACGGGCCTGCTTTCCAACAACTGCTTCCGCTGCGGCCTAGGAGAACACCCAACAGGAGGGAGCCAGGGGTGCAGCTGGCAATGCACTTGAACCAGAATGGCTCACCAGCGGATTTACTTCCCTTCAGAACAGGAGGAACTCGCAAGTTTTCTTAAGGAGAGCCCAATCATGACTGTAGACCACTGACTAATTCGATGTTTCCTGTCTTCTTCCAAACTTCATTAGAATTGTCCCATTCCTATCCTGCCACTGTTTCCTAAGTGGCATTATGTGTGCATCCTTCCAAAATTCTCAGGTTGAAATCCTAATGTCCAGTGTATAAGGAGGTGAGGCTTCTGGGAGGTGACCAGGCCAGAGGGAGATGCTCTCATGGTGGGATTAGCTTTCCAAATGTGAAACACCAGAGCTCATTCTGGGACCCCCCCTATTCCCTCTCAGCCATGGAAACAGACAGCAAGGAGGCACGCATCTGCTAACCAGGAAGAGGGCCCACCAGGAACCCCGCCAACCAGCACCTTCATCTTGGCTTCCCAGCCTTCAGAACTGTGAAAAACTAACTCTGATGTTCAGGTCACCCAGTCTGGATTCTGTTACGTTAGCCCCATCAGGATATATGGGTTGAGTTTGGGGGTGGAGAATAACTTCTAATTTATTGGCTGCTGAACTTCAAACTGGATGGGGTTTAGGTGAGAAGAGGGGTCTGAATATGCACCTGGAGAGCCTGTGGGAGACGAGGCTATTTTGTTTCCCAAAAGCCAATTTCCCCCTCTCCTAAGCAATGGAATCCACTGGAAATGACTGCTTCAGAACTAACCACCACTGTAGAGTCGGGACACATAGATTATCAGCCGCCAATTATAAGGGCTGTTCAAAACACCCTAAGCCTATTGCCAGCAGGGAGCCCTCAGGCTTGAAAGACCTTGGTAAAGTTGCCAAGGCACAGCATCCATGGCACTCATACACTATCCAGGTGCTTCAACAGCAGGAAGACACGCACGGATGTACACTGTGGATGCCACACAGGGAAGGTGTTTGAGTGGCCAGGATAATATAGTCAGGTTGCTAGCATTCTCAAATAAAATGTATCCTCTACACCTGACATTCATCTTGACGTTATCTTGGATAATAAGGCAATGTGAACCAAACAAGCTATGTGGTGATTTCTGAAGACAGCAGTTCTACGTCTATAGCAGGCACCCGAGAGGGTACTAGCCTCTGAGAGGCTGACTCAACACAACTAGGCACTTGTGACATCGTCTGCTCCTCCCAGGATGCATGAGCAGGAGGCTGGATGGATGAAGAGGAGCCTCGAGCTTTGACTGCAGCTTCCTTCAGGATTCTCTCCCGTCGACTTCCATGGGCAGCATAAACAGAAACTTGGGTAGCCTTCTTTTCAGTTTCACTCTATGTTTATCTGATTAGCGTCCGTCCTCAGATCCCATAAAAATGGGCAACTCACCCAGTGATACTCCCTTCTTCCAAGTGCCAATTCCCTCTTTGATTCTGCCTACTCTTAGTCACTCCCCAGTAACTTCAGATCCTATTATAAGTCTTTGTAGGATTTACAATTGCATCTGTAAATGAGAGCTATGGTATGAGCTACACTAGCTTTACATGAACCAAGTGGTTTCTATCAGAACTTACACTGATGATGCCCAAGTATTAAAGGACCTTACAGGATTTGAAATCTATAAGCCTTATTTAAGACTGAAGTAGGAGACTGCTGGATTGGCCACAAGAGTCATATTCCTGAAAATCCAGGCCTAGAAGAAGGCCACTCAAAGAAAAGCCAGTCACACACTGTAGTACCATGTCTAGATTGTGTATTAAGTGTAAGTGGGAAACAGATTGATCTACAGTACTTAGAACTGAATGAAACAAGATTATTTAATGAAAACGACTCACAAGGTTGGTGAATCAGAGCTGAGCAAAGTTCCTCTAATAATGGAGCTAGGGGCCCTCTGCCATGTGTTTGCCCTGTGTGCACGCTGGTATTGAGTCACCTCTCAGGTTTATTCCCTAAATAAACCCGTTATAGCTGTGAGTTCATGTCTTGCTTTGTCCTGCTCTTTCCTTACAGACTTTACCAAGACGCCTTTCTACACATCCTCCACCCACCTTACCAGGGTCCGCGAGGCCTTCTGCACCTCTCCCAACAAGCAGCTTAGGAAGGGGCTGTGCCCCCGCCAACTGGAATGAAGACTGGGTTCAAACCCCCACCCTCTGTCCACCCAGGTTATACCCCCACTTCCCTTCTGCCCTAAGCTAAAGTGTTTTCTATATAAAAAAATTAAGGGATACTAGCTAAATATTTTTTTACAAAAAGATCAATCCATTTATTTGAAAGGCAGTCACAGAGGTAGAGGGATAGATGAAGAAACAGATTTCTATTTGCTGATTTACTCTTCAAAAGGCTGCAAGCCAGGAGCTTGGAGCTCCATCCAGGTTTTCCATGTAGGTGGCAGGGGCACAAGCACTCAGGCCATCCTCTGCTGCTCTCCCAGGTGCATTAGCAGGGAGCTGGACTAGAAGTGGAGCAGCTGGGACTTGAACTGGTACTCATATGGGAAGCTAGCCTAACAGGTGGTAGCCTAACCCACTGTGCCACAACACCGGCCCCAGCTGAGTATTTATTAGTACATATAAAGAAAGACTCTAAGAACTTATTGAGCAGCAAGGGAAATCCAAGGGAGAGAAAGGCACTCAGGGAAGTAGCAGCAACGCCCACCTAAGCACTGTCAGGCAGAAAGGGAGTTGTAGCTGGAGGACTGCAATTATTATAGTCCTAGGCAAGATTACTTGCGTCACAGAAATTAATGCATCAATTCAGTTACACATAGATGTATACTGAAATTATGTATTTTATTATGTTCTCTGTACTCACTAAGTAACGTTATACTCAGAAACTTGACTTTCCACGCATATCAAGTCTACAGAGAAAAAAGAGAGTGCCTGGCACACACTAATGCAGTCTACGGAGGTTATAGCTTTTATGAATGAATAAACTGGAATATGTTTTAGACATTAGTCTCAGGAAGCCTAGTCGATGCACGTCAGCCGAGATTTGCGATCCCCTCACGATGAGCTTAACTACACTCCTAATCACCTCAGCTGAGGGGAGAACTCAGCTTGTGCTGACACTACAGTCGGCCTTCCAGGAGGCCCTTTATCCCTCAGCTGGGCTAAGTCACTGAGCAGTTACACATGTTTTAACTGTAAGGGGTTAAACTCAAGTCATCATATTATTAAACTGGCTTCATGTTCATAGATCAGGTGTGCTTAATCACATAAAACGCTGTGGAACAGACAGATCCCACCGCAGAAGAGCGGCTGTTGAAAGGTCAGGGAGCCAGATGATAGTTTTTGCTGTAACATCTCCCTTAGATGTGGCAAAGAGGAGATGCATTCACAAAACTCCTATTCGTAATATTTTGTTTTTATAGTGATTAGTAACTTGAGTATATCATTTATCTATATAAGCATAGTGCTAGTTCCCAACATTACAGTATTACTACATCTTCATGTAGTCTTGGTGGGAATCAGATAAAATGGTTCTATCAGAATTTAAACCCTAGATCAAACCTTGAATATTTTCTGTGAAATTTCTTATGGGAATTACATCATAAAGATCCATAAATACCAGTATTACACAGTTCTGTTTGACGGTCAGGATTACCTCTATATTTAGAATTTTCAATTAACACATATTGGCTGAGATACTTTGTAAAAAGGATGAGGCAGGTGTAAAACAGAGGAAATTATTTTAAAGGTATTTTAAGGCTTTTTTCCATGAACTTCCCCTATTTGATCTTTTTTCTCAGTTTAATACTCTATTATAATAAAAAAAGTATCTGAGTTTTCGGGAGACCTGAATTGTTATAACCTCAGTAGTAGGAGGAGAATACACAGACCAAATAAGGACAAAAAACAGCTCAGTAACATCTCTGTGCAAAATCCCAAGTAAATTTTTATGAGCTAATCCATCTCCTAATTTTTCCTAATGTGAGAAAATTTTGATATTTTAGTACTAATTCAACTCAATGAATATTCTCAATTCTACTAGGTTGCAAGATATTCTTCACAGACTTTCTTTTTTCTCTCGATCTTGTTTGCTCAATATTAAATATTCTTCCATTTTTAGTGGTAGGAGCTCTAAATTCTTTTCCATTCTGCTTTCTCTTCTAATTTACTCGCTAAACATTTTTTGAGAACTTACTAAGTTCTATAACCTGTGCTAAACAGAGGAGATCCAAGATAAATAAGGAGCTTAGATTTTCATAAATCATTAAGTTCAGTGGAGAGACAAAAGATGAACTATGTGTGGTGCAGTGTGAGCACACAACAGTCCACAGGAGACGACCTACAAACTAGTACCAAGTTCAGCCCTGCTCACAGGACAGTGGGACGTCCCCTGCCCCTCAGGCAGCCCTTCTCCATCTCGGCTCTGCTACTCGGAGCGCGTGACCAGCAGGGCCACTGAGTCAGGATAAGTGATTAAGAGATGCTTTTTCAGGTCTAGAGTTGACTTAGCCTGCATCGCTTTTACCCATATCCACCATCCAGAAAGCAATCACATGGACCCAATCTAACTCCAACGGAGGCTGGGACAAGAAGAGGACCACACAGAGAATGACTGGACCCAAACAGCCTCTGCTGTGTGGCACAGGGGAAAGACAGCTTGAGTTGGATTTCAAGCCACTCAATCTGTTTCTAATGAGAAACCCAAGAGGCTTAACAACAAATGATTACAAACAATGAAAAACCCAACAAATGAGTAGAGGCATTCATTCACTCCACAGATGACTGGGTGCTTATTCTATGCCTGTTGAGATTTATGGAAAATATCAGGAAACAAAGTAAATATTTCTCCCCCTATGCAGCTTAAACTCTAGCTTGTGGAGATAGAAAGTAACAACACGTACGTAAATTATATCTCAGTAGATGGTAAGAGATTTGGAGAAACAAGTGTGATTTTGGAGAAGAGTGGATTTGACTTCAGGCGTGGTCCGCAGGTCTGAGACTGATGGTAAGGAACTGAAGGATGGGAGGGGTTTAGCCAGGAGGGCATCTTGGGAGACGGCACTCAGCTCAGAAGGAAAAGCCAGGGAACAGCAAGGAAAATGGTGTAGCTAAATCCTGAGCAATGGGATGGTAGTAGGATAGGAGATCCAGGTCCCTGCTAATGGCCTGGGAGAAGCAGTGGAAGATGGCCCAAGTGTTTGGGACCCTGCCACTCACATGGGAGAATCAGCAGATGGAAGTGCCCCTCTGCACCACCCCTAACCCCGTAATTCTTACTTACAAATAAATAAGTTAAAAAAAAAACCTGACAAATTTGACTTTAGTAAAATCAGAAAAACTACTGAATAGAAAAATAAACGCCACTGGTTAGGTAAAAAGAAAAATAATAAACCGTAAATAATTATCTGCAATTAATTTCACAAAGACTAATATTTCCAACACAAGTTATAGAAATAAAAAAGGATTAAGAATCCAATTGCTTATAACAGGAATATATGGAAGCAAATACATTATCAAAAATCTTAATTAGTACTTAAATAAAATACACTCAACTTTACTCATAATTAGGAAAATAAAACTAAAAGAACAGTAAAGGGCCGGTGCTGTGGTGTAGCAGGTAAAGCCACCGCCTGCAGTGTTGGCATCCCACATGGGCGCTGGCTTGTGTCCCAGCCACTTCACTTTCAATCCAGCTCTCTGCTATGGCCTGGGAAAGCTATCTTTCAGTTAAAAATGAACTCAGAAGCCATATACTGAGAAAATATCCAGGATATATTGTTAAAGAACAAAAGCACAGAATGGCAGCCTACTGACATGGTCTGACCTGGGCAAACACCACGCAGTGTGCCTGTTGAAGCAACAGCGACTCGGCTCACTAGGGAACATTATCTCATGAAACCACCATCACAAATGCAGTCCCTCACCTGACAAACGTCACTTCTGGCACACGACTGTATGGGATCTAAATTTCTGTAGCCACAGTAAGAAAAAAGTCAAAAGAAACAGGTGAAATTATTTTTGGTGATATATTTAGTTCAATATATCCATAATATTATCATTTCAACATATATTCAACAACAAAAGTTATTAGTGAGGTAGTCTGTTGTTTTTTCGTACTAGCTTTATAGAATCGGAGGATTATTTTATGTTCATTGCACATCTCCAAGTTCCTCAGTGCCACCAGGCTCATTGTAAGCACTCCATAGCCACAGCTGGATACCACACTGTGTATATACCACACCACAAGTGTAGAACGCTTGCCCTTTCATCCATTCAAATATTCACTGAATGACTATTACATGGGAGACACTACTCTAGTACGGAGGGGATGATAAAAACAGTTCTAGTTCCTTGAATTTGCAAACAGTAGCAATCAAGGGTAATCATGAGCCTAGTGCTTTCCTACAGTACACAGGAGGGAAAAACATCAAAGGAGAGTGAGAGAAATATATAGCAAAATGCTTTTTAAATCTCAATTTTGATCTGTGAATGATATGAACATATTACCTATTTCAGAATTTTAACTTTTTAAGAGGAAATCCAAATGGCCAACAGATTGATGAAAAAATATTCAGGATCACTAGCCATCAGGGAAATGCAAATCAAACCACAATGAGGTTTCACCTCAACCGGGTTAGAATGGCTTATATACAGAAATCAACTAACAACAGATGCTGGAGAGGATGTGGGGGGAAAAGGCACACTAATCGCCTGTTGGTGGGAATGCAAACTGGTAAAGTCACTATGGAAGACAGTTTGGAGATTCCTCAGAAATCTGAATATGGCCCTACCACACGACACAGCCATCCCATTTCTCAGAATTTACCCAAAGGAAATTAAACTGGCAAATATATGAGCTATCTGCACCTCAGTGTTTATTGCAGCTCAATTCACAATAGCTAAGACCTGGAATCAACTTAAATACCCATCAACAGAAGACTGGATAAAGAAATTATGGGATATGTACTCCACAGAATACTACACAGCAGTCCAAAAAAAAAAAAAAAATGAAATCCAGTCATTTGGAACAAAATGGAAGAATCTGGAAAATGTCCTGCTGAGTGAAATAAGCCAGTCCCAAAGGGACAAATATCATATGTTCTCCCTGATCTGTGACAACTAACTGAGCACCTAAAATGAAACCTGTAGAAGTGAAACTGACCGTCGAGGAACAGGGTACTATTTTATTCTCTTCAGTACTTTCTTTTTCTACTTAATACCATTGGTTGAACTCTTTAATTAACACACAATTATTCTTTGGTGTTTTTTTTTTTAAAGACTTTTAATTTTTTGAAAAAAGTACCACATAAGATGTAATAGGTTGCAGCAAACCATAGCTCCTATTGCAAAAATTTAAAAAATAAAAATCATAGCTTAAAAGATGTCAGAAGTATGTGAAGATGAGATGAACCAAAATCCCAGAGAGGAAAGGACTCCGTGAGTTCAGGTCAACAGCGGTATCCTCCCCGGGGGCATTTACAGAGTCTGGGGTTAGGACTAGGTTTGCCTCAGGCCAAGAGCCTCCAGCATGACAGAGATTCCCCAGAGTTTTTGCTGGCAATAACACAGCCAGGAGCAATTGAGAAATTCCCAAACGCACAGCCAGTTCTCTTCTGTGGACACACACTGCAGGCTGGAGCAGCAGCAGTTGGCTGGGGTGTCCAGAAACGCAGAGTTGATTTCTCAAAGCCCTGCAGAATTTAGAGGACAGTTATGGTAGAGGGAGGGCCTAGAGCAAACACATGACAGTTATCCTCATCCCAGCCAGACTTTTACCAGATTTCAAGTCTGTATGGAATAAGAAGCTGCAAATCAGAGGCTCCAAAAGACCTAACCATCATAACGGAGATGATGGAGACTTCACAGCCACATGTGAAAAGCCGTGCCAGGGCAGAAAGAAGAGAGAATTCTCCCATGGGAGAAAAAGAAAAAGACCAGGTAACACAAACAGAAAACAAGAGGACACAGTTAAACCCAGCTATTTCAAAAATTATGTAAATGCAAATGAACTAATCACTGAAATTATTTGATAGCACAACAATAGTAAAAGGGGGGCCATTAAATTTATTTATTTATTTATTTATTTTTATTTTTTATTTTTTGACAGGCAGAGTGGACAGTGAGAGAGAGAGACAGAGACAAAGGTCTTCCTTTGCCGTTGGTTCACCCTCCAATGGCCGCCGCACCGCGCTGATCCGATGGCAGGAGCCAGGTACTTCTCCTGGTCTCCCACGCGGGTGCAGGGCCCAAGCCCTTGGGCCATCCTCCACTGCACTCCCTGGCCACAGCAGAGAGCTGGCCTGGAAGAGGGGCAACCGGGACAGAATCCGGCGCCCCGACCGGGACTAGAACCTGGTGTGCCGGTGCCGCAAGGTGGAGGATTAGCCTAGTGAGCCGTGGCATCGGCCCATTAAATGGATTTAAACTGTTAACAAAATTTGTGGTTTGTTCAGGAAGAGCAAAAGCAACCAGAGTGGAGCAAAAGCTCAATGAATGCCAAGTGAAATGAACTCAAGGGACCCACACTGAGACACATTATAACCAAAATTTTGACAACGAGAGTAATAAAAGTAGCAACAAAGAAGTGCCTCATCACATGAAGTTATTAAGTTTCATGGTACAACGAACTCTTTGGGGACAGAGGTTCTGCGTGGGAAGTTAGTGTACGGTGACTTTGGTTGTTTATTTAACAATTATCACTCTTATGTATGACATCAGTAATCACCCAAAGCTCTTCACATGAGCTGCCTAGGCTATGGAAGCCTTTTGGATCCACTAGCTCAACAAGGCCATAGGCAAAGTGGAAGTTCTCTCCTCCCTTCAGAGAAAAGTACATCATTCTTTGGTGGCCACTTCTTTCTGCTAGGGTCTTATCCACAGAGGTCCTTTAGGTAGGACATCTTTTGCCAGAGTGTCTTGGCTTTCCATGCCTGACATGCTCCCTCTGAGCTTTCCAGCCAGATCAGAGTGACTTAAAGGTTGATTCTGAGGTCAGAGTGCTACTTAAAGCGATTGTTGTTCTATGAGTCTGCTATATGGACTGCTTTCAATGTTGGAGCCTTCACTCATTTTTAAATCTATTATTGTTTTCACACACTTAGTCCTATTTATATGATCACTTTGTCCTATCTATATGGTCCTTTTACCACTTAGTTCTATCTATTTGGTCTTTATAACACTTAAGCTACTATTTTTATCTGCCAGCTTAAGGGATTCTGGGGTCCTATGGCAATTTGTTTAGCTGTATCCTTAGAAGTGAATTTGAGGCCGGCGCCATGGCTCACTAGGCTAATCCTCCACCTAGCAGCGCCCGCACACCAGGTTCTAGTCCTGGTCGGGGCGCCGGATTCTTTCCCGGTTGCCCTTCTTCCAGGCCAGCTCTCTGCTGTGGCCCGGGAAGGCAGTGGAGGATGGCCCAAGTGCTTGGGCCCTGCACCCCATGGGAGACCAGGAGAAGCACCTGGCTCCTGCCTTTGGATCAGCGTGGTGTGCCGGCCGCAGCACACCGGCCGCGGCGGCCATTGGAGGGTGAACCAATGGCAAAAGGAAGATCTTTCTCTCTGTCTCTCTGTCTCTCACTATCCACTCTGCCTGTCAAAAAAAAAAAAAAAAAAAAAGTGAATCTGGTGGCCAGCATTGTGGCACAGTGGGTTAATACCCTGGTCTGAAGTGCCAGCATTCCAAATGGGTGCCAGTTCTAGTCCTGGCTGCTCCTCTTCTGACCCAGCTCTCTGATGGGGCCTGGGAAAGCAGTAGAAGATGGCCCAAGTCCTTGGGCCCCTGACCCCACATGGGAGACCTGGAAGAAGCTCCTGGCTCCTGGCTTCAGATTGGTGCAGCTCCGTCACTGTGGCCAATTGGGGAGTGAACCATCGGATGGAAGACCTCTTTCTCTGCCTCTCCTCTCTCTGTGTGTAATCCTTTCAAATAAATAAATTTAAAAAAGAAGTGAATACATAGTAAAGTATGTAGGACTATACTGCTTCTCAGTTATACACTTCATGCATTTCATGATTACAGCTTTAGGATCTAGGTAATTCTTCCCACCATGCCCACCCTCAAACCACCTTCCTCTTCTCTTTCCTATTCTCAGGCTTACACTTTACTAAGATCTATTTTCAATTAAGTTTATACATATGTGATTAATTCTATGTTTAGTATAGAGTTCAAAGATTCGTATGAAAGAGAAAAAGATAGGGAAAATATTATAAAGGAAAAGAAAGGAAATGGTAAATAAAAATATAGAATAAAAAGCTGTTCCTTGACAGTCAAGAGAAGGGCTGTTCATAATCATTCCTTCTCATAGTGTCAATTTCATTTCTACATGTTGTCTTTTAGAAACTCTATTAGTTAACTCCAGTCAGTGGGAACATAAAGAATTTGTCCCTTTGAGATTGGCTTATTTCACTAAGTATGTTGTTTTCCAGAATCATCCATTTTGTTGTAAATGAATACTTCATTTTTTTTAAGCTGCTGTGTAGTATTCCATTGTGTACATAATTTCTTTATCCAGTCTTCAGTTGATAGTCATCTGGGTTGATTCCATGTCTTTGCTATTGTGAACTGAACTGTGATAAACATGGAGGTACAGATAGCTCTATCATACACTGATTTCATTTCCCTGGGGTGGATTCCCAGAACCACTCCTGGGATGGCTGGGTCATATGGTAGGTTTACATTCAGATTTCTGAGGTTTCTCCACACTGTCTTCCATAGCGGCTTTACCAATTTACATTCTCACCAACAGTGGATTATGGTACTTTTTCCCCCACATTCTTGCCAGCATTTGTTATTTGTTGCTATCTGTATGAAAGCCATTCTAACTGGAATGAGGTGAAATCTCATTGTGGTTTTGATCTGCATTTCTCAGATAGCTAGTGATCCTGAGCATTTTTTAATGTGTCTGTTGGGCATTTGGATTCCCGTTTTTGAGAAATGTCTGTTTAATTCCCTTGCCCATTTATTAACTGGGTTGTTTCATTGTTGATTTCCTTAATCTCTTTATATACTTTGGTTATTAATCCTTTATCAGTTGTATAGTTTGCAAATATTTTCTCTGATTCTGTCAGTTGTCTCTTCACTTTGCCGATTGTTTCTTTTGCAGTACAGTAGCTTCTCAATTATGTAATCCCATTTGTCTATTTTGGCTTTGATTGCCTGTATCTCTTGGGTCTTTTTAAGGAACTTTGTCTATGCCAATGTCTTGCAGGGTTTCCCCAATGTTCTTCAATAGTTTGATGGTGTCAGGTCATAGATTTGGGTCTTTAGGCCACTCTGAGTGGATTTTGTTGAAAGGTGTCAGGTAAAGGTCTTGCTTCATGTTTCTGCATGTGGAGATCCAGTTTTCCCAACACCATTTGTTGAAGCAACTGTCCTTGCTCCAGGGGTTGATTTTAGCTCCTTTGTTGAAGATTAGTTGGTTGTAGATATTTGGGTTGATTCTAGCGGTTTCTATTCTGTTCCATTGGTCTATCCATCTGTTTTTGTATCAGTACCAGGCTGTTTTGATTACAACTGCCCTATAGTAGGTCTTGAAATTATTGTGATGCCTCTGGCTTTTTTGTTGTTGTTGTATAAGATTGTTTTAGCTATTTGGGGTCTCCTGTGTTTCCGTATGAATTTCAGCATCACTTTTTCTGTATCTGAGAAGAATATCTTTGGTATTTTGATTAGTATAATGTTGAATCTGTAAATTGCTTTCTGTAGTATTGACATTCTAATGCTATTGATTCTTCCATCCCATGAACAGGAAGATTTTTCCATTTATTTGTGTCTTCTATTTCTTTTTTTAATGTTTTGTAACTCTCATAGATGTCTTTGACATCCTTGGTTAAATTTATTCCAAGGTATTTGATTTTTTTGTGAATGAATGGTATTGATCTTAGAAGCTCTTTCTCAGCTGTGGCATTGTCTGCATATACAAAGGCTGTTGATTTTATATCCCACTGCATTTACAAACTCTTCTATGAGTTCCAATAGTCTCTTAGTGGAGTTTTTTGGATCCCCTATGTATAGGATCATGGCATCTGCAAATAGGGATAGTTTGACTTCCTCCTTCCCAATTTGTATCTCTTTGATTTCTTTTTCTTATCTATTGTCTCTGGCTAAAACTTTCAGGACTACATTGAATAGCAATGGTTAGATTGGGCATCCTTCTCTGGTTCTGGATCTCAGTGGGAATGCTTCCAACTTTTCCCCACTCCATACGATGCTGGCTGTGGGTTTGTCATAAATTGCCTTGATTATGCTGAGGAATGTTTCTTCTATACCCAATTTTCTTAAGAGTTTTTTATCATGAAAGGGAGCTGTATTTTGTCAAATGCTTTCTCTGCATCTATTGAGATAATCATACTGTTTTTGTTTTCAGTTTGTTAATGTGATGTATCACACATTGATTTGCAAATGTTGAACCATCTTTGCATTCCAGGAATAAATCCCACTTGATTTGGTTGGATGATCTTTCTGATATGTTGTTGGATTCTATTGGCTAGTATCTTGTTGAGGATTTTTATGTCTATGTTCATCAGAGAGATTGTTCTGTAGTTCTTTCTCTGTTGTATCTTTCCAAGGTTTAGGAATAAGGTGATGCTGGCTTCACAGAAAGAATTTGGGAGGACTCCCTCCCTTTCAATTGTTTTGAATAACTTGAGAAAAATTGTAGTTAGTTCTTCTTTAAATGTTTGGTAGAATTCAGCGGTGAAGCCATCCAGTCCTGGACTTTTCTTTGTTGGGAGGGTCTTTATCAATTATTTGAGTTCTGTCTTAGTTATAAGTCTGTTAGGTTTTCTATGTCTTCATGGTTCAATTTAGGTAGGGTGTATGTATCAAGGAATCTATCCTTGTTTTCTTGTTTTGTTTTGTTGGCGTTTCTTGTTTTGTTGGCATATAGCTCTTTGTATTAATTTCTGATGATTCTTTTTATTTCTGTGATGTCTGCTGTTACATTTCCTTTTTCATCTCTGATTCCATTAATTTGGGTATTCTCTCCTTTTTTTTGTTTGTTGTGCCAATGGTGTGTCAATTTTATTTAATTTTTTTTGAAGAATCATCTCTTAGTTTTGCTGATCTTTTGTACTGTTATTTTGTTTCAATTTTGTATATTTCTTCTCTCCTACTAGTTTGGGTTTGGTTTGCTGTTGTTTTCCTAGGTCCCTGAAATGCATTGATAGCTCTTTAATTGGTCCCTTTCCAATTTTTTGATGTAGTCTCCAATTGCTATAAACTTTCCTCTTAACACTGCTTTTTCTATATCCCACAAGATTTTTTTTAAAGATGTATTTATTTATTTGAAAGGCAGAGTTACAAAGAGGCAGAGGCAGAGGCAAAGAGAGAGAGAGGTCTTCCATCTGCTGGTTCAGTCTCCTTATGGTTGCAACAGCATGACCTGGGCTGATCCGAAGCCAGGAGCCTGGAGTTTCTTCTAGGTTTCTGATGTGAGTGCAGGGGCCCAAGAACTTGGGCATCTTCTACAGCTTTCCCAGGCCATAGCAGAGAGCTGAATCAGCAGCAGAGCATCCAGAACTCATTCTGGTGCCCATATGGGATACCAGCACTGCAGGCAGTGGCTTTACCTGCTATACCACAGTGCTGGCCCTTCCCATAAGTTTTTGGTATATTGTACTGTCATCTTCATTTGTTTCCAGAAATTTTTTGACTTCTCTTTCGATTTCTTCAATGACCCACTGTTTGTTCAGCAGCATGTTGTTCAGTCTCTATGTGTTTGCATATATACTGGGGATTCCTGAGTTGTTGATTACCAACTTCATTCCATTGTGGTCAGAGAATATGTATACATGATTTCAAATTTTTTAAATTTATTGAGACTTGCTTTATGGCTTAGCATGTGGTCAATCCTAGAGAAGATTCCAGGCACTGGTGAGAAGTATGTGTATTCTGTGGCTGTAGGGTGGAAATCTCTGTAGATATCTGTTAGGTCCTTTTGGTCTATAGCGTCGATTAAATCTGTTATTTCCTTGACGACCTTCTGTCTGGTTGATCTGTCCATTGCAGAAAGTGGGGTACTGAAGTCCCTCATTACTATTGTATGTGAGTCTATATCTCCCTTTAATTCCATTAACATTTCTTTTAGATAGCCAGGTGCCCTGTAATTTGGTGCATATTCATTTATAATAGTCACATCTCCCTGTGAATTGATTCCTTAATCATTATATAGTGCCCTTCTTTGTCTCTTTTAAAAGTTTTTGTGTTAAAGTCTATTTTATCAGATATTAGGATGGCTACACCAGCTCTTTTTTGGTTTCTGTTAGCATGGATTATCTTTTTCCCTCCTTTCACTTTCAATCTCCGTGCATCTTTGTTGGTAAGATATGTTTCTTGTCAGCAGCAAATAGATGAATTTTCTTTTTTAATCCACTCAACCAGTCTGTATCTCTTAATTGGAGAGTTGAGACCATTTACATTCAGGGTAACTATTGTTAAGTACTGACTTTGTCCTGCCATATTTGTTATTAGTCATAATTTTTTGCTTTGGGTTTCCTTTGTACTTTTATTGGGCCATTTTCTGTGTTCACTTTCTTTCATAGTAATGTTCCTGTTACTGTGTTTTTGTGTGTAGCACAACCTTCAGCATCTTTTATAGGGCTGGGTGGGTAGTTACAAATTGTTTCAATTTCTGTTTGTTGTGAAAGATCTTTACTTCTTCATTCATAAATGAGAGCTTTGAAGGGTATAGTATTCTGGATTGACAGTTATTTTCTCTTAGGACTTGAAATATATCTCACCATTCTCTACTTGTCTGGAGGGCATCTGATGAGAAGTGAGTCTAACTGGCGCTGTGGCCGGTGCATCACGCTGATCCGAAGGCAGGAGCCAGGTGCTTCTCCTGGTCTCCCATGGGGTGCAGGGCCCAAGCACTTGGGCCATCCTCCATTGCACTCCCGGGCCACAGCAGAGAGCTGGCCTGGAAGAGGGGCAACCGGGACAGAATCCGGCACCCCGACCGGGACTAGAACCCGGTGTGCCAGCGCTGCAAGACGGAGGATTAGCCTATTGAGCCACGGTGCTGGCTGCCATTTCTCTTGTTCACATTTTAAGATATTTTCCTTATGTTTTACTGTGGAGAGTTTTACTACAATGTGTTGTGGTGAGGAATTTTTCTGGTCATGAATATTGGGAGTTCTGTGTACTTCCTGTAATTGGATGACCGTTTCTTTCTCCAGACTGAGGAAGTTTTCTGTTAGTATTTCATTAAGAAGGCGTTCTAATCCTTTCTTTCCACACCTTCCTGAATTCCTAGGACCTGTATGTTGGGTCATTTGACAGTATCTTGTAGATCTCCAACAGTGTTTTTTAGTTTTCTAATTTATTCTTCTTTCTTTTGGTCTGACCATAAAATTCCAAGAAATTTGTCTTCTAGTTCTGTTGTTCTTTCTTCTGTCTCACCTATTCTGTTGTTAAAGCTTTCTACTGCATTTTTAATTTGATCTATTGAATTCTTTACTTTTAGTATCTCATTCTGAGTTCTCTTATTATCTCGATTTCTTAGGAAAACTTTCCATTTAGATCATGGATTTGCGGCCGGCGCCATGGTTCAATAGGCTAATCCTCCACCTTGTGGCGCTGGCACACTGGGTTCTAGTCCTGGCACTGGCACACTGGGTTCTAGTCCCGGTTGGGGTGCCGGATTCTGTCCCAGTTGCCCCTCTTCCAGGCCAGCTCTCTGCTGTGGCCAGGGAGTACAGTGGAGGATGGCCCAAGTGTTTGGGCCCTGCACCCCATGGGAGACGAGGAGAAGCACCTGGCTCCTGCCTTCAGATCAGTGCGGTGTGCCGGCCACAGCGCGCCGGCCGTGGCGGCCATTGGAGGGTGAACCAATGGCAAAGGAAGACCTTTCTCTCTGTCTCTCTCTCACTGTCCACTCTGCCTGTCAAAAAATAAAAAAATAAAAATAAATAAAAAATAGATCATGGATTTGCTTCTGATTGCTTCTAAGTAATCTGATGATTAATTTCCTAATTCCATTTCTGGCATATCCTCTTCATCTTCACCTTCTATTATTGAAATGTTGTAGTGTTCCTTTGAGGGGCTCATAGTGTCTTCCTTATTCTTATTTAGGGTTTTTCCTCTTTTTTGGCATTTGTGTATTTTTTTGACCTGGTTGCTTTTCTCTTTGTGTCTTTGTGATTTAGTGGGATATCTATACTTTCAGCGAGTACCAAGAGTTGTGTGCTGGATGTGGCCTGCGGGCTCTGTTCAGTATCCAGGGAAAGGCTCTGGAGCTCTCCCCTGGTTATCCGGCTGGAGGAGGCTGTTCACTTCTGTTGGTGTGACCTGCCCTTTTCCTCACAGTTGCGGGATACCCTGGTGTTAGTCTGTTCAGGACTAGATCATCCTGCTTCACGAACTACACCTCTAATCTGGAGACTTTCCTGTAGTGAGAGTTCCCTTTGTTATGAGCTACTATGGGTCTGTGCATTGCAAGAGGGGCATGGAGCCCCACCTACTGGAGCCTGGCCTACTTTCCAATGGTGGTGGAGGTAGGCATGAGCTTCCAATGGTCAGGGCTTCTCCTTGTTGTGCAGCTTGTGTGGTGAGGAAGAAATTCTTCTGAATTGTTGTGGTCCTAGTTCCTGGGTAGGTGGTGTGGTGAGGTGACCCCTGCTATTGATGGGTATCCGCACAGGAGGCAAGGGTGGCAGTACCCTGCTTGTGTCCAAAAATGCAAACAAGCAATGGGGCAAAATGACTTCTCCAAGCTGGCTGCAAGTCTGAGTTGGGGGAGAGGAGAGGGAGGTGAGCAGGGGGGTGCCCGACCTCTCTGTTCCTCTATATTTTCTTTTTTCCACATGGAAATTCAAAAGCAGTTTGCCAAGCTCTCCCTCCTGCTGCTATCTGCAGCTCCATCGACCCACAAAGTCCTGTCTCACTTGGTCCACTGGGGACAGGTGCCGACCTCCCCAGTCTCACAGCCTCTACCATTTCCCTTTCTTATTTGCTCTTTTGGTGTGGACTTGCCTGGTCTCTGCTGTTCTCCTGGGCTTCCTGCTGTGAATTTCCCATGGCTCTATCTCTGGTGTCTATCTTCTCTCCTTTTTAACTGTCAATTTTGCCCTGCATGACTCAGATCGTCCTGCCACTATATTGCTATCTTGGAACTCTACCCCGCCCCGAGTTATTCTATATTACTTAATTGATATGAATTCAAATTAAAGTGTTATAACATTGAAAGGTTAAATGTAATTTTTATGGTAACATAAAGAATAGTTATAAAATACAAAGATATACGAAAGGAATTTAAATATTTTACTATGAATAACTAAACATGAAAACAACAATGCAGGAAATGAGAGACAAAAAAAAATAAGACACATAGAAAACAAAAAGCAAAATGACAAGTTCTGGGGCCAGTGCTGTGGTATGTTGGGTAAAGCTGCCAGCTGCAGCACTGGCATCCCTGTGGACCCTGGTTCTAGTCCAGGCTGCTCCACTTCTGATCCAGCTCTCTGCTGATGTGCCTGTGAAAACATCAGAGGATGGCCCAAATCCTTGGGCTCCTACACCCATGAAGGAAACCCAGAGGAAGCTCCTGGCTCCTGGATTCAGCCTGGTACAGCTCTAGTTGTTGTGGCCATTTGGGGAGTGAACCAGCAGATAGAATATTTTTTAAAATATTTTATTTATTTGAGAGGTAGAGTCACAGGTAGAGAGAGGGAGAGACAGAGAGAAAGGTCTTACCTTCTGTTGGTTTACTCCCCAGATGGCCTCAATGGCTGGAGCTGTGCCAATTTGAAGCCAGGAGCCAGGTGCTTCTTCCCAGTCTCCCATGAGGGTGCAGGGGCCCAAGGACTTGGGCCATCTTCCGCTGCTTTCCAGGGCCATAGCAGAGAGCTGGATTGGAAGAGGGGCAGCCAGGACTAGAACTGATGCCCATATGGGATGCCGGTGCCGCAGGTGGAAGATTAACCTACTGTGCCATGGCGCCAGCCCCAGAGAGAAGACTGATTTGTTTCTCCTTCTCTCTGACTTTCAAGTAAAATAAATAAATCTTTAAAAAAAGTTTAACAAAAGTGACAAGTTCCTCCTTATCAGTAATTACCTTAAATGCAAATGAATTAAACTTTCCAGTTAAAAGACAGATTAGTACAATTAGTACAACTATATGTTATCTAGAAGAGGCACAAAGACACTGAATATGAAAGGACAGAAAACAATATTCCAGATAACAAGTGCAGAGGGGCTGACTATACTAGTATCAGACAAACAGACTTTAAACATAAAAGGTTATAAGAGACAAAGAAAACACTATATACTAAGGGTCAATTCAGCAAGAAGATATTACAATTATAAACATTTACATACTTTTGAAAAAAGATTTACTTACTTATTTGAAAGAGTTACAGAGAGAGGAGAGACAGAGGGAGAGATCTTCCATTCGCTTGTTCCCTCCACAAATGGCCACAACAGCTGTGGCTGGGCCAGGCTGAAGTCAGGAGCCAGGAGCTTCATCTGGGTCTCTCATGTACATGCAGGAGCCCAAGCTCTTGGGTAATCTGCCACCACCACCCGGCCCATCGAGGTGTATAGCAGGGAGCTGGATCATAAGTAGAGCAGTCAGGACTCAAACCAGTGCTGCAGGCAGACGCTTAACCCGCTATGGAGCAGTGCTGGCCCCAATATTTACATACTTAATAACAGATCATAAACATAGATGAAGCAAAAAAGACCTGAAGACAGAAAAAAACAGTTCTACAACAATACTTGGGGACTTTAATACCCCACTCTCAATAAAAAATAGAACAATTAGAAAAAGTATAAGCAAGGAAATATTGGACCTATACAACACAATAAGCCCACTAGATCAAACAGACATGCACAAAACACTCTACCCAACAATAGTATACATATTCACAAGTATACATGGAACATGTTCTAGGGTGAACTAGAAAGCATACAAATAAAATCTCAGTAAAATTAAAAATATATAAGGAATATTCTCTGAACACAAAAGAATTAACCTAGAAATTTTTAAAAAGTAAAATTAGAAAATTCACAAATTTGTGGATATAAACAACACATTCTTAACTGATGGATCAAAGAAGAAATCACAAAGGAAATTTAAAAACACATAGAGATGAATGAAAACAAAATACAACACCCAAATTTATCGGATGCAGTAAAAACAGCACTAAAGGAGAAAATTATAGCTATAAATGCTTACATTAAAAATAAGAAATATGTCAAATCAATAAAAGAACAAGCTAAACTCAACCAGCTGAAGGAAGGAAGCAATAAAGGTTACAGAAGAGATTAATGAAACAGGGAACAGAAAAACAATAGAGAAAATCAATGAAAGCAACTGTAGGGACTTCATTTGCTAGGTACATGAAAGAGAAAGAAGACATGTTACTAAAATCAGAAATGAAAATGGATCGCTACTGGTTCTTCAGAAATAAAAGTATTGTCAGAGTGTATGGTGAGTGATTATATATAAACAAATTGGAAAATCCAGAAGAAATAAATAACCTAGAAACATAAAATCTCAAATAACTCAGAGAAGTAGAAAAAATATGACTAGACCTACAACTAATAAGGAGATTGAACCATTAATTAAAAAAACTACCAACAAAGAAAAGCCATGGAAATGATGGTTTCACTAGTGAATTATATCAAAATTATATCAAACACTTTATCAAACTTCCCCAAAAGTGAAAAGTAAACATGCCCTAACTCACTGTATGAGGCCAGCATAGTCCTGATATCAAAGTCAAAGATATCATAAGAATATAAAACTAGAGACCAATGTATCTCATGGACATTGATGTAAAATTCCTCAACAAAATATCAGTAAAGTACAATCAGCAGCATATTAACAGATCATATGGCATAATCAAGTAGAATTGATTCCTGGAATGCAAATATGATTCAACATAAAAACACATCAATTTATTACACCATGCTAACAGAATGAAGAGTAGAAAAACACCTACTGACACCCATCATGGGATACCAGTGCCACAGGCGGAGTCTTAACCTACTAAGCCACAGTGCTGTCTCCCTAATCCAACATTCTAGCCACAGGATTAAGTCAAGAAAAATAAAAGGTATCCAAGTCAGAAAGTAAGAACTAAAATTATCTCTATTTACAAATCACATGATCTTGCACAAAGAGAACCCAAAGATTCCACAAAAAGACTGTTAGAGTGAATAAATGAATTCATCAAAGTAGCAGAACACAAAGTCAACACAAAGTTTAATTGCGTATCTATCCACTACAATGAACAACCTAAAAAGGAAATTACAAGAACAATTCCATTTATAATAAGAATAAAATACACAGGAATTGACTTAGCCAAAGAAGTGAAAGACTTGTACAATGAAAAGTATAAAACACTTGTAAAAGAAATTAAATAAAGATGATATAAATGAATTAAAACATGTTCTATGCCCATGGATTAGAAAACTTCATATTCATACAGTTAAAATGTTAATCCTACCCAACATGATTTACATATTCATTGTTATCCTTATGAAACTCACAATTACTTTTCATAGTTACTTTCTCTCTAGAAATGGAAAACTCCATTCTAAAATTCATGTGGATTCACAAAGAATCCCAAATAACTAAAAAACTAAAAATAAAGAACAAAGATGGAGGAACTCACACTTCCTGATTTCAAAATTACTGAAAAAGCAACAGTGTGATACTGGTGTAAAAACGCAGACCAATGGAACAGATTACAGAGCCCAGGAATAAATCCTCATGGAGATGGTCAAATGATTTTGATGAGATGCCAAGATCACCCTGTGGGGATAGGACAATCTTAAAAATGGCACTGCACAATCTGGATAGCCACATATAAAAGAATAGAGCTGGATGCTTCCCTGACACCATACACAAAGTTAACTCAAAATGTACCAAAGACCTAAATGTAAGAACTAAAACCATGAAACTAAGATGAAAATATAAAGCAAAGACTCCATGACATTAGATCTGGAAAGAATTTCTTGTCTGACACAAAAGGCAGGTGCAAGAAAAGAAAAATTCGACAAACTGAACTATTATAAAAATATTTAAATTTTGTGCAAAACACTATCAAAAGTTAAATGGCAATCTATGGAATGAGAGAAAATATTTGCAAGTCATGTATCTGATAAGGGATTAATACGCAGAAAACAAAGAGGGAACTCCTAAAAGCCAACAGTAAAACAAACCCAAATTTAAAATGTGCAAACAATTTTGAGCTCTCTACCTATGGAGTTCAGAAATCTATTTCCCAAGCAGAGAATAATTCTATCAGGAAAGACTACTTAATTAAAAGAGAAGACTCTCCCTTGGTCATTTTGGATTCTTCATGCCATTGAACCAAAGGGAAGAAGAGGGAGTTACAGGAAGCTGGGTTATTGTTACATAAATATCAGAAAAAAAAAGAAGCCTGCATCTGGGACTTAGGGAAATCTCTGAGGTACCTCAATACTGTGAATATCTACTCCTAACAGTACAGGTTAATGGAAAATTACAGCAATCAAAAAGAAGCAGGAATTATTAAAGTCTGAGACCCATCAGGAAAGAAGGTTTGGGTCATTCTATTCTGTAATAAACATGCTGAAGTTACGGCCAACCAGAAGGGAAATACAGAATGAACAACGCAAGTAGGTAGAAAGACATCATCTATGGTCTCATGACCAAATAATTACAAAAAGGACTTAGTACATACTTTCTCTGTTTGTTACGTTGTTACGTGCATGTGTTAGCTTGGATAGTCACCATTTTCTTCTCCCCTTTGCCATTACTGGAAGTTAACCTTAGTAATTAATCTTTATATAACAGTATATTCAGGCCGGCGCCGCGCTCAAGGGGCTAATCCTCCGCCTTGCGGCACCGGCACACCGGGTTCTAGTCCCGGTCGGGGTGCCGGATTCTGTCCCAGTTGCCCCTCTTCCAGGCCAGCTCTCTGCTATGGCCCGGGAGTGCGGTGGAGGATGGCCCAGGTCCTTGGGCCCTGTACCCGCATGGGAGACCAGGAGAAGCACCTGGCTCCTGGCTTCGGGCCGGCGCGGTGCGCTGGCCGCAGTGCACTGGCCGCGGCGGACATTGGAGGGTGAACCAACGGCAAAAAGGAAGACCTTTCTCTCTGTCTCTCTCTCTCACTGTCCACTCTGCCTGTCAAAAATAAAAAAATAAAACAGTATATTCAGTTACATTATGAATAGATTTCGGGAGTAATACTGCCAGTCATGAAAACATTGACTGTTGGAAACTGTTGCCTCTTCAGCTAAGGAAAGTGTGAATTTCGTGCTGCAAAAAAGTTGAAATGTGTAGAAAGTGCACGCAGAAGCTGAGGAGCCAAAGGGGGGGACTGTGCTAGAGATCAATTTATTGCCTCTCACCTCTAAATCTGCCCTTCTTTGTGCTAGCATCAGGAAACTGGGGCTTGAACTCACACCATTTCCTATTTACCAGACTGCACAGCTTTAGGTCTTGGCAGTAAAGGGCACTAGAGGAATACTGCGAGAGGGGGCAGGGCTCCTCCTTCTGGCTCCTGTGGTGCAGTGGCCAGCTGGAAGCTCTCAGTGGTAGAATCAGTGACACACATCCTCCAGAAAGTTTCAACAAGGGTCCATATCATGGCACAGCATAGTGAAGCCTCCTTCTATACCACCAGCATCCCATACTGGAACACGGGGTCCAATCCTGATTGCACCACTTCCAATCCAGCTGCCTGTTAACGTGCCTGGGAAAGCAGAAGATGGTCTGAGAACCTAGGCCCCTACCACTCATGTGGAAGACCCGGATGGAGTTCCAGGCTCCTGATTTCAGCCTGGCCCAGCCCCAACTAATGCAGCCAATTGGACAGTGAATTGATGGATGGAAGATCTGCTCTGTCTTTCCTTCTGTCACTCTGCCTTTCAAATAAATAAGTCTTAAAAAAAAATAACCCCTGCAAAGTTTCAGCAGTAGCCTGGCAGGCCAGGCCGCTTCATGGCAAGACCTGCCAGCAGCACAGTGGGTGAGCCCCTGCTTGATAGCCCTGGCCCGAGAACTCCTCCAGCACCTGAGGGACACAATCACACTCCCTCCATCAGGGCCTGAACCTCAGCAACAATAGGTCCTTCCCTTCACCCCTAGATTTTCCTTCCTTGGGTATCTTTCAGCTTTGTGGTGATGGCTGCTTCCTGCATCTCTTATTTCTATTTTCTTCAGGGTTCTCTTTATCCTTCATAACAGTTAATGCATTTTTACCAATTAAACTTTTATATTAAATTATACTAAAAAGGGAATATTAAGAATGATTTTATGCAAAAAAAATCTGACTACTTAGATGAATGGAATTATTCCTTGAAGTCTTAAACTACCTAAGTTCATTTAAGAAACAGATAATCTGAGTAACTTTACATCTATAAATGGTATAGAATTAAAATCTTCCCACAAATAAAACTCCAGGCCCAGATGAATTCATTTGTGAATTCAACCAAATAGTTAAGAAGAAAACATCACCCACTAATATGGTTTGGATGTGGTCTGTGCCCCCCAAAAGTTCATATACTGGAAGCTTGGTGCTCAGTGTGGTGATGCTGGGAGTGACAGGACCTCGTGGAAGGTAGTGAGGTCATTGGGGAGCTGCCCTTGGAAGGGACTGTAGTTCTTGTAGAACTCTGAATAGTTCCTGAGAGAGTGAGTTGTTATCAAAAGAGCAAACCCCAGGGGCTGGCAGTGTGGCGTAGCAGGCTAGGTGTCCGCCTGCAATGCCAGCATCCAGGACGGGCACCAGTTCATGTCTCGGCTGTTCCTTGATCCAGCTCTCTTCTGTGGCCTGGAAAAGCAGTGGAAGATGGCCCAAGTGCTTGGGCCCCTGCACCCACATGGGAGACTCAGATTAAGCTCTTAGTTTTGGGGAGTGAACCAGAGGATAGAAGACTTTGACTTTCTCTTTCTCTCTCTCTCTCTCTGCTGAAACTTTACCTCTCAAATAAATTCTATTCTTTTTTTTTTTCTTTAAACAAAAAGAATCTTGGGGCTGGCGCTGTGGCATAGCAGGCAGAGCCGCCATCTGAAGTGCTGGCATCCCATATGGGCACTGGTTTGAGTCCTGGCTGCTCCACTTCCTATCCAGCTCTCTGCTATGGCCTGGGAAAGCAGTAGAGGATGGCCCAAGTCCTTGGGCCCCTGCATCCGATTTGGAGACCCGGAGGAAGCTCCTGGCTCCTGGCTTCAGATTGGCGCAGCTCTAGCTGTTGCGGCCAATTGGGGAGTGAACCAGTGGATGGAAGATCTCTGTCTCTCTCTCTGCCTCTCCTCTCTCTGTGAAACTCTGACTTCCAAATATATAAATCTTTTCAAAAAAAAAGATCTTAAAATAAAAAAACCAGCAAGCCTGGCCCCTGAATCCCGGTGGTTTTCTGTCCTTCCAGGTGCTCTCCCTCTCACACACATGTTGTGATGCAGCCAGAGACGGTCAGGTACTGGCAACACGGACTTTCAGTCTCCAAGACTGTGAGCCATATAAACTTTATTCATTACTCAGCTTCAGACATTACAACAACAGAAAACAGCCTAAGGCACAAGCCCTATACAAACAGTGTCAGAAATATGAAGACTTAGGAACCCATGAGTCTAGAATACTGCATAAAGAGTTCACAGTTATGATTCTATTCATATAAAATTCTAGCCACTGTAAACCCATCAATAGTGAGAAGAGGCACACTGATGTTTACTTGAGCACACAGGGACTGTAGGAGCTACAAAGTGGCACCAGGAAACTTCTCAGGCTACTAGATGAATGTGTTCTCATGTTGATTGTGTGGATGTTTGGGTTGTGTAGATGGCTCCAGAACTAAGCTAAAACTGAAACTATAAACATTTGTATTTTTAATATAAATTCTTTTTTTTAAAAGATTTATTTATTTGAAGGTCAGAGTTACACAGAGAGAGGAGAGGCAGAGAGAGAGAGACAGACAGACAGACAGACAGAGAGAGACAGAGAGAGAGAGGTCTTCCATCCGTTGGTTCATTCCCCAATTGGCCGCACCAGCTGAAGCTGTGCTGATCTGAAGCCAGGAGCTTCTTCTGGGTCTCCCATGAGGGTGCAGGGGTCCAAGGACTTGGGCCATCTTCCACTGCTTTCCCAGGCCATAGCAGAGAGCTGGATTGGAAGTGGAGCAGCTGGGATGAGAACCAGCACCCATATGGGATGCTGGCAATTCAGGCCAGGTCGTTAACCCGCTGTGCCACAGCGCTGGCCCCTAAACATTTGTATTTAAAGCATGCCTTAAAATAGACATAAAATACCTGAAGCACAGATTTTGAAAGCTGCAAGGAATTAATATAATTTACCAATTTGTCAAAAACCAAAATCACATGACCATTTTGATAGATGCAGAAAAAGCATTTGATAATACATAAAATTCATTCATGATAAAATTCTAAGCAAAGAATAGATGGGGAGGGGTGGCACTGTGGCATAGTGGGTAAAGTCATCGCCCCATATGGCATCCCATATGGGCGTCGGTTTGAGTCCCGGTTGCTCCACTTCCCATCCAGCTCTCTGCTGTGGCCTGGGAAAGCAGTAGAAGATGGGCCAAGTCCTTGGGCCCCTGCACCCACGTGGGAGACCTGGAAGAAACTCCTGGCTCCTGGCTTTGGATCGGTGCAATTCTGGCCGTTACAGCCAATTGGGGAGTAAACCAGCAGATGGAAGACCTCTCTCTCTTTCTGCCTCTTCTGTATTTCTGACTTTCAAATAAATTAATAAAACTTTTTTTAAAAAAAATAGAACATCCTGAATCTGTGAAAGGACACCAGCAGAAAAACTGCAACCATTGCAGACATAATGATGAAATATGGAGCTCTGTTTCTTTAAAGTCAGAAACAAGGCAGGAATGAACCCTCTCACCGTGTCTATTACACAGATGTCCTAGGAAATCTAGCCAAGGCAATGTAATTCAGCAAGAAGGAAGAAATATAGAGAGTAGATAAAAGAAACCTAACTTCCCGTCTGAAGACGACATGATTGCCAGTTACTGCATGGCATCACTAAGAAGTGAACTGAGCAAGACCACTGCTGCAAATGAGATCAACCTAATTTTCTTTCTTTTATTAATTAAAAAAGAATTGTATTTACTGCTTTCTAAGGCCAGGGTTTTAAAAACAACTGTTTTCATTTTATTTGAAAGACAGAGGGAGACAGGAGCAGAGAGAGAAAGATGTTCCATCGGCTGTTTTCCGTCCCAAATGCCCACATCAGCAGGGGCTGAGCCAGTCCCAAACCAGGAGCCTGGAACTCAATTAGGGTCTCTCACGTGAGTGGCCAGGACCCAAGTACTTGAGCCGCTTTCTGCTACCTCCCATGGTGCACGTTGGCAGGAAGCTGGAATCCGAAGCACAGCTGGGACTCTAAAACACAGCCATTCCAACAGGGAAGCACATCTCCCAAGTGGTATCTCAGCCGCTGAGTCAAACACTTGCCCCTGAAATCACTGTTTTGTCTATTTACTGGTAGTTAGCATTTGGAAAATGGCCTTTGAAATGCCATTTAAAAATATCATCTAAAAACATTAAAACACCCATTTTTAGGGACTGGCATTGTGGCACAGTGGGTTAAGTCACTGCCTATGACACCAGCACCCTATATCAGAATGCCAGTTCAAGTCCCAGCTGCTCCTCTTCCAATGCAGCTCCCTACTAATGTGCCCCTATTCAGTCTTAAAAAGGAATGAAATTCTGATACATACTACAACACTGATGGACCTTGAAGACATGTTAAGTAATGAGATATAGGTATTACATAGTAAATGTTTATTTACTATATTTATTAAATATAGTCTATCTTTCCCACAGAAGACAGAAAAGAAAAAAGCATCATAAATAGGAATCATAAAACAAGACAGTGAAAATTAATGCTAAAAAAAATCAGTCATGACCACAGTAAATTCAATTTGCTCTAAGGATGTTAAAATAAAAACTGTTAGACTGAATTTTATTAAAAGCCCAACTTTGTTTACACGTACACTTAATGAAAACTTGAAAGAAAAAAAACTACACTAGTCAAATACTCAACAGGTGCAAGGTGGTAAAGCAACATTAACGTCTGATGAACAGATATGAAGGCAAAAAGCATCAGGGACGAAGATCTCCATGTAATGATAAGTGGGAAACTTCACCAGAAGACACGATCATTCTGAAGTTATGTAAGCTTAATAACATTGCTTCAAAATACTTAAGCAAAAATTCACAGAAATTGTAAGATTTTAATGATCCAAAATAACAGCAAGAACATTTGACAAAGCTCTTTGGTTTCTGATAGATCAAACAGACAAAAAATAGTAAGGATATAAGACAAAAAATAGTAAGGATATAAAGCTTGATCTAATTTTTGGACAGATATAAACTGTTGCATTCATCAACTAAAAAAAAATCCACTTTCTTCTCTGGAACACATAGGTCATTGAAAACTGTCCATCAATCAGGCCTCAAAGCAAATCTCAATGAACATGAAAGAACTGATATTACATAGTCTCCAAATGCAAACTATTAGCTGGAAAAAAAAAAAAGAATCAATGAGCTAGAAATTAGGTAAGAAAAAACTGAGCTCAAAGAGAGCACAATGAAAGGAAAAGAATATAACAGGAAAAAGGACCAAAATAATGCGGCTAGAAGAAATTAAATATGTAAAACCAAGGTGGGAAAATCCGGCCTGTGGCCATATAAAGCCCACAAAATCATTCAGTCTGGCTCTGCTAAGGCAACCACAGGCATGACTCAAAGGTTAATAAACCTATAGCAGACTGATTTTTTTTAAAAAAAAGACTGATTTATTTGAGAGGGAGGGGGAGAGGGAGGGAGAGGGAGAGAGGGGGGAGAGGAGGGGAGAGAGGTAGAGAGGAGGGGAAGAGAGGAGGGGGGAGAGGAGGGGGAGAGAGAAGGAAGGAGGGGGAGGGAGGAGGGGGGACAGGGGAGAAAGGGGGGAGAGAGGAAAGGGGAGAGAGGAGGGGGGAGAGAGGAGAGAGGAGAGGGGAGAGAGGAGAGGGGAGAGAGGAGGGGGGAGAGGGGAGAAAGGAGGGGGGAGAGGGGAGAGAGAAGGGGGGAGAGCAGGGAGAGAGGGGAAGAGAGGGGAGGGAGGGGGAGAGAGGGAAAGAGGGAAAGAAGGAGAAAGAGGAGGGGGGAGGTGTGGGGGGCAACTCGGACTAGACTAAGTTACTGGAATTAAGACTTATTCTATGCATCTGCTCTCCCACAATATGGCACTGAGAAGGGAGAACCAGCTTCTACACAGCTGCCTCCAGTTCAACCAATAAACTGTAGGACCTACTCCTGATTGGAGGAGAGCAGCCTACTCGGCGTGTGGGTAGCAGAGTTGGGATTGGTGGAAGAGGACTATAAAGGAGGAGAGAGACAACATGCACCAGGAACATCTAAGGGGAACATCTATTTGAAGGAACACCTGTGCAGCCCCCGAGAGAGCCGGCCGGCGGTGTGCCGCTCCCCCGCGGAAGTGGGGAAAGTGGCAGGGGGAACCGCCCTTCCACGGAGGTGGAAGGGATGGTAGCCAACCCGGGAAGAACCAGCAGCAAACCCGGGGAGGGCAGAGCAGACGAAAGAACAGCGCAGGGTCCTGTGTCGTTCCTCCATGAAGAGGGGGAGCGACAGGAGGTGGGGGAAGAGAGAGAGAGAGATCTTCCATCTGCTAGTTCACTCTCTAAATCAGCAGCTTTACCTGCTATGCCACAGTGCTGGCTCCAAGTGGAC
The DNA here is from genome assembly GCF_051225735.1 of Oryctolagus cuniculus. Taxonomy (NCBI): domain Eukaryota; kingdom Metazoa; phylum Chordata; class Mammalia; order Lagomorpha; family Leporidae; genus Oryctolagus; species Oryctolagus cuniculus. The sequence continues at coordinate 106,432,201 of NC_142878.1, forward strand.
TGCCTTTTTTTCTTTTTCCCAAAGATTTATTTATTTGAAAGGCAAAGTTACAGAGAGGAAGAGAGAGACAATCTTCTATCTGTTAGTTTACTCCCCAAATGGCTACAACAGCTGAGCCAACCTGGAGGCCAGAGCTAGGAGCCTCTTCTGGTCTTCCACTGCTTTCCCAGGGCACAGGAGAGAGCTGGATCAGAAGTAGAGCAGCTGGGACTAGAACTGGAGCCCACATGGGATGCTGGCACTGCAGGTGGTGGTTTTACTCGCTACGCCACAGTGTCAGCCCCGCAGACTGATTTTTATTTTTTAATTTTTTTTATTTTTTGACAGGCAGAGTTAGACAGTGAGAGAGAGAGAGAGAGAGAGAGAGAGAGAGAAAGGTCTTCCTTCCGTTGGTTCATTCCCAAAATGGCCGCGCAGCCGGCACGCAGCACCGATCAAAGCCAGGAGCCAGGTGCTTCCTCCTGGTCTCCCATGCAGGTGCAGGGCCCAAGGACTTGGGCCATCCTCCACTGCCTTCCCGGACCCCAGCAGAGAGCTGGATTGGAAGAGGAGCAACCAGGACAGACTCTGGTGCCCCGACCGAGACAAAACCCGGTGTGCCGGCGCCGCAGGTGGAGGATTAGCCAAGTGAGCCGTGGAACCAGCCTTTGACTGATTTTTAAAGTGATAATTTTGTATGGCCTGTGAATTATGTTATAAATACCCCAATGGCCTGTGGCAGAAAAAAAGGTTCTCCATCCCTAAAAACCATACTTAAATAGAGGGTCTTCAAAAAGTTCACAGGAAATACATATTACGAAAAACTATATGTGGATTTCAAACATTTGTTGCAACAGAATACATCTACTTTTTAATTCCATTTTCCATGAACTTCTTGAAGTACCCTTGTACTTCACACAATTTCCATTATAGTATATCTAACTGCTATATTAATTCACTCATTTCACTAGAGAAAAATGTACTGGCCACAGATGAGATTATTCCTAAAAGTTCACTATTCAGTTAATTATTTATTGTTGTTTACCACAGTCAAGGCAGTATCCTAGGTGGTGGTATGTACTGAGTGGGGAATATTTATAGTCCAGTAATAGCACTGGGTATATAAATGACCCAGAATACAAAGTAATAAAATTCACGTATTTCTGTGGCAGTTCAGAGGCAGGAGAGGTCAATTCTAATTCACCGTGGGGTGAGGGATTCAGGAAGAGGTAGCCTGGAAATTTACGCGGAATTTGGATTTGGAGAGATAAGAAGAAAGGGCGGGAGAACAGCTACAAAGTCAAGGCAGGCAGCATATGTAAAGTAGACCTAACATCAACAGAGAATGACTCTGGGTAGAACACAGACCAAGGGGGAAGACGCGGCCAGAGGGGCGGCCTGGAGCCAACTCAGCTCAGTGGAGCAAAGACCCTCTTCACCGGGGTGAGCCACCACCGAGACCAAGACAGAAAAGGCTTTTAATTATCACACCTATTTCTTCTGATAGCCACTTCAGTTTCATTTTATGGAAGCCAAGTGCCGAGCCGCTCAGGAAGGATTCAGAATGAACACACCGCGGGGCTGGGGAACCCTGGAGCCGTATTTAAAGGTCATTTCTTTCTTCCTCCTGGATGTATGACTTAATTTCTTGTTTTCTTCTTATTATTCTTTTTTTTTTTTAATATAAGATCTTCCCTGCCTCCTTTTGGAGGTTTTTGTGAGGATGAAATGTTAAAATGTAAATAAATAAGTGACAAGGCTAGCAATGAAAGCACGAGGGGCCATGGAAATGTCTGTGATGTGCAGTGGGGGGTGGTTTCACACTTACCCACAGAGGCAGCTGGTGGTGGCCAGTCCCTGCTAGTCTGCCCCTCCCTCCTCTTCCCTTCAGGCAGGTCTTCAAAAAGTTCATGGAAAATGTGCATTACCGAAAAATGATGCACGGATTTCAAATGCTTTTGTACCCAAATAAGCTTATCTGTTAATTCCATTTCCCATGGACTTCTTGAAGTATCCTTGTATATTTACTGCAGAGGACAAACTCCTAGGCACCATTCCCCATATGAAAATCCTTAAAACCTACTGGAGATAATTATTACTTTTCTGCCTCCTCTCTCCCAGACTAAATCCCAGTGTCTTTGAATTTTTCCTACAAATTTTATTTTTCTATCCTTTCATTTAGCAAGATCTTAAATCTAGATTCTACACTTCTCATGATCCATGTCCATCTTACAAACTCTTGGGATCTCTGGTTGTTCCAGCTCCATGGTCTGTGAGCCTCACTGTTGAATTTGTTGGTAACTCCTATACTAAACAAGTTTTACTAGATGTCCTTAAATCCCGTTCAATCAAACTCACAGAAAGCCAACCATACAAGCACTATTTTGAAGTCTTACTGATCACTGGCTGTGTCTCTGCTCCCAGAGTGAAATCACGTATTTTTAAATGACAGTGGCTAAAATGCCCTTTATTTTTCTTTGCCATCAACACTATAAAAACTTAACTCTTCACTTTCTCTTTTTGTTAATTCAAGTGTAAGTTTTGGTACCAACTTGGTTATCACGTATTTAAGTGTTCTAAATTCAAAGTATCTCATGTTGGGCTTTTTACACTAGTGAATTCTCCAGCTGTTTTGACTTTAACACCAAATAAACACAGATAGTCTTCTCTAAATTGCTAAAAATCAGAGAGTTCACAAAAATGGGTTATTAGAGACTAAAAACTACCACTACAACTTTCAAAATAAGTGAATTTTTACTCACTACTTTCTTTTGTTTAAAAGTTATAATTTTGCCCTACATAAATATAAAGGCTATTCCTCATGCTTCTTCATCTTGTACTTTTTAACTTTTCATCACTTCTCAAAGAATAGAATTACCACCCCCACCCCCGCCAGTCCATTTCACTCACCTACAGAAAGGGCTGGGAATAGTAGGTATCACGTAACAAATCCCCCCATTCAGGCAGAATGACCTGTGACTGGAACCACAGGGCTCTTCGTGATCTAAAACACATACATATATGAAAAAGAGAAAGGCAAATCGAAGCTTTTCTAATGGGACAAGAAATAGGAATGAGTATCTTTGAATGAAGTCACAATTTAAAAAATTAAAATGAATTTTTTTCTCAAATTTTTTTTTTTTTTTGGACAGGCAGAGTGGACAGTGAGGGGGAGAGAGAGAGAGAGAGAGAGAAAGGTCTTCCTTTGCTGTTGGTTCACCCCCCAGTGGCTGCTGCGGCCGGCGCACCGCGCTGATCCGAAGCCAGGAGCCAGGTGCTTCTCCTGGTCTCCCATGCGGGTGCAGGGCCCAAGCACTTGGGCCATCCTCCACTGCACTCCCGGGCCACAGCAGAGAGCTGAACTGGAAGAGGAGCAACCGGGACAGAATCTGGTGCCCTGACCAGGACTAGAACCCGGGGTGCTGGCGCCTCAGGCAGAGGATTAGCCTAGTGAGCCACGGTGCCAGCCTTTTTTTCTCAAAATTAAACACTTCATCTTATTCTTTATTTGATAGGCATGGGTATATATATCCCTTTGAGAGAAAAACTAATCTCTCCTAAGGATATGACCATTAATTATAATGCATTTAGAAGCTATGTAACAGAAATGGCATCTCTTCATCAGATTAAAAACATGATTAGATCATAGTATAAACCCAGGGTCTTGCTGAATACAGAGATTCCGTAGTATCTGAACTTCCCTGTGCTAAGAGTGTTTTTCAATCCTTATTTTTCCTATTAGGTCTCAAGTACATGAAAATTTGAAATTGTGGTGAGAAAAAGATAATTATGTTTTGATTTCCAAAATTATCTTTGTCATACATAATAATATTTAATGTTTTTAAGGTAATAGCTAGCAACTGTATATGGTTATCTTCTTAGAACTCTACCTATAAAATACATGAAATTTGTTTTCACATTAATAAGAATAAAAGAAAATGAAAGAAAAATCCTGAAGCAAGACTGAAAACCTAAGTGAGTACTTGCTACACAGCCAACACTCTCAACACATTAAGAAACCAGTTTCCCTTCTCACATCGCAGTCTCTGAGCTGTCCACTGTCTTTCTGTCCTTGCCCACCCCCCTCCCTGGGTAACTCCCCTTCTTTCCTGGCCTATCCTCACACTCCACATTAAAAAATGCCTTTCCTTCCTGCTTTCCTTCCACTCATGGTCACCAAAAATGTTGTACAGAAAAAAAATTTAGGAACAACAATAGTCAAATTGGTTTAGTCAATGTACTACTGTGGTACAAGAGAAAACTGAATATTTTGTCTTTCAGCCTTAACATCGGAATGCTATTGCTTTACAACTGCACATTGTTAGTCCCTGATTGTTTCTGTCTAGGAAGTGACCTGAGTCATGGAATATGAAGAAGAAGAAAATGGCATTACTTGGATTTGGCATCCAATTTGGCATTAAAAAAAAAAATACACTAATGGAGAAAATGTTTCTAGCATTTTTGCCACTAAGATTATCAAAACCTATTGAAGTATAATTGTTACAAGCAGATGTCTCTGAAATCAGAACTTAAAGTTTAAAACTTTCTTTTTAGAATTGAAAAATACCTGTTTTAGCATCACATTATAACTATATAAATATAAATAGGAAAACAGAATTACAAAGAATTTAAGAGGTAAAAAGACAAAGTAAACCAACCAGAACTAATTCTTTGGGATTTTTATACACACACATACACACACATTGCCATGTTTCTTTATAACAAAATGACTCTTAATAAGGTTATACAGTTTTTCAGGAATAATTTGGCTGTCAAAATCCCAATTAATATTATATTACGTAAGAATCGCAGGAGGCATCACTGATGGCTTTCTACTGAGGGCGGAGTGCAGCTCTGTCACAGAGAAATTAATGTGCTTGTTTGCAGCAGATTCAGTCAATGTAGCTCAACACCTGGCACTGTATCAATAAGGAAAACTCATCTAGCCTGAACTACTATCTCTGAACCTATTTTCATTCTTACTCCAATTTCATTTACGTATTATTTGTGAAGTTGATATCATAGAGTAAGCTAGAGTTGATCAGTTTGTAAAAATGAGTAAAACGTAAGTCTAAAATAAAATATTATGATATAAAGAAATCTTTCAAAAATATTTCATATTTTTGGAGTGGTTTTAGGTAGGGAACAATATAGCTTTGTGTTATATTTTATTGCTATGTGATACACACTAATAAAAGTATAAACTTATAAGAAATTACCTGTTGGCATCTTACGCTTTAAATAGTTTCATCCTTGGTCAAAAGATTAAGGTTGGAAAACAGCACCTAAAATGGTTTAAAATTAATAATTTATGAAAAATTATCATCCTTTGAGAACATTACAAAATGTCAAATATTCTAATAGTTAAACTCTTAAGGCTAAAAATAACTGAGACATATACTAGTGACAAAATTGTTTAGTTCGGGCATATTTTTGGTCCTTGTTACATATTAATAAAGAAACAGATAAAACTAAAAGACCAATATTAAACAGCATAAATGCACTAAATATAATGTAACTTAATCTTAAATCTTTCTCTGCAGGAAAGTGTAAGAAGCCTTGCTTTTTATAAACATTTTTAATGGAGTAATGAGCTACATGACGTACATATGAAAGACAGGCAGCCAGCGAAACTGAGGGACCTTAATTGACTCCTTGCTTTTCTATAAAGCCTATTTATAATCTGACTTTTAACTAGAACAGGTAACTTCCAGTTTCTCAATTCACTGAAAATAACCAAACATACTATAGAAAAATCTCCACCAGCATTTAAAATATTGACATTTCTATACATACAAACTTTAAAAGTTTGATAAAAACACTTTTAAGTTTACTACAGGTTGCACATCGCATTTCGGCAACCTACCCCTGCCCTTTCTTTTTAAAAATGTCTGGCTTCCGGCAAAGCACAGGAGCTGCTGAGACACACTTATGTGTGAAGTTATCTGCTGTAACCGAAACAAAGGAGCTTAAAAATGCACATGGAGAGATGAATCATTTATACTTACATTATGATTACACACTCTCAATTCCATTTTACAGAAAAGCAACTCAACTCCTAAGTTAAGCACAAAGATCTATAACAGGAATCTCAATGTACAACTTCCTACTAACACAGGAGTAATAATCGAGGTCTTCTCCCAAAGCCAAACAGAGAGGAGAGAGAGAGAGACAGAGAGAGACAGAGAGAGACAGAGAGAGAGAGAGAGAAGCACTAAACCTATTTTATTTGAAATAATCACTGGTTCATTTTGCCTGTTTCCCAAACAAATAAGGCTTACCTCAATAAAAAACTTACATTCACAGACACAAAAATTTTGTTGTTACATATGCAGTGTTGAAAGTTTTGGAGCACTGCAGAGTACCGCAGCTGTGACTTGCATTTACGACGTGTCAAGAATCTGATTTCTAAGGTTGCAGTGGGGGTGAGGTGGGGGCAGGGCAAGGTGTGCAGAGGTCACGCTCCAGCAAGGGCACCACCCCTTCTGCACAGGCGTTCAGAGTTGCAAATGGAGCAAAATTTTACTTAGAAAAGTAGCCATACTAAGCTGTACTCCCAACCCAATGTCCAAGTTTTAAAGTTATGAAATAAGCCACATTCTTTAGACTCCTCACTCATCTGTGCATGTCTGAATCATTAAAGAGTGTTGTGTAGGTTTGCAGAGAAAAGGAATTTTAATGAGGAGCTAATAGACAAGGGTTCCACAGGGGTTTGCTTTTTTAAAAAATAAATTTCTTTACAAGCCACATAAAATTTATATGAATAATTACTTGAGAACTTATAAAACTGAAAAAAGCTAATAATAGCTACACTAGAACATGTAATACCATATGCAACTTGAGTATAAACCCTGAACTCTGCTAATTCTGATGACAATATAACTACCTGAAAACCATGGCAAAGCTTTTACACTATACATTAAGGAAAGCTAAGTTTTAAACATTGTAAATAATTTTAAAATAAGACTAAAACTATAATTTTGTTTAAGTACAGGGTTCTTTACCATGTACTTATTTAAGTATTCTAAGTGTTCAGGTGGTTTTCTTTTCTAAAACCACAATTCAGATATCACTGCTTAATGTAAATGCCAAAGCCAATAATATTTCATTCTTTTAAGAAAATATTAAATTCATACAATCACATACTGTAACAAGAATTCTCTTCAATGTTACATATTATCACTCACATTTAAAGGCATTTTTATATAGCTGTAGTCATTTATATATGCACACAAAGACATACAAGCAAATAAATCACTCAGCTTAGAGTGCCTAATTCTAAAATGATGTTTTCATGAAAAGTCAGTATACTTCATTACTTTATTTGAACTATAGAACTACAGTGTCTGCTAATGAGAAAATGACTACTCAATTGTACATGGGAGAGAGTCTGTGACATTATCCACTACACTCAAGATGCATTTTTTAGGAGACCTTTATGATGGCTTTGTATTTTTTGCACAATGCAAACAGTCTTTGGGATTATGTGATTCTGAAGTGGAAAACCTAAAGACTTTTCAGGCCATCAATTCACTCTAAATTAAAGACTTGGTCTTTAAGAACAATTTATTTCCCTATCTACCTATCAACAAATACGTACTAAGTAAGCCACAACCCTTAAACAAATGATAGTCTCTTGTTGGGCTGCGGAATGACGAACCCATAAATAAGTAATTACAAAAATGCTTTCACTGACTCACAAGCTGTATTTTTTCTTACATAAATTAGAATTTTATGTGCTTCAACCTAATATTCCCGTATATTAACACACACTAAAACAAGGCTTATTAAAGAAAAGCAGGGAAAGACTCCAAGAGTATTATCTGTGCTTAACCGTAAAAAAATGAGAAAGAGTTTGTAAACAGAGACGGATAAATATTCCAGAGAGAGGTAACAGCCTGTCAAAGGCACAGAAGAAACCAATGCCAGTGTTGTCAGAAGACACGGGATGGGTGCGTGTGCAGGTGTGTGTGGGTCTGTAAGAGGGTGGGATGGTGGAGGAAAGAGTGGCAGGAACACACAGTGTCAACAAGCTGCGTCTGGACTGCAGTCTTTCTCTGACAGGCAGTGGGACACCTCGGAAGGGGCGTTAGCAAAGGCGGGAATGGTCACATCCTCATTTGAATGTACTCGATCTAGGAGACAGATCAGAACCTGTAGAGGAAACAGCGTTAGGTACAGCAGTTTAGAAGTTATTTTAATAATCAGGGACAGGGAGGAATTAAAGCAATAGGAATCTGGATAAAGGGAGGGGTTGATTACAGGTGTAAGTATGAGGTGAACCCACAGAATATATGAACATGGTAAGAAATAAAAATCAAGTATAGTTTTCAACAAATGCTGAAACTGCACAAGTAAAGCAAACGCTATTTAATATGCTATTACGGAAACGCATATTAAGACCACAATGAGATACCACTTGACACCTACTAGAATGGCTGCAATCAAAATGATAGACACTAAGTTTTGGAAATGGTAAGAGAAACTGAAATCATCATACATTACTGGTAAGATTATAAAATGGTACAACCACTGTGGAAAGTGGTTTGATAGTTTTTTAAAAATCTAAACGCAGGGGCTGGTGCTGTGGCATAGCGGATAAAGCCGCCTTCTGCAGTGCCAGCATCCCATATGGGTGCCAGTTCAAGTCCTGGCTGCTCCACTTCCAATCCAGTTCCCTGATGATGTGCCTGGGAAAGCGGCAGAAGATGGCCCAAGCCCTTGGGCTCTTGCACATACATGGGAAGTCCAGAACACGCTCCTGGCACCTGGCTTCAGAGAGGCCCACTTCTGGCTGTTGTGGTCATTTGGGAAGTGAACCAGCAGATGGTGACTCTTTCCCTCTTTCTCTCTCACTTTCCTGCTCTCACTCTCTCTCTGCCTCTGTTTCTTTGTAACTCTGTGTTTCAAATAAATACATCTTTAAAGAAAAACCTAAAAACAGATTCACCATATCATTTATCCAAGAGTAATGGAAGCATAGGTCTACTCCAAGAATTACATGCAAATGTTTAGAACCACTATTCCTAGTGGCCCCAAAGTAGAAACAATCCAAATGTCCATCAACTGATAAACCGATTTTTTTAAAGGGATTTTTTTTTATTTGACAGAGTTACAGACAGTGAGATAGACAAGAGAAAGGTCTTCCTTCCATTGGTGCTTCCTCCTGGTCTCCCATGGGGTGCAGGGCCCAAGCACTTGGGCCATCCTCCACTGCACTCCCAGGCCACAGCAGAGAGCTGGACTGGAAGAGGAGCAACTAGGACTAGAATCCGGCACCCATATGGGATGCTGGTACCACAGGTGGAAGATTAACCAAGTGAGCCATGGTGCCGGCCCCTGATAAGCAGATTTTTAAAAATGCAGTATAGTCATATAGAATACCACAAAAAGTCCTCAAAAATTTCAGGGAAATACATTCTATGAGAAAACTATGCATAGATTTCAAAATTTTCTGCAATAAATAAACTTTTAATTTCATTTCTATGGACTTTCAGAAGTACTCTCATATTTAGCAATAAAAAAAAATGAAGCACTGGGGCCGGCACTGTGGTGTAGTGGGTAAAGCCACTGCCTGCAATGCTGGCATCCCATATGGGCATCGATTTGAGTCCCGGCTGCTCCACTTCCAATCCAGCTCTCTGCTATGGCCTGGGAAAGCAGCAGTAGATGGCCCAAGTCCTTGGGCCCCTGGACCTGTGTGGGAGACTTAGAAGAAGCTCCTGGCTCCAGATCGCAGGTGCAGCTCTGGCTGTTGCAGCCAATTGGGGAGTGAACCAGCGGATGGAAGATCTCTCTCTCGCTCGCTCTCTCGCTCCCTCCCTCCCTCCCTCCCTGCCTCTCCTCCTCTCTCTGTGTAACTCTGACTTTCAAATAAAGTACGTAATTCTTTTTTAAAAAATGAAGCATTAGTGTTTACTATAGCAGAGATGAACTTTAAAAATCTACTAAAAGACTACTCACAAAGACCACATATGATTCTATTCATTTGAAACATACAGAAAATGCTGATCTACAAAAGTAGAGAGTAGATTAACAGTTGCCTAGGACTGGGGCTGGAAATGGAAAATGGCTGCAAATGAGCACGAGGGCTCTTTCTAAGGTATTCCAAAATTAGACAGTGGAAAAGGCTGCGCACCTGCTTAGTTACTAACAGTCACTGAATTAAAGTTTAAATAGGTGAATTTCTTGGTATGTAATTATTTTAATGAAATTAATCAAGAACAAAGGGATGCAGACATAGATTTAATAAGTGAGATGAAGCTTTCCGTTTTGGACATGTTCAATTCTAAGTGCTACTAGGACATGCAGAAGGAGAGCTGTGAAAATCCAGATCCTGCTTCAAGACAACAAGGTAAGAGGAGAGGTTTGGGACTCAGAAGCACATGGTGGCTACTGAAGCCATTTATGAAACCAGTTACGTGAGCCGGTTCAGAGTGTGCACGCGCTGTGCAAGACAGACGCCACAGGCTGATTTCTGGAAAACACCAACACTGAAGCACGGGGTGGAGAAGGAGCCTGGTAAGAAACAGCAGAGAAATGGATGAGAAGAGTAGAGTCACAGCCCCCTCTCAGAAGGAAGCTCCTGTTTTTGTTTTCTGTTTACCTCCAAATTCTCTCTCAATTTCTTTTTTATTTTATTTTTTTGACAGGCAGAGTGGACAGTGAGAGAGAGAGACAGAGAGAAAGGTCTTCCTTTGCCGTTGGTTCACCCTCCAATGGCCGCTGCGGCCAGCGTGCTGCGGCCGGCACACCACGCTGGATCCGATGGCAGGAGCCAGGCGCTTCTCCTGGTCTCCCATGGGGTGCAGGGCCCAAGCACTTGGGCCATCCTCCACTGCACTCCCGGGCCACAGCAGAGAGCTGGCCTGGAAGAGGGGTTTACTACTCAAATGGCCTCAACCGCTGAGGTTGGGCCAGGAGCTTCTTCTGGGTCTTCCACATGGATGGCAGGGACCCAAAAACTTGGGCCATCTTCTGCCACATTTCCCAGGCCACTAGCAGGGAGCTGGATTGGAAGTGGAGCAGCTGGGTTGCGAACTGGTGCCCATATAGGATGCCGGTACCGCAGGTGGCGGCTTAAGCTTGTAGGCCAGAGCACTGAATCCAGTTGCAATTATTTTTTAGTGTATTTCTTTATTTGAAAGGGAGAGAGAGGATGAGAGGATAAGAGAGAGAGAGAGACAGATATATATATATATATATATATATATATATATATATATATGAGAGAGAGAGAGATAAGAGAGAGGGAAAGAAGGGTTAAGGGGAGGGGGGAGAGAGGGAGAGGAGGAGAAAATGAGAATATGAAAGAAAGAGAATGAGAGAGAATATCTTCAGCCTCAGGGCTAGGCTAGGGCAAAGCCAGGAGCCCAGAACACCTTCCTGGTCTCCCACATGGGTGGCACAGACCCAGGTGCTTGCGCCATCATCTGCTGCCTTCCAGGGCACCCGTTAGCAGGAAGTGGAATGAGAAGCAGAGGCAGGACTCAACGCCAGGCATTCTGATGTGGGCTGCAGACATAGTGGCTTAAACCATGTGTCACAAACAGCCTCCTCTTATTATTTTTGACCCACAGTTGGTCGAATCCACAGCATGTGGAACCGTGGATACAGAGGGCCAACAATACCTCTAGGTCTTAAAGAACCCAGGTCAGGTCTCAGCTTCCTCTCTTTCTCATGCGGAATAATAACTGCACCACTTTCCCCTCATCTTTTTCTCCCCTTTCCTTCTTTGCTAGTTACACCTTCACTCTCAACATCATGAACATTTCAACATTTCACATTCTGTTCAATAACCCTTCATTATGTAAATATCACTCAGGGCAGATTCACACAGCACGCAAGGGTAACATTTCCTCTCTTGTAGCAGTGTCAGGATACGCAGCCACTTCTAAGATACTATTCCCAACAGCAAGAGAAAATATTGTCTTTTCTTAAACTCTGAAACTGACTCTTAATTTGCATCTTGTCTGCACCGTGTTTCTCTTTCAGTTTTGAGTCTTCCTATGCTGCCTGAGGGGGAGATGCTAAAGAATAAAGGGGTTCACCATGACACTGTAGGCACTCAGCTTCTTAATCCTACCATTCATAGCATGGAGGCCTCTTGTTTTCTGAGACATCCCTTTCCACAGCTCTCTCCTACCTCCTGCTCAAACCTGGACTGAGTGCCCTCTGGAACTGCTGCCGAACTCCGCTGTCATTCTGAAGACGCCCCTCACTGACCCGGGTCGACTCATCTCCTAGATCCGGTACCTTCTGCTTCGTTCTTCAGGCTCTCATTTTGCAGGAGTATATCATCAACTACCTTCCTAAAACAGAATGTGGTCAAACTCTGTGTTCTTGCATGACTAAAGACGTTCTTCTTCTTTTACTTTTGAATATTAATATTTGATTGGTGATACTGATTTATGTGGAAAATAATTTCCTCTCAATTTGCACATTATTTTTGTTTCTGGATCCAGAAGTACAGATGAGAAGTCTGATACCAGTCTAATCATTAAGACTTCGTGGGTCACCTGCCCCCCCCTTGTGAAGTATTTAGTCTTCTATTTTCACTTAGAGAGCTAAAACTGCATGAGAACAATACCTAGTCTCACCCTCAAAAACATTTTCTCAAATAGTGCTGGCCAGTTCTTTGAACCCTTTCTATCTGAAGGCCCACGTTCCCTGCCCTTGGGAAATTCACCTCTTGTTTACTTGGGTCATTTGTTTCCCTCCATTACAAAACTCACAGTATTTGGATGATGGCCACTCGACATATTTCCCTTTTGCATCTTCATTTTGTCATAACTTCTTTTTCTTAAAAAAACAATGTTTTGGGAATCCATTTCCACTGTTCTTTTTATCCTTGCCACTGAATTTTGTTTAACTTAAGTGGTCATATTTTTAACCTATAAAAAGCTCTTTGTTCTCTATTATTCATCTTTCACAGATGTTCTTGTTTTAGGGATGCGACAGCATCTCAAACCTCTCACAATGTACGTATTAGAAAATATCTCTAGGTTCTGTTTGGTTCTCTGAATCCTTCCAGGATCCGGTTTTCTGTTTCCTTGGTCTTCTCTGATATGTTGCCTTTCCTGAAACATATACGCCTTTGTTGTCTGCTCATACTTCTTGGTTGTTTATTCTCAGATGATTATTCCAGGTAAGAAGTGGGGATTCTCCTGATGTTGTGTAAGATCTGTTTCCCAACAGACCTCACACTCCAAGTGGGAAGCGGGGTTGGGAACTCTGTGTGCCTGGCTAGAATGCTGGATTGGCAGGCTTGCTTTCAGCAAGAGTTGGAAGGGGCCAGGCAGCAGACTGCGGGGCTGTCAGATGACAGAACGAGGACCTTCTCTGCAGCAGGTGTAAGCCAATTACAGACCACAGGCCACACTGTTCTTATACAACCCTTGAGCTAAGAATATTTTTCATGATTTTAAAAGACTGTAAACCAAAAATACAGAGGAATGTGTCCCAGAAACTGCTACAGTATGAACGTCTGTGATCTCTCACGCTGAAACTGAATCCCCAATGTAAAAGTATTAAGAGGCATACCTTTCAGAGGGGATTAAGTTACCAGGGCTCTTCACTTTCAGTAAGATTAAAGCCCTTGTAAGAGGCTTCATCATGCTGTTTTAATTACTATAGCATTATTGTATATTTGAAATCATGTATTGACACAGCAGACTCATAGAATGGCAGATGTCCCAAACAGCACTCTGGCCTCAGAATCAGCCCTTAAGGCATTCAGATCTGGCTGAAGAGCCCATGAGAGTATTTTAGGCATGGAAAGCCAAGACACTGTGGCAAAAACAAAATCTATATGAAAGATCTCTGCAAGTGAGATCCCAGTGGAAAGAACAGGTCAAAGAAGGAGGTACCTTTCTCTGAGGGAGGAGAGAACTTCTACTTTGACTATGACCTTGTCTAAATAAGATCAGAGTCAGAGAACTCAAAAGGCTTCCACAGCCTTGGCAACTCATGGCAAGAGCCTCGGGTGATTACTGACGCCATAAACAAGAGTGTCAATTTGTTAAGTCAACAACAGGAGTCACTGGGCACTTACTCCTCATGTACGATCTCTGTCCTAAATGTGCTGTACATTGAGATTTAATGCTATAACTAGTACTCAAACAGTATTTTATACTTTGTGTTTCTGTGTGGGTGCAAACTGTTGAAATCTTTACTTAATATATGCTAAATTGATCTTCTGTGTATAAAGATAATTGAAAATTAATCTTGATGTGAATGGAAGGGGAGAGGGAGCAGCAGAGGGGAGGGTTGCGGGTGGGAAGGAAGTTATGGGGGGAAAAGCCATTGTAATCCATAAGCTGTACTTTGGAAATTTATATTCATTAAATAAAAGTTAGAAAAGAAAAGAAAAAAAGAAATCATGTATTGGGAAGCCTCCAGTTTTTTTGTTTGTTTGTTTTTTGCTCAGGATCACTTTGGCTATCCTAGGTCCTCTGTGATTTTGTACGAATTTTAGAATTGTTTTTCCTACTTCCAGAAAGAATGTTGTTAGTATTCTGATAGGAATTGCAGTGAGTCTGTAGATTACTCTAGGTTGTATAGATATTTTTTAAAAAGATTTATTGGAAAGGCAGAGTTAGAGAGAGAGACAGACAGACAGAGGGAGGGAGGGAGGGAGGGAGGGAGAGGTTGATTCCGTCTGCTGATTCATTCCCAAATGGCTGCAAGGGCCAGAGCTGGGCTGATCTGAAGCCACATGCTTCCTCGGTCTTCCACATGGGTGCAGGGGCCCAAGTACCTAGGTCTTCCTCTGCTGTATTAGCAAGGAGCTGGATTGGAAGTGGAGCAATGGGGACTTAAACTAGTGCCCATAAGGGATGCCGGTGCTGCAGCATCCCATATTAGAGTGCCAGTTCAAGACTCGGCTGCTCCACTTCCAATCCTACTCCCTACTAATGCACCAGAAGGGAGTGTGAGACAGCCCTCATACTTGGACCCCTACCACCCACATGGGAGGCCCACACAGAGTTCCTGGCTCCCCATTTCAGCTTGGCCTATCTCCAGCCACTGTGGCCTTTGGGGAGTGAATCAGCAGATGGAAGATTTCTTTCTCTCTGTATATCTGTCTATTTGTGGCACTCTGCTTTTCAAATAGACATAAATCTTTTTAAAAAAAATGGACATAGGACCTGAACAGACGTTTTTCAAAAGAATAAAAATGTCCAACAAATGTAAAAAAAAATGCTCAATATCACTAGCCACCAGGAAAATGCAAATCAAAACCACAATGAGATATCACTTCACCCCCATGAGAATGGCCATCATCCAAAAGACATAGAAAGGCAAATGCAAATAATTGCAGCCACTGTAAAAGCAGTATGGAAACTTCTTAAAAAACTAGAAATAGACTTGACGGATAGTCCAACAACACCACTACCAGGTAAATACCCACAAGACATGAACTCATTCTATCAGAGATAGCTACTCCATTATGTTTATAGCAGCACTGTTCACAGTAGCCAAAATATGGAATCAACCAAGGTGTCCATTACCAGATGAATGGCGAGAGAAAATCTCTCTTTCACATGCGCACGCATGCACACAACACACACACACACACATGAATAGTATTCAGCTATAAAAAAGAATGAAATTCTATCATTTACAGCAAAATGGTTGGAACTGGAGGTCATCAAGTTGAGTGAAATAAGCCAGACACAGAAACTCAAGTACTGCATGTCCTCCCTCATATGTGGGAGCTAAAATAGAAAGGAACGAAGGGAGGGAGGGAGGAAGGGAGGGAGGGAGGGAGGGGCGAAAAGAAAGAGAAGTCAGGAAGGAGAGGAGAGGAGAGGAATGCTTCAGTATATCAGTTTTGCTGCAAATACAAAGTTTTGTCAAACTGTTTTAAATACTTGTCAAACAAATTAATAGGAATTATATACTGCTATAGTTTTAATGATTGTGATTATTCTATTTATTTTTTTAAAGATTTTATTTATTTGAGAGGTAGAGTTACAGACATTGAGAGGGAGAGACAGAGAGAGAAGTCTTCCATACGCTGGTTCACTCCTCAAGTGGCCGCAACACCACAAACGCACCAATCCGAAGACAGGAGCCAGATGTTTCTTCCAGGTCTCCCACGCAGGTGCAGGGGCCCAAGGACTTGGGCCATCTTCTACTGCTTTCCCAGGCCACAGCAGAGAGCTGGATTGGAAGAGGAGCAGCTGGGACTAGAACTGGTGCCCATATGGGATGCCCGCACTGCAGGCGGAAGAGTAACCTACTGCGCCACGGCGCTGGCCCAATTATTTTAAAATCTACTTTATGTGAGTGACGTTGAGCATCTTATCCTTTAATTACTGAGTATTGCTCATATTGCTCACTTCCTGCTGGACTACAATCTTTTTTTTTTATTTGTTGAACTTTTTATTTGACTGTAATATAAATTAAAAATATGTTATCTTAAAAATATTTTAAAAGAGGCCAGCGCCGCGGCTCACTAGGCTAATCCTCCACCTAGCGGCGCCGGCATACCAGGTTCTAGTCCTGGTCGGGGCGCCAGATTCTGTCCCGGTTGCCCCTCTTCCAGGCCAGCTCTCTGCTGTGGCCCGGGAGTGCAATGGAGGATGGCCCAAGTGCTTGGGCCCTGCACCCCATGGGAGACCAGGAAAAGCACCTGGCTCCTGGCTCCTGCCATCGGATCAGCGCGGTGCGCCGGCCGCAGCGCGCTGGCCACGGCGGCCATTGGAGGGTGAACCAACGGCAAAAGGAAGACCTTTCTCTCTGTCTCTCTCACTGTCCACTCTGCCTGTCAAAAAAAAATTTTTTTTAAGAGAAAAAATAACAGGGGTTTCACACTGTGCTCCCTTTTTTTTCCCCTAAAGATTTATTTTATTTATTTGAAAGGCAGAGTTACAGAGAGCGGTAGAAAGAGAGAGAGAGAGAGAGAGAGGGAGAGAGGGAGAGAGGGAGGGAGGGAGGGAGGGAGGTGTCCTCCATCCGCTGGTTCACTGCCCAGGTGGCTGCAAAGGCCGGAGCTGCGCCGATCCAAAGGCAGGAGCCAGGACCTTCCTCCAGGTCTCCCACGCGGGTGCAGGGGCCCAAGGACTTGGGCCATCTTATACTGCTTTCCCAGGCCATAGCAGAGAGCTAGATCGGAAGTGGAGCAGCAGGGTTTTGAACCGGCGCCTGTACAGGATGCCGGCGTTTCAGGCCAGGGCTTTAATCCTCTGCACTACAGTGCTGGCCCCTGTGCTCCCTTTTTTTTGCACTTCCGTCCCTTCCGCCATGTGCAGTCGTGGTGCTCATCCCCTCCAGAGTGTGCCACGGCAAGACACCATTCTGAAGGTGGACAACAGCCCTGACCAGGTGCCAACCCTGCAGGTACCATAATCTGGACTCACCACCCTTCAGAGCTGTGAGGGACAGTCACCAACTGCTTAACAGTGGAGGGTATGCTCTGAGCAACGCTTCGTCAGATGGCCTTGTGTGACCTTCACAGAGTGCCTTAGATCCACACACGCAGGCCATCTAGTACCGCCACCATGGGACATGCAGCCCACCATTGACTGAGATATCACCAGGCAGTTCAGGAATATAAGCTTCCATCATTTATAAATTGCCTAGTTTGTGGAATTTTGTAATTGCAGCACAAACTAAGAAATCATAAATTTATATGGGCTGAAAAATCTCAAAGTATTTCACATCTGACATTTAAAAGAAAGTTTTCTGATCTCTGTTCCAGAGCCAATAGTCATACTGACAGTCCTGACTTCATTAAATTTCTTCAGTAAAAGATTCTCCATTTTCCCCAGGAGTATACATGTGACTCCTTTTTCCTGGCCCACTCTGCAGAGAAGAGGCAAGTGGAAGCTACTGTCACAGCTACTTTGTTTTTTCAAGATTTATGTATTTATTTGAAAGGCAGAGTTACAGAGAAGGAGAGGCAGCGGCAGAGAGAGGGAGTCTTCCATCTGCTGGTTCATTCTGCAAACGGCAGGACAGCCAGGGCTGGGCCAGACGGAAGCCAGGTGGCTGCAGGGGCCATGCACTTGGGCCATCTTCCGCTGCTTTCCCAGGAGCATCAGCAGGGAGCTGGGTCAGAGGTGGAGCAGCCGGGACTCACAGCGCTCATATGGGATGTCACTGGGCAGGTGGTAGTTTAACCCACTGCGCCTCAACGTCAACTCCAATATGTTTACGCTTCCTTTTCCTTCCACTGCTGTCACTTATGTAAATTGGCTTTTGGAATAAGACAACCAAGGCTTTGCAGTACTATACTCTTAAAAATTGAGTTCATGAAACCCACACCTTCCTAGATGCATAATTATCATAGAGCAAATGGTCGAGAAGTCGCAAATTATCTAATCAGATTTTTAAAGGGTCTCCTGACTTAGGTAGGTATTTATCACACCTATTTCACAGGTGAAGAATTTATGGATTAGAGCAAATTATGGTCTATGGACCAAACCCAGTCCTCCACCTGATTCTGTATGGCCTTTGAGCTAAAAATGCCTTATATTTTTAAATAGTTGGAAGGAAAATGAAGACTGTTTTATGATATGAAAAACATAAAATTACATCATTTTTTGGCCAGCGCTGTGGCCCACTTGGTTAATCCTCCGCCTGCATTGCCAGCACCCTGGGTTCTAGTCCCAGTTGGGGCGCCGGGTACTAGTCCCGGTTGCTCCTCTTCCAGTCCAGCTCTCTGCTGTGGCCCGGGAGGGCAGTGGAGGATGGCCCAAGTGCTTGGGCCCTGCACCCTCATGGGAGACCAGGAGGAAGCACCTGGCTCCTGGCTTCAGAATGGCGCAGCGCCGGCTGTGGTGGCCATTTGGGGGGTGAACCAACAGAAGGAAGACCTTCCTCTCTTTCTCTAACTCTCTGTCTCTCTCTCTCTCTATCTCTGCCTGTCAATAAAATAAAATAAAATCATATCATTTTTCATAAATAATGTTTTACTGAAACACAGGCATATTCATTTACTTATCACTCATGCCTGCGTTCATTCTACAATGCAGAGGTAAACAGTAGCATCAGAAGCCAGCCCACAGAGTCTGAGAGAGTCATTATTTGGCCCTCTACAGAAATCTGCCCAACTCAGCCCAGGAAACAGCAATCTGCTCATAGCACAGAGCGAGAAGAGCCTGGAATGAAAGCACGAGCACGACACTCTAATTCCGACACTTTGCCTTCACTTATCTTGCCCGGCATTTACGAAACATGAGTTCAGCTGATCACGTATCTCAACAAATTACCAATTCAGATTACTTATGCTTGCAGATATAAGCCAATGTGAAATAAAGGCACAAGAATTTCCAAACAAAGTGAGAA
This sequence comes from Oryctolagus cuniculus, assembly GCF_051225735.1. NCBI lineage: Eukaryota > Metazoa > Chordata > Mammalia > Lagomorpha > Leporidae > Oryctolagus > Oryctolagus cuniculus. The sequence goes on from NC_142878.1 coordinate 106,451,476, forward strand.
TAAACAAAAATTTGATCAATCTAGAAAGGTAGAAAAAGGCAAAAAGAAAAAACATAGTCAATTTAAAGAGCATTAAATAAATCAACAATATTAACTCCGCAAAATCAATAATCAAAATAAATGTAAGGAGCCGGCACCGCGGCTCACTTGGCTAATCCTCCGACTGTGGTGCCGACACCCCAGGTTCTAGTCCCGGTTGGGGCACCAGATTCTGTCCTGGTTGCCCCTCTTCCAGGCCAGCTCTCTGCTGTGGCCCGGGAGTGCAGTGGAGGATGGCCCAGGTGCTCGGGCCCTGCACCCCATGCGAGACCAGGAGGAAGCACCTGGCTCCTGGCTTTGGATCGGCGCAGCGTGCTGGCCGTAGCGGCCATTTGGGGGTGAACAATGGAAAAAGGAAGACCTTTCTCTCTCTCTCTCTCTCACTGTCTAACTCTGCCTGTCAAAAAATACATAAATAAATGCAAGGGCATTAAATTTTCAGATTGACAAGTTTTTAAATTGAGTAACATAAAATAATAAAACACAACACTTAACATTCAGCTTTATACTGTTTGCTAGAGACATATCTAAAAAACTGACAAAGTTAAACAAGGTAAAAGAATAGGAAAGGACACCTCAGCCAAATGCTAACCTAGCACATAGAGCAGTACCAATTCTAGACAACAGATTTCAAGGCTAAATGTGAAACATGACAAAAAGAAGTGGCTTATACTGATACCAGATAAAAGCCACCAAAAGAAAATAGTCAGATGTCTAAGGACACTGTTTTGAAATAGGCATGTAAATAAAACTAGATAAAAATATAAGATAACAGTAAATCCACAGTTAGACTGTAGGTTATTAATATATCTTCCTCTGAAATTAACAGAAAAGGCAGAACCAGGAAAAGAACACAATTAGCAAGCTTCATCCAACAAATATTCTACATCTTTATCCTCAAATAGGATGTGCATATATTTTTTCATGCATACAGAAGTCTACAAAAGACACAAAAAATGAAGCTACAGCTAATAGACCACATTAGTCCTATGACCGGTGACTGCAATAAAACCACGGTCTCTCTCATATTGTCACTGTTTGCTCCTGGACTATTTTGCAGAACACAGATACAAACCATGGAGCAACTGCACATTCGGTCTTCAAATATTTCAGGCAGGAAATCTTCATGAAAGACAAATGTGAAAGTTGGCGCTGTGGCACAGCGGTTAAAGTCATCACCCATGGTGCCAGAATCCCACATGGGCGCTGGTTCAAGGCCCAGCTGCTCCATTTCTGATTCAGCTCCCTGCTAATGCCCTGGGAAAGCAGCAGCAGATGACCCAAGTGTGTGGGCCCCTGCACTCATGTGGGAGACCTGAGCAAAGCTCCTGGTTCCTGGCTTCAGACTGGTACAGCTCCCACTGTTGTGGCCATTTGGGGAGTGAACCAGTGGATGGAAAATTTCTGTCTCTGCCTCTCCCTCCTTTGTAACTCTGCTTTTCAAATAACTAATCTTTATTTTTAAGTCAAATGTGAGCAATAGAAGGTTTTTTTTTTTTTTTAAAGATTTATTTATTTGAAAGGCAGAGTCAGAGAGAGAAGGAGGGGCAGAGAGAGAGAGAGAGAGAGAGAGAGAAGTCTTCCATCCACTGGTTCACTCCCCAATTGGCTGCAATGGCCAGAGCTGTGCCAATCTGAAGCCAGGAGCCTTTCCTGGGTCTCCCACACAGGTGCAGGGGCCCAAGCACATGGGCCATCTTCTACTGCTTTCCCAGGCCATAGCAAGGAGCTAGATTGGAAGTGGAACAGCTGGGACTTGAATCGGCACCTATATGGGATGCTGGCCCTGCAGGCAGGCGCTTTACCCACTATGCCACAGAGCCAGCCCTAACAAAGTGTTACGCACTAAAAATTAATTTTTAATTTCATAAGAAGCAGCTTTTGTATTTTTATGCATTATGATGCCACTGTTAATTTCATACTTAAAAAACCCCAGTATCTTAACAGAATGGTGGAATCTCAGAATCTAATCACCTAAGGCTTTTACTCTCATGCCAGATTTGATAATAGAAAACAAAAGCAGTACTTTAGAAAAGTGAGTACAAACTATCCATATAAACATATTCTGTCAAGTTGATAAAGAATAAATATGACTTGCATGATACTTTTAAAAATAGAAAACAAAATGCAATCATTTTTACAAAAAGTAATTTTCTGTGAAGGGCAACACAACCACATTTTCATTAAAGTTTTGCAGTAACAAATAAGAACAGGTTTTATTAAACATATAAGTTAAAGTGATTGATGAAATTCCCTAACACTTTCTTTTTTTCCCCCAAAGAAACTTTTGTTTAAGGAGTACAAATTTCATAAGTAAAACTTTAGGAATACAGTGATTCTTTCCACCATACCTGCCCTCCCACCACTACTCCGACCCCACCTCCTCCTCCAGCTCCCAATCCCAGTCCCATTTTCCATTAAGATTCATTTTCAATTAACTTTATACACAGAAGACCAACTCTAAACTAAGAAAAGATTTCAACAATTTGCACACACACACTCACACACAAAACTGAGAACAAGTTTTATAGTTAATTCTCATAATACAACTCATTGAGGACAGGTTTTGCATGGGAAGTAAGTGCACAGTGACTCCTGTTGTTAATTTAACAATTAACTCTTATGTATGACATTGTGATCACCTGAGGCTCTTGACTTGAGCTGCCTAGACTATGCAGGCCTTTTGAATCCACAATCTCCATTAGTGTTTAGACAAGGTCATAAACAAAGTGGAAGTTCTCTCCTCCCTTCAAAGTACATCCTTCTTTGGTGGCCACTTCTTTCCACTTGAGTCTCACTCACAGAGATCCATCATGTAAGATATTTTTGCCAGTGTCTTGGCTTTCTATACCCGAAATGCTCTCACGGGCTTTTCAGCCTTAAGGGCTGATTCTGAGGTCAGAGTGTTATTGAAAGCAAATGTCGGCCGGCGCCGCAGCTCAATAGGCTAATCCTCTGCCTAGCGGCACTGGCACACCGGGTTCTAGTCCCGGTCGGGGCACCCAGATTCTGTCCCGGTTGCCCCTCTTCCAGGCCAGCTCTCTGCTGTGGCCAGGGAGTGCAGTGGAGGATGGCCCAAGTGCTTGGGCCCTGCACCCACATGGGAGACCAGGAGAAGTACCTGGCTCCTGCCATCAGATCAGCGCGGCGCACCGGCCACAGCACGCTGGCCGCGGCGGCCATTGGAGGGTGAACCAACGGCAAAGGAAGACCTTTATCTCTGTCTGTCTCTTTCACTGTCCACTCTGCCTGTCAAAAAAAAAAAAAAAGCAAATGTCATTCTATGAATCTGCTGTGTGGATTGTTCCCATGTTGGAAATCCTCTCGTTTTTAATTGTATTATCATTGCCAGACACTTGATCTTATTTATATGATCCCTTTAACACTTAATCACATCTGTATGATCACTGTAACACTTATTATGATTACTTTAACACTTAAGATGGCATTTTTCAGTTCTAGTCCCAGTTGCTCCTCTTCCAGTCCAGCTCTCTGCTGTGGCCTGGGAAAGTGCTTGGGCCCCTGCACCCACATGGGAGACCAGGAGGAAGCACCTGGCTCCTGGCTTCAGATCGGCACAGCTCTGGCCATTGCGGCCACTTGGGGAGTGAACCAACGGAAGGAAGACCTTTCTCTCTGTCTCTCCCTCTCACACTGTCTATAACTCTGCCTGTCAAATAAATATTTTTTAAAAAAAGATGGCATTTTTACCACCCAGCTTAATGAGATTCAGGGTCCCATGGCAAGTGTTTAAGCTGTACCCTTAGAAGCAAGTCTGCAGGAATGTGTGCAGAACTATATAACTTTATAGTTACCAACTTCCTCCTCCCTCTTTTACTGCCACTCTTAGTTTTTTTTTAATTTATTTACTTGAAAGTCAGAATTACACAGAAATGAGGTAGCAGTAGCTGCAGCGGCAGCAGCAGAGAGAGAGAGAGAGAGAGAGAGAGAGAGGTCTTCCATCTGCTGGTTCACACCCCAGATGGCTGCAATGACTGGAGCTGTGCCAATCTGAAGCCAGGAGCTTCTTCTGGGTCTCCCACATGGGTGCAGGGGCCCAAGGACTTGGGCCATATTGTACTGCTTTTCCAGGCCATAGCAGAGAGCTGCATCAGAAGTGGAGCAGCCAGGACCTGCCCATATGGGATGCCGGCACTGCAGGCCACCTCCCCCCCGCCCCCTTATGTTTTACTGAGATCAATTTTAACTGACATTATACACATATGATTAACTATTTGTTAAGTAAAGAGTTTAACACATATTATGAAGAAGAAAAAAACTATTCCTTGATAGTTGAGACAAGAACTGTTAAAGTCATTGCTTCTCAAAGTGTCAATTTCATTTTTACAGAATTTCTTTCAGGTGCTCTATTAGTTATCACAGATCAGGGAGAACATATGATATTTGTCCCTTTGGGACTGGCTTATTTTACTGAGTTTGATGTTTTCCAGATTCATCCATTTTGTTGCAAATGACCAGATTTCATTTTTTTCACCACTGTGTAATATTCCATAGTGTATATATCCCATAGTTTCTTTACCCAGTCTTCAGTTAATGGGCACTTAGGTTGATTCCATGTCTTCACTATTGTGAATTAAGCTGCAATAAACATGGGGTGCAGGTAACTCTTATTTGCTGATTTCATTTTCCTTGAGTAAATTCTCTGGAGTTGGATGGCTGTGTCATATGATAGGTCTATAGTCAGATTTCTGAGGTATCTCCATACTGTGTTCCCTAGTGGTTTTTTCAGATTACAACCCCACTAACAGTGGATTAGAGTACCCTTTTCCCCACATCCTCACCAGCATTTGTTGTTTGTTGACTTCTGAATGAAAGCTATTCTAACTGGGATGAGGCAAAACCTCTTTGTGGTTTTGATTTGCATTTCCCTAACAGCTAGTGATCCCAAACATTTTTTCATTGTGTCTGTTGGCCATTTGAATTTCCTCTTTTGAAAAATGTCTGTTTAAGTCCTTTGCCCATCTCTTTAACTGGGTTGTTTGTTGTGTTGTTGTGGAGTTTCCTGATCTCTTTATATATTCTGGTTATTAATTCTTTATCAGTTGCACAGTTTACAAACAATTTCTCCCATTCTGTCAGCTGCCTCTTCACTTTCCTGAGTGTTTCTTTTGCAGTACAGAAGTTTCTCAATTTGATGTAATCCCATTTGTTAATTTTGGCTTTGATTGCCTGTGCCTCTGGGGTCTTTTCCAAGAAATCTTTGCCTGTGCCAATATCTTGCAGGGTTTCCCCAATGTTTTCTAATAATGTAATGGTATCAGGTCATAGATTTAGGTCTTTAATCCACGTTGAGTGGATTTTTGTGTAAGGTGTAAAGCAGGGGTCTTGCTTCACACTTCTGCATGTGGACATCCAGTTTTCTCAGCACCATTTGTTAAAGAGACTGTCCTTGCTCCAGAAATTGGTTTTAGCTCCTTGGTCAAATATAAATTGCTTTTAGATGCTTGATTTCTGGCATTTCTATTCTGTTCCATTGGTCTATCCATCTGTATTTTTAGCAGTAACAGGCAGTTTTGATTATGACTGCCTTGTAGTATGTCTTGAAATCTGGTATTGTGATGCCTCTGGCTTTTTCTTGTATAAGATTGCTCAAGCTATTCAAGGTCTCCTGTGTTTTCATATGAATTTCAGTATAATTTTTTCTGGATATGAGACTATCTTTGGTATTTTGATTGGTACTGCATTGAAGTTGTTTTAGAAGGAATGGACATTTTGCTGATATGGATTCTTCCAATTCACCAACATGGAAGATTTTTCCGTTTATTTGTGTCTTCTATTTCCTTCTTTAATATTTTATAATTCTATCAGAGGTCTGACATCCTTGGTTAAATTTATTCCAAGGTATTTGATTTTTTTTTTTTTTGGTAACTACTGTGAATGGGATTGATCTTAGAAGTTCTTTCTCAGCCATGGCATTGTCTATGTATCTAAAGCTGCTGAGTTTTATGTACTGATTTTATATCCTGCTGCATTTCCAAACTCTTCTATGAGTTCCAATATTCTCTTAGTGGAGTTTTTTGAATCCCCTAAATATAGAATCATGTCATCTGCAAATAAGGGATAGTCTGACTTCTTCTGTCCCAATTTGTATCCCTTTGATTTCTTTTTCTTGCCTAATGGCTCTGGCTAAAACTTCCAGAACTACAGTGAATAGCAATGGTAATAGTGGGCATCCCTGTCTGGTACTGGAACTCAGTGGGCATGCCTCCAACTTTTCCCCATGCAATATGATGCCGGCTGTAGGTTTGTCATCAATTGCTTTGATTATGTTGAGGAATGTTCCTTCTATACCGAATTTGCTTAGCGTTTTCATCATGAAAGGGTGTTGTATTTTATCAAATGCTTTCTCTGTATCTATTGAGATAATCATATGGTTTTTGTTCAGCAGCTTGTTAATGTGATGTATCACATTGATTGATTTATGAATGTTGAACCATCCCTGCATACCAAGGATAAATCCCACTTGGTCTGGGTGGATGATCTTTCTGATGTGTTATTGGATTTGATTGGCTAGAATTTGAGGATTTTTGTATCTATGTTCATTAGGAAAATTGGTCTGTAGTTCTCTTCCTCTGTTGCATCTTTCTTGGGTTTAGGAATTAAGGTGATGCTGGTTTCATACAAAGAATTTAGGAGGATTCCCTCACTTTCAATTGTTTTGAATAACTTGAGAAGAATGGGAGTTAGTTCTTTAAATGTCTGGTAGAATTCAGCAGTGAAGCCCTCCGATCCTGGGCTTTTCTTTTTTGGGAGAGTCTTTATTTCTGATTCAGTTTATGTCTTGGGAATGGGTCTGTTTAGGTTTTCTTCATGGCTCAATTTAGGTGGGTTGTATGTATCCAGGAATCTATCCATTTCTTGTAGGTTTCCCAGTTTGTTAACATATAGGTCTTTGTAGTAGTTTTTGATAATCCTTTTTATTTCTGTGGTGTCTGTTGTTACATTGCCTTTTTCATCTCTAATTTTATTGATTTGGGTCTTCTCTCTCCTTTTTTTGGTTAGTTGGGCCAAGGGTGTGTCAGTTGTATTTATTTTTTCAAATAACCAACTCTTCCCGTTGATGACTTTTCTATTTTTTGTTACAATTTTGCTGATTTCTTCTTTAATTTTAGTTATTTCTTTTCTCCTACTTGTTTTGGGTTTGGTTTGCTTTCGTTTTTCTAGATCCTTGAGACACACTGATAGCTCATTTATTTGGTGTCTTTTTAATTTCTTGACGTAGGCACCAATTTCTATAAGCTTTCCTCTTAACACTGCTTTTGCTGTGTCCCATAGGTTTTGATATGTTGTGTTGTCATCTTCATTTATTTCCAGAAATTTTTTGATTTTTCTTTTGATTTCTTCTATGACCTACTGTTTTTTCAGGAATATGTTGTTTAGTCTCCATGTGTTTGCATATGTTCTAGAGATGCTTGAGTTGCTGATTTACAGCTTCATTCCATTTTGATCCAAGAAGATGCACGGTATGATTTTGATTTTTTGAATTTACTTATACTTGCTTTATGGCCTAGCATGTAGTCAATCCTAGAGAAGGTTCCATGCACTGGTGAGAAGAATGTGTTTTCTGCAACTGTAGAATGAAAAGTTCTGTAGATATCTGTTAGGTCCATTTGGTCTATAGTGTCGATTACCTGTTTCCTTGCTGATTTTCTGTTTGGTTGATCTGTCCATTGCTGAAAGTGGGTATTGAAGTCCCCCATTACTATTGTATTTGAGTCTATATCTCCCTTTAAATGCCTTAGCATTTCTTTTAAACAGACAGGTGCCCTGTAATTAGGTGCATATACATTTATGTTACATCTTCCTGTTGAATTGATCCCTTAATCATTGCATAGTGCCCTTCTTTGTCTCTTTAAACAGTTTTTGTGCTAGAGTCTATTTTGTCTGATATTAGGATGGCTACACCAATTCTTTTTTGGTTTTTGTTAGCATGAAACATCTTTTTCCATCCTTTCACTTTCAGTCTGCATGCATCTTTATTGGTAAGATTTGTTTCTTGTAGGCAGCAAATAGATGGGTTTTGTTTTTGAATACATTCAGCCAGTCTGTGTCTTTTAACTGGAAAGTTGAGGCCACTTACCAAGGTGACTATTGATAAGTAACAACTTTGGCCTGCCATTTTCCCAAAATTATTCCTTTTTTTTTTAACTTTGGATTTCCTTTGAACTTTTACTCAGAGATTTTTCTTCCTTTACCTTCTTTCATAGTGATGACCACGTTTCTGTGTGTTTCTGTGTGTAGCACATCCTTAAGCATCTTCTGCAGGGCTGGACAGGTGCTGACAGATTCTTTCAATTTCTGTTTGTTGTGGAAGGTCTTTATTTCACCTTCGTTCATAAATGAGAGCTTTGCAGGGTATAGTACTCTGGGTTGACAGTTCTTTTCTCTTAAGATTTGGAATATATCTCACCATTCTCTCCTAGCCTGTAGGGTTTTTGATGAGAAGTCTGCTATGAGTCTAATTGGAGATTCTCTGTAAGTAATCTGGCGTTTCTATCATGCACATTTTAGAATCTTTATGTTTTACTGTGGAGAGTTTGATTACAATGTGTTGTGGCAAAGATCTTTTCTGGTCATGTCTTCTTTTTCAAAATTGGGGAAATTTTGTTATTTTATTTCACTAAAAAGGCCTTCTAATCCTTTTGCTCTTTCCACACCTTCAGGAATTCCTAGAACCCATATGTTGGGTCGTTTGATAGTATCCTGTAGGTTCCCAATAGTGATTTTTTAGTTTTCTAATTTTTTTTCTTGGTATGACTGTGTAATTTCCTGTGCCTTATCTTCTACAGGTATTCTTCTGCTTCACCAATTCTGTTAAGGCTTTCCACTGCATTTTTATTTGTTCTATTGAATTCTTCATTTCCAAGATTTCATTTTGATTTCTCCTTAAGATCTCAATTTCGTGCAAGAAATTTTCTTTCATGTCATGTACGGATTTCATTAGTTCATGCATTTGCTTTGGATTACTTCTAAGTAATCCTATAATCGATTTTTGAATTCCATTTTTAGCATTTCTTCAATCTCGTCTTAACAATCTAGTATTGAAGTGTTGTGTTCTTTTTGGGGCATCATGTTGTTGTCCTTATTCTTTTTTGTTTTTAAAGATTTATTTGTTCATTTGAAAGGTGGAGTTTATAGAGGGGCAGAGGCAGAGAGAGACAGGAAAAGTCTTCCATCCACTGGTTCACTCCCCAAATGGCAGCAATAACCAGAGCTGGGCTGATCTGAAGCCAAGAGATTCCTCCAGATCTCCCATGTGGGTGCAGGGGCCCAAGAACTTGGGTGATCTTCTACTGTTTTCCCAGGCCATAGCAGAGAGTTGGATCAGAAGAGGGGCAGCCAAGACTCAAACCAGTGCCCATGTCGGATGCCAGCACTGCAGACAGCAGCTTTACCTGTTACTCTATACAGCACCGGCTCCCTTCCTTATTCTTGTTTATTGAATTGGTGCATCTGTTATTCAGTATTTATGGAGACACCTGTTGGTTTCTTCTTTATTTTTTCTGCTGTGGTGGCCTGCTTTCAGTAAATACCTAGTGGCATGTGGTGGGTGTGACCAGGGAGCTCTGTTTAGGGTGAAGGGCACGTCTGAAGCGACACACCCAGGTTTGCTGTGCTATATCTTTTTTTTTTTTTTTAAATCAGAGGGGAGTTTTGTTCTTGTCTGTTGGCACAGACTCAGCTGAGCTTCTCTCCTCAAAGGAGATCAGTGCCTGGGTGCTAGCCCAGGTCTCACCTCATTCTCCAAAGCTGGTGCAGAGGTTCTCAGCTGCTGAGGTCCTGAGCTGTACGTATCCGCACCCTCCACTGTGTCCCTCTAATTTGTGTAGAGTTTCCTCTGCTGTTTTCTCCCCAACTCTTCCCTGAGACTGCACTCTTTCCACTTTTTTTAAACTATCTTTTCCTAGACTAGCGCAGTAAGCTCCCTTCCTGCTCTGCAATCTTAATCCAATCCCTCTACTACACTTTCAATAGTAACAAACTGTAATCTTGGGAACCCAAATTCAACTTAAAACAAAAATAATTTTTAGAATATAGAAAAAATGCTACCTTTCACAAAATTGGAAACTAAAACCTCAAAAGCTCAGATCATGTCCACAAGGTACCACAATCAATGCAGACACAAAGAGAAGAAAGGAGAGAAAGACGGGACCCTACGAATGCTATCACTCAAGCATCCACAGGTCAGAGGTGCTTCTTCCTCCCTCTGAAGCCATCCTTTCCAAGTGACATCATCGAAGCACTTTTGCTATCTCACATTCTCAACTGGGCATGATTTACAGTTTATCATCGTTTGTAATAAGAAGTGCCAGAACTGTATGTATTAGGAGACCAAACTTTGGGGTGAAGAATTAGAAAACTAGAAAAATGTGTTTTGTTGTTCTAAGTGAGCATTAGTTTCATGTTGCTGCCTTACTCTCAAGCCTAAGTGATTGGCTTCTAACACCATCTTAGTCACCTCAGGATTGACAGGCATGGTAGCATAATTAAGAGAATGAGCTTCGGGGCTGGCATTGTGGTATAGTGGGCAAAACCACCCTATGCAGCACTAGAATCCCATATGGAAGCTGGTTTGAGTCCTGGCTGCTCCACTTCTGATCCTACTCCTTGCTAATGTGCCTGGAAAAGCAGTAGAGGTCATCACAAGTGCTTGGGCCTCTGTGCTCATGTGGGAGACTGGAAGAAGCTTCTGGCTCCTGGCTTTGGACCAGCCTAGCTCCAGTCATTATGGCCTTTGGGGAGTTAACCAGTGGATAGAAGATCTCTCTGTTCTATACCTTTCTCTCTGTCTCTGTAACTCTGCCTTTCAAATAAATAAATATTTAAAAAGACATAGAGAGAATGAGAATGAGTTTCAAAGTCATTGGAGCTTTGGAAAATTGGTTCTGCCACTTAAACTGTATTATCTTGAGCAGTTGCTTTAACCTTTATAAGACTATTTTTCCAACTATAAAATAGAATTCATAAAGCCTTTAGGATAGCTGTTGCCTTATAATGAGTAATCAAAATTAACTACTAATGTAAACACTATTTATTTTAAGCTATGCCATAACTAGGACAAACACAGCAAGGTGATCCACCACTAGCAATGCAAGACAGCTAAAGCAGAGGACATGGGCTTTGGTAGGTGGTCACAGAACAGGGTGCTACCACTCAGTGCCCAGGCTCCTCATGCAATCCCGTATAAAATGCCTCCAGAGTTCCTGGGGCCCAAGTTCTTCAAGTCTGAAAACAAGAAATGAAGCTATAACCAAAGGCTTCAGAAGATTCAAACTCACCCAAATTGATCTAATGGACAGCTTTTTGAAGCCTTGTTTGTATAATTTGAAGCCTAAATCTACAGATTTCAGGAATTGGGAGACAACTAAAAAGACTAACATGTTTCTGGATTTTTATGTATGCTGCTTTCTTATTTTCTTATGAAATGTTTTCATTTGTTCTCATTGAAAGTGAAATAAATAAAACTGTACTAATATTCAATATCTCAATTAAATGGTCTGAATTTGGAAGAATTCATCTTTTTCAGAATCAGTAGCTCAACTGGTGAGGATTACAAAGAAAGGAAAATATATAAAAGGCAATTGCAAGATTCAGAGTAGCCAAATATGAGAACAATCTAAGTGTCTATCGATAGATACTTTTTAAAAAATTTATTTGACAGGTAGAGTTATAGACAGTGAGAGAAAGAGACAGAGAGAAAGGTCTTCCTTTCATTGGTTCACCCCTCAAATGGCTGCTATGGCCGGCGCACTGCACAGATCCAAAGCCAGGAGCCAGGTGCTTCCTCCTGGTCTCCCATGGGGTGCAGGGCCCAAGCACCTGGGCCATCCTCCACTGCCCTCCCGGGCCACAGCAGTGAGCTAGACTGGAAGAGGGGCAACCGGGACTAGAACCAGCGCCCATATGGGATGCCGGCACCACAGATGGAAGATTAACCAAATGAGCCACAGCACCGGCCCCAACAGATACATTTTTAGAATGTAAGGTAGGGGTGTGTGTGTGTGTGTGTGTGTGTGTGAATGTACACAAGGGAACATTATTCAGCATAAGGCAAGAAAGATATCCTGCCATTTGCAACAACCTGGATGGATGAACCTGGAGGGCACAATGCTAAGTAGAATAAGCCAGACACAGGAAGACAAGCACTGTACAGCTTCACTTATAAATGGAATCTAAATATATACATAGAATCTAATACAAGCAAAGAGGAGAATGATGGCTGCCAGGAGTCGGGGGCAAAGTGATTCAAACTGATTCTAAAGTTCATATGAAGAAGTTAAACACTCAGAACAGCCAACACAACATTGAATGAGAGGAACAAAGTCTTAAGCCTGAAACTACCCACCTTCAAAACTTACTATAAACTACAGTAATCAAGATAGCACAGTATCAGTGAAAGAACAAACAAACAGATCAATAGAACAGAACAAATGCCCAGAAATAGACCAAGGCCAAAATAGTCAATCAATCTTTGACAAAGGACCAAAACCAACACACCAGAGAGAAGATTAACAGATGGTATGGAATAACTGAACCTCCATAATCAAAATAATGAGCCTAGACGCAGACCTTATGCATGTCACAAAAAATAACTCGAAATGGATGTAAAATGGAAAACTTATAAACTTCTAGAAGATAGCATGGGAGAAAAATCTTGTTGACCTTGATTGGGTTTGGTGATGTCTTTTAGTTATAACACCAAAGGCATGTTCCATGAAAGAAATGATAAGCTAGACTTTATTAAAATGAACTACTTTTACACTACAAAAAACACTGTCAAGAGGATGAAAACAGCAAACACAGACTTGTAAAAGTTATTTTCAAAAACATATCTGATAAAGGACTGTAATCCAAACTATACAAAGAACTCTTAAAACTCAACAACGGCCGGCACCGCGGCTCACTAGGCTAATCCTGCGCCTTGTAGCGCCGGTACACTGGGTTCTAGTCCCGGTCAGGGCGCCGGATTCTGTCCCGGTTGCCCCTCTTCCAGGCCAGTTCTCTGCTGTGGTCCGGGAGTGCAGTGGAGGATGGCCCAAGTGCCTGAGCCCTGCACCCCATGGGAGACGAGGATAAGTACCTGGCTCCTGCCATCGGATCAGCGCAATGCACCGGCCTCAGCGCACCAGCCGCGGCGGTCATTGGAGGGTGAGCCAACAGCAAAGGAAGACTTTTCTCTCTGTCTCTCTCTCACTGTCCACTCTGCCTGTCAAAAAAAAAAAAAAAAAAAAACCCTCAACAACAACAACAAAATCTCAGTAAAAGAAAAACCGGGGAGGGGCCAGCACTGGCACTGTGACGTAGCAGGTAAAGCCACTGCCTGCAGTGCTGGCAGCCCATATGGGTGCCGACTCGAGTCCTGGCTGCTCCACTTCTCATCCAGCGCCCCATTTATGTGCCTAGGAAAGCAGCAGGAGATGACCAAGTCCTTGGGCCCCTGCAACCACAAGGCAGACCCAGATGGAGCTCCCGACTTCACTAGGAGTGAACCAGAGGATGAAGGTTGATCCACCCTCCCCTCACTTCTGTCTCGCTTTCAAATAAATAAACAAATCTTTAAAGAAAAGAAAAGCAGGGGATGGCAAGTCATCCAAATACAGAGACACCACACCAAAGAAGAGACACAGAGCAAAGATGGTTCACACATCATATATCATCAGGGAGATGGAAATTAAAACAAAGAGATACCACTACACACCTATTAGAATGACCAAAAACCCAAATGCTGACAACACCAAATGCTGGTGAGCACATGAAACAACGGCTGTCATTCCTTGTTGGCGGGAATGCACAACAGTACAGCTACTCTGGCAGTTCCTTACAGAACTGAACATAATGTTGCCACGGACCAGCAATCCTGCGCTTTGGTATCGACCCACAGGAGCTGAAAACTTAGGTCCACACAAAACCCTGCACATCCAAGTTCATAGCAGCTTTATTTATAATTGTGAAAACTTGGAAACAAGGTGTCCTTCAGCAGGCCGCTGGGTATATGAACTGCAGTACAGCCAATTATTATTCAACACTAAGAAACATGCAAAGACAGAGGATCCTTAAATGCACATTACAAAGTGAAAACAACCAATCTGAAGTCTCCATCTTGCCAGATTAACACTGTATGACATTCTTGAAAAGCAAAATCAGTTTTGAAAATAAAATAATTAGTAGATAACAGGTTAAGGGAGGAAGAATGGGCAAGGCAGATAATTTTTAGGGCAAGGACACTATTCTGTGCTGTACTGTCACAGTGGACACTTATCCTTATACATTTTATCTATCTGTCACTATAGACAGATAACACCAAGGGTGAATCCTAACGTAAACTCAGCACTTTGCGTGACTGTTACCTGTGAGTGTGACAATAGTGGGAGATTATGAATGTGTGGATGCAGGAGGTATATGGCAACTCTGCATTCTCCACTTCATTTTGCAACGTACCTAAAACTTCTCTCAAAAATAGTCTTTTTTTATTTTTAAGAATAAAGCTATTGAAGAGCAGGCTAGAACTGAAACAAGGGAGTTATCCCTTTTAATTCGTTCTCTTATCTTTCTCCAAGGCACATCTAATCTCCAGCTTACAAGAGAGGTAGAAATACCTGCAACTTCAAAGAGCAACTTCTCAAATTCTTTCTTGAGGGCCCTAATTATACCCATAAAGCCCTCAAGAACAAAGCATCTAAAGATAGTGAATAGCTTCCAGAGTCTACATTCAGTCCACATTTAGAAGCAGTAGCCTTGTATCATAAAACAGCCCACAAGCCCAAAAGCAGTACTCTAAATTCAGTACTATTACCAAGCAGATATTTATAATTTGCTGGTTGAACTGGATCAAATCTGACAACTTAAAGACAACTTTATTCTTACTACTCAAAATAAAAAATATTGGGTTTTTCCTACCATACAACCCAGCCAACCCACTCCTTGGAATTTACCCAAAGGAAATTAAATCAGCAAATAAAAGAGCTGTCTGCACCTCAATGTTTATTGCAGCTCAATTAACAATAGCTAAGACCTGGAATCAACCTAAATGCCCATCAACAGAAGACTGGATAAAGAAATTATGGGATATGTACTCTACAGAATACAGCAGTAAAAAAAAATGAAATTCGGTCATTTGCAACAAAATGGAGGAATCTGGAAAACATCATGCTGAGTGAAATAAGCCAGTCCCAAAGGGACAAATATCATATGTTCTCCCTGATCGGTGACAACTAACCGAGCACCAAAAAGGAAACCTGTTGAAGTGAAATGGACACTATGAGAAACAGTGACTTGATCAGCCCTTGTCCTGACTGTTCAGGAACAACTTAATACTTTATCCCTTTTAGTATTTTTTTGTTCTACTTAATACTATTGGTTGAACTCTGTAATTAACACACAATTATTCTTAGGTGTTTAAATTTAACTGAAAAGTGATCCCTGTTAAATATAAGAGTGGGAATAAGAGAGGGAGGAGATGTACAGTGCAGCACATGCTCAATCGGACTTGCCCCAAACGGTAGAGTTAGAAAGGTGCCAGGGGTTTCCAATGCCATCCCATCAAGGTGGCATGTACCAATGCCATCTCACTAGTCAAAGGGATCAGTTTCAGTTCATAATTGATCATAATGATAGGATTAAGAGACAAAGGGATCACATAAACAAGACTAGCGTCTGCTAATATTAACTGATAGAATTAAAAAGGAGAGAACAATCCAACATGGAAAGCACAATATACAGCAGACTCATAGAATGGCAGATGTCCTCAACAGCACTCTGGCCTCAGAATCAGCCCTTAAGGCATTTGGATCTGGCTAAAAAGCCCATGAGAGTATTTCAGGAATGGAAAACCAAGACACTGTAGCAAAAAAAAAAAAAAAAAAAAAAAAAAAAAAAAAAAAAAAAAAAAACCTAAATGAAAGATCTCTGTGAGTGAGATCCCAGTGGAAAGAACAGGCCATCAAAGGAGGAGGTACCTTTCTCTGAAGGGAGGAGAGAACTTCCACTTTGACTATGACCTTGTCTAAATAAGATCGGAGTCGGTGAACTCAAAAGGCTTCCATAGCCTTGGAAGCTCATGACAAAAGCCTCGGGTGATTACTGATGCCATAAATGTCTATTGTTAAATCAACAAAGGAGTCACTGTGCACTTAATCCCCATGTAGGATCTCTGTCCTTAATGTGTTGTACTATGTGAATTAACAGTATAACTAGTACTCAAACAGTACTTTATACTTTGTGTTTCTGTGTGGGTGCAAACTATTGAAATCTTTATTTAGTATATACTAAAATTGATCTTCTGTATATAAAGATAATTGAAAATGAATCTTGATGTGAATGGGATGGGAGAGGAAGTGGGAGATGGCATGGTTGCAGAGGGGAGGGAGGTTATGGGGGGGGGGGGAAGCCACTGTAATCAAAAAGCTGTACTTTGGGAATTTATATTTATTAAATAAAAGTTAAAAAAAGAATATTGGGTTTTTAAATTTTATTTTTATTTTGTTTTATTTGAAAGGCAGAGAGACAAGGAGGGGAGAGGTCTTCCACTCACTGACTGATTCCCCAAATGTCTACAGCAGCCAGGGTTGGGCCAGGCTGAAGCCAGGAGCTGGAAACTCCATCCAGGTCTCTGTGTGGTGGCAGGGACCCAAGTCCTTGAGCCATCCTTGCCACCTTCCAGAGTGCACATCAGCAGGAGCAGAGCCGAGATCTGAACCCAGGTTCTGGGCAATGTGGAATGCAGGGGTCCCAAGCAATGTATTAACCACTGTGCCAATGCCTAACCAAAGAATATTAATATTCAGTATCATAGGTATATGACAAGCACAGATGCCAAAATAATGCAAATAACTGATCCAAATCCATCCTTGTTCCTAGGAAGAAATTAAATTAATCATCCTTGTTGAGTCCAAGTCATCTTGTTGCTCCAAGGTTCAATCCTGTTTCTATGTGTTCTCTCCCTTGAAGAATGTCTCCATCCCCAAGGCTCCCATCACTCCTCTTTGGAGAAGATTCATACTTTCTATTTATAGCCATAATCATTCTCATAAGCACCATTTCGAAAAGGTCTACTGTTATATTAAGTTCAAAATGTAATACAAGGCCGGTGCCGCAGCTCACTAGGCTAATCCTCCGCCTTGCGGCGCCAGCACACCGGGTTCTAGTCCTGGTCGGGGCACCGGATTCTGTCCTGGTTGCCCCTCTTCCAGGCCAGCTCTCTGCTGTGGCCAGGGAGTGCAGTGGAGGATGGCCCAAGTGCTTGGGCCCTGCACCCCATGGGAGACCAGGAGAAATACCTGGCTCCTGCCATCGGATCAGCGCGGTGCGCTGGCCGCGGCAGCCATTGGAGGGTGAACCAACGGCAAAGGAAGACCTTTCTCTCTGTCTCTCTCACTGTCCACTCTGCCTGTCAAAAACAAAACAAAACAAAACAAAACAAAAACGTAATACAAGGGGCCGGCGCCATGGCTCATTTAGTTAATCCTCCACCTATGGCACCAGCATCCCATATGGGCACCGGGTTCTAGTCCCGGTTGCTCCTCTTCCAGTCCAGCTCTCTGCTGTGGCCCGGGAGGGCAGTGGAGGATGGTCCAAGTGCTTGGGCTCCTGCACCAGCATAGGAGACCAGGAAGAAGCACCTGGCTCCTGGCTTCAGATCTGCATAGCTCCAGCCAAGGCGGCCATTTCGGGGGTGAACCAACGGAAGGAAGACCTTTCTCTCTGTCTTTCTCTCTCTTACTGTCTAACTCTATCTGTCAAATAATAATAATAATAATAATAATAATAAAGCTTTAAAAAAATACAAAATAACAACTAATTACGGAATCTCTACTTCATGTCAGACAATGAAAGACACACATTAAGAATTTAAGATACTTCTTATTCCTAAAGAACATAGTCTAGTGGGTGAGGGACATGAAAAGCTCAAAAACAGCAATGCAGAGGGGCTGGAGCTGCGGCACAGGAGGTTAAACCTCTGTCTACAGTACCAGCATCCATAGGGGCATCAGTTCGAGATCTAGTGGTTCCACTTCTGATCCTGCTCCCTGCTAACGTGCCTGGGAAAGCAGTGTAAGGGGACCCAAGCACCTATGCTGGAGACCCGGAAGAAGCTCCTGGCTTCGGATTGGGCCAACTCTGGCTATTGCAGCCATTATGGGGGAGTGAACTAGCGTATGAAGGACCTCTCTGTCTCTCCCTCTCCCTGTCTGTAACTCTGCCTCTCAAATAAATAAATCTTTAAAAAAGTAACACTGTAGAGCCAGAGTAGTTTTGATACACCATCCAGAAATGAATTGCATAAATTGTTACAGTGTGTTGTTCTAATAGTATTGAGAAGTTTCTGGTCCCATATCAGTTTACACTAATAAAAATAAAATCTCCAAAAATCCTTATAATCTTGTAGAAAGCATAGATTTCTTAGAACACAAATAGCATGAACTGAGGCAGGCATTTGGCATAGCAGTTAAGATGCCACTTGGGAAGTCTGCATCAAGTATCAGAGTGCCTGGGTTTGAGTCCCAGCTACCCTCCCAGTTCCAGCTTCTTGTTAATGCACACGCTAGGAGGCAGCAGAGATGGCTCAAGTGCTGGGACCCTGCCACCCATGTGGGAGACCCAAATTGAGTGCTGGCCCCCAGCTTTGGCCTAGCTCTGGCTGTTGTAGGATTTCAGGAGTGAACTAACAGATGACACAATCTGTCTCTCTCCCTCTCTCTTTCCTTCCTTTCTCTTTCCCCCCACCTCTCTCTTCCTCTTTCTCTCTCCCTCTTTCTCTACACTCCAGCCTGCCTCTGTCCCTTCTAACTCTGCTTTTCAAGGGAAAAAAAAATAGAGAAAGAAAAAGGCACAAACCCTCAGACTAGCAAAAATTGAGAGAATTCATTACCACTAGACTGGCATTATAAGAAAGACTTCAGGGACTCCTACATCTGGAAGCAAAAAAGATAACTACCATCAATCACAAAAATATGTTAAAGTATAAACCTTCCTGGTAGAGAAACAGAATGAAATGAAACCTTATTACTACAGAAATCCACTAAAGTGCAAAGACAAGCAGTAAGAGAAGAAGAAAGGAATAAAAGATATACAAAGCCAGAACATAATTAACAAAATGACAGGAGTAAGTTCTGATAAATAATAACCTTGAATGTAAATTGATTAAATTCTGCTGTGAAAGGATATACATTGGCTATTTAAAAAAAAAAAAAAAAACAATCTAAGGGAGACCCAGGGCTGGTGTGGTGCAGCAGGTTAGGCCGCCACTCCATACAGAGTCCCCGCTCGAGTCCCAGCTCCTCCGGTTCTGATCCAGCTTCCTGCTAACGCAAAGGAAGGCAGCAGAAGCTGGCCCAAGTACTTGTGGGAGATCCAGATGGAATTCCCGGCCTCAGGCTTCAGGCTGGCTCAGACCCGGCGCTTGCAGCCATTTGGGAAGTGGACCAGCAGATGGATGATCTTACTCTCTGTTGCTCTGCCCTCAAATGCATACATGCCTACACACTTTTATTATTATTATTATTTAAAGGAGGGAGAAGGACATACATGGATTGAAAGTAAAGGGAGGCCAGCACCGTGGCTCACTAGGCTAATCCTCCGCCTTGCGGCGCCGGCACACCAGGTTCTAGTCCCGGTCGGGGCGCCGGATTCTGTCCCGGTTGCCCCTCTTCCAGGCCAGCTCTCTGCTGTGGCCCGGGAGTGCAGTGGAGGATGGCCCAAGTGCTTGGGCCCTGCACCCCATGGGAGACCAGGAGAAGTACCTGGCTCCTGCCATCGGATCAGCGTGGTGCTCTGGCCGCAGCACGCCGGCCACGGCGGCCATTGGAGGGTGAACCAATGGCAAAGGAAGACCTTTCTCTCTGTCTGTCTCTCTCACTGTCCACTCTGCCTGTCAAAAAAGAAAAAAAAAAAAGTAAAGGGATAGAGAAAGATATTCCACACAAATGAAAACCAAAAGTGAGGAGTAGGCATCTCTGTATCAGATAAAATTCACTTTAACAATTGTTAACAACAACAACAACAAAACACAAAGGAGGACATTATATAATGATACAGGGATCAATTCAGTAAAAGAATGTAATTATCGTAAATAGACACCCATTACTGGAGCACCCAAGTTAAGAATGGATGTTGGGGGGTCATACCAGCAAGAGGGCTGATGAGAACTTCCTAGCACTTCCCAGACGCCCCCGCCAAAACCAAAACAATGAACAAACAACCACTGCAACCAAAATCAAGGAAAGCATAGAGAACAGCCACGAAGCCGCAGAAATCGACAGAGCACAAGAACACAGTGTTCACACGAGAAGGGGAGCAAACACGGGGCCTCCCCCACCTCTGGTCCCAGTCAAGATCCGCTCCAAACCAGCCAAGACTTCTCCCTGCAAAGCAAAGGGGAGCCAGCGGGCCCCAGCGCGCCATCACCACTGTAGATACCTGTAGTGCTCACAGGTGTCAGCCCAGCTGAAGGAACACCTTGAGGTTCACACACAGAGCTACCTCTGCAGAAGGAGCTAACTCTGCCCTTACCCCACTCCTCGCACTCCCCCAAGGCCTGTACTGCTGTAGCAGTATGTCAGCCTGGCACTAGGGCCACTGCTAAAGAGTGTTCTGCTGCAGGTACAAGCAGCCAATGGATCCCTCCAGCCCTAAGGTTTGCCCATCACTGCACCACTCCCACAGGGGATCAGGGCAACCCCAAGCAGAACATGCTCTGCTCTGCTCCCAAGGTGCAAGCGACCACTGAGTGACCGCATCCCCCACCCCAGTTGCCAGTGTGTTCTCCCCTTAGAGCCGGGCTGAAGTGGTGCCCTGCCCTGGAGGACCCAGAACTTCAAATCCCAGAGCAGTTTTCCCCCAGCCCCAGAGAAAAAAGAGGACACTACCACTGAGGAACCTCAGCCCTCCTGCACATTGGAGGCAGCCCCCCAGTCCCTGTATACATCAGAGCAGGCAGCACCCCACTCCTGGGGGCTCTGGGCCTCTGGCACACAGGAGTACACACATCTCTCAGTACTACCGCTGGTGCGGCACCCATTACCAGGCCCTGCTGACCCACAGAGCTGCACTTTCTGGGGATGAGCAGATATGGTGCTCCGTGTCCCAGGGAAGCAGACCCTAGGCTGAGCAGTATCACAGCACGCTGCCTCATCAGAACAGGACGAGACTCTTCAGGTCAAGCTGCGGGGGCACCTGCCTCTCTGGAGAGTGGAGTCACCACTGCCCTGTTCCCCAGTCTCCAGGCCTGAGTCACAGCAGCACCACGCTATTCCAGGGTCCTTGTTGCTGCTGCACTCAGCTTCACAGATCCTGGGCTATTGCTGTGTCCCCAACTGCAGCTGTGCCCTACGTGCTGGGTCCTGAGCTCCTTCTTCCCCAGAGCTGTGCCAATGCCACAGCTGTGTCCCAAACCCCTTGGCATGGGCAACTGGGGTGGTGTAGCTCAGAGCAAGAGATCCTGGCTTCGTGGGAGGACTGCATTCACTCACGCCTGGGGGAATGGACCTGCGTGCCTCAAGCTGCAGGTGCTGCCACAGCTTTCTTTCTTTTTTTTTTTTTTTAAGATTTATTTGTTTATTTGAGAGATGTAGTTAGAGAGAGAGACACACACAGAGAGAGAGAGAGAGAGAGAGATACAGAGAGAAAAGTTTTCCACCTGCTGGTTCACTCCCCAAATAGCCACAATGGCCAGAGCTGAGCTGATTTGAAGCCAGGAGCCAAGAGTTTCTTTTGGGTCTCCCACGCGGGTTCAGGAGCCCAAGGACTTGGGCCATCTTCTTTTGCTTTCCCAGGCCACAGCAGAGAGCTGGATTGGAAGTGGAGCAGCTGGGATGAGAACCAGCACCCATATGGGGTGGTGGCTTTACCTGCTACACCACAGCACCGGCCCCACTTTAACAGTTTTGCAAAAGTCTAAGCCTCTGAACCCTGTTCCATTCTGAGCACCTGTGCCCTGGATCCCAGTGCCACCATGGCTGCTCAGGCGCCCAACACCAAGACATCATACCCAACACCAAGACTCCCTATTATGAAGAAGACAAAAACAGAAGGATCCCTAAACTCATTGTCCTAATACCTAGTCGCTGCAAACTCCTACTGCCTAGACCCCTGGAGCATCCGCAGTCATCACTAGAAGCCGCATGGATGTGAGACCACTGAGCCCTTGTGAAACCAGAGCCAAGACGCCCTGCCTAACCAGTACCCTCAGGCCCATCACAAGCCCACGTCTGCTCCAGAAAAACCACTTAACTAAGACTGGAAGAGACAACTGCAACATCAGATGTGCATACATATAGGCAGGGGAACACCCACAAACAGAAAAACGTAAGGAAAACACAATACCGCATTTCTGGAACACAGTAATTCTCCAGAAATTACCCCCCCCCCAAAAAAAAAGAAATGGAAATTTACAAACTGCCTTAAAAAGTACTCAAAATAATTATCTTAAACTCAGTAAAATACGAGAATACACAGACAGTTCAATGGAATCAGGAAAACAAATTCATGATCTGAATCAGAAATTCAACTGGGAGATATTTTATAGAAGATATTAAAAATTCTTGGAACTAAAAGAATTCAATGAAATGAAAATATAATAGAGAGCATTAGCAGCATCTAGATCAAACAGATGAATCACTGAATCTGAACACAGGCTTCTTCAAACAACTCAGATGGAAAAAAAGGCAAAAAAAAAATGAGTAAAGACAGCCTGTGGGACTGATGGAACACCATTAAGCAAACAAATGTTTTCATTACGGGAGCTCAAGATGGAGAAACAGAAAAAAGGAACAGAAAGGGCTTTAGCATTTTTTGAACTGATTTGAATGCAGAGACAGAGGACAGACAGACAGACAAGGAGCTATCTCCTGGTCACTGGTTCACCCCCCAAATACCTGCAAAGAGAGGGCGAGGCTAAGCTGAAGCCAGGAGTCAGCACCTCAATCCAGGTCTCCCACGGGCGTGGCAGGGTTCCAGCTGGGTGAGTCATCACTCGCTGTCCCCCAGCATGCGCACTAGCAGGGAGCTGGAGTGCGGTGAGGGCAGCACTTGAATCCATGTGCTCCAACACCGGGTGCAGGCATCCCACCTGCCAGCTTGACCTGCTGTGCCAATCACCTGCTCCACAAAGTTTATTTATTCATAGAATTGCTGAAAACTTCCCAAGTAGTGGGAGAGAAACGGACATCCAGATTCACAAAGTTCAAATTGACCCAGCTCAAAGACATTCTCCCCAAGGTGCAAACTTTCAAAAGTAAAAGAGAATTCTTTCTGAAAGCAGAAAAATTGAAAAAGCATCAGGTCACATAGAAGAGCAACTCCCATTGAACTACCAGTGAATTTCCCACAAGAAACCTTGGCAGGAGTCAATGAACGGATACGAGAGCATTCAAACTGCTGAAAGAGAAAAAACAGGGGCTGGTGCTGTGGCGTAGCGGGTAAAGCCGCTGCCTGCGGTGCCGGCATCCCATATGGGTACTGGTTTGAGTTCCAGCTGCTCCACTTCTGATCCAGCTCTCTGCTATGGCCTGGGAAAGCAGTAGAGGATGGCCCAAGTCCTTGGGCTCCTGCACCTGTGTGGGAGACCCAGAAGAAGCTCCTGGCTCCTGGCTCCGGCTCCGTGCAGCTCCAGCCATTGCGGCCAATTGGGGAGTGAACTAGCAGATGGAAGGCCTCTCTTCTCTGCCTCTCCTTCTCTCTCTGTGTAACTCTTTCAAATAAATAAATAAATCTTAAAAAAAAAAAAAAAAAAACGCCACCCAAGAATACTATGCCCAGCAAAGTTACCCTTCAGAAATGAAAGAAATGCGAAAGCTGAAGGAAACCATTACAACTGTTTTACGAGACATGTTTTACAGGAGTTTTTCAAGCAGACACAGAAGGACATTACCACCACGGACATATAGGAAAGTATAGAATTTGCTGGTAGAGATAACACATAGTCAAACCCAGAACACTTTAATACAGTAATGGTGTTGTATAAACCCTCCATCTGTCTAGTATGAAGGCTAAAAGTCAACATGGTCAGAGTTAACTAAAACTGTAATGAGTTGTTAAAAATACACAACATAAGGCTGGCGCCGCGGCTCACGAGGCTCATCTTCCGCCTGCGGCGCCAGCACACCGGGTTCTAGTCCCAATTGGGGCGCAGGTTCTGTCCCGGTTGTTCCTCTTCCAGTCCAGCTCTCTGCTGTGGCCCAGGAGTGCAGTGGAGGATGGCCCAAGTGGTTGGGCCCTGCACCTGCATCGGAGACCAGGAAGCACCTGGCTCCTGGCTTTGGATCGACACAGTGTGCCGGCTGCAGCACGCCGGCCATGGCGGCCATTTGGGGGGTGAACCAATGGAAAAAGGAAGACTTTTCTCTCTGCCTCTAACTCTGTCAAAAAATAAAAATAAAAAAAAAATATACAACATAAAATGAAGACATAAATTGGGCGAAGTCTAGAATCTTCATATGTTAAGTAGTTAGAAGTTTAAAATACAGGTCATAAGATATTTTATGTAAGCCTCTTGTTATCTACAAAGCCAGTAACTACAGTGGACGTGCCAACAATAAAGCAAAAGGAATCAGAGCTAGCACTACTGAAAATTATCAAGTCATGAAGATAAATAGCAAGACAGAAAGAACAGAAATAGCTGCAAAACAACTAAAAAACACATAAAATGGCAGCAGCAACTCCTTACCTGGTCAGCAACAACCCTGAATATAAATAATTAAATTATTCAATCAGAAGACAGAGAGCCTGAATGGACTGAAAACCAGAAACCGACATAACGATATGCTGCCTACAGGAATCACTCGAAGCTTTAGGAATACACATGCGCTGAGAGTGAAAGGATGGCCAAAGTCATTGCATGCAAGAGAAAGCAGGGTGGCTACACTTATATATGATAAAACAGACTTCAAGCCAAAATCTGTCACAAAAACACAATGAGGGTCATTATTTATCAGATAGGAGTGAGGGGCCAGTGCTGTGGGGTAGCAGGTGAAGCCACCGCCTGCAGTGCCAGCATCCCATATGGGTGCCAGTTCAAGTCCTGGCAGCTCCACTTCCAATCCAGCTCTCTGCTATGGCCTGGGAAAGCAGTGGAAGATGGCCTAAGTCCTTGGGCCCCTGCACCTGCTTGGGAGACCTGGAAGAAGTTCCTGGCTCCTGGCTTCAGATTGGCACAGCTCCAGCAGTCGCAGCCAATTGGGGAGTGAACCAGCTGATGGAAGACCTCTCTCTCTCTCTGTCTCTCCTCTAATACTGACTTTCAAATACATAAATCTTTTTAAAAAAAGAACAAAAGAAAAACAAACAGTATCAAATTATACCTCAGTGAAATAGAAAAAGAATTAAACCCAAAATTAACAGATGGAAATAACAAGTATCAGAACAGAAACAAATCAATTACAAGAACAGAGAAACCACTGAATGCATCAATAAAATGAAGAGTCGGTATTTTGAAAAAACAAAATCAACAGAGCCTTACCTAATCTAACAGAGGAAAAAAGGAGAAGACTCAAAACAATAAAACCAAGAATGAAAGTTAGGAAAGTAAAACAGACACCACAGGAATAAAAAGGATTGTACCAGACTATTATGAACAATTATATGCCCATAAATTGGATAAACTAAGGCAAATGGATAAATTTCTAGAAGAAAAAAAAAAAAGCCCTACCAACTTTGAATCCAGGGGAAACAGAAAGCCTTGACAGAACAATGACAAATGTAGATTGAAGAAGTGATCAAAAAGCTCCCAACGAAGAAAATTCCCGGACCAAATGGCCTCACAGCTGACCTGTCCCAAGAAGAATTAACACCAAGACTACTTAAATTCCTCTGAAAACTACAGCCTGAGGGAATACTTGCAAACACATTTCATGAAGCCAGGATTACTCTGATACCTAATGCAGACAGACATCCCAAGAAAAGAAAACTAGAAGCCAATTTCTCTGATACACATTGAAGCAGAAATCTTCCATAAAATATTAGCAAACAGCATCCAACGACACATCAAAAAGATCACACATCGGAACCCAGTGGGATTGATCCCTGGCGCGCAAGGCTGGTCTAATACTTACAAAGATCAACTTGATTCACCACTTTAAAACAACAAAACAATATGGTCATCTCAACTGATGCAGGGGAAAAAAATAAAATAAAAACAACCCAGCATTTGACAAAGCCCAACATCAGTTCTGGATAAAGATTCTGAAGAGTTTAGGTACAGGAAGAAAATTCCTCAATCTAATAAAGCCATTTATGAAAACTCACAGATGACACAGAGCAAAGAAAATTAAAAGCTTTGGCCGGTTAATCTTCCACCTGCAGCGCCGGCACACCGGGTTCTAGTCCCTGTTGGGGCGCCGGATTCTGTCCCGGTTACTCCTCTTCCAGTCCAGCTCTCTGCTGTGGCCCCTGCACCCACATGGGAGATCAGGAGGAAGCACCTGGCTCCTGGCTTCAGATTGGCGCAGTTCCAGCCGTCAAAGCCATCTGAGGAGTGAACCAGCAGATGAAAGACCTCTCTCTATCTCTATTTCTCTGCCTCTAACTCTGCCTTTCAAATAAATAAATAAATCTTTTTTAAAAATACCCCCAAAATTCCACATAAGTCCTGTTAGAATTAATAAATAAATTCAATAAAGTTGCAGGCTACAAAAATCAACATAGAAAAAGATCAGGAACATTTGTAAACACAAACAATAAAAAAAAGAAATCAAGAAAACAAAATTCCTGGCTCCTGGCTTTGGCAAGTCCAAGACCTGGTTTTTGTGACCATCTGGGTAGTGAACCAGCAAACTGAAGAGCTTGTTCTGTGTGTCTCTTTCACTCTCTGTCACTCTGCCTTTCAAATATATAAATATTTTATTTAAAAACATTTATGTACTTTTTGTTGTTGCTTATTTACATATTTGAAAGGCAGAGTGACAGAGAGGCAGAGGCAGAGAGAAGTCCTCCATCGGCTGGTTAACTCCCCAAACAGCCTCAATGTCTGCGGCTGCACCGATCTGAAGCCAGGAGCCAGGAGCTTTTCCCAGGTCTCCCACATGAGTGCAGGGGCCCAAAGACCTGGGCCCATCCTCCACTGCCTTTCCAGGCCACCGCAGAGAGCTGGAATTGGAAGTGGAGCAGTCGGGACTCAAACTGGCGGACTCACCCACTATGCCCCTATATACTTCTTTATTTAAAAATATTAAAAACCTATAATAATCAAAATATTTTAATATAAAAATAGACACACAGAGCAGTGGGGAGAATAAAGAGTGGAGAAAAATATCCAAACATGTATGATCAATTAGTTTTTGAGCAAGGCCTAACTCTTCAATGCATGGAACTGGGAAAACTGCATTTCCACATGCAAAAGAGTGAAATTGTACCTGTATCTTATACTATACACAAAAGCCAACTCAAAATGGGTAACAGACCTAAATATAAGACCAAAAAACTGCATAACATAGAGGAAAAGCTGGACTTGGACTTGACCATGATTTTTTGGATATCATATCCTGAGCTCAGGCAACAAAAGCAAAAAGAAATAAATACACTATACCCAGTGAAAAATCTTCTGCACAGGAGATCAACAAAATGAAATGGCAACCCATGGACTGGGAAAAACCATCTACGAATCATACGTCTGGTAAGGGGTTTACATCCGAAATTTACACAGAATTTATACAACTCACCACTGGAAAAAGAAACAATCCAAGTAAAACTGAGCAAGAGACCTTAAGTCATTTCCCAAGAAAAGAAATAAAAATGGCTAATAGCTATATGACAAGGTGCCCAACATCATTAAAAACCAATGAGATGCAAAGCTAAACCACTATGAGATAGCACTTCCCACTCATGAAGAAGGCTATCTCAGAAAAAATTCAAAGATAACAAATGTTGACGAGGGTGTAGAGAAAAGGGATCTCTTGCACTACCGGTAAGAAGCAGTTATTATGGAAAACAGTATGGATGGTTCTACAAATTAAAAGTAGGTCACATGACCCAGCAATCCCTCCTCTGGACAGAAACCCAAAGGAAGCCACCTCATAAAGGGATCTGCATTCTCCTGTTTGCTGTAGCACTACTCACAACAGGCAGGACACAGAAGCAACCTAAGTATCCATCAATGGATGCACAAACAGCTACACCCCCACAATGGAGAATTATTCATCCTTTATAAAGAATGAGATCTTGTCATGGGCCACACACGGATGATCTTGGAGGACACTGCACTAAGTGAAACAAATAAGACATGTAAAAAAAGTTACAGGATCTCATATGTGGAATCTGTTAAAAATATATATCAAATATACAGAGATTGAGGGAAAAAAAAAACAGTGATACCTGGGGTGGAAGTGGAAGGTATGAAATGACAAAGATGTATGTCAGAGGATACAAAGCAGATTTGTAGGAGGAACAAGTCTAGTGACCTAATGTATTATGTGAGATTAAAAAAAAAAACTGTACTGTATATAATATGCATGCTAAATGAAAACATTTTAGCTGCTCTTACTCATGTTTTCTGCTTTTGTGGCAACTATGTGGGGTAATGAATATGTTAATTTGCTTCACTGTAATAACCATGTTACTATCTGTATGTATCACATAATATTACATTTTATGTGCGGATATATATTTTAAAGACTTATTTATTTAAAAGGCAGAGTTACAGACAGAGAGAGGGAGAGAGACAGAGAGAGAGGTCTTCCATTCACTCCCCAAACGGCTTCACAGGCGGAGCTAGGCTGATCTGATACCAGGAGTTTCTCCCAGATCTCCCTCTGAGTGAAGAGGCTCAAGCCCTTGGGCCGTCTTCCACAGCTTTCCCAGGCACGTTAGCAGGGAGCTGGATTGAAAATGGAGCAGCCAGGACTCAAACCGTTGCCCCATAGGAGGTTAGTGCTGCAGGCAGAGGCTTAACCTACTATATGCCACAGCTCCAGCTCTTACATTATATATTTTAAATACAGTCTATTAAAATTTTTAAAACAATATATGTTGTACTTTGCAGAGTAATTAACAGAATAGAATAATGTGTAAGTCTAAACCAGCACGAGAAAAACTTTTTTTTTTTTTTTTAACTTGAGAGGCAGAGAAACAAAGACAGGTACAAATCATGGTCCCATCTATGGTTGATTCCTCAAGTGCCTGCCCTGACCAGGGCTGCACTAGGCTCAAGCTACCAGCAGGGACTTAACCCAGGACTCCCACACGGGTGCCAGGGGTCCGCACACTGGGCCATCACTTGCTGCCTCTCAGTCTGCATTAGCAGGAAGCTGGAACTGAGATCGAGAATCATAATTTGAACCCAGACACTCCAATACGGCATTACAGATGTCTTAACCAGTGTCTTAACCATGAGACCAAGCACTTGCCCCTGAATAATTTTTTAAAAATAATTCCAAAAGGAGAGAAAATAAACAGATAAGATGATAACATGCAAACAGCTAATACAATGGTATATTCAAACTCAATCTCTATTAAAATGGGTATTATTTGCATTTTTCTCAGTACAGAAGAAATAAATCTACCAAAAAAATAAAGTAAAAGCTGCAAGGATACAGAATTGAAGTACCTGATAAATGAACTAGACCTGATGAACACATACAAAATAACACTCCAAACACTAAATATACATTTCAAAAGTACACAGAACATTTATAAAAACATATCATTACTGAAAGGTAAATCTCAGAAAACGTCTACGTATTGAAATCATACGGAGTAAGTTATCTAACCACAAGAAAAACTATAAAAAAGGGGTCAATGGAGAGGTTTAAAAAGTATTAGAAAACTTTAACTCAATTATGAATGTTATATATGAAAATACATGGATTGGACTAAAGCAGCATTCATATTCATATATATATATATATCCTTCAATATATATATACTCAGAAGGGAGGGGGTGGGGAGGCTTACCAATGAGCTCAACATGCAGCTCAAAAACCAGAAAAAATACCCAAAGAATGTAGAAAGAAGGAAATAAAGAGCAAAAAATAAAATAAAAAATAGAAAACATACAATTGAGAGCACAAAGCCAAAAATCTATTCTTGGAAAAGTCTAAAAAAAAAGGACAAGTATTTGTTGAGTCTAATCAAGAAGAAAATTAGAGATGGCAGAAATAACTGATGTCTTAAGAAAAAGAGGGGCCTTTCAAATAAATAAATCTTTAAAAAAAGAGAGGAAACATTATAGATCTTGCAGTTATAACAATGAAACTATTATAAACAACTGTGTGAGACTTTAGGTAAACCGGAACAATTTCTATAAAAATAAGTTATGAAACACTGACACAAGAAAACCAATCTGAATAGTTCTGTGCTCTTTAAAGAAATGAAAACAAGTTAACAAAAAGATCTTCCCAGAATGAAAATTCCAGGTAGAGCAAGTTATGCCAAACACTCATCAAGTAAGAAACAATTCCAGCGTGTGTCAAACCTTCCAGAAAAATAGGAAATGAAAGGGGAGGAACTTCCAACTTTTATGAGGCCAATATAATGTTGGTATCACATCTGACAAGGACTATACTAACCTTACCTTCTATTTGCTCCTCTTCCACTGCTTTTACACCCTGGGGCTGACCCCCTAGATAAATAACCAAGTGAGGGGAGCACACCTTGCAACTGCAAACCAACAAATCCAGGCCCCAAACCCCCAACCACCTGCTCTACTGTGCTCTCACTCTCTGGTCACTCTCCCCTTTCCTGATGACCCCAGGGCCGGCTACCAGACAACCAGGGCAACCCCTCTGCTCCAGGGCCCACCGGCCTTACTCAACTGAGCCTGCTTTGTCCTTTCATTCCCACAAAAGGAACTCCACAAAGGGGAGACACAAGATGGCTGAACAGGGTAAAGCTGCCCTGACTCCAGCCACATAAAAACAAAGGAAAGGCCACGCTCCCAGGGGACTGACTCAGAAATTCTGAGGGGAGGACCCACAGAACAGAGACCCCATGGAGCAGTGAAGACAAAGAACAGACACAGCATGGGTGGCCAGTGACTCCCGCATTTACACAGCCAGAGCCCAACTGGGCAGCACCATTTTCCCAGGCAAGGCAAAAAGAGGCCGGTGGCGCTGACTGAGGGAGACCTGCAGTCCTCGCCGGCTGTCAGTCTGGCCTAGGGAACTGGTGGGGCTAAGCAACTGCTTTCCTCTGGGAAGGGAGACCACCCTGCTTCTCTCCCCTCCCCCAGCAAAGCACCAGTTTCAACTTGCGGAGGTGGAGCTGCAGCCATGTCTGTCCTGAATTGGGGAACAGGGCAGGCTGGGAGAGCAGAGAGCAGACCCCTGGGCCCTGTGACTGTGCGCGTTCCGGGCACAGGCCGCGGAGCTGAGACGCAAAGGGCTTGTGTTGGGTTCCTGCACAAGGTCTGACTCCTCCACGCTGGGGACAGACTGCACAGAGGCCTCAGGGAAGTGGGGCAGCACTCCGTACGATGCGCATGCCTGCACGGGTGGGGTGCCCAAGCACCAGAAGCTCATTCTAAGCCATCAGTCAGCTGGTCACCTTGGCACAGGGAAGGGCGGGGATTGTGAACACAGCAGCCAGCTCCAAATCCCCCCTCTTCCTGACTGTAGCCAGAAGTGCTACACCACCCCCAGCCTGGGTGTCACTCTGGACTCTTGCTCCACCCACAGACAGTGGCCAGAACTCCCTGGCCCCACCAGCATACACCCCTGGAACTCAAGCACCAGTCTCAAGACATTCCACTGACCCAGAGAGGAATATTTCCAAGAATGAAGCCTTCAATTAATTTAAAAAAAAAAAAAAAAAAAAAAAAAAGCCCACAGAGGAAAAAACAAGTGAGCCCCCAGATGCATAAAAACTAACATAGGAACACGAGAAACATGAACAAGGAGCACCATGTAACTCCCCAAAAGGACAAATAACACATTAATATTGGACTGTGAAGAAGGGGAAATTGATGAAATGCCTGAAAAGGAATTCAAAAGAATTCAAAAGATGCACACAGACGGAAGGCCAAACGATGGAAAAGATATTCCATGCAAATGGAAAAATAAAGAGGAGCAGCTATTCTCATATTAGACAAAATAGACTTAGAGACAAAGAAGGTCATTATGTAACGATTAAGGGATCAATTCAGCAAGATTGACTGTGAGTTACCTGGCACTCCCATGTTTATGGCAGCTCAATTCACAATAGCTAAGATGCCCATCAACTGACAACTAGAAAAGAAAATGTGGTATACATCCATGATGGACTATTACTCAGCCATAAAAAAGAATGAAATCCTGACACCTGCACCAAAGTGGATGCAACTGAAGATTTGATGCTTATCTGTGAAATAAGCCAGACCCCAAAAGAAAATTACATTTTCTCTTATTTGTGATACTTAACATATATAATATTATACTATAGTTTTAATGATGTGATTAAAATTTACTATGTGTTAAAATGACATCTTTTCATTTGATTATTTTTTATAGCCCTCCCCTATATTCCTGCTGAATTATGATCTTTTTTTTTACGATTTTATTTATTTTAAAGGCAGAGTTACAGAGAGACAGAGGCAGAGAGAAAGAGAGAAAGAGATGTCTTCCATCTGCTGGTTCACTCCCCAGATGGCCACAATGTCTGCAGCTGCACTATTCTGAACTGAAGCCAGGAGCCAGGAGCTTCCTCCAGGTCTCCCACACGGATGCAGGGGCCCAAGGACTTAGGCCATCTTCCAGGCCACAGCAGAGAGCTGGATGGGAAGTGGAACAGCAGGGACTCAAATTGGCACCCATATGAGATGTCCCAGCACTGCAGGCAGTGGCTTAACCTGCTATGCCTCAGCACTGGCCCCTTGTTTGTTTGTTTTAAAGATGTATCTATTTATCTGAAAGGCAGAGTCAAAGAAAGAGAGAGGTGAGAGGAGAGAGAGAGCACTTCCATCCACTGGCTCAGTCCCCAAATGGCTGCAATGACCAGGGCCAGGCCAGACGGAAGCCAGGAGCCTCCTCTGGGTCTCCCACATGGGTTCAGGGGTCCAAGCACCTGAGCTATCCCCTGCTGCCCTCTCAGGTGCACTATCAGGGAGCTGAATCAGGACTAGAACTGGCACCCATATGGGATGCTGGTGCCACAGGCTGTGGCTTTAACACACTGTGCCACAGCACCAGCCCTGAACTATGGTCTTTTTCACTTTTTAAATTATTGAGCTCTTTATTTAGTGGAACATTAAGCCTTTGACTACAATTTAAATTAAAAATGTTATTTTAGAGCCAATGCTATGACACAGCAGGTTAAAGCCCTGGCCTGAAGTGCCAGCATCCCATATGGGCACCGGTCTAGTCCCTGCTGCTCCACTTCTGATCCAGCTCTCTGCTGTGGCCTGGGAAAGCAGTAAAAGATGGCCCTGCACCCATGTGGGAGACCTGGAAGAAGCTCCTGGCTCCTGGCTTTGGATCGGCTCAGCTCCAGCCGTTGCAGTCATTTGGGGAGTGAAACCAGTGGATGGAAGACCTCTCTCTGTCTCTACCTCTCTTTCAAATAAATAAAAATAAAATTTTTAAAAAATGTTATTTCAAAATTAAGAAAGAAAAGGAAGGAGGAGGAAGCGAGGGAGGGAAATATCATTATATTCTTAGAATTGTATCTATGAACTACATTGAATCTGTTCTCTTTGTATTAACATCACAGCAACATGAGAACTGATGTAATTATCAGGCATTGGCTGGGACCCTGAGAATCTAATGTAGTGATAAATTCTTAAACACACACACACACACACACACACACAGGGGCCAGTGCCGTGGTGTTGTGTCTAGCAGTGGAGCAGCACTGGCACCCCATATGAGTATTGGTTCGAGTCCTGGCTGCTCCACTTCTGATCAAGTTCCCATCTAATATGGCTGGGAAAGCAGCAGAGGACGACCCAAAGCCCTGGCTGCTGTGGTCATCTGGGGAGTGAACCAGTGGATAGAAGGGGTCTCGGTCAGTTGGTCTCTCTCTCTCGCTCCCCCCCCCCCTTTTTTTTTTTTGACAGGCAGAGTGGACAGTGAGAGAGAGAGAGAGACAGGGAGAAAGGTCTTCCTTTTCCATTGGTTCACCTCCCAATGGCCGCTGCGGCCAGCGCACCGCACTGATCCGGAGCCAGGAGCTTCTCCTGGTCTCCCATGTGGGTGCAGGGCCCAAGCACTTGGGCCATCCTCCACTGCACTCCCGGGCCACAGCAGAGAGCTGGCCTGGAAGAGGAGCAACCGGGACAGAATCCGGCACCCCTCTCCTTTTCAAACAAAATAAATCTTTAAAGCAACAACAACAACAAAGCTCTTGCCAGTGTTTTCCCCGCCTGCCTCTGGCTCCTGAACAGTAACTGGTGCTTCCCTGTATGACTGCACGGTGAGCCACAGCCCTCTTCTCGGGATCTGTGAAGATGGTGCACTTCCTTCTCAACATAGACTTCTCGGTGTCTTCTGTATGCCTTAGCACACTTGATGAAAACCAACCCTGGGAACCCTCACTACGAGAAAGAAAATTATTAGGATAATCTCACCATGAACATACAGGAAAAATCATTAAAAAAAAAGCAAATTGCGTCTGTCAACAAATAAATAATATTTACAAAAAGAATATTACTCTTGACTAGAATGATACATAGAAGGAATACAAGGCTTCACAAAAGAAAAATATTAATATAATTGACTATTTTGATGGATTAAACAAGTGCATGATCTTAATAGATGCCAAAAATTCACTGAAATTCAACAACCTTTCATGAGCAAAAAAATTAAACTAGGAATAAAATGGAAATATTTTAACTTGATAAGGAGAATATCCCTTTTAAAAAGCACCTACTGGGGCTGGCACTGTGGCACAGTGGATTAAAGCCCTGGCCTGAAGTGTCAGCATACCATATGGGCGCCGGTTCTAGTCCCGGCTGCTCCTCTTCTGATCCAGCTCTCTGCTGTGGCCTGGGATAACAGTGCAAGATGGCCCAAGTCCTTGGGCCTCTGCACTCACGTTGGGAGTCCTGGAGGAAGCTCCTGGCTCCTGGCTTCGGATCAGTGCAGCTCCAGCCATTGCGGCCATCTTCGGAGTGAACCAGCAGATGGAAGACCTCTTTCTCTGTCTCTACCTCTCTCTGTAACTCTTTCAAATAAATTAAAAAATCTTAAAAAAAAAAAAAAAAGCACCTACCATGAACACCTATTTAATAATGTTACATCGAAAGCCTTCTGAGTTTGGATACAAGGAAAGAGTGTTTACTTTGACTTCTCTATTCAGCACGTACTAGGGGTCATGGGTACAAAGTAAGGCATGAAAATTATTATAATCTTAGAAAAGATTGTCACTTTCATACATAGAATAATTACATAGTCTACAGATAAATCTGAGGGGTTAGCTAACTCTCAGGATATAGCAATCAACATAAAAACCAACTGCATTCCACGTGCCAGGGCTATGCTTTGAATACAACTTGGCTCCCACACTCACGCAGGAGCCCCAAAGCTTTACATCAGTGGAACTAAGGAGGTGGAAACGTAGTCCAGTTATAGTGCTGAGAGCTGGGACCTCTGGGCAATGGCTAGACTGGGTTACACTGTCGGGGGGAGTCCCTGTGACTAAGAAGAGAGATGTGGACAGACACCACACCCAGGGCCACCTCGGAACTCTGCCAGCACCAGAGTCTCCATCAATGCGGCTGCTTGACTGTGAATCATGAGCCTCCAGAACCACTAGCCAAAATAAAAAATACCTCTTTTCTTTATAAAATTAGGCTGCCTCATGTATTTTATTAGAGCAACAAAAAGCTAACCAATATAGCCAGTAACAAAAGAAAACAAATTTGAACAAATATTGGAGGTCATCTTCAAAACTTTGGAGTTTGGGAAACTCAGAACCACCATAAAGCACTACCATAAAGAAAAACTTTTGTTCATTAAAAGATACTATGAAAAGGCAAAGTACAAATTGGGAGAGCCACAACAACACATAACTGACAATAACATCAAAAACACAAAGTTCCTTGGAATATACCTAACAAAATATGTACAAGAGCTTCAGTAGAATTATAAAATGAATGCAGGGGCTGGCCTTGTGCTGCTGCAGGTTAAGCAGCCACTTGCAAAACTGGCAAACTATATCGGAGCTCTGGTTCAAGTTCCACCTGCTCCACTTCTGATCCGGCTCCCTGCTGGTGCACCTGGGAAAGCAGGTGGAGGATGGCCCAAGTATTTGGGTCTCTGCCACGCACATGGGAGACCCGGATGGAGTTCCTGACTCTTGGCTTTGGCTTGGCAAAGCCCTGGCCATTGCAGACATTTGGGAAGTGAATCAGCAGATACAAGCTTTCTTTCTCTTCTCCTCCCCTTCTCTGTCACCCTGCCTTTAAAATAAATTTAAAATAAATCTTAAAAACAAATAAGTGTAAAATTATGAAGTACAAGATTTAACTAGACAAATGGAAGAATATATCCCATTTATGAATTTGAAGATTAAACGTAAGAGATTCAACTCAAGGAAAACAAAAATACCAGCAGGTTATTTTTATGGAACCGACATAAGGAAATAAAAGGACTAACAACAGCCAAACCATTTTTTTTTTTTTTGACAGGCAGAATTAGAGAGAGAGAGAGAGAGAGAAAGGTCTTCCTTCCATGGGTTCACCCCCAAAATGGCTGCTACGGCCGGCGCGTTGCGACCAGTGCGCTGCGCCGATCCGAAGCCAGGAGCCAGGTGCTTCCTCCTGGTCTCCCATGCAGGTGCAGGACCCAAGCACTTGGGCCATCCTCCACTGCCTTCCTGGGCCACAGCAGAGAGCTGGACTGGAAGAGGAGCAACCGGGACAGAATCCGGCGCCCCAACTGGGACTAGAACCCAGGGTGCTGGCACCGCAGGTGGAGGATTAGCCAAGTGAGCCGTGGCACCAGCCAAACCATTACTAAATAATGACCAAAAAAGGAAGTCTGTCTGATTGAATGAGAAGTCTCATTGTAAAGCAATAATATTGGGTATGAAATTGGCACAGGGTTAGATAAGTAGGACAATCAAACACAACAAAGAACAGAAACACAACAAAGAACAGTACAATGATAGCAGTGAAAAGCTACAGGAAGACAGTTTTCCAACAGTGCTTGGAAGCCAGACTCAGCAAAACGTTCAATTGCTTGGGCCGGTGTAGAGGGTAAAGTTGGTGCCTGTGATGCCGGCATCACATACGGGTGCTAGTTGGTGTCCTGGCTCCTCCACTTCAAATGCAGCTCTCTACTAATGGCCTGGGAAAAATAGTGGAAGAAGGCCCAAGTGTTTGGACCCCTGCCACCCACTTGGGAGACCAGGATGAAGCTCTTGGCTCCTGGCTTTGACCTGGCACTGCATTGGCTGCCATCGCCACTTGGGGAGTGAACCAGCATATGGGAGGTCTCTGTCCCCCTAATTCTGACTTCCAAAATAAACAAATCTTCAAAAAGAAAAGGGGCTGGTGCTGTGGCACAGCGGGTTAACACCCTGGCCTGAAGCGCTGGCATCCCATATGGGCGCTGGTTCGAGACCTGGCTGCTCTACTTCTGATCCAGTTCCCTGCTATGGCCTGGGAAAGCAGTAGAGGATGGCCCAAGTCCTTGGGCCCCTGCACCCTCGTGGGAGACCTGGAGAAGCTCCTGGCTCCTGGCTTTGGATCAGTCCAGCTCCGGCCATTGCGGTCATCTGGGGAGTGAACCAGTGGATAGAAGACCTCTCTCTCTCTGCCTCTCCTCTCTCTGTGTAACTCTGACTTTCAAATAAATAAAAATAAAAATATTCAGTTGCTACCTTCAAGGACGCTGGGTAGCAGATGTTAGCATTCTGAACCCTGAACCACCTTTTTGACAACTCCTTCTGGAAATCAGTCCCAGTGTTTGTCAATAGTTTCAATTGTAGCAACAACAGCAGTTCCCCACTGGTTATTTGGCTTTGGGGTTGTTATTTAACTTTTTATTTCGAACTAATTTTAGACTTACCAAAAAATTGTAAAAATAGGACAAAGAATATCTTTATATCGCTCAACATGTTTCCTATTGTGCTAACACACCACACTACCATTATATAAAGATCTAGGATAGGAAATTAACATCGGTACACTATTATTAACTGAAATACAGACTTCACTTGAGCATCATCAAGTTTCCCGCTAATGTTCTTCTTCTATTCCAGGATCCCACATTGCGTTTAGCTGTTATTTTCCCTTAGTTCTCCAGTCAGCATTGTTGTGGAAGTCCTTCCTTGAGAGGAGGCCCACATCATACTGCTTCATTTCTTCTAAAGTGTTTGTTCTTCCTATTTAAAACAGGTTAGTCTTTGTTCTCCACCAATTAAGGCTATCTAATACAGAAAAGAAATCCAGAAGCTAAAATGAAAACTTTTATGTGAAACATGCATGTGTATACTTTTAACAACTCTTACATGGCAAAAGATGATCATAAACAAGGTCAGTGGCGCCGGCGCCGTGGCTCAATAGGCTAATCCTCCACCTTGCGGCGCCGGCACACCGGGTTCTAGTCCCGGTTGGGGCGCCGGATTCTGTCCCGGTTGCCCCTCTTCCAGGCCAGCTCTCTGCTATGGCCAGGGAGTGCAGTGGAGGATGGCCCAGGTGCTTGGGCCCTGCACCCCATGGGAGACCAGGAAAAGCACCTGGATCCTGGCTCCTGCCATCGGAACAGCGCGGTGCGCCGGCTGCAGCGGCGGCCATTGGAGGGTGAACCAACGGCAAAGGAAGACCTTTCTCTCTCTGTCTCTCTCTCTCACTGTCCACTCTGTCAAAAATTTAAAAAAAAAAAAAAAAAAAAAAAAAAAAAAAAAACAAAACAAGGTCAGTGGCAGTATCAGTATTCAGCCTTAGCCCTTACCTCTTACACAAAGATGAACTGAAGGTGGAGAAAAGACCTAACGTGTGGGGGGGGGAGGGGGGAAGCCATTGTAATCCATAAGCTGTACTTTGAAAATTTATATTCATTAAATAAAAGTTAAAAAAAAAAAGACCTAACGTGAAAACTGAAACTATAAAGCCCCTGAAAGAATACATTAGATGATGTCCTCACAGCTTTGGATAAGGCGTTATTTGGCCACAAACATCATCAACTATTAAAGAAAAAAATAATGTTAACAATCAATATGTTAAAATTCTCCTCAAAGACACAAGCTGGGGGTGGGCAGCTGGCACCGCAGTCACCATGCTCCTTAGGATGCCAGAATCCCGTATCAGAGTGCCTGGCTCCATGTCCTGGCTCCTCTGCTTCAGATGCAGCCTCCCGCTCATGGGCACCTTGGGAGGCTGCCAATTATGGCTCAAGTTCTTGAGTCCGTGCTACCCACATAGAAGACCCAGATGCAGTTCCAAGTTCCTGGGTTCATCGTGGCCCAGTCCAGCCCCTGGGGGTATCTGAGGAGTAAACTAGCAGATGAAAGCATATTCTCTCTCTCTCTCACGAATGAATAAAGTTTTGTTCAAGACCGTTCAGAACCACCTTGTGGGGCCAGCGCTGTGGCGCAGCAGGTTAAAGCCCTGGCCTGGTTCTAGTCCCAGCTGCTCCTCTTCCGATCCAGCTCTCTGCT
Source organism: Oryctolagus cuniculus (assembly GCF_051225735.1). NCBI lineage: Eukaryota > Metazoa > Chordata > Mammalia > Lagomorpha > Leporidae > Oryctolagus > Oryctolagus cuniculus. The sequence goes on from NC_142878.1 coordinate 106,491,037, forward strand.
ATGGCCTGGGATAGCAGTGCAAGATGGCCCAAGTCCTTGGCCCCTGCACCAACGGGGGAGACCCGGAAGAAGCTTGTGGCTCCTGGCTTCAGATCGGTGCAGCTCTGGCCATTGCGGACATCTGGGGAGTGAACCAGCAGATGGACGGTTTCTCTCTCTGACTCTACCTATCTCTGTAACTCTGTCTTTGAAATAAATAAAATAAATCTTAAAAAAAAACCTTGTAAGATCCATGCTCCCTCCCTCCCCTGACCCATCTCAAATAAATAAATAAGTCTTATCTGAGAATGCTCATAACAGCTTTGTAATAGCCAGACTGGAAACAGTCAAGTGGGGCATCTCTAGGAGTGAGGCTAAATACCAGGAGTAAGAATATTTAATTTGTGAAATTCATTCCATGGAATACTATTCAGCAATTTTATAACTCCATGTAAGTACAAACATGGGTGACTATTAAAAACATAATGCTAAACTAAAGTCATACACAAAAGAGCACAAACTCAGTAATTCAACTTATGAGATAGTCAAAAACAGGCAAACTCAATAATGGTGAAGTTGAATAGTGGTTGCCTCTGGAGCAGAGCATTGACTGCAACTAACTTTCTGGGAACTCGTGGTACAGCAATAGTTTGCTCTTTGATGAAGTGGTGGCCACATGTAATATAAAAAAGAAATAATTATTTTGCCTCAGGGTATCTTTGGTTTCTGACCCAGAGCTCCTAACACCTTATAATTTCTTCAGTAGCCTCCTTTGGTCTTAGTCCTTGGTGAAAGCTCTAGATAGCGTCAGGACAGGGGCTGGACCGACCTTGTGTTAGAGGGTTGGAACTTTCAGCCCTACCCAGAGGGGCAGAGCTCAAGTCCAATCACGAATGGCCTGTGATCTAATCAATCATGCGATTGAACTAATCATGTCTATGTTTGAATCAACCATGCCTGTCTAATGGACCCTCTGGGTTGATAAGCACCTGGCAGTGCTACAAAGGGCATCGGAGCTCCATGGCCCTTCCCCAACACCTTGTGCTAGGCATCTCTTCTACTTGGCTATTTCTGAGTCCTATCTTTTTATAATAAACTGGTAATCATTAGATCATGTTTCTAAGAGCCACTCTAGCCAGGTATTAAACTCAAAGAAGAGGCATCCCACCCCCCAAACTATAGTCAGTCTGACTAAAGTACAGGAGTCCTGGCTTTTGACTGGCATCTGATTGAAGGCTCTGTGCCAACTCTGGATAGTCAGTGGCACAGTGTAGAACATCTAGCTTGGTGTCCATGGAGAACTGAAAACTGGTTGGTATAGAACCTCACACATTTGATCTCAGAAGTATGACTACACATTTGTGGAAACCAATTTAGCTCTATTTTTAAGATGCACACACTTGAAAGTATTTTCACTATTCTTCAATAAAAATATTGTGGGCATTAAAACTGGGGAACCAGATTCATCAAGAAATTCACACTGATGAATTAAAAGTCCAACACACTGGAGTGAGCATTTAGCCTAGAGTTAAGACACCCACATCCCATATTAAAAAGCCTACGTTCAAATTCCAGCTCTGGTTCCTGGTTCCCAGCTTCCTACGAATACAGATTCTGAGAAAGCAATAGTGATGGTTCAAGTAATTGCCTTCCTGCCACCCACACGGGAGACCTAGACTGCATCCCCAGCTCCTGGTTTCAGCCTCACCCCAACCCCAGACATTTCAGGCATTTGAGGAGCGAACCAGTAGATGGGAATTGTCTGTATCTCTCCCCTTCTCCCTCTCCCACTCATAACCACAAGTAAATGGATACAATAAAACTCAACAACTGTTAATTGTACCAGCTAATTATATCTACTCACCATAGTTAAAGGGCAGTAACACTCACAAAATGTCACCTCCTCCCTCTTTGTTGGGACCCCTGGTGCTGGAACCACACTTGAGCTCCCCTAGACTCCTTGCAAAACAGCTGGCAACATAGATCAGCAGCACAGGGCAGCTTGTGAAACAGGTAAGAGGAAAGTTCCCAGAGGCTTCTGGAAAACCCTCTACTTCCCACCGGCAGCTAGCTCTCTTTCCCAAGACCACCAGTTCCCTCTTAATCCAGACAAAAGCCCAGCACTACCTGTGCCCTGAGCACAGTCTCTTTGGAGACTGTCACCACCTCTTTGCTCCTATAAAGCAACCGGTCTCTATTGAGGTCAGTCTCTGTCTCCTTCTTCCAACTCTTTTCTGGGGGCTAGGAAAAGCCAGAACCTGGAGCTATTCCAAACCTAACAATAGTGATAACAGAGCCCAGAAAGTCTGGCCCCCACCCAGCCCTTCGCCACTGCACCCCACTTCTGTAGCTACACAGAACCCAGTGAAACGGTAAGGCCACCTTGGCAAAAAGGAACCTAGAGGTGAGTTCTTTAAAACACTGCCCATGATAATACCTGGACCTTTCTTTTCCAAATTTGCAAGGAGAGTTTTCTAAAATCAAGACTTACTTATTTTAGCATCTGTTATATAAAAATAAAGAAGACATATCTAAGTTATATACACAAACTAATTTTACCAGGGTAGAACTTGGTATAGTGTAAGTTTATCTTCAACTCCATTTCCAGAATCTAGCAATTAAACAGGGAAAAATATTTTCATAAGATCTCTTTAAGAGTTGGAGTACCCACATTTTAAATTATATTATAGACAAGTAAGAATGAGGAAGAGTAAAATGTAAATGTAAAATAGTAAAATGTAAAAAAAAAAGTAATAAGTAAAAATGGGTGGAAGAATAAAGAAATTAGGGGTCACATACTTTCACAAAGATAAAGCATCATAGTAAGTCATTCCATCAAGGTCTTAAACATCTCTTGTTGGGTCAGACGAAGACATCTTAGAAAATATCCACAAAGAATGAGGGCAGGTGTTTGCCTAGCAGTTAAGATGCTAGGCCACCTGCATCGAACATTGGAGCAATGCTCCGGACATTCGGGAAGTGAACCAGAAGACAGGAGCTCTGCAGGTCTCTTTCTGAATCTTAAATAAGTACATACATACATAATTTAAATGCATTAATCAACAATTTTTTAAAAAAGAGATAAGGATCTTGAGTTTTTTCCTTCAAAGTCTTTACCATACTTACTTATATTTCTCATTGTTTTATGCTACTTTTTGTGGTACAGCATAAAGTTACAATGAAACACAATTAAACTAAAATAGTTTAGGAGTCTGCATTGCCAACATTGTAGTTGAATAGAGTAAACTGGGCTTCCCTTAAGCATCCCAAGTGCTATTTTTACTTTTTTTTTTTTTTTTTTTTTGACAGGCAGAGTGGACAGTGAGAGAGAGAGAGAGAGAAAGGTCTTCCTTTTCCATTGGTTCACCCCACAATGACCGCTGCACCTGGCACACCGTGCTGATCTGGAGTCAGGAGCCAGGTGCTTCTCCTGGTCTCCCATGTGGGTGTAGGGCCCAAGCACTTGGGCCATCCTCCACTGCACTCCCTGGGCCACAGCAGAGAGCTGGCCTGTAAGAGAAGCAACCGGGACAGAATCTGGTGCCCCGACCAGGACTAGAACCCGGTGTGCCGGTGCCACAGGTGGAGGATTAGCCTATTGAGCCGCAGCGCCTGCTGTAAACATGGAATCTTAACATTAGTGACTCCATTTAAAGAGCTATAGGTAAGTCTTAGCCAGAAAATGTTCACATGACTGACATTATCTATATTAATAAGGGCCACCATTCATGGTACACTCACTGGGTGACACAGTAACAGGAGTTTCATGTTCATTATACGGACTTGAACACAATCTTTCCATATAGGGAATACATCAATTTGCAGAGAAGGAAACAAAGTCTAGGGGGAGTGCTGGGTTTTCCCAAGGCTATAGCTTATAACGTGCAGAAATGAAGCAAGGTCTTCTACTACACACAAGGCACCATGTGAGGCACAGAGGAGATGAACAACAAACAAATCCAAAAAGATCCCTGACTCACGGAGCTTACGGCTATGAGAGGAAGCACTCATCAATCACACATACAGGTGTGAAATTGCTACTGTTCCCGGCCAGGAGGTGCCTTCCTGAAGAAAGAACAGAAGTTATTCAGGCAAGAAAACAAACAGCCATCTCTGACACGTGGAATTTCCATGGCAAATGGGCCATACGTTTATTCCTATGAGTGGAAAACGTAAATATATTCTCAAAATCCAACAGACAGAACATACAAAACTTAAAAATCCCCAAATGCAATGTATAGGAGATCTTTTTCTGAAGATAATTCACATTAGAAAAAATCCAATTAAAGTTAGTAGTCCACTTAAAACCAAAATTTAATTTATAAATAGTGGTGAAAATCTTGATAAGTTTATTTCATCTGGTACTGAACAATTTTGCATACAACTGTGATTATGTGCAATTCTTAGAAATCAACAAATCAAGTGGAGATTTGCCATAATTTTTCTTACAAAATTGTGTTGTATAAGTATATAATTAGCCTTCACCCGATGTTTAGTTTCCATCCCACAATCATGTTTTATGTGTAAAAATTTGAGATTGTTGATGATGTTCCCAAGGTCCTCTTTTAATCCCGATATCTTACTTTTTTAAAGATGAAAAGGCCGTCATCATCTTTGTCATTTTTCCTTATTGCAATTGCTATGGCTTAACTCTGCCAGGCCATCATTGTCAGCGGTTTCATTTGTGACTGGAGCCCACCAACATCATTTTCATTTGTCCTGCATCTTTTCAAGACTTGCAACATGGCCTGAAGTCACTTTGTACGTTGTTTCAAAGGAGTATTCCACAATGAGGAAAAAGCTAGCCAGCCATGCCCCCAAGCAAGGCAGGAACTCATGCATGACAATAATCTTATAAGGTTTGTTCATTAGTAAGTAGCTGTTGTAATTTTGGCTTCCCTTTGAAATCTCATATAATACTCAGGTACCTAAGATACTCATAGTAAAAGATAAGCAGAGCAACTCGAGCAGAGTGGCCTGAGGCAAGGCTGGAGACAGATGCTGCCTCCCATAGTGAAAAAAAAAATGGACAAATTTATGTCATACACGATTTAAGAAATCCAACAGGCCGGCGCCACGGCTTACTTGGCTAATCCTCTGCCTGCGGCACCGGCACCCTGGGTTCTAGTCCCGGTTGCTCTTCTTCCAGTCCAGCTCTCTGCTGTGGCCCGGGTAGGCGGTGGAGGATGGCCCAAGTGCCTGGGCCCTGCACCTGCATGGGAGACCAGGAGGAAGAACCTGGCTCCTGGCTTCGGATCGGTGCAGCGCGTCAGCTGTAGCAGCCACTTGGGGGTGAACCAACGGAAAAGGAAGACCTTTCTCTCTGTCTCTAACTCTGCCTGTTTAAAAAAAAAAAAAAAAAATCCAACAAATGGAAACTATAAAAAATAAACAAGAGAATGGCTCAGCAAACATACTTCATATGGTAGGCATGGAACCACCACACAAATAATATATTTTAAGATTTATTTATTTGAAAGGCAGAGTTATAGGCAGGGAGAGGGAGAGGGAGAGAACAGATCTCCCATCCACTGGTTCACAACTCCTTTACCCTAGGTGGACATTGTCTCTTTCTCCCGCCTCTGTCTGCAGGTGTGCACTGGGTCATGGCAGCCACACAGCTCCAGCATGATGATTTGAAACTGTTTTTCCGAGAATGCTCTGGGAAAGTTCCAGTGACACCGGACTCGGGAGAGCCCACACCACCACACAAGGAGGCTCCCATTTGAGTCTTCTTTTTTTTCTTTAATATATTCTTAAAAAGAGTAACTTTATTTAAAAAAAATCCTAAGCTTTAAACTTTGTTTCCAATCACTTTGATACAAATCTCAAAAGATATTTCATTCACTTGTTTAAAAATACCCTTATACTAGGGGCAGGCATTATGGCTAAGCTGTGTTTGGATGCCTGCACCCCATATCAAAGTGTCAGTTTAAGCCTGGAAACTCCATGCCTCTGATTCACCTTCCTGCAAATGCGCCTGGGAGGCAGCAGATGATGGCTCAAGTGTTTGAGTCCCTACAGCGCAGGTGGGAGACCTGGGTGGAGTTCCTGGCTCCTGGCTTCAGCCTGGCCCAGACCTGGTTGTTGCAGCCATTTGGGGAGCAAACCAGCAGATGGAAGCACTGTGAGCTCTCTCTCGCCCCCTCTCTCACACAGGGTGTGTGTGTGTGTGTGTGTACATATGCACCCATGTGTGTTTATGTGTCCCTTTCTGTCAAACTCTTTTCAAACTGATAAATAAGACATCTTTTGAAAAAAGTATCCTTGGCCAGCGCCGCGGCTCAATAGGCTAATCTTCTGCCTGGGGCGCCGGCACACCGGTTCTAGTCCCGGTCTGGGCACCGGATTCTGTCTCAGTTGCCCCTGGGGGACCAGGAGAAGCACCTGGCTCCTGGCTTCAGATCGGTGCGGTGCGCTGGCCACAGCGGCCATTGGAGGGTGAACCAACGGTAAAGGAAGACCTTTCTCTCTGTCTCTCTCACTGTCCACTCTGCTTGTCCAAAAAAAAAAAAAAAAAAAAAGGTGAAAAGTATTAAAAAAAGAAGAGTATCCTTACTAAGGATGGGCGTTTAGCACAGTGACTGACTCACCCCTTGGGACATCTGCACCCCACATCATAGTTCAAGTCCTGGCCCTTGCACTGCCAATCCAGTTTCATGCTACTGTGTGTCCTTGGAGGCAGCACATAACGGCTCAAGTACTTGAATTCCTGCTTCCCATGTGGGAGACATGGATGGAGTTCCAGCCTCCTGGCTTCAGCTTAGCCCAGCCCTGGCTGTTGTGGGCGTTTGGAGAGTAAACAAGCGGATGCAAGACAGCCATGCGCTTGCTCATGTGCTCTCTCTGCCTTTCAAATAAAATGAAAATAAATGATTTTTTAAAAATACTCTTACTGTACATTTAATTTTATTTATTTATTTGACAGGCAGAGTGGACAGTGAGAGAGAGAGACAGAGAGAAAGGTCTTCCTTTGCCGTTGGTTCACCCTCCAATGGCCGCCGCGGCCAGCGCGCTGCGGCCGGCACACCGCGCTGATCCGATGGCAGGAGCCGGGTACTTCTCCTGGTCTCCCATGGGGTGCAGGGCCCAAGCACTTGGGCCATCCTCCACTGCACTCCCTGGCCACAGCAGAGAGCTGGCCTGGAAGAGGGGCAACTGGGACAGAATCCGGCGCCCTGACCAGGACTAGAACCCGGTGTGCCGGCGCCACAAGGCGGAGGATTAGCCTAGTGAGCCGCGGCCTGGCCTCTTACTGTACATTTAAGAATCTCCCATTTAGATGTTAACTTTTAGGGATTTGGTGGGGGCAGGCCCGATTCAGTGTACAAAAGAAAAGTAAAATATCACTATATGAAGCCAGAAAGAGTATCACCAGAGAGGCCAATACTCCTAGTACCACCCCCGTGACGTCTTATTCATTTAGATTCAGTCGTAACAGAATATTCAGTTCCAGGCCCTTTTGCATTTTTTTTTTCAAGATTTTGGTTTTAGAATTTAAGAAAACAAAAAAGCCCTTCAAATTAAAATACTTTAGGAAAAATATTTAGCCTATATCTTGCTGAAATGGGAACAAGCAGCAAACTTCACGGAAAGACACCTTTTCTTGAAGGCCAAATATCAACAACCACCACTGAAACACGCCTATCTCCCAAGCCCCATATTTTCCTTCCACAGTGTTCAAGCCATCTCCTTGAGATATAAAAAGCTGGCACATGAGGCTATTACTACTAATTAATTTTTAGAAAGGGAAAAATAGAAAAGCAAACTCTTCAACCCCGTATAATTGAGTCAACAATAGAAATAAGACATTTTTCTGAAATGATTAACAAAAACATTTAAAATGACAAGTTGAAGAAAGTACATGTTCTGATATAAAATATTCAGAGTAACACATCAATCTTGAAGCATTAAACATCTACTAGCAGTCAGTGATGCAGAACTAAAGTACTCCATATAAAAGTCGCGACTCTATGGATCTAGTCAACAGACTAGCAATTTCCTTCTGATGGTGTTCCTTAATTTTATTAGAACTGCAAGCTCTACACTCTATTGCAAAAAGTAACCAGAGTCCCACATCCAAAAGATGCCTGTTAATGGTAACACTCCAATTATACAATTTTACAACTTTTTGTTTTAATTTTACAATAAGCTGATTCATATGTAAAATTGAATCGGCTTATTGTAAAATTAAAACAAAGAAAGGTTCCCGTAATAGGTACTGTGGCACAGTGGGTCAAGCCACTGCTTGGGATGCCTTGGGTTCCAGTTCCACCTCCTCTCCTGCTAACGTGTCTGGGAAACAACAGATGAGGGCTCACGTGCTTGCATCCCTGTCACGCACATGAGAGACCTGAATGGAATTCCTGGCTCCTGCAGGCATCTGAGAATCGAACCAGCAGATGGGAGATCTCTCTTGATTCTCACTCTGCCATTCAAGTAGGTGAAATAACAAATAAATCTTTAAAAAAAAACTTTTCCTCACTTCATAAGCCATCACTTACTAATGATATATCATGATTAAAAAACAAATACTGCCCCTGACACTGTAGCATAGAAAAACATGTATCAGTTCAGAATGCTCTGGGTTGTAAGTAACCAGTTCACAGCAGCAAAAACAAATACAGATTAATTCCTCTCACAGCAAAGAAAGATTGAACGGAGTGACTGCTAAGCTGGCTTACTAACAAATGGTGCCATCATTATTTTCAGTACTTTTTCTCCATAATCCTAAGTGTACTGACTTTTTGAACATGTTTATTGTCTAATCTCTCCAAGTTTGTCACTGCAGCTCCAAGAATCACACTTTAAGTCAAAACGAGAAATGAGACTACTCTAGCCCTGACATTTTTATCAAAAAGGCAAAGTATTCATCCTCTCTTCAAGGAAGACAACCCCAATTACCTTATCCAGTTTAAAGCAGAACCTCTGGGTAACTTTCTGTCTGCTCGATTAAGTCCAAATATGGTAACTCTTCCCTCACCATCTACAGAGCTAAACAATAAGCTAGCAGTCTAAGTCACCCCCTGCATAGAGTGAAAATAAAGAACAGAATAACCCCGATACAAATTCACATTCAGAACAGTGGATCATGGGAAGTCTAAAGTGGTCCATGGCCCACATATCTATCATATCTTACAGGACAGAAATCAGATTCCCTGAACGGCAATGAAGTAAACTCTTAAGTTAGGCAAAATGGCAATTCCTAGTTTAAGTCTCTGGAAATCTGCCCTGTAATTACCCTTTGGCTTTGAAATGGACACTCTTTGGGCCAACACTGTGGCATAGCAGGTTAAGCTTCCACCTGCAGTATCAGCATCCAATACATGTACTGGTTCGAATCCCGGCTGCTCCACTTCCAATCCAGCTCCCTGCTAATGGCCTGGCAAAGCGGCAGAGAATGGCCCAAGTGCTTGAGCCCCTGCACCCATGTGGGAGATCCACAAGAGGCTCCTGATTTCGGATTGGCCCAGCTCCGGCCATTGCAGCCACTTGGGGAATGAACCAGTGGATGGAAGACCCGTCTTTCTCTGTCTCACTCTATTACTCTGCTTCTCAAATAAAAATTTTTGGATTGTTATTTATTTATTTGAGATGTACAGTTACAGACAGTGAGAGGGATAAACAGAGAGAAAGGTCTTTCATTCGCTGGCTCACTCCCCAAATGGCCACAACGGCTGGAGCTGAGCTGATCCAAAGCCAGGAGCCAGGAACTTCCTCCAGGTCTCCCTTGTGGGTGTAGGGACCCAAGGACTTGGGCCTCCTTCCACTACTTTCCCAGGCCATAGCAGAGAACTGGATCAGAAGTGGAGCAGCTGGGTCTCGAACCGGGGCCAAATGGGATGCCGGCACTGCAGGTGGTGGCTTTACCGCTACACCACAGCACCAGCCCAGCCATCTAAACAATCTTTAAGCCTGGACATTCTCATCTCCTAACTGCTGACCTCTGAACTCAAAACAGAGTTAGGGCATTCTAGCAACAGAAGTATTACCATTAATGCCTGCACAATTCCAAACTGTGGGGCTCTTAGTTGCAGTAAGAGCTACAGGCAGGGTGCCTCCACGGCAAAGCTGGGCCTACACCCACAGCCCTGCTTTCATTCTGAGGAACACTAATTTGATCCATTCCATTGAATCCTGCTGAAAAGTCACATGAAGTAACCAACACAAGTCAGCATATAAGATTTTCCCATCATTTCTCCTAACACTACAGTCTCAGCTTGCAAATGGTCAGCCACCCATGGAGCAGGAGGCACAGGTTAACCAAACATTTTTCCCATATAACAAGGGTCAAAACTTTCTCTCTTTCTCCATGATAAGTCTGGAGGTGGGTAATCCCAGGTTAGAACTGCTAGTTTTTAAAACTGATTTATCTCAAAGTCAGAGTTACACAGAGAGGATGGAGAGATAGATGGAGAGAGATCTTCCATCTGCTGGTTCACTCCCCAGATGGCTGAAATGGCCAATGCTGGGCCAGGCTGAAGCCAGGAGCTAGGAGCTTCTTTCCAGGTCTCCCACATGGGTGGCAGGGGCCCCAATACTGGGGTCATCTTGCTCTGCTTTTCTCAGGCCACTAGTGGAGAGCTGAAAGAGAAGTAGAGCAGCTGGGACACGAACTGGTACCCGTGTGGGATGCCCAGGTCTCAAGTGGGGGCTTTACCTACTCTGCCACATCACCGGCCTGGAGCTGCGATTTAGCCACATCACAGACTCTTTCAGAAATCCTCCAAGATCCTTGGTTTATTGGAATCAGGGGTTCAGCCTCACGCTCGTCATCTCATAGTTGCAAGATGGCTGCCACAGCTCCAAACTTTATGACTGCATTTACAGCACAAAAAAAAGCCACTCATGTTCTCTTTGTCAGGAAAGCAAAAGCCCTCTCTGGACATAGTGGACTGCCTTTGTGCTCATTGGCTACAGGACATGAGGTGCTGATGGCTGACAGCCCTACCAGAATGAAGACAGGCAGTAGGAGGTGGGGGTTAGGAGAGCCACTGAGGACATCCGCAGGGCAGAGGGATCTATGGTTTTAAAAAGTCAGCCTCTACTTGTTGAAATTTCAGACACCGTAACAGACATGGGCGGTGTTACAGCAAGGGAACTAGCAGAGATTCTCCCTTGGGGGGCCCACCCTACTCAGACTCCCACCCCTGAGATCAGCGCCCTGCAGCAATTCTGCTTTTCACAGACTCCCCTGCCTTCCTTCTGAACCCACAGTCTCAGACACCCATGTTGATTAACAACTGTTTCTATGGCAGCAGAACCCCCGGATAGGGGTAGGGGGCACAGAGGGGTGGAGCTGTTTATAAGTTAAAGACTGACAGAACATGCCAATGAAACCCTTGAGGAATCTGTCAGACAGGTAAACATTGTCAAAGAAACAAAACAAAATATATTCAAGATGCCCGTTCACCAGGAAACCTCTTGATTACAGTTTGGTTTCCCAGTTCTTGATTATAGTTTGGTTTCCCAGCTAGATCCACCACCTAGAACAAAACACCCTGATCAGCCCAGCACAGGCAGTTTGTGTGACAGTTTTATCACACCGTCATCTGACACACTGGCACTTTGGCCATGCACAGTAGGTGTATGACCAGAGACCACCAGAGCTCTGGCCAGGCCGGCAAATTCACTAAGCTTATACCGCATGCCGTGCTCTTCCGCACAACTGCAGCTGGCTTGCCCCAGGCAACAGCCCTTCACATCGCTGAGTTTATAGAACAAACGACTTTTGTTAAAACACTTATAAAAGCAAGAAATCAATTGTCATTCTGGGTAGCAGCTCACAAAAGCCACTTTCTTTCACATAAACTGCACCATCTACAAATACACTTAAGTCACCAACCATTCAAAGTATAATAGTTTCCAAGCAATCTTCAGCTCACTTTTTACATATAACGTATCTAGTGTAAATAGTTTACACAACACAGGCTCTGGAACCAGCGGCTGGAGTGCGAACTCTAGTTCAAGTAGAAACGTTCCACCCCATGACAGGTGTGTGACACTGGACAAAAATCACTGTGTCCAGGGCTGGCACTGTGGCGTAGTGTGTTAGGTCACTGCCTGCGATGCCACCATCCCATTTGGGCACCAGTTTGTGTCTCAGCTGTTCCATTTCTGGTGCAGCTCCCTGCTGATGTGCCTGGGAAAGTAGCAGAGGATGGCCCAAGTGCTTGGGCCCCTGCCTCATGCGAGAAGGACCTGAAGGAAGCTCCTGGCTTTGCTTGGCCCAAGCCCTGGCCATTGCAGCCATTTGTGGAGTGAAGCAGTGGACGGATGACTTCTCCCTCTTTCCGTCTCTCCCTCACTCTGAGACTCTTTCAAATAAATGAAAAAGTCTTTTAAAAAAATTATGTCCAATTTCATTTATACAAGGGAAGACAGCACAGAATAACGGTACCTACTTCAAAGGATTATCTTACAATAAAATGAATTTATACATTAAAGTGCCCTGAACAAAGGAAGGACCCAACAAGAGTCAGCTATCATTATTTCTCTTAACTGGAAAACCTAATATATAGTTATATCTTATGCAAATGTAAAATGATTTGATGATATGAAATATGTAAATGATTTAATAATGCAAAGTATGAAATTACACAAATTCCTCCAAATCAATAATTCATCAAGAATCAGTTTCAAAGCTGGATGGGGAGTGACTCAAACTCTTTGAAGTGACTGCCACACGGCAGCGGCAACCTCTGCGTCCTTTGTTGCCAGGTGTAGTCATGCATTATGCATGTCTCCCAGCACACGCGTCAGCTCTGTGCGAGATGTGAAGGGCAGGAAATCAGAGAGCTCCCCTAGCCCACAACCCAGCGCCCCCACACTCTGCTCTTTCCAAAGGTTTCCTGTGTTCTAGGAGCCAGACTCTCTCTACAATCAATACTCAGACGGGTCTGTCTCTGAACACTACCCTAGGAAAACCCTTGAAATAAGGGGGTCAGTCAGCCTAGTTTTTCACATGTTGAGTGCCCTTCTCGGGCCTGGGGTAATTACCACCCTATTTCTCTTTGGATACGTAACTGGTAGTCCTCAATATTTCCTTGCTTACAAAGAAATACCATCAGCCTGGTCAGGGTTTTTCTCTAACATGTGTCTACTTTCTCTCCTACCAAACGCTTCTTTCATTTCCATCTGATTGGCCACCTCCATGAGCACCAGCCTCTTACCCCATTTTCCTCCCTCTCACACGTCTCCACCATCGGACCCTCCCAAGCATGCACTCCATGCCAGTTCAACTTGTGTGTCACTGCCCTGTCTGTGCTGCCCCTCAGCGTTGCTAACAGGAAGTCCATTTCTCTGAGGACAGACTCTTCTCTGAAGTTCACTGTAACAAATTCCTGCTCTCCCTTGGAGCACAAGGTGCCTTTGCAGTATAACCATTTAGTCCTTGCTTTCTCCGACTCAGCAGGAAGAAGTGGGAACCAACACCCTTGTCCTTACTCCCAAGTGCCATTTTCAGATTCTCACACTGTGCTCCACTCCTCATGGCTTGAAAATCCCCCCCTTATCCCAAATCTCAGAGAACTGCCCTCAGCAATCCTACATGAACACACAGTTCTTCCTCCCATCCTTCTCTCCAGTCTTGGGAGAGCTGATTCACCAAGTTCCACAGCCCAGTTTCTGCCAATGTTAGCAAATGTGGACTTGGTAGGAATTACATAAGCCAGAAAAATTAAACATATTAATGTTAGTCACATGGTCAACAGTGGAGTAAACTGGATTAAATACAGGGCTATTTCTTTATTCATAAAATAATGTTATAGCTTTCCATAACACTCTTAAAGTTCTGTAAGTTTAAATATTCTATTATTAGAAATAAATCGTATTAGCCACTGCCTTAGACATAAATCACCATCTGCTTTTCAAAATAAACCATAGCATCATAAGGTTAAAAGGCCTTGTGATGAGTAATAGAAGCTATTCTTGGCAGACAATCACTATGGAGAAGACCTTGCAGAAGGATTCTGTAATTTCTCAAGTAAAGCATTCCCATTTTAAACCTTTTTTATTTCAAATTCTTTTATCTTTTTCCAATCTGACTTTTTCCTACTGCTCCCACCACCATGAAGACTGGAAAAGGGAAGGCGTCACCCTCGGCACGGCAGTGTCTCATCCACCTGGAAAGCACTGTTGTCACCCCGAGCCTTCAATTTTCAAAGCTCACTGGCCTGGACTTTGATTTAGACACCTGTTCTCCAAAACAAGCTTTAATTCTGTCCACGATATGTTTAAATCACAAAGACCAGACTTAGATTTAAGCAGCTTATAGACGGTGTTGTTCCCAGTTTTTTAAAATAAGTAACACATAACCAAGACAGTTGGGTAGGCACAGGCCTCTCAAACATGAGAACTGACTCGGAAAGTTAACAACCACGGAGCTTCCCACATTGCAGACACCATCACTACCAGCTAAAGTAAGCCAATGGGATCACTGGTTATAGTCACACAAGTATAGTCAAATAACTTTAAAAACATGAAACAGGGAGTAACTCACATGATTTGTCCATGGATGAATTTTTCTTTTCTTCTAGACTGCAGAGTAGACAGGAAAATGCCCTTCTTTATGTTTCACCTCTACTTCTACAACTTTAATGAAAACTGTGGCCAGCATCAGGAAGAAAGAAAAACATCTTACAATTTTAGTAATATATGAAGAGGAGGAAAGTAAAACCTGTTTACAAATTTCTTATGGGCTTTGTCTTCTACACAGCGGTAGAACAAAGAGCTCTGTAACAAGAAGCACAAGTTGCATTTTGCTGACATGTTCCATTTCTCCTCCTTCCTCAATCTCTATCGTCCCTCAAACTCCAGGAGGGGCAGGTGTCCGGTAGAGCAGCTAGAACACCACTGGAGACACTCGCATCCCGGATCAGAGGGCTGGGCTGGCATGCTGGCTCTGCTCCTGATTCTACTGTCTTGCTAACTGTACTCTAGGAAGAAGCACTGCTGGGTCCCTGCCACCCAAGTGGGAGACCCTAATGGAGTTCCCAGCTGCCTGACCCAGCTGGTAAGGGCATTTAGAGAGTGAACCAGAAGATGTACAATCACTGTCTCTCCTCCTCTCAAATGAAACTTTTTTAAAAAATCCAAGGAAAGTTGTTATTTCCAGATACAAGACCAGAAGTAGATGAGAGAGAAATAGAACTTAATTAAGAGTATTAGATGGGGAGAGGGAAGCCCTTTTATACCAGACAAACAGGGACTTTAGGGAAAGGACAAGAAATTACATTTCATTTAGTATCAAAGTTTCTCTTTGTGTTAAGACTCCCAATAAAAACTGTACATGCATTATCATAGATAGAGGCTTAAGAAAGAATGTCACTCCAATAAGGTGGTAGCTCTGATGGGAGACGGGGGAAAGGTGGTATATAATATGATCAATCTCTCTCTCTCTCTCTGTCTCTAAGAGTTTACTTTCCCAAATAACTTTCCTGTATTTGGCACTTAGAAGATAAAGGCAATACCTCAGAGCATCTTAATTCTATTAAAAAAAGGCACAAAAGACTAATACTATAAATGTTTATATCAAGCCAATTGTTAGAATGCAGCAACTGATTCTTTGAAAGTTTACTTTCTGGCCGGCGCCGCGGCTCACTAGGCTAATCCTCCGCCTTGCGGCGCCGGCACACCAGGTTCTAGTCCCGGTCAGGGAGCCGGATTCTGTCCCGGTTGCCCCTCTTCCAGGCCAGCTCTCTGCTGTGGCCCGGGAGTGCAGTGGAGGATGGCCCAAGTGCTTGGGCCCTGCACCCACATGGGAGACCAGGAGAAGCATCTGGCTCCTGCCATCGGATCAGCACGCTGCGCTGGCCGCAGTGCGCCGGCCGTGGCGGCCATTGGAGGGTGAACCAACGGCAAAGGAAGACCTTTCTGTCTCTCTCACTGTCCACTCTGTCAAGAAAAAAAAAAAAAATCTCTATCTCTCCCTCTTTCCATGTCACTCTGCCTTCCAAATAAATAAATGTAAAAAAAAAAAAAAAAAAAAAAAAAAAAGTTTACTTTCTTTCTGTAGTCACACAAGCAATGAACGTGAAAAGTTTAACAGCATTTTTTTTTTCAACTACAAACATCAACAACTTATCTACCTTAAGCTCAGCCATACTGGTTTATTTTTCTGGTTAACTTAAAGTCTGGTTAGACAAGTGAAAAGGCAAAGTTCCTTCTTTACAAAAATACAATCGTAGAACCAAAAAATTTGGAGCTAGAAAATGGGGAGGGAGTATACTCAATCCTCTCTGAATCAGAGACATTCACTTAACTGCCTTACTCACAGTTAACAGGTGAATTAGAGGAACAGCCCTGGGATCCAGAACGCTTCTCCCATTCTGTAACAATGCCTCAAACTCATCTAGGCACAAGTCTGTGTCAATACATGAGGCAGCAAAGCACCAGGAATGAACCTGAGGTTTCAGAATCGCCCTGCCCAGGTCGGAGCCTTGGTTTCTCCACTCACTGCTGCATGATTTTGAGCAAGTTACTTCATCCCTCTGTGCCTTGGTTTCCTC
Organism: Oryctolagus cuniculus; assembly: GCF_051225735.1. Lineage (NCBI taxonomy): Eukaryota > Metazoa > Chordata > Mammalia > Lagomorpha > Leporidae > Oryctolagus > Oryctolagus cuniculus. Next base: position 106,507,524 of record NC_142878.1, read on the forward strand.
ATCCATGAGAAAACCCTCCCAAAAGGCTTGTTACAAAAAGCTAACACGTATGAAAAACACAGAACGGGGTCTGGCACATCATAAGCACTACTTGCTAGGTTTTAACATAGCCTAATTCCAGAAACCAGAATTGGAATACCAGATCATTTTTGTGTTTTCAGATACACATATTAACAACAGTCTATTTTGGCACATGAATTGTCTAGTCAAAAGGAAGTTTCTTTATGAAGCATCTTCAAAATCCCAAATATTAAACACACATGACGAAACTCACTCAAAAACTAAAACCCTTTCACTCGGTGATCATTTGAGCTAAATGACGTACTCAGAACATCTGACTCAGGAGGGCCATATTTTAATACTCTCCTCTACATGACAAAATTATTTCCAGCAATGATCCTGAAGTGAAACCAGTAACAGGCAGAGAGGAAAATGAAAATACTTCCATTCCACCCCACCACGTGACAATATACTACACTTGATCTTAGCCAAAAGGCCGAGAAGTGATCCCACTATGTGACTATATAAGATAAATATAACAGCAGAGAAAAGGAAAATATAATAGAATTTATTATTTTTAAAAGATTTTTTTTTATTTATTTGAAAGGAAAAGTTACAGAGACAGGAGGAGAGGCAGAGAGAGAGAGATCTTCAGTCCACTGGTTCACTCCCCAGATGGCTGCACGGGCCAGAGCTGGGCCCGGTCCAAGGCACGAGTCTGCAGCTTCTTCTTGGTCTTCCACGTGGGTGCGGGGGCACCAGCACTTTGGTCATCTTCCACTGCTTTCCCAGGCCATTAGCAGGGAGCAGGATGGGAAGTGGAGCAGCTGGGACTTGAACCAGCTCCCATATGCCAGTGTTGCAGAAAGAAGCTTAACCTGTGACGTCACAATGCTGGCCCCCATTAATGTTTTTTAAAAAAGGAGAAACAAATGTATGCCTACATATTGGTCTGCTGTAGTACTAAGTAACATTATACTATTCATTTTCTTGACTCGATCTTTAGTTTTGAAGCCATATGAACAATTTTAAAAGAATAAACTTCAGACTGGCACCACAGCTTACTAGGCTAATCCTCTGCCTGCGGCGCTGGCACTCCGGGTTCTAGTCCCGGTTGGGGCGCCGGATTCTGTCCCGGTTGCTCCTCTTCCAGGCCAGCTCTCTGCTGTGGCCCGGGAGTGCAGTGGAGGATGGCCCAAGTGCTTGTGCCCCTGTACCTGCATGGGAGACCAGGAGGAAGCACCTGGCTCCTGGCTTCAGATCGGTGCAGCGTGCCGGCCGTAGTGGCCACTTGGGGGGTGAACCAACAGAAGGAAGACCTTTCTCTCTGTCTCTCTCTCATTGTCTAACTCTGTCAAAAAAAAAAAAAAAAAAAAAAAGAATAAACTTCAAAGCTAGAGATACCAGAATTATCTAAAAGAACAATTCACAAGTGAACTAAAATCTACACTTTCCAACTTCAAAGTTTGCACTTTGTTTCACTCTAATTCTTACACACAAATAAAAACTCTAAGTGGTCACAGGATGAAACCAATGAGGTAATCAAGTTCCATTTCTCCATCCTATTTCTTCACTGTTAATTAAAGAAGCCACTGTTTCAATGCAAAGAATTAAGCCAGAGGTAGCTACAGAAAAGGTACCTGAAGTGTCTTGAGTTACCCTGAACTTTGACGAACTTGGATACATCCAGCAGCGGAGTCCATATTAACTGGAGGCCGAGTGCACATGAGGCCATTCTCTAATATCCCTACAATTATTTATCCTGCTTACTAAAGGACAAATAAAATGTACTAATTTGAAGCTTACATAGGTGTTATTAAAACTTAATGGAGTTGCCGGTGCCGTGGTACAGTAGGTAAATCCTCCGCCTGCAGTTTCGGCATCCCATATGGGCGCCGGTTCCAGTACCGGCTGCTCCACCTCCAATCCAGCTTTCTGCTGTGGCCTGCGAAAGCAGCAGATGGTGGCCCAAGTCCGTGGGCCCCTGCACCCACGTGGGAGACCTGGAAGAAGCTCCTGGCTTCGGATCAGTGCAGCTCTGGCTGTTGCGGCCATCTGGGGAGTGAACCAGCACATGGAAGACCTCTTCATCTTTCCCCCTCTCTCTGTAACTCTACCTCTCAAACAAAATCTTTAAAAAAAAAAAAAAAAAAAAAAGGAAACTTGACAGAGATGGTTCAGAACCTAGACCCATGAGAGATTCTCCAGTATCTCAGCAGTATTTCATCCCCAACACTGTGTGGAATCACTGACATGAAAACTACTGGTATTAAGAAGCAGGTAGACCTCCAGTGGGGTCATTATAGTCTAAATTCTCTACAGATAATGAGGATCACCCATGCCTATGCCCAAGGTGACCGCAGTAGTGCCCCACTCTTGGTTTGCCACTGCTCAAAGAGAAATTTGCCCTTATGGTACTGCCGTTCAAGACAGCCTTGTCACACTAAGAGGTATACTTGTCCTACTCAAGAAAAAAATCTTTCAACCACTGATGTTTACGGAGGGCCTACGCTATGTTTCAACCATTCATGTTTATGGAGGGTACACTATGAGTGTACAGCACTGTGCTTTGTGTTGTAGCCACACAGACTGCATGCACACGAGTGGTGCTAATTACAGGTTACTCGTATGTATTCATTAAAGCTCCTCCAACAGGATTCAAACAAAAAACCGTTAGCAGTTACCAAGTGTGTACTTAAAAGAAATACCACAGAAAGTCACATCTATTCCAGTTTTCAAGCTTTTCACCGACTTAGATTGGCTTTATTCCTGTGTATTCCTAATAAGTAAGGCTGTGTTATAAATCAAGATTTAGGGGGCTGGTGCTGTGGTGTAGCAGGTAAAGTCACTGCCTGCAGTGCCAGCATCCCGTACGAGCGCTGGTTAGAGACCCGGCTGCTCCACTTCCGATCCAGCTCTCTGCTATGGCCTGGGAAAGCAGTAGAAATGGCCCAAGTTTCTTGGGCCCCTGTACCCATGTGGGAGACACAGAAGAAGCTCCTCGCTCTGGATCGGCCCAGTTCCAGCTGGCAAACCATTTGGGGAGTCAACCAGTGGATGGAAGCGCTTTCTTTCTCTCTCTCTCTCTCTCTCTCTCCTTCCTTCCTTCCTTCCTTCCTTCTTTTTCTCTCTCCTTCCCTCCCTCCCTCTCTGCCTGCCTCCCTCTCTCTCCCTGCCTCCCTCCCCCCCTCTCCCTGCCTCCCTCTCTATCTCTGCTTCTTTCTCTCTCTCTCTGCCTCCTCTCTGTAACTCTGCCTTTCAAATAAATAAATAAATCTTAAAAAAAAAAAAGGGAGCACAGAGCTGTGGCTAGGCCTCTGCCTGCAGTGCTGCCATCCCATACGGGCACTGGTTAGACCTGGCTGCTCCTCTTCTGATCCAGCTCTCTGCTATGGCCTGGGAAAGCAGTGGAAGATGGCCCAAGTGTTTGGCCCCCTACACCTGTGTGGGAGACCCAGAAGCAGCTCCTGGCTCCTGGCTCTGGATTGATCATCTTCGGATCGGCTCAGCTCTGGCCACTGCAACCATTTCAGGAGTGAACTAGCAGATGGAAGACCTTTCTCTCTGTCTCTCCTCTTTCTCTCTGTAACTCTGCCTCTTAAAAATAAATACATCTTTTTAAAATATATAATATCTTTAGAAATAGATTCAGAAGAGTTTTCAAAATAACACTTATGTAAACACTGGCAATTCGAGGACTTTCAGTATTACTCAAGTTTTCACAAATCAGGTGGCATCAGATTCCTATGTTCTATTTTTATAAGCAGCTACCTCAAGAGGGGGAAAGTTCTAATGCTGATATTAATCTTTTTTCCAACATTCAGAGGATCAGCGTAATCTCCAGTCTGCCTCCCATCATCCTGCAGCTGCACACAAGCGCACATTCTCTGCCGCTGTGAGCCTGGCACGTGTGAAAAGACAGTCTTTTTAACTGAAAGATCAACTGGCTTACCTCCAACAGCATTCTGGTGTGTGACAGCATCCCCACGACAGCCACAGTACAGACAGGTCTACCTGCAAGACAGACAAGGCTTAAACCCACAGTGGACGTCTTCCATTCCTGCTTTATAGCTCCTATCTTCCTGTTGCCGCAGAGCTGCGCTGCCCACAAAACCCCCTCTCGTTAGTCACCTGCAGCACCTGTGCCATTTCTGGCTCTAGGAGTCCCCAACCTCTCCTATCAATAAGAACCACCTGGGGCGCTCAAAAAAATAAAAATCACAACTTGAGCCCCTGGAAATTAGGTTTCAGTTTGTTTGGGGTGAGACTCCAGAACCTGATTTTCTTTCTTTCTTTTTTTTTTTTTTAAGGACAGGCAGAGTTAGTGAGAGAGACAGAAAGGTCTTCCTTCCGTTGCCCCCCACCCCCCGCAAATGGCTACTACAGCTGGCGCACTGTGCCGATGCGAAACCAGGAGCCAGGTGCCTCTTCCTGGTCTCCCATGCGGGTGCAGGGCCCAAGCACTTGGGCCATCCTCCACTGCCTTCCCAGGCCACAGCAGAGAGCTGGCCTGGAAGACGAGCAACCGGGACTAGAACCCGGTGCCCACATGGGATGCCAGTGCCACGGCACAGGCCCCAGAACCTGATCTTAAGCAAGTGTTCTGTACAGGCCAGGCACATGGAAGAATAATGCTGCCGCAACCACAAAGCCTGCTGCATCTCATCACCTAGAAACTGATCAGCCTCATGGGCAAATCCTCCTCCAGCTGTTAGGCCTTAGGACATTAGGAAACCAGAGCAGGACAGGTTTTGAGAAAACCCAATGGCACCTTCATTCTTCAAGAATGAAGAAATTACCAAGAGGAAAGATTTTAGTTCCAGCATGTGCTGTGCCATAGGACACCACCAGGGAGCAGCACAGAGCTAACAAATCACACATATCTGTGGATTTTTTTTTTTTACTTAGTACCACAACATGGAATGGTTGCAGCTACACTTTTCATGAGCTCAGATTACCCAAAAAAGAAAATAAGCAGCATACTTAAAATAAATAGGTAGACAATATTAGCATGTAATTCTCACAAAGATTTCTCTCCTCAGGGTCTTTATAGACAGCCATCATAAAAAAAAAAAAAATGTTCCTTTGTGGTAGCATGCCCCAGAATTAAAAAAATAAAAAATTCTATCAGAGCACAAAGATTCGAGGTAAACTAGAGTGGTCCTCCGATTTTTCTCAGCAAGTCTCAGAACACTTGCCCTATTCAACTCGAAGGCATTGTAACTGGATGTGTTCTAGTGGCTTTAGTCAACCCTTACACAGAGTTTTGCTAAGTGGGCAAAAATGAAGTTGAGAAGTTGAAACAAGTGACGCCAATGCTTTTTCTACATCAAGTCAAGTAGCCAAAACGGAGCCAGCATTGTGGCGTCGTAGGTTAAGCCTTCGCCCGAGGTGTCAACATTCCATATGGCTGCTCCACTTCCGACCCAGCTCCCTGCTAATGGCCTGGGAAAGCAGAAGATGGTCTAAGTCCTTAGGCCCCTGCACCAATGCAGGAGACCTGGAAGAAGCTCCTGGCTCCTGATCGGTGCATCTCCGGCTGTTGTGGCCACTTGGGGAGTGAATCACAGATGGAAGACCTCTCTGTCTCTCCTCTGTCTGTAGCTCTAAAATAAATTAAACAAATCTTTAAAAAAAAAAAGTAGCTGAAATGTTGCTCTCACCTGTCAAAACGACACCCCCCAATGCCACCCAGCCAGTGCTCAGTTTTCTTAACCCATCCTCACTTTTTTCCTTTACAATCCCTGCTTCTTTCTTCCAAAAATGTAGGGGAAAAAAACCTCTTCCTTTGCTTTCCTCTTTACTGTTCCTCCTTCCTAAAAAACAGATTATTCTCTTCCAGCTGCACTCATATGCGTTGTCTTCTCCCGCTATGTAACTACACGCATTTTAACCTGCCCATGAGACTGTTACATCTACTTTCACAAATAATGAGCCATATCACTGAGCACAGCGGAACTGATTTCTTTATAACTGGCCGAGGGTACTTCAAAAACTATGGGGGAAAACCAAATGAAAAGTTTACTTTCATGCAAAACACATTTTTGAAATCCAAGCATTTTTTTTTTGTAACACATATTTCCCATGAACCTCTTGAACACCTCTCTTAAGCATGTTTCAATTTTCTTGCATCAAAAAAAATTTTCTTAGTTCTAGTTCCAAGAACCTTTTCAAGTACCGACGCATACAAGCAAAGGTAGCTCGTTTCTGATGGAACATCTATTTCAATTTCAGAGCACCTCCGTCTGCCCAGGTTAAATGATTACTTATTCTGCGACAAACCTGTATGCGTGAGGACATTTTTTTAACCTACAGAGAATATTTGTAGGTGCATCGATGACTCAGGGGACTCCACTAACCCCACCCCCTAATTAGGGAACCACGGGCCCCCCGGGAGCAAGCATTCCCACAGGTGAACTACGCAGGTGCAAGGCGCTGGCCCCTCTGCAGTCCTGGGGGCGGCACAGCGTGGATTCCAACGGGGAGGCTGCAGGGCGTCTAACAAGGCGGAAGGAGGAAGAAGGAATAGAGAGGGGCACTGCCCCACGCGGGGCTGACCTGCAGCCTTCGCAGGAGGGCACCGGCGGGGGCTCGTCTCCCGGGGGCGGGGGTCCGGGGCTCCCACTGCGCCGGGCTCCCCTCAGTGGCCTGCACCCGCGCCCTCCCAGGACCGCGACCCCGCACTCTGCGAACCGCAAAGCGAAGCACCGCGCCACCCGAGGCTCCGCTCGCGGCCCGCAGAACCCCCGGCGTGGGGACCCCCCGCTTCCCTGCGGGGAGCCCCCGCCTCGGCCTCAGCACTTGTTGCGCCTCCGCCCCGCCCGCGTCCACTTCAGCGACCCCCTCTCCTCACGCCACTCCAACTCGCGGGCCCCCGACCCTGTCCCGCGACCCCCTCACCCACCGCGCGGAGCCCGCACGCCGCGTTCCGCCTCGCTGGCGGCCGAGCCGCGGCCCCCCGCCCCCTGCCGGGCTCCCGCCGAGGCCGCCGTTTCCTAGACAGCGGCGGGGCCGCTCCGCAGGCTTCGGGTCACACACGCACACGCGCGCGCGCGCGCCGCGCACGGCCGCTGGGAGGTCAGGGCGCAGGCGCAGGCACGGGCCCGGGAGCGCCGCCTGCGCGAGGCCGCGCGCGCGCGCCCCCGAGCGCGGTGGGCGGAGGGGCGGAGGGAGCGGCGGGGCCGCGAGAGGGCGGGGGTGGGGGGGCGGGGGGCGGAGGGGGAGCCCCGGGAGCGCGAGCCGCGGCCGGCGCCGCTGCAGAGCCGAGCCGAGCGAATCCCGAGCGCAGGCAGCAGGTACGTGTCCTCGCCGCCGGCCGCGGCTGGGGCTTCCCCTGCCTCGCTGCCCGGGTCCTGGGGCTCGGGAGGCGGGTGGGGGCCGGGCAGGGTTTTCGGGCTGCGTGCCCGGGCGGACTGGGATGTTGCCGCTGACCTTCATCCCCCGCTGGCCGGGGAGGGGGTGCGCCAGGCGAGGGTGCGTGGGGTAGCCCGGGGCTTGGGCTCCATCCCCCGGGGGGGGGGGACCTGCTTCTTGTCACATGCTTCTTATTTATTTTTGCAAACTGCCCTGGTTCGGGTCCAGCTGCAGATGCCTTACCTCCCATTCTTTGCCTGTGTGTGCCATCTTGCACTTATTAATAAAACATGCAAGCTGGGGGCGGGGTGGGGGGGAAATCCCATTGCAGGGCGGCCAGCGGGCGCCTGTTTTCGGCTTTCAGACGTGGTGTGGAGGTGGAGATCCCACACCCCGGGGGATCTGTGGCTTGGTCGGTCGTGACCACTTCCTAGTGGGCTTCCCGGTGGCCCGGGAAGGGGGGGGGGGGCGCCCCAGCGGTGCGATGGGCTGTGTGGCAAGGATGGTGGGTGGGTTTTCACCCTCCCTTCGGGAGACAGGTGCAAACCACAGCAAGCACTTTGCCGGCCAACTTGCTGGGGAGCCCCAAACCCATAAAATTGTCTTCTCTTGATGGTGGAGCCTCCGACTTGGTCCAGTTTTGCATCTGAAGGTGACTGACTGAAGCTGGCCACCTGTTGGCAGGCAGACCCCCAGGAAGGCCCACCGATCCCTATTTCATAGTCACCAGTGCTGGCACAGTGATAGGCCCTAATGGGTTGCCGGCTGCCTACCTTTGGTCATGCTGCCTCGCTGTCGTTTCTTTGCAAGTAAAAACCTCTGATTCGGTGCCTCGTCTGTTGTAGACTGAAACTGTATGATTTGTGTGTATTCTGTACACCTATAACATCACAGCCTCGAGACCCAATCGCTTACCTATTTCCCCGGGGCGTTTCACCTTGCTTTGGAGCCACAGTCGGGAAAGTGGGATTTATAGAACTGCTTACCTCCCTGCCCCCTCCCCCAAAATACTGTGGTGAACGGGCTACCAAGAGCTGGCAGCAGAGGATGAGAGTGGTTATCGCACAGTGTCGGAATGTGCCAGCTGCACTGTAGTGCCAGGTCCCATCACGAGGACACCTTTCTTGAATGCTTATGGTGCAAGGTACTGACCTAAACGCTGCTGGTGCGTGATTCCATTTGTTCCTTGGAACCTACCCGCTGTCTCCATGCTGACGATGAGGCTCAGGCTTGGGTTTCCTGACTTTCCCAAGGTCACACGGCGGCCAGGGGCAGGGTGAGGATGCAAAGTCAAGTGCATCGGATTCCCAGGGGCAGCGTGGAGCCTGGGGGGAGGAGGGGTAACCTTCCAACCTGGGGCTGCCACTCCATCTCCCTTTTCCTCCCGGTCAAGCTGACACATGAGCCTATCAGCTGGGGTCTGATTTTTCCATGTCACAGATTCTACAGCAGTGTTGTGTGGCTTTCCAGGAAGCCAAACTGTTGCTTCAGAATGGGTCTGCGTGGAATTTTTTGAGGTGGCACCAAGCCTAGGAGAAGCAGGGTGTAAGCCACGCTTCTGTTTCACTCTTCTCTGCAAGCAGTTAAGTTCAAAAAGTCGTCCCGCCCCAGATTGAACCTATGCAGCGTGCACATCAGGTAGAACGAAGCACTCCTGGTTTTTGTTACCCCATCCCTCCCTGCACACTACCTTTGGTTTCCTGGCCAGGCATCGGAACAACAATGCCCACCTCACTTGTGTCTGAGTGTCTTAATGGGATGACAGAGTCCTTACCAGCCATGGACCGTAATCCAGTCGCTCCACGAATTGTAGCAATGATTCATTCAAAGTTCTTGGAATCTGTGCATGCAGCCGGGGACGTCTGTTTCATCCCTTGCATGCAGCTGCATTAGCCTAACGCAGGTATTGGATTTTATGACACATTTCCTCCAAGTTTCCTTGGACTTAGAGACAACTCAAGTTGCATCAGTGGGAAATTCATCCCATGGGGCTTTGGGTTTTTGACTGTTCTCACTTAGTTGACACAGTGGTGAGTAAGGAATAGCTGACTAGAGAGAGGAGTGATTTGAAAAGTATATTCCATGGAAGACACAGCTTTTAGTTGTAAACTGATGAGCGATATTCAGTAAGAAACGGAAGACTGTCTCTTGGGACTTCTCTTTTCTTCCTTGGGCGATAGTGGCTACGAGCCCGAGCCCGGGAGGGCGCATTCCCTGGTGCTTATGGCAATGCTAAGATGGCATCTTTCGGCCCCAGGGATTTCCACTCTCTGATCAGATAAACTCAAAATGAGCTCTGGCCGCACTGGGGAAGCAGCAGGAAGCAGTGAGAGGTGTCAGAGAGGAAATGGGTTTTCCTGCGGGATGCATCCCCATCGGTGTCAGCTGGGAACCTCTTAACAGAAGGTGTTGAAGAAATGGACGGCCCACTGCCTTCCAGCCAAGCCCGATTGCGATGAATCCAAACAGGGCACCCACTTGGGTGCAAAAGGATTGAAAAATGCATCTGCACTACGTTCCATTCCCCCTTTGAAACATTTTTAAATCCAGAAAAGCCGCGCAGGCAGTGATGGGCATTAAAGCATTCTTTTTTTTTTTTTTAATTCCTCTCACCTAGGGTTTCTTTGGGTGGGGTGGGGGGAGGGGACTGAAAGTTTTCTGAGCCCTATGACTCACATGTCTCACAGTGACTGATTACTATGCACATTTTTAATACGTCGTCATTGAGGGAGACACTGGGAGCTGGGCTGTCTTTCCTTGACTGACCTTGTGAGCTACTTAGTTGTGAAATATGGCTTTTCTTATAGTATCCCTTAATTTGGAGCTCTTTAAAGGTTTTTTTTTTTTTTCAGCTTCAGCAAGCTTGAATCACAAAAGCAGCTCACAGCAAGCCTACTTTGAATTATTTGATTTTCATCAGTCTCCTTCCCTCTCCTTGGTGGCACCCATAGCAAGGGTTCCCATGTTTTTCCCAAAGTGGTTCACTTGCTGTATCCCCTTTCAAATAGAAGTGGCTGGCCAGGCACACCCACGCAAGGACCTCCTGTGGTGGCCCTCCACCTGCAAACCCTGGTGTTCCCATTGGTCCTTTTGGCTCTCAGTTTCCCCATGGAGAAGACGTCACAGTTCCTACCATTGGCTCTGGCCTTCTTGGATAGGAGTGGGATGGAAGCTGCTCAGTACTGGCACAGGGCAGGGCCAGGAGATCATTCTCCTGAGTCAGCGCTAGCCTGTGGTGTGCCTCCTGCTTGCACCTGTATAATATGTTCTCTTTGTAAAAGGTTCAGATGTTATAGGAACCTTGAAGGTGGAAGATCGGTGGTCAGAATCTTTGATAATCTTACTCCCAGGCAATGCCCACATTAACAGTTTGATTCTTCCAGATTTTTGAATGTGGAGACTAAAATGTTTGCCAACAATGCTGTCCATGGATGCTTACCACTTCTTTTCTACAAAGATTTATTTTATTTATTTGAAAGGCAGAGTTACGGCGCGGCAGGGGGGAGACAGAGAAAAAGTGAGCTTCTATCCACTGGTTCATTCTCCAAATGGCGCAACAGCCAGGGCTGGGCCAGGCTGAAGCCAGGAGCTTCATCCAGATCTCCCATGTAGGTACAGGGGCCCACGTACTTGGGCCATCTTCCATTGCTTTCCCAGGTTCATTAGCTGGGAGCTGGATTGGAAGTAGAGCAGCCAAGAATTAAACCAGTGCTCGTTGGGATGCCAGCGTCACAGGTAATGGCTTACCCCACTGCACCACAACGCCTGCCCCTAGTTTGCCTTCTTGCACTTGGTTCTATATCTTGACCCTTTTGGTGGCACGGAATGTCATACTTTCAGATGCGAACTGGACGAGAGGCACCTTGGAACCAGGGGGAGGGGAGTGGAACTGCTATTTGTGGTAGGGGTCTGGCATATGCTGTGTCTTTCGGTAGATGGCTTCATCCTCCATTTCCCTTCTGTGCTCAATTATTTATGGATAAGGAGAAGGGGAGCCCCCAGATCCCTGACGGAAGGAGCAGAGCTGAGATTCAAGCCCAGGTCTGTGCAGTTCAAACTCCAGGCTCTTTCCCTTTCATCCCTCTTATCGCAGGATTCTCGGGCCTCCCATCCGGTCCTGTTCCACCCACATGGCCTCAGGGCCTGGGCACCAGTGGTTCCTTCTCCTGGATCGCGCTTCCCACAGATATCTGCACGGTTTGCTTCCTCGTCGCCTTAAGACTCTGCTCAAAGTCCAACCACTCCCAAAACTGCCCGCACTCCCGTAGTCTGTCCCTCTCCCCGTCGTGCATGTGTTCATAGCACCTCCCAGCGTACTATGTTGAGTCAGTGAGTCCCTGGAACGGGCTGGCCAGAGAAGAAGGGTGTTGTCTGTCTGGTTGATGCCCCTAATGCTGGTGCTGGGGAAACACAACTAGCAGGTCCCTGTAGTTTCTACAGACTTTCTAGCCTCCCACACTTCTTGCTTTTGCTGTACCGAGCAGTGAAACTTCTACAATGCAACAGTTTATGTGTCATTTGGGGGAACAGCGAGGAAAGTGGACATACATTGGGGGTGGGAAGAGCTGTCCCACTCTTGATTCAGTTTTTTTTTTTTTTTATTGACAGATAGAGTTAGACAGTGAGAAAGAGAGACAGAGAGAAAGGTCTTCCTTTCATTGGTGCACTCCCCAAATGGCCACCATGGTCAGAGCTATGCTGATCTGAAGCCAGGAGCCAGGTGCTTCCTCCTGGTCTCCCACGCAGGTGCAGGGGCCCAAGCACTTGGGCCATCCTCCACTGCCTTCCCAGGCCACAGCAGAGAGCTGGACTGGAAGAGGAGCAGCCAGGACTAGAATCTGGTGCCCATATGGGATGCCGGTGCCGCAGGCGGAGGATTAGCCAAGTGAGCCACGGCACCGGCCCCTTGATTCAGTTTGAGTTGATAAAGACCTCCCTGGGAAAGGTAGGTACCTGTAGACAAAGTTGGCTGAAGTTTGAGGGTCTAATGAGGCAGCCATAGGTGGGGAGATGGCCTGCAATGGAGAAGAAGCTTGTGTGGGTCCCCTCTGTGTGGGGTGCATAATGTTTTTGAAGTTTTCCATAGAAGGAGACGCTACAACTTTCAACCAATGTCAGCAAAAGAAACCTACAGGCACTCACACACACACACCAGCTTTCACACAAGCAGGTTAAGCCCTGCGTTACCTGCATTAGGCCATTGTATCTCTAGGGAGTAAATTCCTGTAGGTCCCTTCCCTGTGTAAGCCCCGGCGTGAGAGTTCAGGACCCGAGCATTTACCCTGAGTGAACAGTTCAGGTGGGAAGCCTGCACCGATAGCATCCCAGCCTGAGGTTCCTCTGGCCCAGGCAGCCCCAGACTCTCACGCATGCTTGTTTCACAATCTCTCGTTTGCCATCATTCTTGAACCACAACAACATCAGGGGCCCTGTGGGGACTAATTCAGCCTTAGGATGCTTCCGAGGGGGAAACACGGGGATGCTGAAGGGAGCTGGTACTGATGGAAAAATGTCTTGATGACGCTGCCTCCTTGGCCTCTTCCTCCTCCTGATGGCTCTAATTGCTGCCCTAGGTGGTCTGAAGTATCTGCCATGAGCAGAGTATCTGTCAAAAACACAACCTCCTCCAAATTGCCTTGGACCTGCAGTAGACACCACTTAGTAGCTGGAGCAGAGACTGATAACTCCGGTTCCCAAGCTCATTCAAACAAAGAATGTTACATGAATTTTTGTCCTTTGCAGCCCAGGAATTTTGAAGTCCAGAGTGGGATCAGGCAGCTGTTCCCTGGATGTCGGCATCAAGCCATAAAGCATGCAGTACACCTGGTTGCTGACTCTGGGCTCAAAACAAGCCCAAACCCAGTTATTTCATCCAGGGGTCCTGACATAATTGCATCATTATGTCCAACTGAAGCCATGTGTGAGGTCTTCTTCCAAATTGGTTTTTCTTGAAATAGTTGCATCTTTGCATCTTGCCTGAAGTGTTTTTAGACTTATTTATTTGAAAGGCAAGGGAATTCCCTGTCTGCTGATTCACTCCCCAGTGTCCAAAATGGCCAGGATTGGACGGAGCCAAAGCTGAGCACTAGGGACTCAAAGCAGGTCTCCCACATGGGTGGCAGGAACCCAGTTACTTGAGCCATCACTTCCAGAGTGCGTGTCAGCAGGAAGGTGGACGGGAGCAAAGTAAGGAACCCAAACCTAGGCACTGCAGGAGGGGTGCAGGCATCCTAACTGGGCTCTTCATTCGGCCAGATGCTGCTCCTGACGCAATGCTGTTGTTGTTGTTTTAAGATTTATTTGTTTGAAAAGCCAGAGTGAGAGCAAGAGAGAGAATCAATCTTTCATCCACTGATAGACTCCCCAAGTGGCTTCAATGGCCAGCACAGGGCCAAACAGAAACCAGGAGATAGCCGGCGCCGCGGCTCACTAGGCTAATCCTCCACCTAGTGGCGCCGGCACACCAGGTTCTAGTCCCGGTCGGGGCGCCAGATTCTGTCCCGGTTGCCCCTCTCCCAGTCCAGCTCTCTGCTGTGGCCCGGGAAGGCAGTGGAGGATGGCCCAAGTGCTTGGGCCCTGCATCCCATGGGAGACCAGGAGAAGCACCTGGCTCCTGCCATAGGATCAGCGCAGTGCGCCGGCTGCGGCAGCCATTGGAGGGTGAGCCAACGGCAAAAGGAAGACCTTTCTCTCTGTCTCTCTCTCTCACTGTCCACTCTGCCTGTCAAAAAAAAAAAAGAAACCAGGAGATAAGAACTCCCATCCCGGTGTCCCCTATGGGTATCAGGGGCCCGAGCACTTGGGCCATCCTCTGCTGCTTTCCCAGGTGCATTAACCCAGAGCTGGATGGGAAACAAAGTAGCCAGGACGCACCGATGTCCCAATGTGGGTTGCTGGTGTTGCAAGCAGAGGCCTGACCTGTGCCTCAATGCTAGCTCATGATACACTGCCTTAAAAAACAATTTCTATTATACTAATTCTCCTTTAACCATGATTACCAAGACGTGTTTGTTGTTGTTGTTGTGTGTGTGTGTGTGTGTGTGTGTGTTTTCCCATGGAAACAAAGAACAGGGGCAAACATTGCAGTCTCTCCAATAAAGAGAGTTCCATTGTGTGGGGGACAGAGTCTCAGAAGAAAGGCTTGGAAATTTCCTCCCAACTCTTCCTGGCTTTTCACGGCCAGTGCTACCCGAGACTCTATCTGCTGTCACTCTCTCACCTCCATGGCCTTCAAGGAACTCCCGTCCCCTCCCTCCCCCTGAAACACAACTCGTAAAGGTCGCCAGTGACGGCCGAGTCACAAATCCAGTGGCTGTTTCTCAGATTTCGCTGTAGATGGCTCAGCAACATCTGACCCTATTGACTTCTTCCACTCCTTGAAATGCTGCCGGCAGCTCCTTCCCAACGGGGGCCCCGTGGGTATGGAGTCTTCTCTGTCCCTTCCTGTTGTCTCCCTAGGCAATCTGCAGACATGCTTGTGGGAGCGGGCTCTGTCCAGGATTTATTTTTTTCTATCTGTTTTTTTAAGGTTTATTGATTTGTTTGAAAGGCAGAGTTACAGAGAGGCAGAGGCATAGAGAGAGAGAGAGAGAGGTTTTCCATCCTCTAGTTCACTCCCCAAATGGCTGCAACAGCCAGAGCTGGGCTGATCCAAAGCCAGGAGCTTGGAGCTTCTTCCTGGTGTCCTACATGGGTGCAGGGACTCGGGCCACCCTCCACTGCTTCCCCGGGCCATAGCAGAGAGCTGGATTGGAAGTGGAACAGCCGGGACTCAAACCAGTGCCCATATGGGATGCTGGCACTGCAGGCAGCGGCTTTACCCGCTGTGCCACAGCGCGGGCCCCTCTGCCCAGGATTTCAACCCTGGCCATCGCACCTGCTGACTGTATAAGCTCAAGTAAGGTATTTACACTCCCCCTCTGCCTCAGTTTCCTCACCAGAAAACACGGGAGAAGAATAGCAGCGTCCTAGTGTTGTCAGAGGGTTAAATAAGCACTCAATAAATGCCACCTTTTGTCATCGTAGCTTCCTGCTGGGGAACACCACTGGTTCCTGTCTTCAGGATAAAACTCTGACTCCTCCCTCTGACAATCAGGTCCTCTGAGATGTAGGATCCCCACCACCTCCACCCCTGGCCGCTCCGGGTGCCCCTCCGCCCCAGCAAGAGGAGGGAAGGAGGGTGAGGGTGAGGGCTGCACCCTGCTGCCCGCCCGCCTGCCTGGGAGGCACGGAGCCCAGACAGCCTGGTAATGCGAGCCAGCCTCCTGCAGGTGGGCACGGAGCCTATCTCTCCCAGGCAGATGACACACTGCGAGGGACACCAACTGTGATTTATACTTTTACAGAGCACCACCCCCGCCAGCGTTGAGCACTATGCTTGACCCATAGTAGGAATCGAACTCATGACCTCTAACTGCAGACAGGTGCATTTCACCTGGTGTTTCTGACAGCCCTTACCCCCTGAATTGGAACCTGTATTGATCCGTCCTGGAGCCCGCATGAGCTCTGTATGGGAAAATCGAGTCCATACCGCAGGGAGTGCTAATCCCCTAAGAACCTTTGGAAAATGAGGGGGGATGCATAGAAATAATTAACATAATGGGAGCACGGGGAGTAATTTAACGCTTTTTAAAAGTAGCTTGGAATCCTACCAACCTCTGAAGCTGGGAGGATTGGGGGGGGGTTAGAATTCCTTTTTTCTATCCTCCTACTCTTTCTCCTCGTAGCAAAATGAGCTCTGAGGGTGTGAGCCACAAATCTCAAAACCTTGCCGCAGGCCCACTCCTGAGTCACTGTGTTCCAGTCCTCCTTTCCCCTTATGGGGAAGTTGAATGAAAATCAAAGAAAGGGCTGCTTGATGGGGAAAAAAAAAAAAAAAAAAAAAAAAAAAAAAAAAAAAAAAAAAAAGCCCACTACTGGCATTCTGGGTTGGTATGGCAAAGGCAGCCTACGTTTCATGTTGTTTTAAGGTATATTTAGTTGAAAGGCAGACATACAGAGAGGGGGAGAGACAGATATTCTGTCGGCTGGTTCGCTACCCCAGATGGCCCCTCACCTGGGGCGGACCAGTCCGAAGCCAAGAGGCTGGGACTCCATCTGGGTCTCCCACGTGCCAGGGTGCAGGGGCCTAGACATTCCAACCGTCTTCCCCTGCCTTCCCAGGTGCATTAGCAGGGAGCTGCATTGGAAGTGCAATGGCCAGGACCCACACCTGCCCGTGTGTGGGATGCTGGCATTGCAGGTAGTGACTTACCCTTCCTCTCTATGATGCCGACCCTGTAACCAGCATTTTCATGTGGACCTGCTCTGTGCCTGAGGTCATGAACAGTGGTCAAACGGTGCTGCTGAGAGAACAGCTTTCCTCTCCAAGCACAGTACAGGCTGTGTTCTTTGCATCTTGAGATTCTATGGCAGGGTTTCTCAACCTCAGCACTGCTGACATTGGGGGGCCCCCATAGTTCTTTAGTGTGGGGCTGTCTTGTGCATTGTAGGATACCGAATGGCACCCCTGGGCTCAACCCACTAGATGCCTGTTACACTAATGCTACGCCTTCCCCACCCCCACCCCCAGGAGTGACAACTAAAACTGCCTCCTAAAACCACCAGATGTCCCCCCGGGGTGCAACATCACCCCCAGCCGAGAACCACTGCTCTATAGGATGAAGACAGAAAACTCAGTATCTTCCTGGCTTGCAGAACACAGAACTTGAACAGTTTGGGTCAAGTGAACATGAAGAGTATAATAGACACAGAAGGTAAACTTGGGTTTGAAACTACTAACAGAGTGACGATTTGTCTGTAAGCCGTTCTATCATAGATATGGGGATGTAAAGGAAGTAGTTACAGGGCCAGCGTTGTGGTGCAGTGGGTTAAGCTGCCACTTGCAATGCTAGCATCCCACATCGGAGTACTGGTTTGAGTCCTGGCTGCTCCGTTTCTGATCCAGCTCCTTGCTAATGCACCTGGGAAAGTGGCAGAAGATGGCCCAAGTGCTTGGATCCCTGCCCACTCACATGGGAGACATCCAGATGGAATTCTAGGCTCCTGGCTTCAACCTGACCCAGACCCGGCTATTGCAGCCATTGAGGGGAGTGAACCAGCAAATAGAAAATCTCTGTCTCTCTGTCACTCTTCCAAATAAATAAATCTTTTTTTTTTAACAAAAGTAGTTATAGAAGTTCAGACCATCTTACTCCTAAAGGTCTCAAGTCTTCTAGGGGTATAACATTGGCATTATGTTAACTGTGCAAATAGTTTTAAGACTCTGGCAGTAAACTCAAAATATTAAACAAAAATAATTAAGATTTCTCAAGAAATCTCAGGGGGTTACAATGAGAAGTCATATTTGACCAGACATGGGGCAGCTCTCCCCACCAGATGTTGTTCTCAATGACCAGAAAGCTGATCTTAAGATGGGTCTTACAGGGGACAGTGCTGTGGTGTAGCAGGTTAACCCACCACCTGCAGTGCCGGCATCCCATATGAGCATCGGTTTGAGTCCCGGCTGCTCCACTTCCAATCCAGCTCCCTGCTAATGCACCTGGGAAAGCAGTGGAAGATGGCACAAGTGCTTGGGCCCCTGCACCCACATAGGAGACCTGGAAGAAGCTCCTGGCTCCTGGCTTTGGCCTGGCCTAAGCCCGGTCATTACAGCCATCTGGGGAGTTAACCAGTGGATGAAAGATCTCTCTATATACCCTCCTCTCTCTCTAACTCTGCCATTCAAATTATGAAATAAATCTCTTTAAAGAAAAAAGCAAAGATAGCAGTTGCAGGGGCAAAGCGGCAACGACAATTTATGTGCTGTGGTGAGAGGCCAGAATGGCAAGGTCATCATCATGGCTGTTAGAATCAGCTGCAGACTCATGACTTAAAACCCAGTCCCCGGCCGGCGCTGCGGCTCACTAGGCTAATCCTCCGCCTTGTGGCACCAGCACACCGGGTTCTAGTCCTGGTCGGGGCGCCGGATTCCGTCCCGGTTGCCCCTCTTCCAGGCCAGCTCTCTGCTGTGGCCAGGGAGTGCAGTGGAGGATGGCCCAAGTGCTTGGGCCCTGCATCCCATGGGAGACCAGGAGAAGCACCTGGCTCCTGCCTTCAGATCAGCATGGTGCGCCGCAGCGCACCGGCCACGGCGGCCATTGGAGGGTGAACCAACGGCAAAAGAAGACCGTTCTCTCTGTCTCTCTCATTGTCCACTCTGCCTGTCAAAAAAAAAAAAAAAAGAAGAAGAAGACAAGGAGAGGGGCCCAAGTTGTGGTAGAGTGGGCAAAGCTGCCACCTGCAGTGCCAGCATCCCATATGGGCATCGGTTTGTGACCCGACTGCTCCACTTCCAATCCAGCTCCCTGCTAATGGCCTGGGAAA
This sequence comes from Oryctolagus cuniculus, assembly GCF_051225735.1. Taxonomy (NCBI): domain Eukaryota; kingdom Metazoa; phylum Chordata; class Mammalia; order Lagomorpha; family Leporidae; genus Oryctolagus; species Oryctolagus cuniculus. The sequence goes on from NC_142878.1 coordinate 106,526,241, forward strand.
AAGCAGTGGAGAATTGTCTAAGTGCTTGGGCCCCTGCTTCCTATGTGGGAGATCTGGAAGAAGCTCCTGGCTCCTGGCTTTAGCCTGGACTAGCGCTAGCTGTTGCAGTCATCTGGGGAGTGAACCAGCAGATGAGAGATTCTCTCACTCTCAGCTCTCACTCTCACTCTAAAACTCTAACTCTAACTCTGACTTTCAAATAAATAAATCTTAAAAAAAAAAGGAAGAGGAGAGAGATCTCTTTCTCACCAGAACACAGGGAGGAGGAGGCAGCCCCTGTAAGCCAGGCAGTGAGCCCTCACCAGAACTCAACTCTGCTGACGCCCAGATCTCGGGACACAGAGCACAACACTTCTGTGGGCATCTTGGTCCTTAAACAAGGGTTCTGCGGAGAGTTTGTGGGAAAGTCGTATGAAGGGTTTCAAATTCTTTGCACCAAAATAAACTCTTAATTCTATTTTTCCATGGCTCCTGTTCTTCTTGGGAGTGTTCTAAGGATCAGTCACACAGTTCAAAAATGTTTAAGTTTCAAAGCGACAACATATTTTACAAATATGGGCTCAGCTTCTGCCCATTGGCAGGGATGTGTTTGCCTCTGAGAGCTGTAGGTCAGCATCAGTCATGGAGGTAGCAGTCAGAGAGGTCATAGCTGGGTAAACTTTCTGGAATGATTCAGAGGACAGAGAAGGCAGGGGGAGGTGGGAGACTGGCTCAGGGATGTCCCCTCTTGAGGTGGGACAGCAAGATGACTGTTCTGAGCTGTAGAAACTGAGTGATGTTTGTGTAGCGAGAACATCACCCTTATAAGGACAGAGTATCAGAGATGGAGAGCACTCTTCCTGTAGGCAACCTTAGGTGACTGGTGAACATGGCCCAGAAAACCCCACAAAATCATGCAAATGAAGAGGTCCCAATCTTCCAGTTCACTGTAAGAACGCATGAGACACAGACCATCAAGAGTGCGCCTATCCAAGCAGCCACCACGTATCTGAGAGAAGTCAGGTTAAAGAAGCAATGTGCGCCACTCCGTTGTTAAAGGGTGGGGCCGGGGGTGGGAGGGTGTGCCCAGGCCAGCAGCAGGGTTGGATGCAGGGTCGGTGGCCCAGGAAGACTGCGGAGTTTCTGGGCACATGCCTAACGTTGCAGTGATGCTGAACGGAAGGGTTTGGGTGTAGATTCTCTGGTCACTGAACACAGCCTGGTGAACAAAGCCCCCAGGGTGTGCCACTATCCCTACAGAGCCCGTGGTCCGATTAACCCTTGCATCGGCTCTCCACACCACACTGAGAAGATCCACATGGAAGAGGAACAAGTTGTTCCTAAACCAGAAGAAAAAGATATCCCAGAAGAAACTAAAGAAGCAAAAACTTACGGCTCGGGAATAAATTCAGCATAAAATAAATGCAGCTTAAAAGGAAAAACGAAAGAAATGGAGGAGACCTTGGGAGCTTGTGGGACCAGGCAGTCTCTGGTGGCAAGAGGCAGAAACCCACCCTGCTGAATGCATGCAGTTACGGCAGTTTATAAAGTATCTTACAGGGGCCAGGCGTGGTGTGGCAGGTTAAGTCACTGCTGGGTGCGCCCACATCCCATATCAGAGTGCTTAGGCTAAGTCCTGCTTCCACCTCTAATCTAGCTTCCAGATACTGTGCACCCTGGGAGACAGCATGACACCTCAAGTGCTTGGTTTCCTGCCACCCACATGGGAGACCCTAAATGGGGCTCCTGGCTCCTGGCCACAACCTGGCCCAACCCTGGCTATTGTGGCCATCTGCGGCATGAATAGCTGATAGAAGAGATCTCTCTCTCTCCCTCTTGCTCTCTCTCTCCCTTTCAAATAAATACTTTTAATTGTTTATTTATTTATTTATTTGAGACGTAGACTTACAGAGACAGGGAGAGACAGAGAGGTCTTCCATCTGCTGGTTCACTCCCCAAATGGCTGCCAACAACCAGAGCTGGGCTGATCCAAAACCAGGAGCCAGGAACTTCTTCTGGGTCTCCCACACAGGTGCAGGGGCCCAAGCACTTGGGCCATCTTCTACTGCTTTCCCAGGCCAAAGCAGAGAGCTGGATTGGAAGAGGAGCAGCTGGGACTCGAACAGGTGCCCCTATGGAAGGCTGGGGCCACAGGTGGAGGCTTAGCCCACTACAGTACAGTGCCAGCCCCAGTAAACTTGTTTTTTAAAATCACTTTTATAAAAACAATTTACAAATGTAAATACCACTCTCAAGACACCTTTCATTAGATGTATTGAAAAGCTTATCAGGTAGGAATATGTTTATCTGAGAGCAACAGAGAAGCTGAGAGCCGGTGGCTTACATGGGCAGATAACTGAGCTTCATTGTGTGATGAACCCAGTGGCAGCAGTCCAGAGTGTGTCCTGCTGCTCAGGATGTAGTCAGAGACTGAGACTGTACAAGGGAATTTCTAAAAAGTCCTGGAAAAATGGACTGAAGAAATAGGTATATTTTGGTGCAAAAAAAATTCATAAAAGGAGTCTTCAAAAGTGCATGGAAAATGCATATTATGAAAACCACATGTATGAATTTCATAATGTGTTTGCACTAAGATAAACTGGTCTTTTAATTCCATTTTTCTGGTGAACTTTCTGAAGCACCCTGCTATTCAGCCGTTTTGGTTCCTCATGGTCACGGACGGCTGCTTCACCTCCAGGTATCTCCTCTGTGCTCCAGTTGGAAGGAGAAGGAGGGGTGAAGGAGAAGCGTGAAAGTCTTTTCCTCTTTGAGTTTTGGCTTCAATTGGGGAGGGGACTTATTCCTTGATAGCATTGATCAGAACTGTATCGCCCGACCACTCCTTAATGCTAGGGAGCCCGAGAGTCTGGGTAATTTGTCTTTCTGGCCTCTGTAAGAGTGCAGACGAGGAATAAGGGAGTTGTGAGCCAAGCTAATGTATTTATGACAGGAGAACATGGCATTTCTGCAGAATCGTGGGGTGTTAGCCTGCCAACTTAGAATATAAGCAGGGTGGCCAGCATGGCTGGAGACCACTCCCAGTCAGCGTTCACAGCCAACCTCCTGGACAGCTAGACACTGGGCATTCTCTATTAAGGGTTAAGTCTTTGGCTGCGCCCGGGCCACATTTCCATGCTGTAGCGACATGACAGGGCTAGGCCGAGAGACAAGACCTCTTCCTTCCTTAATGCCAGGCAGCCAAGAATAACAGATATTCCCTGGCCTCTGTCTGAACTCGGGATCCAGAAAGAGGAAAGGATCACAGAGTAGGTGAATGTCAAGTTCAGGACTTTGTCTGACCCTGATGCTCCCAAACTGGTGAGTCCCAGGGAAGCAGCCACCCTCTGAGAGTTTCCCTCGGGATCCTTGACATCCCGAGGAGTGGGCGGTTTGCCTCTGGGGCAGCCGTGGCTCTTCCTGGCAGTCCGTGGGTTGACCCTTTGTCCCTCGGTCACTTCCTCTGGGTAAAGTGTCAGGGAGGAGCGGGGTTCCTGTGGTGGCAGGTGAATGTGATACTCTGCAGAGACGCTGCAGGGGGGCGCCCCCACGTTGTAGAGGGGAGCAGTGAGGCACAGCCCCCAAGACTTCAAATAAGGTGGTTGTGCTCATCTGGCTACGTGACCCAGCTGTAACCTGTGTGAAAGTAAGAGGAGAGCTTCAAGGAGGGTTGCTTCCCTGGGCAGAGAGGGAGGGCAAGGAGAGGGCTCAAGGGCAGCCTTCGGTTTGCAGCCCCTGACTTGGACCCTCTGGAGAGACCATAGCCGTCCCCCATGGCACATTCAGCATTTGGACAGCTGCAACCCAGACAGTGCCTCTGGTCAAAGGAGCCGTGTGGCCGGTCAGCACAAAGACATTTGCCCCTCTGTGCAAATCCTTGATTCCCCTACCGCAGGCCCACCCTTGACCCTGGAAAGCTGGAAGCAATGGAGGGAATTGGAGGAGGAGGAGAGAACAGCCCTCACCCACTTCCCCCCTGTAAGGCCACAAGCCGTGGTCTCAGCACAGACGTGGCAGGGAAGCCCTGAACTGCATGTGAGACTGGAGACTGGATTGAGATGCGATGTCTTTAATTCCTCAAAATCAGCCTTCCTCAGGGTGGTTCTTGAAATTGTGAGTGACCAGGGGTGGACGTTTGGCCTAGTAGTTAGGATGCCCGTGTCCCTACCGTGGGCATATCTGTGATCAACACCTGACTCTGGCTCCTGACTCCAGCTACCTGCTAATGCAGACCCTGGGAGGCAGCAGGTGATGGCTCAAGGGATTGCATTCCTGCCACCCACATGGGGCACCTGGATTGAGTTCCCTGCTCCTGCTGTTGGAATGACTTTGCCCAGGCCATTGCAAGCATTTGGGGAGTGAACCAGTGGATGGGAACTTTATCTGTCTCTTTCAGATAAATAATTAAAAAGGAAAGAAAGAAAAAGGGAAGAGAAGAGAAGGAAAGGGAAGGGGAGGGGAGGGAGGAGGGAAGGAAGGAGGGAGAGAGGGAGGGAGGGAAGAGAGAAAGGAAATTGTAACCAGAAAGCTAAGGAGTCTGTCAAAGTTGTCATCAAGGGACAGAGAAGTGACCCAGCAGGGCCACTTTGAAGACAAAGATTAGATAAATAAAGGCAGTCCTAGTTGTAGCCACATTCAGGCTGTGATTAGTTACATTTCCTTCCCAAAGATAATATTCCAAGTTCTGAAAAGAAGCACCAGACTAAGGTACCGGGATTTCTGGAGTCCCCATTCTCCCACAAACTAGGAGCGTCTCTTTGGACAAGTCACTTCACTTTCCTGGATCCGGTATCTTCCCCCTGTCCAGTGACAGGAGTGGGCGTTTATGGTTGACATATGGCAGAATCATTTCTCTACTCCAGTAAACCATGCAGGGCCTTAGAACAGCAGGACAAAGCCATTCGCACAGTGAGCCGGCCTGACAAATTGTACTTTGGTTGTGTTTGCTGGAAGAGTCCAGCGTGGATGAATCGTATTTGGCAGAAAAAAAAATAAAACACCTTAGTATGCATGAAACCCTTAATTACAGCCTCTAGGCTGGCTCATAGCTTTGGTCTGTGTCAAAAGAAACCACCTCGTCAGATGACACGCTGTCCAGATCTTCAGGATTTTCAACACTTTGTTCTTCTGTGGCACGACTGGCCTCTGTCAGACAGCTGGGGTCCGCATTTTCAACTAAGTCTGCATGTGAGAACCTGCAAACACTGCTGAGATTTAGATCAAAGGCCTCTTGACCGGTTTCTGTGGAGATGAGTCCTTTGAAATTGACCACACTCCATGGGCAGTCTAAGGCCTGTGGCCGGCCCCACTTGTGGTTTATTTCCAGAGTCTGTAGTTAAATGCTATTGTCATACTAGGTATAAGTTTTGAACATAACTTTTTGTGTGTTATTATATAAGTATTATGCAAAAATCACATGCAAATGATATGTAGACTAGAAGTACTTTTTGCAATATGATAAAAAGCATCTATAATCTTCCTACCTGTATGTAATTTTTTTAAAGATTGATTTATATGAGACACAGAGTTACAGACAGACAAAGAGGTCTTCTATCTGCTGGTTCACTGCCCAAATAGTCTCAACAGCTGGAGCTGGGCCAATTGGAAGCCAGGAGCCAGGAGCTTCCTCCAGGTCTCCCTCGTGGGTGCAGGGGCCCAAGGACTTGGGCCATCTTCTCCTGCTTTCCTAGGTGCATTTAGCAGGGAGCTGGATCAGAAGTAGAGCAGCCTGGACTCGAACTGGTGCCCATATGGGATGCCAGAGCCACAGGCAGAGGCTTAACCTACTACTCCACAGCACTGCCGCTGCCCCCACTCAACATAGGTAATTATTAACCACACTTTGTGCCCATCCTTTCTTTTTTTTTTTTTTTTTTTTTTTGACAGGCAGAGTGGACAGTGAGAGAGAGAGACAGAGAGAGAAAGGTCTTCCTTTGCCGTTGGTTCACCCTCCAATGGCCGCAGCGGCCAGCGCGCTGCGGCCGGCGCACCGCGCTGATCCGATGGCAGGAGCCAGGAGCCAGGTGCTTTTCCTGGTCTCCCATGGGGTGCAGGGCCCAAGCACCTGGGCCATCCTCCACTGCACTCCCGGGCCACAGCAGAGAGCTGGCCTGGAAGAGGGGCAACCGGGACAGAATCCGGCGCCCCGACCGGGACTAGAACCCGGTGTGCCGGCGCCGCAAGGTGGAGGATTAGCCTATTGAGCCACGGCGCCGGCCCATCCTTTCAGACTTACTATAATATGATGGTACTTCCAAAAGTTCCTGGAAAATACAATTAAAAGTATAAGCTTATTTGCTGAGAAAAACTTTTTATAATATATGGAAAATACACATTATGAAAAAAACTATGCATGGCTTTCAAAATTGCTTTTGCATCCAAAAAACTCATAGCTTTAATTCCATTTTCCAAGGACTTTTTGGGGGCCAGCACTATGATGTAGTGGGTAAAGCCAATATGGGTGCCTGTTCGATTATTGGCTACTCTACTTCCAATCCAGCTCTCTGCTTTGGCCTGGGAAAGCAGCAGAGGATGGCCCAAGTCCTTGGGCCCCTGTACCCATGTGGGAGACCTGGAAGAAGCTTCTGGCTCCTGGCTTTGGATAGGCACAGCTCTGGCCATTGTGGCCAATTAGGGAGTGAACCAGTGGATAGAAGACCTCTCTTTCTCTCTCTCTCCCTCTCTCTCTCTGCTTCTCCTTCTCTCTCTCTGTAACTCTGACTTTCAAATATTTTTTTTTAAAAAATAACTTTTGGAAGCCCCTAGTATATACCTATATCAATAATTCTCTATTGCTATTTTTTTAATTGAGGTAAAATACACATGTAACATGGGGCTGGCATTGAGGTATAGCTGCTATTTGCAACACCAACATCCCCTATCGGAGTGCTGGTTCAAGTCCCAGCTTCCCCAGTTCCCAACCAGCTCCCTGCTAATGTGCCTGGAAAGGCAGTGGAAGATGGCTTCAGCCCTGGGACCCTGCCACCCATGTGGGAGACCAGGATGGAGTCCCTGGCTCTTGGCTTCAGCCTGGCCCTGACCTGTCTCTTGTGGGCATTTCTCTCTCCTTTCTATCTCTTCTTCTCTTTCTCACTCTGCCTTTCAAATAGATACATAAATCTTTTTTAAATGCATGTATAATATAAAAATTATAATTTTACCCATTTTAAAGCATATAGTTCAAAGATATTATGGACACTCGCATTGTCTCACAGCCATCCCCACTATCCATGACCAGAACACTTTTCATCTTGCACAACCGAAACAGTCCCCATAAAACACAGGAACTCAGGGCCAGCACTGTGGCACAGAGGGTTAAGCCACTGCCCACAGCACTGACATCCTATGTGGGCACTGGTTTAAGTCCCGGCTGCTCCACTTCCAATCCAGCTCCCTGCTAATGCACCTGGGAAAGCAGCAGAGGATGGCCCAAGTGCTTGGGCCCCTGCACCCACATGGGAGACCTGGAAGAAGCTCCTGGCTCCTGGCTCCTGGCTTTGGCCTGGCCCAATCCTGGCTGTTGTTGCCATTTGGGGAGTGAGCCAGAGAACGGAAAAATCTCTTTCTCTTCCTGCCTCTTCCTCTCTCTCTCTCTCTCTCTCTGGAATGCTACCTTTCAAATAAGTAAATCTTTAAAAAAAATTAAAAAAAAAAAAAAAAAAGAACTCGGTGCCTTTACAGCTTCGCACCTGCACGACACACTTTACATTACTGACGTCTTCAACTTTCTCTTCATGTTCAGTTGTATTTTATGATGTTTTCATGTCTTAGGTGAGCAGTTGAGTAGTAGCTGGCTGAGGACGGCCAGGAGGCCTGCCTGGTGAGAGTGCTGAGATTAGGGGATAGGAAATAAAACCAGAAAGGGAGATTTTAAAACTTTGTATATCCTAGAGGGGATCTGGATTTCATGAGACTCACTAGGGCACCTCTGGAGTCTTGAGGGTGGAGGAGTGACCTGGCTGAGTGTGTTTGAGAAGGGTCAGTGACCGCTGGACAGAGACTTCCTGCAGAGGTGTGGGGCAAGAAGCTAAAGGGGAGATGGGGTGGCTTGGAACAGGATACTGCCAGTGGACCTTGGGTAACTGGTTGGATCCTGGATGTATTTTTATATAAATGTGTTAAAAAATTATTTGAGAGACAGAAAAATCTATTGGCTTGTTCACTCCCCAAACGCCTGTGTGTCCAGGGCCAAGGCTGGGAGCTGTGACTGCAAACCAGGTCTCCCATGTGCGTGGCACGGACCTAATTACTTGAGCTATTACCGGTGCATCCAAGGGTCTGCATTAGCAGGAAGTTAGAGTTAGCAGCCAGAGCCGGGTATCCGACTCAGGTAACACTGGTGTGGGTCGTGGCTGTCTTAACCAGCGTCTTAACTGCTGGTCCAAGTGTCTTCCCCTCTGGGTGTATCTATGAAAGAGGATTTTCCAATGAATAGGATGTGTGATGGGATAGAGAGAAGTCAATAAAGACTTCAAGGTGTTTGGCCTGAACAGCTGGAAGGATGGCATTGCCATTCAGAGAGGTGGAGACGGAGGAGGAGCCAGTCGTAAACGGGGCAAATGAAGAGTTCTGTCTGCATCATGTTCCATTTTACAGTCTATTAGAGACCTAATTGGAGATGTCGAGTAGGCAGTTGGACCCGCAGCTCAGGAGTGTAGGAGAGAAGAGGGGCCTGGAGACAATGATTTCCAAGACTGCATGTGGTTGGCATCGGAAGCTGGGAGACTGAATTAGCTCCTGCAGGCTCTGGACCAGAAGGTGGATGGGGAAGGGAGGAGGTGAGGGCCTGTCAGATAAAGGGTGTCAAGGAGGAGGGAGTGATCGGTTATGTCTATGGTGCCTCGGAGGTCAAAGGTCATGGCTTGTGTTGGAGGCAAAGCTTCAGACGTAAGGGTCAGCGTCCACCTGCTGGCTGGACTCACAGGGGACTCCTGAGTGGGCCGCTCCACCTTCATGCCACTGCTCGAGGACTGCAGCTGGCATTGACCGGACACTTCCCCTGGGCCTCACGTTCTTCTTGGAAGTGAATGTGACCAAAATGAATGACATCACGGCCCCAGCCCTCAAAACAGGGTAGGAGTCTGAGACTTAGATTCAGGCAGGCTCTTCAAAAGGTTCGTGGAAAAATCTGTTATGAAAAAAGTACGCCTGGGGTCCAGGAAGAGTTTGCACCAAAATAAACGTTTAATTCCTTTTGTCGTGAACTTTCTCCAGTACCATGCTTAGACCCGAGTCTTTCTGATTCCTGGGTTCACTGTGACATTGGGCTACAGTTGGTCCCCATTCCTCACAGAATCCTGGCAGTGAGTGGAAGGTGCTCCCAGCCCTCTTTCTCCCTGAGGGTCACTGCCTTATTTCTTGATTGGAAGCCCTTGTCCCACTTCCCGGCTGGCTTACCAGTTCCCAGACATGGAAGAGAACCCTCTGCTGTAGCTGAAAGTTCAGCATCTCACCCCCTGGACAATGGTCATCTGATTGTCTAGATCAGTTGACCCAAAGGGACTACTCCCTCTTCTCTTGGACCTTCCAGGAAAATGGGTAATTTTTCTCCTGTCTCAGGATAAAAGGCAGTTCTGATCTGTGCTGTGTCAATCAGAAGTTCCTCTTACACTCCCCAGCCAACAATTCCCTGAGAAAATTCCAGCACTAGGTTACACAGGAGATGGCCTCAAGTAGTCCTGAGAAAGGGGCCAATGCTGTGGTATATGTGGCAGCTGGCATCCCTCATCAGAAGGATGCTCCGCTCTGATCCAGCACCCTGCTTGTGTGCCTGGGAAGGCCACAGATACTGGCCAAGTGCGTGGGCCTGTGGTACCCATGTGGACCTGGAGTTTGCTGGCTCCTGGCTTCAGCCTGGCCCAGCTCTGGCTGTTCTGGCCATTTGGGGAGTGAACCAGCGAATGGAAGTTCTCCTCCCTCCCCCTCTGATGCTCTTTCAGATAGCTAACAAGTTAAAAAAAAAAAAAAAGTCTTTTAAAAAACATTCTTGGAAAAATGGATTTAAAGGAGAAGTCTATTTTGGCGCAACTTGTTGACACTCATGCATAGTTGTTGTTTGTTGTTTTTTTCATATTGTGCATTTTCTGTGAAACTCCCTTGTATGTATGGTTTTCAGCATTTGGGGGCACTGAAACAAATGTATCTTTTAATTTCACTTTGTATGGATTTTTTGAAGTAACTTCATCCACTGAATCTTTTTTTTTAAGATGTATTTATTTATTTGAAAGGCAGAGAGAGAGAGAGAGAGAGGAGAGGTCCTCCATCTGCAGGTTTACTCCCCAAATGGCCGCAATGGCCGGAGCTGAGCCAATCTAAAGCCAGGAGCCAGGAGCTTCCTCCAGGTCTCCCATATGGGTGCAGGGGCCCAAGAACTTGGGTCATCTTCCACTGCCTTTCCAACACTTTAGCAGGGAGTTAGATCGGAAGTGGAGCAGCAGGTCTCAAACCAGCACCATAGGCAGTGGCTTCATCTGCTACGCCACAGCGCCGGCCCCCATCCACTGACTCTTACTTGGGAAGGAAAATCGCACTCAGGAAGGCTTGACTAAATCCCAGGCATACAGGCAGGACCGTGGAGCTCAGAGCCAGGCAGGACCATGAGAAGGTGTGGAGGGTGAGGAAATAGCATGGGTGTGGCTTAGGTGGACTTCAAAAGATAGGGCAGATTTGAGCGGGCAGAACAAAGATCTCGCGTGAGAATAGGACATCAGGGGCTGGAACCGTGGAGAAGTGGGTAAAGCAGCCGCCTGTGGTGCCAGCATCCCAAATGGGCTTCAGTTCACATCCAGGCTGCTCTACTTCCGATCCAGCTCTCTGCTGTGGCCTGGGAAAGCAGTGGAAGATGGCCCAAGTCCTTGGGCCCCTGCACACACGTGGGAGACCTGGAAGAAGCTCCTGGTTCCTGGCTTCGGATCGGCACAGCTGCAGCCGTTGAGGCCATCTGGAGCATGAACCAGCGGATGGAAGACCTCCCTCCCTCCCTCCCTCTCTCTCTCCACTTTTGCCTCTCTATAACTCTGCCTTTCAAATCAATCAATCAATCTTGAGAGAGAGAGAGCATGGGACATCATACCTCAAGGTGAAGCTGACTGTGGTTTCGATCTGTACTGACAGTTTGGCTCGAAGAAACAGAGGCATCGTCAGAGGTGACTGATGCTGACCCATGTACGCATGAGACCCTCTCATGTGCTTTAGGGGCCCATGGAATAAAAGTCCTGGGTTGTCTCTGAGAGGGATGTTGGTGGTGCAGGGGGCAGCACTGTGCCTTCAAACACAGGAGCAAGGTGGTCTTTATTTATCTCTGCGTCCATCCTCATTCACCTGTGAGACACTGAAGGCACGGCAGGGTAGATAAGGTCCCAGTGTGCAAAGTCCACCCGTGGTGATGAGGTCAGCCTTAAGAAAACAAACCCAAAACAGCTCCCCTCTAGCCCAGCAGACATCCACGTCAAATGCCGGGAGTCTGCGGCTATTTCCTTATTTGGAGAGAGGATGTTTGCAGGTGTGATTCAGCTAAGGATCTTGCGATGTGGAGATAATTCTGGATTATCAGATGGGCCATAAACACTGTGCCAGGTATTCTTACAACAGAGAGGCTGAGGAGAATCAGACAGGTACAGATGAGAGCACAGTGATGGAGCCGAGGGCCAGGTGCAGGGACCGGAAGCAACAGGGAACCGAGTCTCCCCCGGAACCTTTGGAGGGAGCCCAGCCCCTGTGGACACACTGTCTGTGGACCTCTCATGACCTCCCTGAACTGACAGAGGATGTGTTGCTATGTCACCCTGTTTGTGGGGCCTTACTTCCAGCAGCCATATAGGCACCTGTACAGGTGGTCTTTGTACTCAGGGAAATAAACAGATTGGAGGAACCCAATACTTTAGTCGAAGGGACCTGCTCTGTCATTTTAGGGAGGCCCATCGGAGCATAATTGTGATCTGGCACCGGTTACGCCACACCCTGGCTGGGGCAAAGCAGTGTGAGTAGAAGCTGGACTGTGGGCCCCAGGCCAGAGAAGACAACTCAGAGGATGCCGTTGGCAGCAAATGCTGTAGGCTCCAGCAGACCTGACCTGTGGTGGTTTTCCTAAATGTATTTGTTTTTATTTCTTTGAGAGGCAGCAAGACCAGAAGACAGACACACACACAGACTCTCCCATCAGCTGCTCCACTCCCCCAGTGCCAGCAACATCAAGAGCCAAGAACTCCATGCAGGTCTCCCATGGGTGGCAGGGACTCAGCTACCTGAGCCGTCACCTGCTGCCTCCAGGGTGTGCACCAGCAGGAGGCTGGAGTTGGGAGTGGAGCCAGGACTCAAACCCACGCACTCTGAATCGGCCACTGTGCCCAACCAGTGTCTGCACTGCTGGGCTAAACACCTGCCCAGGCCTGAACTTCGTGGTGCCGGGAGGGTCAGTGGGCTTCTCCAGGACTGGATGGAGGCCTCTCCAGGTGTTGCCCCTTTGCTTTGACTACAGTCACTGGTCAGCTTGCAGGCGTCCTGACCCCCAGGGCCCCTGGTAGTGAACATTTGCATTTTGGATGCCAAAAAGAAAATCAATCTCTCAATCTCTCTCTCTCTCTCTCTCTCTCTCTCCACACACACACACCGATGAATAAATTGGCAGCCTGATTTTTATTTCCTGCGAGTGTGATTAGCATGACTTAGTGAATCGTGCTAAGGTTGACTCAACCTTGAGACTGACAAAAATAGAGGCCGCGCTGCAAGACGTAGTAAGCGCACCAAGCTGAAGCCACACGCAGACGCTCCGACACCCCGACTACTTAATGTCACCATCGATCGGTTCCTGCTGCTTCAGGGGATATCACCCTCTCCCCTCGGTTTAGAACCTGGGAAACACTGATTTCTTCTTGGCACTTTCACACAGGGATGAGCTGAGGGACTGCCGGGAGAGGGAGCCCCTTACTGTGCCCCTTTGGGACCCAAGGCCTCAGCTCCAGTGCAGGGTTCTTGGGCTGCTCTAACCAAGCCCCACAAACTGGGTGGCTTAACACAGACAGTATGGAGGGAGCAGTCCAAGACTGAGGGGTCAGCAGCGCCAGACCCCCGCTGAAGGCCATGGGGGAAACTCTTCCTTGCCCTTTTCCACAAAGCCAGACATTCTTTGACGTGTGGCAGTGTAAATCCAGTCTCTGCCTCTGTCTTCCATCTGGTCTTCTTTTTTTTTTCCTTGTTAGATCTACCTTCCCCTGGTTCATCTCTCAAATGGCTGCAACATCCTTGGTCTCCCACGTGGGTGCAGGGGCCCAAGCACTTGGGCCATCTCCTACTGCTTTCCCAGGCACGTTTGCAGGGAGCTGGGTTGGAAGAGGAGCAGCCAGGATTTGAGCCGGCAGTCCATTACGGTGGAGTGCTGGTGTTGCAAGTTGTAGCTTAACCTGCTGTGCCATGGCACTAGCCCTCCTTCTGTTCCCAACAAGGACGCTGGCCATTGGGTTTAAAGTCCACCCTAATTAAGGATGACCTCACCTTTATTTACCTCTGCAAAGACACTGTTTCTAATTAAGGTCGCATGCTGAGGTACCGGGTAGACACCACAGCTCCTAAGGCTGAAAGAGCTGCAAGGCTAGAGAGCAGTTCTTGGGTTATGCAAACCGAGGAGGAGGTCAGCCACAGCACAGACTCGGTCATCCTGAGTTTCTAAGGGGGGCAGCACAGAGAAGCTTGGTGACAAGTGAGGAAGGACGCTGTCAGGCATCAGCAGTGGCGTATGCTGATGTCCCCTGTGAAGATCCCCAGTGGCCCCGTCTAGGCCTTATGGGGAAGAGTGGTAGTTGGCTGGACTCTCCTTCCCTCCTCTGAGATCGGCCCAGCAGCCCTGCCCCTCTCTCTACATGGAACTCACTCCCACTCTTCCGGCTGTCTCTGCTGGCATGGCCTCTAGTCTCCTGGCTCAGGACTGTCCCAGCTTTGGACTCCCCAGGGACTATTCCAAGGCTCCCTTTCTCCTGCTAGGATACATTACCCTTGGATGGGCTGCTCCACCTGCTGTCACGCTGGTTACCATCTGCTAGGCTCAGGTGATTTACCATGGCAGTTTACCATGCCATTCTTCTGCCATTAACCATGGACGAGTCACGGAGCTCATCTTCGGTTCGTTTAAGCCGTGATGCACCCCTGTGTTAGTTTCTTTGTGATCCGTCCCTTTCCAGTAACAGGAGAATGTGAGAGTTCTGCATCCTTCATACCTAAAGTGCCTTGTTGTTTCTCAGTTCATTTGTACAAGACCCCAGGGAGCACATGATGCAAATTAAGCCCACCCTGTAGACCAGGACTGCCTGTCCCAACTTGCACCGTGCCCACTAAAGATGAAGTCCTGCCATATTGGAGCAAAACTTGAGCTCCAGTGCCTGGTCAGCCAGTCACTAACAGCATAGATCTAGGCTAGGCTCCTAACCTCTCTGAACCTAAGTGTCCATTTCTATAAATTGGGGCAGAAATGGTACACTTTGAAGAGTTACTGTGACACTTTAATCAGCTGGTGAACATATGAGAAGGTGTCCAGTACTGCCCGTTGCACAGTCACTGATCTGTAAATCCATCTACTGTGACCATGGGTACCAATCCATTGTGCTGCTGAGTGACTGAGGGCGCATGTGGGTTCAGGGAAACATCCCCAGGTGGCATGCATGCCACAATGCCTCTTCTTCTAGTGCATTCCCTATTCCTGCCTTTTACCTCTTACTTCAGTGGAAGAATCTTTTTCCCTTGTCAAAACTTACAGTCTTTGGGGCGTGGGTGTTGTGGCACAGGGGAGTAAGCTGCTACACGGGATGCCCACATCCCATGCTGGAGTGCCTGGTTCAAATCCCACCTCCTCCACTTCTGACCCAGCTTCCTGCTAATGTGCACCTTGGGAGGCAGCAGGTGGTAGCACAAGTCCTCAGGTCCCTGTGACCGATACAGGAGACCCAGATGGAGTTCCAAGCTCCTGGCTATATGGGCATTTGGGGAGTGAACCCACAGAGGGAAGATCTCTTTATCTACCACCCTGCTCCCCTCTCTCTCATGCTCTGCCTTTCAAATAAATAAAACCTTTAAAATAAGCTTTAAAAATTAATAATATTTGTAGTCCTCCTCCAGATACAAGAGGTCTTCAAAAAGTTTATGGAAATGCATATTATAAAAAAAAACCATTCATGGATTCCAAAATTTTCTGCACCAAAAAGAAGCATATCTTATAATTCCATTTTTATGGAATTATGAATTTTTCCATAATTTTTTGAAGTCCCTTTGTATACATAGCTCCTCGTTCCTTTAGCTGTCAAACTTCTTGGATGCTTCCAACATTTTTTAATTCCAAAAATTCACAAGAGATCTTCAAAAAGTTCATGGAAATGAGTATCATGAAAAAGTTATGCATGTGTGGATTTCCCTTGGGGGGGGCACCAAAAAAGCCCCTTATGTTTTAATGCCCTTTTTCCATGAACTTTTTGATGTACCCTTGTATTCTACACATGCCCCATGCCCACCAGCAGGCACAGCGATGCATCTGGGAGTTCTCCGGGTGTTGATGGAGGATGGTGTCATCAGGTCTCCTGCTCCTTGGCCTTGGGCAAGGCGGTGACCAAATCCTTAGAATTAGAGAGTTAGACCTTAGAATTAGAGAGTTAGACCCTTGCCTGACTCTCTTCCCTCAGTGAGGCCCAGCAGTTTCTCATCTCCAGATTTACCAGCTTGATTGCCATTTTTTAAAAAGATTTATTTTATTTATTTGAAAGAGTTACAGACAGCGGTAGAGACAAAGAGGGGGGTCTTCCATATGCTGGTTCACTCCCCAGTTGGCTGCAACAGCCAGAGCTGTGCTGATCCGAAGCCAGGAGCCAGGAGCTCCTTCCGAGTCTCCCACGTGGGTGCAGGGGCCCAAGCACTTGGGCCATCTTCCACTGCTTTCTCAGGCCACAGCAGAGAGCTGGATCAGAAGTGGAGCAGCTGGGACTAGAACCAGTGTCCAAATGGGATGCCGGCGCTTCAGGCCAGGGCTTTAACCTGCTGCGACACAGCGCCGGCCCCATTGATTGCCATTTTTTGAACAATCACATGTTCATTCTCATCTGAGGAAGAACACTCTTTGCCCAATTAATTCCTACATCCCCTTTAGATCCCAGTCCAAGCCTTATTCACTCAGGGAAATCTGCCCACCCCCCAACCCCTCCCCCAACCCCATTTAGGTCCAATTCTTCTTTTATGCCCTCATCATTCCCTTTGTTCTGAACACCTGACTCAGTTCGTGATTTCCCCACTTAAGGGCTTGACACGTCCTTGACTGTCTTTTCCACTCTGCGGGCTCAGTGCCTGGGACAGTTGTATGCACACTGACCAGCACAGCATCTGTCTGGTGGGGGAAGGGAGGGAGAGGAGTAGTAGGACAGAACTGTGCCCTGTGTGTTAACAGTAACAGTGAATTCCTGGGAGGAAGGGAAGCAGGCATGAAGTAACAAGCAAACACTTCTAATAAGATGGGGCATTAGCTATGCAAATAAGAGGGAAAGGGACATTCTAGCAGAGAATGGCATACACAGATGTGGAACATAACTTGCTGACTTGGAACTGAGTGAGGTTGGTGTGACTGGAGTGAAGGGAATACGTGGAGAAATAGCCAAGTCAAATCTGGACAATCAGGACCTGGATAATGGAGGGGGCCTGGGCTGTTCCCTGGAGACGAGTTTTAAGTAGGAACATAGTATGATCAAATTTGCATTAAATTTTTTTTTTTTTTTTGAAATTCAGAAAGAGACAAAAATCTCTCCTGCAATGGTTCCCTCCCCAAATGCACACGACAGCCAGGGCTGGGGCAGGCTGACACCAGGAGCCAGGAACTCCATTGACGTCTCCCACATGAATGGTAGGGACCCAGCCACTGGAGCCAGCACTTGCTCTCCTCCAAGTGCACATCAGCATGAAGCTGGAGTCAGGGACCGAGCCAGGACTCCGGCCAGGCCCTCATGTGGGCTGCATCCCAAGCAGAGTCTTCAGTACGCTGAACACCCACCCCAGTAAGACTTCTTTGGAACTCCCCTGTGACTGATGCTATTATACCGCGGTATAAGCACTCTGCAAAGAAGTTTGGGAATTTCTTATAAACATATACCTTCCTATAACTGGCAATTCCATCTCGGTATTACCTAAGAGAATTGAAAATATATGTCCACAAAAAGATTTAAATATATTCATAACAACTTTTTTTAGAGCCAACATAGAAAATAACTGAACTTTCCATCAACAAGTGAAAGAAAAACAAATTTGTCTTTCTGTTTGAGGGTACTTCACAAAGTTTGTGGAAACAGAATTAAAAGTTAATTTTGGTGCAAAAAATTTTTTTAAATCCATGCATTTATTTTATAATACACATGCTTTCACAAACATTTTGAATACTTCTGATATCTGTGGATTTTTTGATTCGTTGGTGGTCTCTTCAAACCCAAACCCATTAAACTTTTTTTTTTTTTTGGCCAGGCAGAGTTAGACAGTGAGAGAGAGAGACAGAGAGAAAGGTCTTCCTTCCGTTGGTTCACCCCCCAAATGGCCGCTACGGCCAGAGCTATGCTGATCTGAAGCCAGGAGCCAGGTGCTTCCTCCTGGTCTCCCATGATCTGAAGCCAGGAGCCAGGTGCTTCCTCCTGGTCTCCCATGCGGGTGCAGGGCCCAAAAACTCGGGCCATCCTCCACTGCCTTCCCTGGCGACAGCAGAGAGCTGGACTGGAAGAGGAGCAACCGGGACTAGAACCCAGGGTGCCGGCGCCACAGGCGGAGGATTAGCTTGGTGAGCCGCGGCGGCAGCCGAACCCATTAAACTATAAACTAATATGTGTGTATTTTATTGTTTGTAAATCTTTTGAGGCATTCATGGGGAAGAAGATGTGTTTGGCAGCAGCATGGAGGGTGATGCAAGAGGGGATTGGCTCTGGACTTGGCGAGAATACAGTGGCTTCATGAGAAACTCCAGGGCTAGAATTTAAGCAGAGTAGTGAGGTTGGGTAAAAGGGGGTGGATTTCTGTAGTGCTGAGGTGATAGAACTGACAAGGCTGAAACACGTGGTTAGGCAAGAGGAAAGGGTTAAGAAATCTTTGGGTCATGCCCTGTGCAGTGCAGGTGTAGTTGGTGAAAACCGGGAATCGGTTGGAAGGAGAGGAGTTTTGGTAGTGGGAGCTGGGTTGAGCTCCAGGAGATGCTGGGGTTGTCGTGCCCTGGACAATCTCCATGTCCAGCGGGCAGACTCTGTGCCGAGGGCTCTGGGAGAGGAGAATGTGGGGACATCAGGGAGAGGCCGTCACAGACGTCATTCATGGATGGGAGAGTTTACAGATTAGGCAGAGCCAAGAGCTAAAAGCAGAATCCTGGGAAATTTGACATTTAAAGGGCAATAGAGAGCAAGAAGCCCTGAAAGCAATCTGGGGAGATGTCAACATGTCACATCAGGGGACGGTGTTGTGGGGCAGCAAGTGAGGCCGCTGCCTGCAACCTGCTCCTCCCGCGTGGGCGCCGGATCTCATCCCGGCTGCTCCACGTCCAGTCCAGCTCCCTGCTAATGGCCTGGGAGGGCAATGGAAGATGGCGCAGGCACTTGAGCCCCTGCCATCCACATGGGAGACCCAGAAGAAGCTCTTGGCTCCTGGCTCCTGGCTTCTGGCTTCTGGCTTCTGGTTTCCGGCTTCTGCCTGGCCCAGTCCCGGCCATTGCAGCCACATGAGGAGTGAACCAGCAGATAGAAGATCTCTCTTTGTCTCTCCCTCTCTCTTTCAAATCAGTCGTTCAATCAATCAATCTTTTTTTTAAATATGTCCCATCAAACAAGCCAAAGAAAGGAACGGGATGCAGGCAATACGGAGGGCAGGAGGAAGCACTTGCCCCTCCCCCACAGACCTCCGGGGCCCCTCTCCTGGGGCTGGAGCATTGGTCCTGATGGAGGCCAGAGACCTCCCTACAACATTCAGCCCTCTCCTCTCTCTTCTTTAATTTTTATTTACTTTATAGATTTGAAATGCAGAGAGACAGACAGAGATTTCCCACCTGCTAGTTCACCCCTCAAATGCCTACAACAACAGGAACTGGGCCAGGCGGAAGCCAAGAACTCAGCCTCCCAATGGATGGTGGGGACCCAGTTACTTATCTATTACCTGCTGCCTGCCTCTCAGGGCGCACGTTCGCAGAAAGCTGGAACGGGAGCAGAGTCACCCTTGTGGGAGACCCGGATGGAGCTCCACGTTCCTGGTTGCAGCCTGGCTCAGCCCTGGCTGTTACGCTCATTTGGGGAATTGACCAGTGGGTGGAAGATCGATCTCTCTCTCTCTCTGTGTGTGTGTGTGTGTGTGTGTGAGAGAGAGAGAGAGAGAGACTCTGCCTTTCAAATAAAGTTTTTTTTTTTTTTTAAAGATAGTTCAAGCACTGTTCTATGAGAACTAGGGGTCAGAGGGGATCTTAAATAAGGAGAAGATGTGGTCACAGATTTTTGTGGATTTTTGTTTGTTTTTGGAAGATCTCTAAGAGAATAAAGCATAGACAGGAGAGGCTGGGGCACAGAACCCAGTTAAGTGGCTATTCCAGGCCGGTGCCGCGGCTTACTAGGCTAATCCTCCGCCTTGCGGCGCCGGCACAAAGGGTTCTAGTCCCGGTCGGGGCGCTGGATTCTGTTCCGGTTGCCCCTCTTCCAGGCCAGCTCTCTGCTGTGGCCAGGGAGTGCAGTGGAGGATGGCCCAGGTGCTTGGGCCCTGCACCCCATGGGAGACCAGGAGAAGCACCTGGCTCCTGCCATCGGATCAGTGCGGTGTGCCGGCTGCAGCGTGCCTGCGGCGGCGGCCATTGGAGGGTGAACCAACAGCAAAGGAAGACCTTTCTCTCTGTCTCTCTCTCTCACTGTCCACTCTGTCAAAAAAAAAAAAAAAAAAAAAAGAAGAGGCTATTCCAGTATTCCAGAGGAGCAGTAATGAGGATCTGAATTAAGGCAGCAGCGAGAATGGAGACGAGACATTCGCGAGCCGTTTCTGATGCAGACTGGAGAGGGTTTGTCAACAAGGGGTTGGACGTATCAAAGATAACTGTTGAGGATTCTTGAATGGGGAGACTTGGGTGCATGAACCAAAATAAAATCCCCAAGAGCAGGCACAGCCTTGGAAGGAGGTAAGATAATGAACAGAGATTGGGACAGACTAATCTTGAAATTCTTGCTCATTTAGTTAGCATTTTATTTGACACGTAGATGGCAGTTGAAACTGTAGTGCTAGATGAACTGTTTTTTGTTTTATTTTATTTTATTTTATTTTATTTTTTGACAGGCAGAGTGGACAGTGAGAGAGAGAGAGAGACAGAGAGAAAGGTCTTCCTTTGCCGTTGGTTCACCCTCCAATGGCCGCCGCAGCCGGCGTGCTGTGGCTGGCGCACCACGCTGATCTGATGGCAGGAGCCAGGTGCTTTTCCTGGTCTCCCATGGGGTGCAGGGCCCAAGCACTTGGGCCATCCTCCACTGCACTGCCGGGCCACAGCAGAGAGCTGGCCTGGAAGAGGGGCAACCAGGACAGAATCCGGCGCCCCAATCGGGACTAGAACCTGGTGTGCCGGCGCCGCAAGGCAGAGGATTAGCCTAGTGAGCCGCGGCGCCGGCCCAGATGAACTATTTTGAAAGCCCATGTTGGAAGGGCCTGGGCAGAGAAGGGGCGTCAGAGACTATCAGTGTGTGCAGGTTGTGAGGAAGAGGAAAAACATCAAAGGAAACAAAATGGAGGGAGGGAACAGAGTCCATGGTGCCCCAAGAACCAAGGCTGTACACGTTTTGAGAACTGGAGTGTTAGCAACAATGTCAAATAAAGCAGAAATGAGCAGGATTAAAAGTGCCCACTGGGGAGCTGGTGCTGTGGAATAGCCAATAAAGCCACTGCCTGCAGTGCCGGCATCCCATTTGGGCGCCGGTTCGAGATCCGGCTGCTCCACTTCCAATCTGGCTCTGCTATGGCCTGGGAAAGCAGTAGAAGATGGCCTAAATCCTTGGGCCCCTGAACACACGTGGAAGACCCAGGAAGAAGCTCCTGGCTCCGAATCAGCACAGCTCCGGCCATTGCGATCAATTGGGGAATGACCCAGCAGCAGATGGAAGACCGACCTCTCTCTTTTTCTGTGCCTCTGCCTCTCTGTAACTCTATCTTTCAAATAAATAAATAAATATTTAAAATTTAAAAAAATAAAGTAAAACCACTTTCAGATATTCAAAGACTCAGAAAATATCCTTTCCAGCAAAGATAAAAGGAAGACATGTGATCAGAGAGAAGAATGGAGCCAGGCCATGACGACAGCTGGGCAGCGTATCCAGAGTGACGTGTCTGAAATGGGCCACTGGACATGAAAATTAGGGATCTTAATGATCTTACCATAGAATTTAGAAAGATCTATATTTCTACTTTCCATAAGGAGAAAAGGCAATAAGAAATCTCAGAAAACATAAATAAAAACCTATGGAAGAAGCCATGAACCAACTCTGACGCACGTTAAAACACAGCATGATTTGGAAGCACTTGATGGAGTGAGGAAAAGGGAAAGCTGTCCGTGATGAATTCTGTCCATCCAGCAACATGGGGTTAGTAAGACAGATCCACATCACTCTCTGTCGCGAATCAATCACACCACCTCATTCTGCGACGAATGTAATCACGATATAAATGCTCCGTGTCGGTCTTTCGAGTTTTAGATTCAATTTGAGCTTTTTTTTTTTTTTATATTTATTTATTTGAAGGATAGAGAGTAACAGAAAGAGACAACTTCCATCTGCTGGTTCACTCCCCAAATGGCCACAATGGCCAGGGCTGGGCCAGGCTGAAGCCAGGAGCCTGGAACTCCATCTGGGTCTCCCATGAGAGTCTCCCACATGGGTGGGAGCCCAAGCACTTGGACCATCTTGTGCTGCTTTCCCAGGCTCTTTAGCAGGGAGCTGGGCGGGAAATGGAGCAGCTGGGACTTGAACCAGTGCTCTGACGGGGGATGCCAGCATCTCAGGCAGTGGCAATGCCAGCTCCATTTATGAGCAGTTTTGCAAAGCACACAAAATGGTGTACAGTTTTAGAATAGAATCTAGACTATTTAAACTTTGACATGGAGAAAAATGTTGGGATGTTGAGAAGGATATTAATAATGTAATAGTTAGCACCCACTGAATCCGTACCACGTTCTAGTCACTATTCTAAGCCTTTTACAAATCCCTGACTAGCAGCAAGTCTATGGATGGGTGTTATTTTTATACCCAATTTCCAGATAAGAAAATTGAGTGGAGAAGTGACCTGCCCAAGGGTTCACAGCTAGAAGATGGGAGCTCGAGATTGGCACCCTAGTTGCCTGGCTCCATGGCCCACCTCTACCCCCCTACCACCACCACTGTGGCACCCCCACAGAAGAGGCAGGGGAAGGGTCCCCTCCTCCTAGACTGGAGGGGCAGGGGACACTGACCCAGGCTGATGCAGCCAGACAAGCTCTCTAAGGACATTTTTTTGAGTAACCGAAGTGTTTGCATCTGCAGGTCAGCACTGGAGGTGGGTGGCGGAGAGGGGACAGCTTCTGCTTCCTTGCGTGCTATCTACTTCGAATCATTTGAATATTATCACTGTGCTGATGCAACACTTCCATCACTTGAAAAGCCTTTCTCCCTTCAAGGCCATGGGACCAGCTTTCCTAAGCTCTTCAGTAAAACATGCCTCCCTGCTCTGAGCTCCCTGGGCTAGGTCTCTCCCCCTGGTTCCAACCCACTCCTCCCAGCTTTCCCTCAGGGGCTGTTGAAAATCCCTGGAGAACAGCCTGCCTCTGTTACATTTTCCCAGCTGTCTCTGTAGCTGGGCTCCATGCTCTGCAGTGGTCGGAGCTCGGTCAACATGGAATGAGTTGGATGAGTGGTTTTGCCAGTGCCAGACTCTATGCTTTCCCTTCTACTCAAGGCACTCGGAGGATTTAACTTCGATGTGTCCCTGTGTCATTCTGCCGTCACCTGGGAAGAAGGAGACAGACAACCCTCGGTGGAGACAGAATCCTACGATACCCACCCTAGCTCTGTCTCGGATCATGTGTTAGTCAGCTTTGGATATTTTAATGAAAACAGCCAAGAAGAACAATTTAGGGGCAGGGAAGGTCTGCGGGTTCACAGGCCAGGGTCGGGTGTCCCATGGTGGAGAGTGTTCAGAGGAACATCACGTGGCGGGCCAGGAAGCAGAGAGGGAGGCTAGGCCAGCCTTGGCCCTAAGTAACCATCCTTCTCCCTGGAACTGCCTTCCAAGGGGGTGCCCTGATGGCCTGGAGCCTCCCACCAGGCCCACCTCCCACATATCATAAGTGGATCCAGTCTTCACTCTCAATCCACCAACATTAACCCATTCACCATTTTTTTAAAATTTTTATTGATTTGACAGGTAGAGTTACAGACAGTGAGAAGGAGAGACAGAGAGAAAGGTCTTCCTTCCGTTGGTTCACCCCCCAAATGGCTGTTACGGCCGGCGCTGCACCGATCCGAAGCCAGGAGCCAGGTGCTTCCTCCTGGTCTCCCATGTGGGTGCAGGGCCCAAGCACTTGGGCCGTCCTCCACTGCCTTCCCGGGCCACAGCAGAGAGCTGGACTGGAAGAGGAGCAACTGGGACTAGAACCAGCGCCCATATGGGATGCCGGCACCACAGGCAGAGGATTAGCCAAGTGAGCCACGGCGCCAGACCCCACCCATTGACCATTAACATAAGACTCTGGGTGTTTACACACCTGCATGAGTCTGGGGATTTAAATTCTGTTCAAACCAAAGCAGATCACGAAGTTCAGTATCATCATTTAACAACACAGATGAGAAAACCGAGACCAGGGCACAGGCACAGAGAAGATTTGAAAGTCTACGACTAAAATCAATATCCCCTTGTAACAGCTCTATCAGCTTGCATACTTTGTTTCTCATCATCAAAGCACTCTATGTCCTGTACTAACCTTGGGATTTTTTTTTCCTCTAGTCCCCCTTATACTCAAAGTTCTACCTGAGCTTCTATTTTTCTTTTAGTGGCCTTACTCTATGTACTGTTGCATGTTGGCAGATTCCTTAGATGTCAGTGAAGATGGATAGAAGGATGACAGCTGCATTAGTGCTTTTCCAGGGCCGCATGGGTGGTCAGCCAGAGAGCTGGAACTTACCTAACCACCTCACTGATTGATGTCAAGCCGCTGAAGGGAGCACCTGGTACGAACGTGCTTCCAGGTTGCCATGACAACCACGGTCGTCCTTTAATTTCCGTCATCTGTGTGTGGATCGGGATCACAATCTTATTGACAGGCACAAAGGTTAAGGCCTGGGCTGGGAGTGCCAGGCTTGCTCTGCAAGACGGGCCAAGAGGAGCGGATTCAAAGGACTCTGCTGTCCAGGCAGTCGCGAAGAGAGAGAGGAGGTGGGCCCCAGTCCCAGTGCTGGCTCAGGCGCTGACCCATCGGGTGACTTTGGGCCACCCTTCCCTGGGTCGTGGCTTCTTCCTCTGTGAAACGAGGTGGTTGGACCAGCCCTTAAGAGCTCTGCCTGAAGGAAAGCACCCAGCTGCACAACTGGAACACGTCTCATCACTGTCTGGAACGGGAAAGCACTACTGCTCAGCTGGGATTCCAGCCTCAGACCCACATAAAGGAGGCGCCCCCTCCCCTGCAGCACAGAGCCAGAGCAGGTGGGGGAACACCCTGAGCCCTGGTCACACCGCCACCCCTGCCCTGCTGCCTATCGGGCTAGGGGGTCGGAGTGGGTGCCCAGAGCTGTCATACTGCGGGGACCGCCTTCCATTGGAGGGGACACTGGGAACCAGCAGGTTCCCCAGCTGGGAGCAAGGGTGTGCCTTCCTCCTACTGCACCCAGTCAGAGGACAACAGCCCTGGGAGACGTCTCCTGGCAACCCCCAACCCACGTCCAGGCCCCCAGGCCCTTCCTGAGCCACCCACCTCCCCAGACTCCCTACCTTGCTCTTCTGCCTGCTTCATTCATTCAACAGAGATACTCAACGGCCATTTCTTGAGTTCCTGTTGTTCTGGGATCTGAGGATTCAGTGAAACACGAGATCTCAGGGGGCTTCCTCCCTCCCCAAGGAGGAGACACTTAGAAAGCAATCATCATGGGGCCCAGCGCTGTGGCTCACTTGGTTAATCCTTCCCCTGCGGCGCCGGCATCCCATATGGGCACTGGGTTCTAGTCCCAGTTGCCCCTCTTCCAGGCCACCTCTCTGCTGTGGCCCTGGAGGGCAGTGGAGGATGGCCCAGGTGCTTGGGCCCTGCACCCTCGTGGGAGACCAGGAGGAAGCGCCTGGCTCCTGGCTTCTGGCTTTGGATCGGAGCAGCACCAGCCGTGGCAGCCATTTTGGGGGGTGAACCAATGGAGAGAAGACCTTTCTCTCTCTCCCTCACTGTCTGTAACTCTACCTGTCAAATAAATAAATAAAAAATCTTTAAAAAAAATCATGGTGTGTGTGAGGCAGGAGGTGAGAGAAAGCAAGTGGATAAAGGAGATGGGACTTGGGGGCGGGGTCAGGGACGTTCTTGTTAACAGGCTGACCTTTAGCAAAGACCGAGGAGATGAAAGGGTACTGGCCGTGGACACTGCAGGTGGAGGCGAGCATTCCAGATAAAGGACCCAGAGGAGGGAGTGTGCTTGGCATGTTTGAAGATCAGAGTCAATGTGGCAGGAGAGAGTGAGTGAGCAAGCCTTGAGGGGCAGAGAGGGCACCGGACAGAACCTTCAAGCAGCAGCCTCGGCCAGGAGAAGCAGGGCAGTGAGCTGCCTGACCTAGGCTTCAAAGGACTTCTCCTGTGTGGAAGACAGGACCAGCAAGTGAAGATAGGTTAGCCGTCTGTGGCCATGACCCAGCTGTGGCGGGAGGGGGCTTGGGCCAGGGTGAGGGAGGCGGTGAGAAGTGTTTTGTTTTGTTTAGATTTATTTTATTTGAAAGGCAGAGAGAGAGAAGGAGAGAGGGAGAGAGAGAGAGGATTGGAGGCAGCATGTGTATACACCTTTCAAATGCATGTGCTGTCACAGAGCAGAGACGTAGGGGGATGCCGGAGGAGCCCGAGGATTAAAGGGTGCTTTAGCCTGGGATGAGAACCATCATGTGTTTGAAGCCACTGGGATCAATCCAATGGAGAGGGAGAAATTTGTGACACAGGAGCAGAGAGGGATGATTAGGGAGGAGCCATGTCCTTGAGTTGGTGGGGGCTGATTTCCAAGTAGTTAGGGTCTCTGACCCAATGCAGACAGGCATCCCTGGAGAGGAGGGAAGGCAGAGTCAATGGCAGAGCCGCAGATGGGAGGCCGTGGGCTGTGGGCCTGGCCTGCACCCCCACAGCAGAGTGTCTGGGGTCGATTCCTGGCTCCTGCTAATGCGGACTCTGCGGGGAGGCCACGAAGGCGCAAGTCATTGCATTCCTGGATTGAGTTCCCAACTTCTGGCTTTGACCCACCCTGGCTATTGTGGACATTTGGGAAGTGAACCAGTGAATGGGAGCTTGCTCTCTCTGCCTTCAAATCAATCAATGAATAATCTTTTCAAAGAAAGAGAGAAGCTGTGATAAGGGGGCTGGAGGGGGGGGTGGGGCAGCACATGGCGGTTTGTTTGTGACTGCCTCAGTTCCCCCAGGGGGGAAATAAGATGTTCATCAGCCAAGCGTGTGAACAGAGGCTGGAGGCAAGAGAAGGTGTGGATAAGGGGACACAAATTAAACCATGTGCCTGCCGGAGCCAGCTGCCAGCACCCACCCTGTTTCCCACCTCCCCACCCCTCTGTCCACCCAGCCAAGCCAGGGCCCTCCAAGCACAGCCTGAGCCGGCTCCCGCCTCCCCTCCCTCTCCCTGCTGTGGATCCCTGCTCATGTCATTATTTGCTCCCAGGTCTGCTGCTCTAAGGCGCGGGTCAGCAAGCGTTTTCTGTAGAGGGCCAGATTGTGACTATTTTAGGTCTTGTGGGCCATATGGTCTCTGTCACTCTGTTCCACCTGCTATTGTGGGACAAGAGCAGGCAGACAGGGTGCCCAGGTTGGGCATGGCTGCATTCCAGGAAAACGCTATTTACAAAAACAGGCAGACGGGGCTGCGTTTGGCCTACCCTGCTCAAAGCGGGTGTCTCAATTATACCTGATGCAGGTTGTGGGCACCGGGTAGGGGCTCAGAAAATGCTGAGTTGGGTGCAGGCCAAGTAGGTGTGCTGGAGCATGTGTTTAGGCTACTGAGGGGTGTGCACTCCAGACAGCGTTCCCTCCCCTGTGCAGGTTCTGTGTCGATGGCTGGCCTTACGGCAGTCACTCTGTGCACAGAGACAGTTTGTACCCAGAAACCAGAGCTCCGGATATCCAGGGGAGAGCGAAGCGGGGCTCCCAGCTGCTGCATCGATGCCAAGCTGCCACCTGTCCAGCCAGCCTCTCTCTCCTACTGGCTCGCAGGTGTACAAGCCCCCCGTCCCCACCCCCTGAGGTCAGTGGGACTGGCCTCTTCACAAACCAGCCTCCGCCCCTACTCCCCCCAGCACCAGCAAAGAATGAAGAGTCATCAGATGCTGTCTGCAAGGCATGGTGGGAGAATCAGCAAGGGGCGCACAAGCTTGAAGCTCTCCTGAGAATGTCCTTGGCCTCCTCCATAAAGCTTCTACCACCCCGTCCCACCTCATTTCCCCCTTCCTCTCTCCTTTTGAAAGAGTTGACAAAATTGTATCTACTGACGCTATACAATAGGATGCTTTGCAACATGTATCCATGTGGAATGAGTGGATCAAGCTCCGTAACAGCATTGCTTCATATACCTGCCTTTTTGTGGCAAGAGCACCTGAAATTACTCGTCGTAATTTTCAAGTGTCCAGGCCATTAACCATGACATTAACCGTGGTCATCATGGTTTTTTCTCCTACTTCGCAGTCTTGTCCTCCCGCGGGTTATCTTGGGTATGAATGAACTCACAGAACACAACACGGCCAGGCACTAGACCAGCACTGTCCAATTCAACAGAAGCCATGGATGCAATTTAGAATTTTTCAGTAGCACATTTAAAAAAGTAAAGAAAAAAGTGAAATTCATTTGAGGCTCTATTTTATTTCCCTGGCATAAGCAGAATATTATTTTAATACCTGATTGATATAAAATTATTATCAGGATATTTTGCATTCTTTTATTCATCCTAGGTCTTCAATGTCCAGTATGCCTTTTACACACACAGCACGTATCAAGTAGGCTAGCCACATCTCAGGGGCTCAGCAGCCGTGGCTTGTGGCTCCCTAACTAAACAAAGTGTGGACCTCACACCGGGCACACAGTACCTGCCTGATAAGTACCTGTACTGGGTACTCCTTTAAACCAATTTAAAATTTTTAATTTTTTAAATTTATCTGAAAGAGAGACAGACAGACTTCTGATTCACTGGTTCACTTCCCAAATGCCTATAACAGCCAGGGATGCTCCAGGCCAAAGCCAGAGGCTGGGAACTCAACCCAAGTCTCCCACATGGGCGGCAGGCACTCAACTTCTTGAGCCATTCCTTACCGTTTCCCAGGGTGTGCAGGAAGCTGGAATTGGGCGGAGAGCCCGGAATTGAACCAGGGACTCAATACGGGATGTGGGCGTCCCAGGCGGTGGCTTCCCCACCATGCTACACGGCTGGCTTTCCCCCTACCTTCCAAGCCACACAGCAGCCCTGCCAAAAAGGAACTGTGTCACCTTCAACTTCTAGGTGAGAAAACCAGGATTTGAAAGGTCACACACATCCAACCGCTGCGTTACAAAGTCCGGATTTGAACCCAAGTCTGATAGACTCTGAGCAGTTGGTTTAGAAAGTCACCCAGACCGTCGGCTCTGTGTTCCGAGCACTGGTCACGTTCCAGGCGTGTCCGAGAGGCTCACATATTTGAGTGAATGAATCTGGATGTGGACATTAAGATCCCTACAGGCAAAGGGACATCGTCCCACATCCTCAAACAAGGGAAGTCTGAGCCACACCAGGCTGCTGCACTCATTCCGTGCCCATCCATGAGACAACCTGCCCGCCCCAAGGGGCCATAGCAGTTCCACGCCTGAAGGTTTCTTTGTATTTAGGGAAATGATTCAAGCAGGCACTCTCTTCCCTGTATCCACAGCCCCGGAAGTGGCTGTAAATCCTCTTGGTTGATTCCTTCTCTCCGGCTACCCATAGCCTAAAGGGTGGGAGAGCCACAGAGCCCAGCCGCGAGTCAGAGCCCAGGCCCCAGGTGGAGCCTCCTGCCCATGGACACCGCCCCCGGCTCTGGTCTCAGGGCCGTGCCCCGTCGTGAGAGTGCCAGGTGGCTCCTTGGCAGGAGGGCAGATAGATCTCCAGGCGGAGCACGCTGGCTGCAGCCGTGGCTGCCAGGTACCGCTGCCTGGAGGCTGAGGGCTCCTCAGGCTCACTCAGAGCCCAGCCCATGAGCCTCAGTCAGGGAACCCGAACTGACCACAAGAAAAGCCAGCAGAACGTGGAACCGAAAGGGAATCTAAAGATCATGCATTTTGGTGCTTTACAAGACTGTGATGTCTTGCACATCTCCTGGGCATCACAAAGCAAGGATTCCCCGTTCAAGGGCTTGGGATGGGCTCTGGGAATCTCCGTGTCTCACAAGCACCCCAGGGATGCCAATGCTACTGCTGGCTCAGGGACCACCCTTGGTAAACAAGAATGTAAACCCTCCATGCCAGCCTTGTGCTATAAACTGAGGTGGGGGGGGGGGGAGGGAGGTAGGAAGACAGAGAGAGAGAGAGAGAGAAAGAGAGAGAATTAGTCCAGGCTTCCTAAATAGCAGCTATGGGGCTAGCTGCGTTGACCACCTGTAGGATTCTTTGGTGCTTATCACAGACAACTTCAAGTTCAGATCTGCTTCCTCCAACCATGTTGTTGGAAGCAAGGCTGTCTCCTATTCTCCCATGCATCTGCCTTTGTTCCCTCCCCCAGAGACCAGCTGAGCTGTGGAATGCACATTACCTGGGGTGCAGGGTACCTGGGAGGGACTTTGTGCTTTGGGGCAAACCCTGAGTTAGAATAAGGCAGACCTTGGCAGGCACCAGCCCTGAAGGGCAAAGTGAGGTTGGACTTGGAAAACCAACAGTGGGGGAGTTAGCCGAGTGTCCAGGGGACACACCAGGTTGTGGGAGAAGGAACACCCATCACAGTGTATGCAGGGTGCATGAAAGAGGCCCGTGTGACGGTCTTCCAACAGGAGCCAGGCCCCGCGGAGTTCTCCCGAGGATGCTAACGTTTGTTGAGTAAATGCCCAAGGCTCAAAAAAAAAAAAAAAAAAAAAAAAAAAGCCACAACAGTGATAACAACCAGCCTAAGGACTCCACATGCCTACTTCCCGCACACTGCAAAGGTGCCAACGGCAGGGTTTTGGTCATCATTATTTGAGTCAGAGTACCTGTTTATTTTGATGCTAGTGGATCAGGTTCTGCTCAGGCCCAGCCCACAGAGCGAGGCAGCTGACCAAAGCTGCCTGATAAACAGGTTTATCTGTCATGACACTGATTTCCCCAAAAGTTATAAAACACACACACGTGGGGTGGGCACGATGGCACAGAGGGTTAAGCCCTTGCTTGGGACGCCTTCATCCCATAGTCGAAGCACTGATGTGAGTCCCAGTTTCTCTACTTCTGATCCAGCTTCCTGCTGATACACCCGGGGAGGCAGCAGGTGATGGCTCAAGTAGTTGAGTCCCTGTCACCCACATGGGACCCAGAATGGAACTCCTGGCTTCAGCCTGGCCCAGCCCTGGCCACTGCAGACATTTGGGGAGTGAACCAGTAGATGGAAGCATTCTCTTTTAAGTAGATGAAAACAATAAATATTAAGATGCATACACATCGGGACCTGGCATTTTGGCGGAGCAGGTAAAGCTGCTGCCTGAGGTGCTGGCATCCCATGTGGGTGCCGGTTCAAGTCCCAGCTGCTCCACTTTGTACCCAGCTCTCTGCTGTGGCCTGGGAAAGCAATGGAAGATGGCCCAAGTCCTTGGGCTCCTGCACACACGTGGGAGACCTGGAAGAAGCTCCTGGCTCCTGGCTTAGGATCGATGCAGCTCTGGCCATTGCGGCCATCTGGGAAGTGAACCAGCAGATTGAAGACCTCTCTCTCTGCCTCTCTATAACTCTGCTTTTCAAATAAATAAATAAACCTTTAAAAGGTTTCTTTAAAGGCATACACATATGATGAAAAAAAGAAGCTATAACCAGGGAGAAAATATTTGCAAAACACAAATCTGATAAAGGGCTTCTGTCCAAAATGTATAAGGAACTCTTAAAACTCAAAGATAAAAAACAGCCCAACTAAAAAGACAAAAGATAGGAACACATATTTCATCAAAGAACATCTATCAGTGTAAAACAAGGACGTGAAAAGGCACTGACCATCACAGGGAAATGCAAATTCAACCAACCAGGAGACAGCACTGCGCACCTGGTAGGCTGGCTGAGGTCTGGAACCCTGCACCAGAAGCTGGCACAGCTGTGCTAAAAAAGTAACTCTCATTTGTTGCTGGTGGGAATGCAAATGGTACGGCCACTCCAGGAGACTGTTTGGCAGGTTCTTATAAAGCTAAACATAGCCTTACCATACGATCCAGCATTCGCACGCCTCGGTATTCACCCAAACGAGTTGAAGACTATGTCCACACACAAATCTGCACGTGAATGTTGACAGCAGGTTGGTTCATAATTGCCAAACACTGGAAGTCACCAGGATGCCCTTTAGCGGGGGAATGGATGGTCAGTCACACGTCCGTACAAGGCAGCACAGAGCAGTAATGGAAAGACAGAGGTACTGCACCACGAACAGACACCAGAGGATCTTAAATGTGCGGTTCCAAGTGAAAGAAGCTACACACTGCCTGGTTCCAACCACAGGACCTTCTGGAACAGGCAAAGTTATAGAGATGGAGAAACAAGATCAGTGGTTGCCAGGCATTGGGGGGAGGGGGGTAGGGCAGGTGGAACACAGGGGATCTTTAGGGCTAACAGTTTCACTGTTCTGTGTGGTGCTGTGAGGGGGACACGTGACATTATGGACCTGTCAAAACCCATAGAACCCTGTGCACTATACAAACAGGGAACCCTAATGTAAACCCTGGGCTCGGGCCAGCTCACCCGACCAACAGTGACAAGTGCACCACATGCACACAGTATGTTAGCAACAGGGGCAACTGTAGGGGCAGGGTAAGTGGCTTAGGGGAATATTCTGCTCAGTTTCTCTGTATACCTAAAATGTCTATTAAAGAATAGGGTCTCCTAATTTTTTTTGACAGGCAGAGTTAGACAGTGAGAGAGAGAGACAGAGAAAAAGGTCTTCTTTCCATTGGTTCACCCCCCAAATGGCCGCTACGGCTGGCGCTGCACCGATCCAAAGCCAGGAGCCAGATGCTTCCTCCTGGTCTCCCATGCGGGTGCAGGGCCCAGGCACTTGGGCCATCCTCCACTGCACTCCTGGGCCACAGCAGAGAGCTGGACTAGAAGAGGAACAACCAGAACAGAATCCGGCGCCCCGACCGGGACTAGAACCCAGGGTACCAGCACCGCAGGCGGAGGATTAGCCTAGTGAGCTGCGACGCCGGCCTGTACTAATTTTTTTAAATGTGCTGCTGAAATCCAAGGACAATTGCTCCGCCGTTTTCTCCAGAGGCACAAAGATGCTCTTGCACTTTGCCTGTGAAGGCACCGCTTGGTGGAGAAGTGGCCTTCACCAGTGTGCCATTGGGGAGCGCTTGTGGAATGCAAGACGACTTTCATGGGTTTATCCCAGGCTCCTGAACTGTTTTGTGCTGTTAGAGAACTGCTGAAGGGGCTGGCATCATGGTGTAGTGGGTAAAGCTGCCCCCTGGGACCCTGGCATCCCATATGGGTGCCCATTCGTGTCCCAGCCGCTCCACTTCCAATCCAGCTCTCTGCTATGGCCTGAGAAAGCACTGGAAGATGGCCAAGGTATTTAGGCCCCTGCACCCACGTGGGAGACCTGGATGAAGCTCCTGGCCTTTGGTCTGGCTTAGCCCCAGCGATTGTGGCCATCTGGGGAGTGAACCAGTAGATAGATCTCTCCCTCTCTCCCTCTCTCCTTCTCTCCTTCTCTCCTTCTCTCCCTCTCTCCCTCTCTCCCTCTCTCCTTCTTTCCCTCTCTCCCTCTCTCCCTCTCTCCTTCTTT
Organism: Oryctolagus cuniculus; assembly: GCF_051225735.1. Lineage (NCBI taxonomy): Eukaryota > Metazoa > Chordata > Mammalia > Lagomorpha > Leporidae > Oryctolagus > Oryctolagus cuniculus. The sequence goes on from NC_142878.1 coordinate 106,559,378, forward strand.
CCCTCTCTCCCTCTCTCCCTCTCTCCCTCTCTCCCTCTTCTTCTGTCATTCTGCCTTTCAAATAAATAAATCAAATAAATAAATATTTTAAAAAAGCTGCTGTACTAAGTACAGTAGATAAAAATGTGCCCCAGAGATTTTTTTTTTTTTTTTTTTGGACAGGCAGAGTGGACAGTGAGAGAGAGAAAGGTCTTCCTTTGCCGTTGGTTCACCCTCCAATGGCCGCCGCGGCTGGCGCGCTGCAGCCAGTGCATCGCGCTGATCCAATGGCAGGAGCCAGGTGCTTCTCCTGGTCTCCCATGGGGTGCAGGGCCCAAGCACCTGGGCCATCCTCCACTGCACTCCCTGGCCACAGCAGAGAGCTGGCCTGGAAGAGGGGCAACCGGGACAGAATCCGGCGCCCCAATCGGGACTAGAACCCGGTGTGCCAGCGCCGCAAGGCGGAGGATTAGCCTAGTGAGCCGCGGCGCCGGCCAAGACTGCTTTCTTAATAGGCTGATTCTGAACCCTGACCTTAACGAGCTCGTAGTTGGGAGCAGAGGGAACAAGAGCATTAGCCAATGAAACAGGAAGCAGAGAGTGATTGACACCCCGCAGGCAGCACAGGTGAGCACAGGAGAGAAGGGAAAGGCGGCTCCTCGCCACCACCCGCCAGGTTTGCATGCGACAGCCGGGTGCGCGTGGAAAGGGGGCATCCACAGTGCCGGCAGAGAGGGGAGTGTGTGCATGCATGCGTACACATACGTGTGCTCACCCACACTGGGCAGAGAGAAGGTGGATGGAGCACCGAGCGTGATGAAGGGGGGAGGGGCTTACAAGGCTGAAGGTGCTGGGTCCCCAGGCAAGGAGTTGAGAACGTGTGTGTCCGGGAGGCGGTGGGGCTCTCCTGGGTGCCTGGATCCACGTGCCAGCGTATCTCAGCTGTCTCTCAGGAGAGAAGTCAGATGGCAGCAGGCAGGGATGTGGAATGCCAGACACTGTCCACGCCCATGGACCCCCCTTCCCGGCCTCCCCTCCCCCATCTCCAGTGACCCCCCTTTCCAGGCTGTGCAATGGTTGCTGGGCCATGTGTGTTGTATTCCAAAGAGCTGGTCTGGCCTCCCTCTTTACAGGGTGTGTAGCTACCACCTTAGTCTTCCTCTTAAGACAGCTGCAAAAACTCTCGGACAGCAGGAGAAGCCCCCCACACACCCTGCCACACACATATGTTCTGTACGTCCCCAGGATCATCATAGCTATGCCCTTGAGTAAACTGCATTTTTTATTTGGTGTTCATTTATTTTCATCTATTTGAAAGGCAAAGCAATGCAAACAGGGAAAGGTTGGGGGGGGATATCTTCCATGTACTGGTTCACTCCCCCAAATGCCTACAACAGCCAGGGCTGGGCCAGGCTGAAGGCAGGAACCTGGAACTCCACCAGGTCCCAAGCACTTGAGCCATCATCCGCTGCCTCCCTGGATGCATCGGCGGGAAGCTGGATCACAAGCAGAGTAGCTGGGACCCTGTAATACGAGATGCAGGCATCACCAGTGGAAGTTCAACCTGCTGCACCCCAGTGCCTGCCTTCTGTAAACCTACTTTTTAAAAACTCAGTGAAACCCTACAGACAAGTTAGTGAGAATAGGACATCCTCAGCCACTTTTCAACAATCAGCCACATAGGGGCTGGCGTTGTGGCGTATCAGGTTGAGCCGCTGCCTACAAGGCTGACATCCCATATGGGCACCAGTTCAAGTTCTGGCTGCTCTGCTTCTGATCCAGCTCCCTGCTAATGCACCTGGGAAAGCAGAGGAGGACGGCCCAAGTGCTTGGCCCCTGCAACCACGTGGGAGACCTGGATGAAGATCCTGATTCTTTTTTTTTTTTTTTTTTCTTGACAGGCAGAGTGGACAGTGAGAGAGAGAGACAGAGAGAAAGGTCTTCCTTTTGCCGTTGGTTCACCCTCCAATGGTCGCCACGGCTGGCGCACTGAGGCCGGTGCACCGCGCTGATCCGAAACCAGGAGCCAGGTGCCTCTCCTGGTCTCCCATGGGGTGCAGGGCCCAAGCACTTGGGCCATCCTCCACTGCCTTCCCGGGCCACAGCAGAGAGCTGGCCTGGAAGAGGGGCAACCGGGACAGAATCCGGCGCCCTGACCGGGACTAGAACCCGGTGTGCCGGCGCTGCAAGGCGGAGGATTAGCCTAGTGAGCCGCGGCGCCAGTGATCCTGATTCTTGGGTTCGACCTGGCCCAGCCCTGGCTATTGTAGCCACAAGGGAATGAACCAATGGAAAGAAGATCAATCCTCTCCCTTTCCCTCCCTCTCCCTCTCCCCCTCCCCCTCCCCCTCCCTCTCCCTCTCCCTGATATGGGATGCCAGCAATGCAGGTGGCTGTTTTACCCACTACACTATAGCACCAGTCCCGAGTTTGTTTATTTTTTAACTTTCTTAAAATGTGACTCCCAAAAGTGGAATAGCTGGGTCAGTTGTAAAAAAACAAATGATCAGTCTTGTCAGATTGCCCTTCAGCTGGTTAGCAAATTACATTCCCATCAGCAGTATATAGGATGGCCACTTTCTCACACCGTCACATGCACCAGGTATTATATCCATCCTTCCCAGGCCATTAGTAGAAAAATCGCTTGTATCTACATGGCTTTGCCTCCTGCGTAGGTGGGCCACCTTAGCATCTGTAACTTCGGTGTCTGGAGTCACTGCCCAGGAGCAGCCGCAGGCATCCCCACCCTCACGATGAGGCGGTGGCCAAGCTGTGTCCAGGGCTCTGTCTGCTGAGCCGGGAGAGCAGCCTGTTCTGGGGCGCCCCTGGCAGTGCCTCCTCCCACCTTCTCAAGGATGGTGCTGGTCCCTTCTCTCCTGTGGGCGGGCCTGCCTCTGGGGTCCACCTGAGCAGGTGCACACCACACAGACACCGGATCAGAGGGACGATGGAGAGCAGCCAGGGCCATGACAGACGCCTGCTTCCAGCCCACCCCACGGCCCCGGACAGTGCCTTAGGGGGGAGCGTGACAGGTGCCATCTCCCTCCCACGCTCCGGGGTCTCCGTGGTGGTTCTCTCCCGAGGGACTTCTGTTCCTGACCACCATCCTCCACCTGGGCAGCTGAACTCCCGCCCCCACCCTGCAGCTTCCTCTCAGTCTGGCCACCAGTTAGCCAGAGGACAGTGGCAGGCAGGTGGCCCGAGACCCCCTGATGTCCTGATATCCAGTTTGGATTCAGTTTCTTGTTCTCACACATTACATGTTCAGTGGTAATAATACCATACTCGTCTTTATTCAGTGCTGACTCGTGTTTTTCCATCAGGGTCTAATACAAGGGAGTCTTCCAAAATATTCATGGGAAATGCATGAACAGACTATGCATGGATTTAAAAAATTTCGTTGCTCCAAAATAAGCTTCTCTTTTAACTCAAGTTTTCTATGAACTTTTTGATGTACCCTTACCTTTGATGCATAATTTTTTTAAACAAATTCAAGAGTGTAGGGGAGTAAGGAGAGAGAGAGAGAGAGAAGAGGAAGAGAGAGCACACTCATCTGCTGACTCACTCCCCAAATACCGGGCTCACCCAGGGCTGAAGCCAGGAGCCAGGAACTCCGTCCAGGTCTCCCACATCTGCTGCCTCCCAAGGTTTGCATTAGCAAGAAGCCGCCGTCAGGAGCCCGAGCCAGGAATCGAACCCGGGTACTCTGATGTGGGACACAAGCAGCTGATCCGCCTGCCCCAATGCATGCAGTTAACAGGGCAGCACCTAAGTGCTGTCACCACATTATCATTGACTGTGCACCTTCTATCGGTGGCTTCTTAGAGACAAGGAGACATGGTAGTCACATGACACTTCCCCATGTGCCCTATTACCATGTCACATGCCAGGATCAAAACAAATACTGTAAGGGCCTGGCATGGCCTCACGTGGGGAGGCTCCCGTGAAGACCTGGCTTTGTGGAAGACAGGAGCACGGGACCCCCCAGCCTGATGCCTCCAGGGGCACGTGCCTGCACTGATCAAAGAAGACAGAGGCCAACCTTCTGACCCCTGGCATGGCCCGGGGACCCCATGGCCATGGGAGGAGGTGGACCCCCCTGGGAATGAGGGCAGGATGCACTATGGCCAAGAGAATCCAGGCAATGCTGGTGCCGCCTTCTAGGAGCGGCCAGTGATATCCGGGGCACTAACCTGTCTATGGATACTCTCGTCTTAGAAGACAGTGACTCCCTGAAATCCTTCCCCCAACCCTTTTTTTTTTTCTTACTTGAGAGAGCGAGTTACAGAGAGAGGGAGAGACACAGAGAGAGGTCTTCCATCCTCTGGTTCACTCCCCAAATGGCCGCAATGGCTGGAGCTGCACCAATCTGAAGCCAGGAGCCAGGAGCTTCTTCCAGGTCTCCCACGCGGGTGCAGGGGCCCAAGGACTTGGGCCATCTTCTACTGCTTTCCTAGGCCATAGCAGAGAGCCGGATCGAAAGAGGAGCAGCGGGACTTGACCAGCACAAAAAATGGGATGCCTGTACCGCAGATGGAGGCTTAGCCCACCTTGCCACAGCGCCAACCCCCAGAAATGGTTTTTATGTGGCGAGTTGAGAATGCTGTCAACATAAGCCATGCTTCCACTCGGTCCCTGCCGTCCTGCAAATCCTGGGAAGTGGAGCCGCAGGGTACCTGAGAAAACCCAGTACCTGGTCACGCAATTGGTTTATTTTGTAGGGTGAGGGTTTATGGCACAAGGAAGGAAACAGGCGAGTGGTGAACCCCTCCATGGGGACAGCTTTCTTCTGGGGGAAGTATTCAAGACTGTTTCTGTTTCGCCCTCTGTTCTTCCGATGTCTGCCTCCAGTGCTCCGTGGGGAGGGAGATACGGATAAGCAAGCGTCTGGACTTGTGCGGTTCACAGCCATGCTGAACAGTTAAGTTTCTCCCTGCAAAGGGGAACTTGGACGCTGGGCTGTGGAGATGAATGTTTACGGACTTGTTGGGAATGTTGTTCAGTGTGGCAATTCAGAATACACACGCTGGAGCCCATCAACACCACCACTGGGTATCTGTCCCAAACAAATAAAAATACCAGGACATGATGATTGTATACAGGGAGGCGGAAACATTTTTCACAGTGACCCCTAAAGGAATCTAAAAATAAACTGCCTGTCGACATGGAAATTATAAATGAACTTATGCCACACCCACACCGTGGAATACGGCTCAGTCATTAATCAGAGAATTAATTAGTTTTACTACTCGATTTGGTAAAAAGGGATTTCTACAAGATATTATTGAATGGGAAAGCAAAAATCAGATATGTATGCACAATGTATATTTCTAATAAAATGATGAAATTTCATTTGTGTATAGTGTTATAAGCACAGAGAAAAGGAAAGATAGCCATAGGCTGTGTGGTGTGTTCATGTGCAATGTGAGGGCACTCTGGAAAGTTTCAGGAGGGGCTGGCGTTGTGCCATAACAGGTTAGGTTTGCAATGCCAGCAACCCACAGCAGAGTGCTGGGTCGAGTCCCGGCCATTCCACTTCCGATCCAGCTCCCTCCCGTTTGGGGAGTGAACCAGCAGAGGGAAGATCTCTCTCTCTCTCTCTCTCTCTCTCTCTGTCACTCTGCCTTTCAAATAAATCTGTTCTTACAAAGTTCATAGAAAATGGAAATTTTTTTTTGACAGGCAGAGTGGACAGTGAGAGAGAGAGACAGAGAGAAAGGTCTTCCTTTGCCGTTGGTTCACCCCCCAATGGCCTCCGCGGCCAGCACACCACGCTGATCCGAAGGCAGGAGCCAGGTGCTTCTCCTGGTCTCTCATGGGGTGCAGGGCCCAAGCACCTGGGCCATCCTCCACTGCACTCCCGGGCCACAGCAGAGAGCTGGCCTGGAAGAGGGGCAACCAGGACAGAATCCGGCGCCCCGACCGGGACTAGAACCCGGTGTGCCAGCGCCGTAAGGCAGAGGATTAGCCTATTGAGCTGCGGCGCCAGCCTCCCATTATATATTTGTAAGTGATAAAAACAATTTGCAAGGTTGATCTGATTTTGTTAAATGCAAACCCGCAAACACTGGTCTATATGTAAGAGCGTAGGCTTACATAATTCTAAGCAGGGATTTATTTTTCAATTTTTTTAATTTAAGAGGCAGAGACAGAGAGACCTCCCATCTGCTAGGTCACCCCTCAAATGCCCTAGAGCATTTGGGCACTCTGTCCAAGTCTCTCCTGGAAGGGTCCCGAGCACTGGGCTGTCACCTGGTTCCTCACAGGGTGTGCATTGTCTGGGAGCTGGAACCAGGAGCAGAGCCGGGCTTGAACCTGGGTACTCTCGTGTGGGATGAGGGCATCACAGGTGTGGCTTAGCCGCCTGCGAACAAGGATTTCTATACCTGGGTGTTGGCGTAGGAACCTCCAGAGAGAGAAGAGTAAGGAAGGGGAAAAGCTCAGATCAAAGGTGGAGAGGGGTTTGCTTTTTATTTTAAAGTTTTTTTTAAAGATCTTATTATTTATTTGAGGGAGAGTTAGAGAAAGAGAGAGAGAGGGGTCTGCATTCTGCTGGTTCACTCCCCAAATGACCACCACGGCCAGAGCCGCACCAGTCCAGAGCCAGGAGCTTCTTCCAGGTCTCCCACGTGGGTGCAGGGGCCCAAGGACTTGGGCCATCTTCTACTGCTTTCCCAGGCCACAGCAGAGAGCTGCATCAGAAGAGGGGCAGTCGGGACTTGAACCAGCACCCATATGGAACCCCAGCACTACAAGCAGAGGTTTAACCTTCTACACCACAGCGCCAGTCCTAAGAGGGGTTTGCTTTTTAAAAACACACTATCCACAAGAACACCACATAGCAACTACTCCAGAAATCCAGTGAGCTTTGGAAAAAAAAAAAAAGCAACTTTTCCTTACATTTCTGTCTAAGCATCTGTCTCCACCACTACCCACGACTTCCTGAGCACTGTGACTTTGTCTCATCTACATTGATAACCTTGGTGTTTAGTATACTCCCTGAAGTTAACAAATGGCTGCAGAATTAATTTTAAAAGAAATTAATATCTTTGATTTGTTCCATCTTGTGTGGGAGCTGGTATAAGGATGTGCAAGCTGGAGCTACAGCAGCCACTCTGCAATCACAAGGCAACAAATATGAGAAATGTATCACACGCATGAAAAGGAAATGGAGAGATGAAAAAGCTTGGGTTTTCTGTGCACTAAACCCTATAAAACATTGATGAAAGAAATTGTAGAAGATACCCCACATTCATGAACTCAAGTAATCCATAGTTAAAATCTCTGCAGTACCCAAAGCAATCTATGGATTCAGTGCAATCTCTATCAAAATGCCATTAACAGTTTCAACAGAAATAGAAAAAAATTCTAAAATTCACATGGAGCCATAAAAGACCCTGAATAACTACAGCAAGAACAAAGCTGAAGGTATCATTCTTCCTGATTGCAGACTACATTATAAAGCTATTGTCATCAAAACAGTATGGTACCAGCATAAAAACAACCCACAGGGCAACAGAACAGAACAGTGAGCCCAGAAATAAACCCGGGTGTAGATGGGGAGCCAGTGTTTGACAGAAGTGATAAAAAGATAGGCTTCAGTACATGACATTAGGAAAATGGATACTCACGTACAAAAAATGAACTTGAACCCACATCTTATACCAGACATAAAATCGATGTGAAATGGATTAAAAGCTTCAATGTAGGCTGGTGCCGCGGCTCACTAGGCTAATCCTCCGCCTTGCGGCACTGGCACACCGGGTTCTAGTCCCGGTCAGGGCGCCGGATCCTGTCCCGGTTGCCCCTCTTCCAGGCCAGCTCTCTGCTGTGGCCAGGGAGTGCAGTGGAGGATGGCCCAAGTGCTTGGGCCCTGCACCCCATGGGAGACCAGAACAAGCACCTGGCTCCTGCCTTTGGATCAGCGCGGGGCGCCGGCCACGGCAGCCATTGGAGGGTGAACCAACGGCAAAGGAAGACCTTTCTCTCTGTCTCTCTCTCTCACTGTCCACTCTGCCTGTCAAAAAAAAGCTTCAATGTAAAAACTCCTAGAAGAAAACGTACGAGAAAATCCCCTTGGCCATGATGTTGGCGACGATGCTCTGCATTCAACACAGCACCACAAAAGCAAAGCTAACAAATGGCAACTCTGTGTGCAGGACTTCACATCGAAGCAACAACTAACAAAGCGGAAAGACAACCGCAGAAGGGGAGAAGAGATTCGGAAACCATCTCTCTGACAAAGCACTAATATCCAAAGCCTATCAGTAACTCACACGAATCTATGGCAAAAAAAAAGAAAAAGAAAAAAGAAAGGCGAACTAAAAGTGGGCAATGACCCTGAACCAACAGTGTTCCCAAGATGTACAAACGGCCAGTGGGTTTACAAACACAGCGCGTCAGTCCCCAGGGAGATGCAGGCACGAAACACAGCGCGGTGACGTGTCTTACCTGTTAGCAAGGGTCGCAGTCCGTCCTGTGCTGCTGTACCAGAGAGCCACAGACTGGGGGACTTACCACGGGGACGTGTGCAGCTCGCAGTTCTGGAAGCTGAGAAGTCCAAGGTCGCGGCCGTGGCATCTGGCTGGGGCCTTCCTGCCATGGTTCCCGCCGTGGCACCCCTTGGTGGAAGATGGAAGGGGGGAGTGAGAGCAAGAAGAGGCCACGCTTGCTCTGAAAACAAACCCACTCCCACGCTAAGGGCATTAGCCATGGGGGCTCTGTCCTCATGGCCTAATTGCCTCTTCACCGCCCCACCTCTCTGGGCTGGCACTGTGGTGTAGCAGGCAAAGCCGCCACCCGCGGTGCTGGCATCCCAGATGGGTGCCAGGTCGAGTCCCAGTTGCTCCATTTCCAACCCAGCTCCCTGCTTGCTCTCTCTCTCTCTCTCTCTCTCTCTCCCTCTCCCTCCTTTTCTCTCTGTGTAAACTTTGCCTTTTAAATCAATCCTAAAAAAGGAATCCCACCTCCCAACTCCTGCACTGGGGATCAAGTCTTCAACAAGACAGGAGCAGCAGATGGCTGTAACCTGAGAGATAATACATGTTGGCGAGCGCGTGGAGGAAAGGGGACCCTGGTAGACTGCTGGCAAGAATATAAATTGGTGCAGCCAGTATGGTAAACCCTCAAAAACTCAAACTCCCATGTGATGGAGCAACCCCACTTTTGGGGTATATAACCAAAGGAGGTAAAACCACTTTTTTTTTTTTTTTGACAGGCAGAGTGGACAGTGAGAGAGAGATAGAGAGAAAGGTCTTCCTTTTGCCGTTGGTTCACCCTCCAATGGCCACCACGGCTGGCGCGCTGCGGCCGGCACACCGCGCTGATCCGAGGGCAGGAGCCAGGTGCTTCTCCTGGTCTCCCATGGGGTGCAGGGCCCAAGCACCTGGGCCATCCTCCACTGCACTCCCTGGCCACAGCAGAGGGCTGGCCTGGAAGAGGGGCAACCGGGACAGAATCCGGCGCCCCGACCGGGACTAGAACCCGGTGTGCCGGCACTGCAGGCGGAGGATTAGCCTAGTGAGCCGCGGCGCCGGCAAACCACTCTCTCTCAACGAGACGTGGGCACTGTTGTGTTCCTTGCATCATGATTCACAATGGCCAAGGTACGGAAAGAACCCAAGTTGTTAATCCAGATGAGTGAATAAGGAAAGTGTGCGCAGGCATGCCTCAGACGTGGGGGATGGTTCTCAGTGCAGATCAGAGCGATGCTTATGGTAACACCATATTGAAGTGTGTAGTAACATTATATAATGTGTGCAATAACATTTCATCTAGAAAATGTACATACCTTAATTGTAAAATACTTTATTGCAAAAAAAAAAAAAAAAACATAAGGGACACAACACGAGTCCAGACGGCCTGAACAATGGCACCGGAAGACTTGCTCCATGCAGCATGGTCACCAACCCGCACTTTGTGAAAAACGCAGTACCGCTGCCTGTGATGCGTGCATCCGCTACGCGCCTCTGAGTCCCGTCTGCTCTGTTTCCAACCCAGCTCTGTGCGGAAGCAACTGGGAAAGCAGAGCAGCCTGGCCAGAGTCCTTGGTCCCTGCCACCCATGTGGGAGACCCGGATGGAGGTCCAGTCTCCTGGCTTCAGTCTGGGCCAGCTTTGGCCATTGTGGCTGTTTGAGGAGTGAACCAGCAGATGGGAGCGCCCTTTCTCTTTCTTTCTCTCTCTCTCTCTCTCCCTCCCTCCCTCTCTTAAATAAATGAATAAATCTTTTTAAAAAATGCATGCCTGGGGCTAGCACTGTGGTGCAGCAGGTTAACGCCCTGGCCTGAAGCACCAGCATCCCATATGGGCACCAGTTCGAGTCCCGGCTGCTCTTCTTCTGATCCAGCTCTCTGCTATGGCCTGGGAAAGCAGTAGACGATGGCCCAAGTCCTTGGGCCCCTGCACCTGCATGGGAGACCAGGAAGAAGCTCCTGGCTTCAGATGGGAGCAGCTCCAGCTGTCGTGACCATTTGGGGAGTGACCCAGCAGATGGAAGACCTCTCTCTCTGTAACTCTGCCAATAAATAAATTAAAAAAAAAAAAAAAAAAAACAGGAACACTGTATGATTTCATTGAAATTTGCTGACAAGTAAATTCACCTCAACCCCCCAAGGAAAAGGTAGTTATGCGAGGTGAGACTAATTAGCTTGACTGTTGTAATCATTTCACAACTACACCTGCACCAAAGCGCCACATCTTGTACCTTTAATACGCGCGACTTTTATTTGTCAATCCTATCACTAAAGCTGGAAAAACAAACAGAGGCTGGGTCCTGGGAGATGTGGACTCATCTACGCCCCGTGCTCTCGTTATGAAAGACGTCGGGCCCAGAGGGTCTGCTTTTCCAATAGTGCACACTCACTTCCAGCCTCTGAGTCACATTTCTTAGCAAAGTACTTTTCAATTAGAGCATTCCCTTTTGTAGACCTGATGCTATTGCACGCTTAATAAACTGCAGTTACAGTGTAAACATCAACGTTACTTATGTATGTGCTGGGACACACACACAAAGAGAAAAACCTCGCGTGACTTGCTTTGTTGCAATATGTGTTTTATTGTGACATCTGAAACCAACCGCACACTACGTCCATGGTGGTCTCTACCTCATTTTCATCCACTCATCCAGATAACAGCTTAGTCCATTTCCCTCTCTGGGTCCAAGTCATCTTGCCCAAGCCATTTCAAGGTAACCTGTTGTTTTATTAAAAAAAAAAAAAAAAGATTTTATTTAATTGAGAGGCAAAATTAGAGAGAGAGGGATCTTTCATGCTATGACTCACTCCCCAAACGGCTGCAATGGCCGGAGCTGTGCCGATGCAAAGCCAGGAGATAGGAGCTTCTTTCAAGTCTCCCATGTGGGTGCACGGTCCCAAGTACTTGAACCATCTTCCACTGCTTTCCCAGGCCATAGCAGAGAGCTGGATCGGAAGTGGAGCAGCCGGGACTAGAACCGGCGCCCATATGCGGTGCCAGCGCCGCAAGCAGAGGCTTAGCCCACTACACCACAGTGCCAGCCCCAGCTGTCAGCCACAGGTATTCCTAAGAGATACACTTCCTCTCTGATTCTTCAGCCCGGCCAGGTTTCACTGACAATTCCACTGCACTAGCTTTGCAGCCATGACCTTCATCAGCAAGGTCGAGATAAAAATATCTTTTACCTGGAGCCAACCGTCAGATCCAGGGATCAGAGTGTGGTCTGGGCAGGAACAGATCCGTGGCTTCTAGAAACTTGTCAGAAACGGGAAAATACAGAGCGGGAGCCGGCCATCTGTCTTAATGGTGCAGGAGAACAGGTGTTGGAGAGGCGCGGATGATGGGGGCTGCGTATCAGAAACACCTGGGGCTCCACCTGCCAGACTCCAACTCCTGTTCCTGCAGTGTAGTAAAAAAAACCCGCTCCCACCCCCACCCTGCCGCCCCGCTGCCTCTGATAAAACCAGGCACGGGAATCCCGCAAATGGGTTTGAGAACAGCGTTTGTCACTCAGGTAAGGGATGAGGCGTTCACCTGGTTGGCGGCCCCTGGGGGGACAGGCGAGCCAAGTTACAGCTTTGTCACCTGGCAGGGGAGGGCACGGCCTGCCCCTCATCACAGCCTCGGGGAGGGGAGCAAACGTGATACAATATCGATCTGCAGGCAGACTTGTGAGCAGCAAGTGGAAGCAGCTGGAGTTTTGGTAAAGTTTAAAAAGCAGGCAGTCCCGCCTCCCATCAGAGCCGGGTCCAATGGAGCCAAAAACAGGCGGCGTCTCCTGCCCACACCCACGGTAGGAGACGGCAGCTTTGCACCGGGGCTGCCTGTTTCCAGGGTGCCAGACTCTCCCCTACTCCGTGCTAGGCGGATGCTCGGGAGGTTGTTTGGAAAATATTATTTTTAAACAGCATCCATGCTTTCTGCCTTAGAAAATGGGCCCCTCGTCAAGGATCAAAACCCCCCGCGGAGGCTGCTCGGGTGCTCTGGGCCCCAGAAGTCGAACACTGCTTCCGTGCTCCCGTCTTCTCCCCCTTTCCTGGAGTCTGCTCCGCACCCAGTCTGTGATGCTGGTAAAACGGCAGCAAATGCCTCGGGCGGGCGCTGTGGTGCAGCAGGTGAAGCCGCCCCCTGTGACACCAGCATCCCATATGGGTGCCAGTTCGAGTCCTGGCTGCTCCACTTCCGATCCAGCTCCCTGCTCATGCGCCTGGGACAGCAACAGAGGATGACCCAAATGCTTGGGCCCCTGCCACCCACATGGGAGACCCAGAAGAAGCTCCTGGCTTTGGCCTGGCCCAGCTCTGGCCATTGTGGCCATCTGGGAAATGAACCAGTGAATGGAAGAGTCTCTGTAACTCTGCCTTTCAAATAAATAAATATTAAATATACATACATACATACTTGAGCGAATCACATCATTAGAGAGGGAGTGTTTATCTTCGCAGGAGCTGGTTACTGATAGAAGGAGCCAGAACATTAAAATCTCACCATGATAGGCTGGCGCCGTGGCTCACTAGGCTAATCCTCCACCTTGCAGCGCCGGCACCCCGGGTTCTAGTCCCGGTCAGGGCGCCGGATTCTGTCCTGGTTGCCCTTCTTCCAGGCCAGCTCTCTGCTATGGCCCGGCAGTGCAGTGGAGGATGGCCCAAGTGCTTGGGCCCTGCACCCCATGGGAGACCAGGAAAAAGCACCTGGCTCCTACCTTCAGATCAGCGCGGTGCGCCGGCCGCGGCGGCCATTGGAGGGTGAACCAACGGCAAAAGGAAGACCTTCCTCTCTCTTTCTCACTGTCCACTCTGCCTGTCAAAAAAAAAAAAAAAAAAAAAAAGTCACCATGTTGCAAACCTGAGTTGAATTAATAGTTCTGGAAAGAGCTCACCAGTGGCTGTTGGCATTGTAAAAAGAGGGATGAGAAGAGTCTATGAGGGCACTTTTAAAAGTGTGTGGTACCTGGAGTTGAAAGATAAGTTGATTTTAGTGCAAAAGAATGTTGAAATCCATGTGGCTTTTTGATAATGCACATTTTCTATTGCACTTTTTGAAGTACCCTTGTATGTGTCTCCTAGAAGTTACGATGCCACGTATATACATCTTGCCCCCAAAAAATAACTGACTTGAACCCAACTCTGCTTGGAGTCTGCAGTCCACCTGCAGGAGGTGGGGGCCACAGGACCGTGCTGCAGTCACCGCAGCCCAGGCTCTGGGGAACTTCGTGAGGCAAATGAGCCGGTTCTCCCACGGGGAACAGAGCCGGAAGCCTGTGGCTCCAGGAGACTCGAGAGTTCTGTCAGTCCTAACGTGGGCACCTTGCTAGCTCCTGTTCAACAAACCTTTAGAAAGGGACAGGTCAGGGGCTGGGGCTGTGACGGCAGGTTGAGCTGCCACCTGCAGCTCCCTGCTCGGGGCCTGAGAAAGCAGAGGAAGGTGGCCCAAGTCCTAGAGTCCCTGCCACTCAAGTGGGAGACCCAGATGGAGCTCCTGGCTTCAGCCTGGACCCGCCCCAGCTCTTGCAGCCATTTGGTAGTGAACCAGTGGATGGGTGATCTCTCTCTCCCTCTCTCTCTGTCTTTCAAATGACTAAATGTTGAGAAAAATACAAAAGCACTTCAAAAAGTTCATGGAAATGGAATGACAAGATAAAATTTATTTTTGTGCAAAAGAATTTTGAAATCCATGTGTAGTTTTTTCAAACTACACCTTTCCCGTGAACTTTCTGGACTACCCTCAGAGTAGAGCAGTAGCTCATGTCTGTTATTTATAAATACAGATTGGTCTGTCTTTACCTTCTTCCCTCCCGGGGACGTGCAGAATTCTGTGTTGTAGACCTGCCTTGCCCAAACAGGCCGGGACGTCTGTACAAGTCAGGAGTCTCTCATTGCATCCTCCCCCACACGAGTACCCCCAGCCTCCCACGTGTGGGAGCCCCAGTCCTGACTCCACTGTCAGCTGAGGCCAATGACCCACAGGATCATTCTTTAAAAAAAAATGATCTATTTATTTGAAAGGCAGAGTTACAGAGAGGCAGAGAGAGAGAGAGAGATTCCCCCACCTGCTGGCCCACTCTCCAGATAGCTGCAATGGCTGGAGCTGTGCTGATCTGAAGCCAGGAGCTTCCTCCGGGTCTCCCACACAGGTGTAGGGGCCCAAAGACCTGAGCCGCCCTCCGCTGTCCTCCCAGGCCACAGTAGAGAGCCGGATCGGACGTGGAGCAGCCGGGACTTGAACTGGTGCCCATATGGGATGCCAGCGCCGCAGGCAGCAGCTATACCCACTATGCTACAGCGCCGGCTCCAAGATCATTCTTTTTTTTTTTTTTTGACAGGCAGAGTGGACAGTGAGAGAGAGAGACAGAGAGAAAGGTCTTCCTTTGCTGTTGGTTCACCCTCCAATGGCCGCCACGGCCAGCGCGCTGTGGCCGGCGCACCGCGCTGATCCGAAGGCAGGAGCCAGATGCTTCTCCTGGTCTCCCATGGGGTGCAGGGCCCAAGCACCTGGGCCATCCTCCACTGCACTCCCTGGCCACAGCAGAGAGCTGGCCTGGAAGAGGGGCAACCGGGACAGAATTCGGTGCCCCAACCGGGACTAGAACCCGGTGTGCCAGCGCCGCTAGGCGGAGGATTAGCCTAGTGAGCCGCGGCACCGGCCCAGGATCATTCTTAACACTGGGACGACTGTGAGCCCGAGAACGTAGAAGATGAAGACTGACAGAATGGAGAATTTTATAACATTGACCATACACCCCACTCAGAATCCCACATGCCTGAAAGACGTTCTGCTACAATATTGCTACCCTCCTCGCTGAGGCCCCATGGCTGGAAAATGCCTGTCCAGAGTGGGCGCTGTGGCACAGCAGGTTGGGCTGCCGCCTGCAACACCAGCATCCCATACAGAGTGCTGGTTAGAGTCCCGGCTGCTCCACTTCCGATCCAGCTTCTCGCTGATGCCCCTGGGAAGGCAACGGAAGATGACCCAAGTGCTTGGGCCCCTGCACCCACGTGGGAGACCTGCGTGGAGTTCCTGGCTCTTAGCTTCAGGAATGTCCCTGGGGTGTGATGCAGCAGGTGGAAGATCTCTGCCCCTCAAATAAGTAAATTGGAAGGAAAAGACGGGTCAGGACAGGAACAGGGAAGGAAGAAAACACCTGTCCAGACGTCCCTGACCTGTACCCCAGGCTTGTTTGTCGTGCCTGCAAACATCCGGTATGCAAATGCCTGGTGGCTGCCTGTCGAGTCCCTGTCCTCAGCTACAATGGCTGGGGGGCTGCAGCAGAGCTGGGGCCCGAGCTCGGAATTAGGAACTGGATCCAGATCTCCCGTGGGTGGCAGGTACCGCCAGTACTTGAGCTGTCACCTGCTGCCTCCCTGGTCTGCGTTAGCAGGGAGCTGAAGCCAAGTGCCGAACCCGGGACTTGAACCCAGCACCCTGATGGAGGATGCTGGCGTCCTACCTGGAATCTTAACTTAGGCTAAATGTCTGCCCCAGCGTATCCGTTAATCCCACATTCTGTGAGCTTTTGATATGCCCTCCTAGATGGGGAAAGTGAGGATGGAGACCAGTAACTTACCCTGACCCCCAGCAGTCTGGCCCACAATCTGTCCCCGAGAGGCCCAACTGGGAAGAGGAGAGAAAAGCCTGCAATAAGAGAGACAGAACTACCAGCAGGGAAGGGAAGCGGAAGAAAATAATGCACGTGGGAGAACACTTGGAATACTTTGAGGCCTTATTTTGGGGTTCCTGAAGTTGAAGGTTATGCTGGGACTTGGGGACAGAGAAAGAATGTTTGTGGGTGAGAACCTGGGTCTGACTCGGCTCTGGCCCTAACTCGGGGTGACGCGGGAGTCACTTGTCACTCTGGCTCCGTTTCCGTCCCTAAATAGAAAACGGGGCCTCTTGTTGGCCCCCGTGGGGTCGCGGTGAGGCTTGACTCTGCTTTGCAGCAGAGTTCCAGGGAAGAAAGTTCCAAGGACTTGCGTTTTCCCATGAGCTCAGGACAGCTCTGGCCCCGAAGGTAATGAAATCCCGTTGTTGTCCGCAGGGCACCGAATCTGTGTGTGTGTGTGTGTGTGTCTCGGAGATGCTGATGGCAGGCTGCGGCACAGCGGAGCCCCGCTAGACACCAAGAAGCCCATGGCTCTGGTTGGATCTTTCACCATGACCAGCCCGCAGTAAGTACCGCCGGGGTCCATCGTTGGCGAGGAACCTCCCATGAAACCAGGGTCTCCCAACTCGGGTGGCCACCAGGGATTGCACAGAGCTCATAGAGAATGGAATTGAAAGATCCGTTCCTTTGGGTGCAACAAATTTTTTTTGAAATCTGTGGATCTGAGGGCTCATAGGAGAGCTCCCGGGACACACCTATTATGAAAAATTAGTCATGGATTTTGATACTTTTTGATATCGAAGCAAGTATCTTTTGACCCATTTTTTCCATGGATTTCGTGAAGGATCCCCACAAGGCAGCCTCAGACACGTGGGGAAGCGTTTCCAAAGCAACCCGTACGATGAGCTGGACGAGTGCATAAGGCGAGCAGACCCAGTGGGAGTTGCAAGGAAATTCAGCCGGGGCAGAATTCTGAAGCAGGAATTGGTCTCAGTTCCCAAAACCTTCGTTACCTGTGGACCAGATAACGTTAGCTGTGGGCTGTTCCTGGTGACGGTGGTCTCCGTCCAGCGTGGCCCTCGCCCTGCAGCAGGCTGGGCGGGCCACCATCTCGAGGTGATGTTGGCTTTTTGTCTCTAACAAATCCCTGGGGGAAGCTGCCCCTAAAGGGAGAAGGTCGACTCCAGCCCCGAGGTCTAGCAACCGGATGAGGGTGGAAGGTGGGGCAGGAAGCAGAGAGCGACAAGGGGCACAGAGCTTCCTGTACGTCTGCGTGGTGGCTCACAACCAGACCACCAGGATTCCATCGTGGGGGCTCCACCTCATGCCTGACCCGGTCCATCATTTCCCAAAGACCCCGCCTGCAGGCTCCATTCTTGGATGGAGTTTCTGCCCTACTCCCTCCACCCGGGACTTTGGGGCTTGGGCACCTGTGTGACCTGGGGAGCCAAGTCACCTACTGTAGCAGGTGTGAGAGCAGGTGCAGAAAGTCACAAGGGCCTCTGCGTGGCTCAGCTGGTGTGTGTTACCTTCCCAGTGGCCAGAACAAGCTACCAGGCTGGGCGGAGGTGCAAGGGTGGGGGAAAGGCACCCTCCTTGGGGATGGGAGGGACGTACAGTCTCACATCGCAACGGACAGGGTAGAGAACGGAGCCCTTGAGACGTTTGGTCTGCCGTACTCTTCCTCACGCCCAAGGCCACGTGTGATCATTGACCATGACCTAGGGTCTGAGGGACGTTCCCTCCCACCAAAGAAGGCTTCTCTCCGCTGTGGTGACCATCCGGCCAAAGGCGGGGCAGGGCCACTAGGGCCATTGGCGCGGGGGGGGGGGGGGACAGAGGGCCAAAGCGCTTCCTCCCCTGCCTTTCAGAGCCATGTCCTGTCGGCTCTGACACTTACCCCACCCTCCACAAACATCGCGTTGACCAGAAAGCTCTACTGGTTCAGTTCAGAGCCTGCCATTTTTGTGAGCAGTCCGGGAGAAAAGAGAGCAAATGCAACAGCTTCTCCTTTCCCTTGGAAACATCTCGGGGAGCTGGGATTTCCCCCACAAACACCCACGCGACGCGATCAGTTGGGAAACAGAGACGCCCTCCCCCCATCCTCTGACTGCTCTGCCGGAAGCCCTGAGCCGCTTCATGAACGTCAGGCAGGGATGCGAACGATGATCCGCGCTTGACAGGCGGGAGCCAGCACAGGCTTAAGTAAGGCTGACGACGAGAGCCGGGGCCTCGGCAGCCACTCGGCAGGTTCAACACCACGTCTAGGCGGCTCTCCGTGGCCCTGAAAACCGCTTTGCACCACGATGCACTTAGCTCTCATTCCATGCCCTTGTGTGACTGCACAGGTTTCAAACGTTGTTGGGAAGTTTAGCACTCCCAGCTCCCATCCAGATGGAGGGCTCAGCACCCCAGGGCTCCTTCAACCTGCTCTCTCTCTCTCTTACCCATCCCAGAATGGCCCGAAGCCTCTGTGTCACCTCCTCGTTTCCCACTGGGGAAACTGAGGCCCAGGAGGAGCCCCACAGGAGCTGGGCTTGGAGCCATCACCAAAGTGTCAAGGACAGCCTAGAGCAGACCTGAGTGTGGCGAGGGCATCTGGCTGAGGGTTAGGACACCTGTGCCCCGTGGAGGACAGCCCGGTTCAATCCCCTCTGCGGGATGATTCGTTTCCTGCCAGTGCACATCCTGGAAGGTGGTGGTGATGGCTCAGGTCGCTGGGCTCCTAGCACCCATCGGGGAGACCCAGACTCAGCTCCCAGCTCCCAGCCTTGGCCTGACCCAGCCCTGGCTGTTGTGTGCATTCAGGGAGTGGACCAGCAGATGGAAGCTCTGTGTCTCTGTGCTTCCCAAATAAACAGACTTTTTTAAAATCTGGGAGGAGGGCATTGGTGCCACAGTTAAGGCACTGTTGCGGGGACCACTCCCAGTGTAGAGTGCCTTGCATGAGCCCCAGCTATCCCACTTCCAATCCAGTTTCCTGTTGACGTGGACGCTGGGAGGTGACGGCCCAGGGACTTAGGTCCCAGCCACCCAGGTGGGAAGCGCAGGTTGAGTTCCAGGCTGCTGGCTTTAGCCTGTCCCAGCTCCAGCTGTTGCAAGAATTTGGCAAGTGGACTAGCAGATGGCAGATTTCTCTCTGCCTCTGGGTCTTTTCTATACACATTGAAAAATGAACAGCAAAACAAAACAAGTCCCTGGCTTCTCATTACCCAGGTCACCCACCCTCAGCCATCCCTCTACCGTTTCATTTTTACTGCTTGCCACACTTTCTAACCACCTCTGACCCACCAGCTCCCAGCTCCTCAGATTCCACACCGCGGGGTAGGCTGAGGTTGTGAGAGAGGACCAAAGCTGGCCTCCCCAGGAAGTGAAGAGGCAGAGGTGTCTGTTGTCCACAGGGCTCTGGTGTGGCTGGGCAAAACGGTGCCCAGATGTCGGCTCCACTGCACGATGTGTGGTGGCCCCGTCCTCGCCTGGGGGCCGACAGTGACTGCCCGTGGTCACGTTTGTGACCAGAACACCTGGTTGCGAGGTGGTATCGTCCGTAGCTAGGATGCCTGTGAGACCAGCTTAGACATGGCCCCTGCTTTCCTACGCCCACTCTTGACCAGTTCAAGTGAGAGGGGGTGGCATCCAAGGACAGCTGCCCAGAGCACCCACCCTCCCACCCGTGGGTGCCTCACAGCCATGTACCCGTCTTGTTGCCCCCGGAGTGGGGGGCAGGCGATGGGGACATTTCAGGATCTTTACAAAGGTCCTGTCCCCTCCCTGACAACTTTGAAGCAGAGGTCAATCCAAGACAAAGAGTAGTGCTACAGACCCCACACACGCCTACCGGGTCTTGTCCCCTCCAAAGCACCTGCCCTGGACGCCCCCATGTCCACATTCAAACAGTTTCTTTTCCCTGATTCTCCCACTGGCCTCACTGGCCAGGCCGGTCACTCTGTGGGGGGCTAGCGGGAAGCCCGGTAGACCCCCAGCCCAGCCCTCCGTGCCCTGTGTAGGTCCTGGTACATTCTCTGCGGAAGCCTGGTCTTTTCTTTTTTTTTTTTTTTTTTTTTTGACAGGCAGAGTTAGACAGTGAGAGAGACAGAAAGGTCTTCCTTCCATTGGTTCACCCCCCAAGTGGCCGCTATGGCTGGCGCACCGTGCTGATCCGATGGCAGGAGCCAGGTGCTTCTCCTGGTCTCCCATGGGGTGCAGGGCCCAAGCACTTGGGCCATCCTCCACTGCACTCCCGGGCCACAGCAGAGAGCTGGCCTGGAAGAGAAGCAACCAGGACAGAACCGGCGCCCTGATCGGGACTAGAACCTGGTGTGCCGGCACTGCAGGCGGAGGATTAGCCTAGTGAGCCGCGGCGCCGGCCCAGGAAGCCAGGTCTTGCTCCTGGGGGTGACTCCGCCCTGCCCTCTTGCCCCACGCAGGCCTGCCCTAGAAGGAGGGATTTCCGAAGTTGAGATCATCTCTCAGCAAGTGGACGAGGAGACCAAGAGCGTCGCTCCCGTGCACTTGGTGAACTTCGCCGACAGGGACTTGCCCCTGGCTGCCATCGACCTCTCCACGGCGGGCTCGCAGCTCCTGTCAAATCTGGACGAAGATTACCAAAGAGAAGGGTAGGTGCTGGGGTCGGGAGGCCGGGGGGCGGGCGGCGTGACCCCCGGGGTTCCACGGGCATCTCTGCACCAGCAGCTGCAGAGAGGAGCGATGCTGAGTAGAAGAGCCTGGAAGTTCACGTCAGAAAACACCCATCCCCACGAGGTGGCCTCCTCTGGGACCTGTGCATTGTTTCAGGGCTGAGGGTGCTGCTCCATGCATGGCCCGTCTGGGACAAGTCTGCGACCTGCCCTAGGTCCCCGGGCCCCGGGAGGGAGGAACTGAGACGGCACCCTCTGAGCCGACTCTCACCCAGGAAGAAAGTCCTCCGTGGACAGGACCTTGCTGAGTGCACAAGGGGGCTACACAGGACTCGGCCGGGAGCTTGGCCAGCCTTGCCCCCTCCCCTTCGGTGAGGACAGGCAGGATGTGTTGCGCACGGCTCCTGCTCAGCGCATGGGATCAGACGCCTCTGTTCCCCGGTTCAGGTCTCTCAAACCTCCCCTCTGCACATGCCGCAGCTGGGTGTGGGGACCTCCCCCCTGCTCATGCCGCAGCTGGGTGTGGGGGGTACCACACGGGTGGAAGCCCCCTAGATGCCCACCCTACCCCCCGTGGAGAGTCTGAGAAGGGCGGGGCCAAGGTCACAGGGAAGCGACACGGAATGGTAAATGCTGGCAAGACCTTAAGCATCTGTTCTGGGCAAGGCTCCTCTCCCTGTGCTTGTAAACAGTCTGGAGCACGTGGCCGCTTTGCATATAAACGTGAGGGGTGGGGAGCGTTTCTAAGAAGCCTCAGCTGTAGCCACATTTGCAGAGCTCGGATCCCCCAGCTCCTTCCCCCAAGGCGCTCCCCCCTTTCCCAGATGAACTGCCTGACAGTTGCAAAACCGGACACCTTAACAGCGCCCCAGCGGCCGTCTCTGAAAAGGGAATTTTTTTCCAAGTATCGGTGCGTTGAGTCAGCAGAATGTGAGGCAGAAAGGCAGGTGCACAGATAGGAGGTAGCCCAGGGCCGCCTGGTGCTGGCAGCGCCAGCCTGGGGCGCTGTCAGTACCCACCTGGGTTGAAGGCTGGACCCAAGACCCGGGAATCAGGACCAGCTGTGTGCACGTGCAACCCGTGCAGTATCCGGGCCCACCCAGCACTCTGCGGCCAACGTCAGGGAATTCCTAAGTCTCTGGGCATTTCCCACCTGGCTTTGTAAATGACATCTGAGCACCACCAGGCAAGGCACTGTGCCTCTGCCCTCTGGCGGCCAGAGGCAGTAGTGCGGCCTCCTATCATGCCCAAGCTGCCCCCCAGGGTTCATTCCCTGCTCTGGCCTGTGTGGGTCTAAGTCAGGCGGGAGGATGTGGGGAGAAGCAGGGACCTTCCACGGATTCTGGTTTGGGGCAGCGTCCCCATCTGCCCCGTGGGTGTATGACTCCATGGTTGTACCCCGCTTCCCAGGTGCACCCTGATGTGAGCCCTTCCTAGCTGACCCTGGCGGTGGTGGGAGGGAGGCCCTGCTCTGTCAATCAGTTTACTTCTGAGTGGGGCTTCTGTTAAGGTTTTATGCCAAGTGGCCACCAGGCGGAGGGACCCTGGGACTGGCTCTCCAGGTGCGCCAGGAAGCAGCCCCAGGAAGGGACAGGCCTGGCTGCCTGAGCTCCCAGTGTGGAGCGGTGGGGGGGGCCCTGGCAGCCCCAGGACTTCCTGGAGGAAGGGAGGGCAGGCAGGAGAAAGGAAGCGAAACAAGAAGGCACCGTGGAGGGGGCGGGGTGCCCTCCCGAGGCTTCTTGGCTCCTCGCTGCATTCCCTGGAGTTTTCCCAAAACTCCCAGCCTGGCCCTTTCTGCAGGAGCGCAAAGCAGCCCCTCCCATCTGAGTGGGTGACGGCCCCTCCCGTCCAGTGGCAATTACGGCTAGCCACCACGGGAGGTGTTGTTCCCCACGGGGCCCAGTGACTCAGCTGCCCCAGGTCCTCCTTGAACTCCGTGACATTTCGGGAAGCTTCACCGAGGCTGGATGGGCAGAGCTGCGAGCGAGACCGCAGACAGTGTCGGTGCCACATATCCCAACAGGACACCGGGGCCCAGAGCGTGGGAGGAACTGGCTCAAGGTCACGGAGTGACAGACAGGGATGGAGCCGGAATCCCAGCTCTTGATCCAGGCCAGCATCCCTAGGCTTCCTTCCCTGTGATGTACCTGTCTCCACCGTGTCACGGCTGTGACACACCTGTCCTTAGAGTGTCACAGCTGCGACTCTGGGTCACACAACAGCACAAGTGATGCCTCTGCCAGGCGATCCTGCCGAATGCCAAACGCGCACTTTTAAAAACCCTGGTAGAGGGACTGGCGCTGTGGTATAGCAGGTAAAGCCCCCACCTACGATGTCAGCACCCCACATGGGCACTGGTTCGAGTCCTGGCTGCTCCACTTCCCATCCAGCTCCCTGCTAATGCACCTGGGAAAGCAGCAGAAGACGGCCCAAGTGCTTGGGCCCTGCACCCACGTGGGGGACCTGGAGGAAGCTCCTGGCTCCTGCTTCAGCTCGGCCCAGCCCAGCCCTGGCTATTGGAGCCGTATGAGGAGTGAATCAGCAGATGGATGATCTCTGTCTCTGCCTCTCTCTCTCTCTCTCTGTAACCCTGCCTTTCAAATAAATAAATCTTAAAAAAAAATCATGGTAGAATACAAGCGATCTTGGAAAAGTTCGTGGAAAATGCACATTATGAAAAACAACGCATGGTTTCCAAAAAAGGTCTGGCACCAAAGTGAACTTAATTCTGTCTTCCACAAACTTCCTGAAGTACCCTCATACACACAACAGCAAAGTTGGCATCTCGGCCGTCTGCGAGGCTGAGAGCAGTCACGCCGGCAGCCATCACCACCCTCCAGCTCCGTGTGGAACCCACGCTCTCGTTCTCCACCCTGCCCACTTCACTCCCCGCTTTCTGTGGCTGCGCCCACTCTCGGTCCCTCCCAGACCTGAGCCGCTGTGCCCGGCCGGGTCTCCCTGCCCACTCACCCATGTCGGAGCAGGTGGCAGCATCTGAGGCTGAGCGACAGCTGTCGACTGTCTACACCACATTTTGCTGATCCATCCGTTGGTCGACGGACGCAGGCTGCTTCCCCATTGTGTGCTTGAGGGACTGTCACAAAATTGTTGTCCACGGGGACCACCAGTGGTACACAAAGGCTCCAGTTTCTCCACATCCTCACCGATACTGATTTGCCATTAAAATGTATTTAATATTTTCACTTTTTATTTGAAAGGCAGAGGTGGGGGGGGGAGAGAGAGAAATCAGTTATATATAGAGAGATGCTATCTACTGGCTCACTTCCCAAAGGCCCATAAAGGAGCCAGGAGCTCCATCCGGGTCTCCCACGTGGGTGGCAGGGGCCCCAGCACTTGAGAACTGGCACTGCTGCCTCCCAGCGGGCGCACCAGCAGGAAGTCTGACCCAGGCTCTCCAACACAGGACGCGAGGGTCCCAAGTGGTGACTTTACCACTGCACCAAATGCCTGCCAGGTTCCGATGGCGGACCCCCAGGGGGCATGAAGTGGACTGGGGTGCCACTGAGTTGATCTCCCCGCTTGGCCATGGAAGCGCAGGATGGGACTAGGAAGGAGCAGTCACCCAAACTCAGGCTACACCATAGGCGTGGTGGGGAGCCCTGTCTCCAACACGCGGGCTACACCACAGGCGTGGGTGGGAAGCCCTGATCCAACACGCGGGCTACACCATAGGCGTGGTGGGGAGCCCTGATCCAACACGCGGGCTACACCACAGGCGTGGGTGGGGAACCCTGTCTCCAACACCTCGCCGTCTGTTTCCACCTACTCCTCTCTTCCTCAGCTGCCACTGGTCTCCACGAGACCCCCTGCTCCTTCCTGCTAAAAACCAGAAGTTGTGGGGAGGCAGACGGACTGCAGGCAGCCCCCCATTAGGGGCTCCCGCCAGGCCCCGCCCAGGTCCTGAGCTCCGAGCTCCTCCCACCACCCTCTCAGGACCCTCCCTCCATCAGCTGGACCCTCAGGTCTGGCACACATGCGAGCTGGCCCCAACCCTCTTGCAAGGCTCACCTCTCGCCCACCGCGGCCAGAGGCGATCTGACACCAACAGCCGCTCCCTCCCCTGGAAGCAGCCCCTGTTCTACCCAAGGCCCCCTCCTGAGCCTCTCTCTCCTGCAGGAGCCCGGAACTCCGCCTGGGTCTCCCGCAGGAGTGCGCGGCTGCCTCCAAGCTACGCCATAGCAGGAAGCTGCACTGGGCTGGGGCACCAAGCCAGGCGCTCAGTAGGGTGTCCAAGGAGGCGCTTTAACCACGGCGCCAATGCCCCTTCTGTGATTTTGTTTAAACTTTGAGAGAGACAGAGAGAGTCTTCAACAGCCTTTAGGATTTGTTTTCCCTCTTATTCTTTGAATGCCAGGGTTCTTCATTTTCCGTCTTTGCGCTTCGTCCATTCCCACGACATCTCAGCCGGTCACGTTCAGAGTCACCTCCTTCACCCACATCTCCCCAACTCCCGGCTCCCGGGCCTGTTCTCAGGGATCCTGGCTGCACTCCTCTCCCAAGTCACGGCTAAAATCAGCCCTGGGAGGCGCCATCTCAACCCACCATGCCCCAAACCAAGCTGGCTTTTTCTCAAAAAGGCCCCGGCCATGGACACATCCAGGCCTCCCCAACCGTCGCCACCAAAATGAGCGACACCCGCGGACCTGGGCTCCCTGACCACCGAGCAAGCCTGCGGCCTGCCCACGGCTGCAGGCCCTGTTCCCCCCGCTCCCTCGCTCAGCTCCTTCCCGTCCATGTCCAGCGGCCGCGGTGCCCACGGCGGCAATGCTAGTGCCGCGGAGCCCCCGCGGCCGGCGCTGACCCCGACTCTGAACCACGCTGTCCCGGGCCGTGGCGCCGGTCCTGCCCACACCAGGTCCACGCGAGGGGCTGCACTGGCGTACATCCGCCAGCTCCCTCCTCCTCCTCGTCCCCCCGCCCCCACCAAGCGCCCCCTCCTTCGGTGGCGAGGCCCACATGCAGCGGCAGGGAGACGGGGCCCTGAGGCCGGTGTGAGCCCTGGCTGGGCCGGCCATGTCCTGCGCACGGGTGACCCCGAGGCCGGCTCCGTGTCCTGCCGCTCCGGCCCCCACAGCCATCGCGGCCGCCGCCGCCACCCGTCTCTCCCCTGCACCGCCTCCTCCCCGGGAACCTGGGGCTGGCCTGGAGCCCCCCAAGGCCCAGCCCGCGGGGTCTGTGGGGTGTGTGGGAGGGTTGCCGCGCTCAGCAGGCCACTCCCCCCTCACTCATGTCCGGCAGCCAGCATGGCGGCCCCGCCACCCCTCCGGGGAATAACAAAGAACTTTTTGCAGAAGCCGCCAGTAGCTCCTTCCTTGTGTCCCATTGGCTAGAATTGGGTCACATGACAGGGGATAAGGGAAAATCCATAGGCCAAGCAGGCTGTCCTTCAACTGTCTTATTTCCCACAGTGCATTGCTGCACCCAGAGGGGCGGGGCTAGGGCGGCCATGGCGACTCTCGCACAGGCCGTGCGCTTTTAAGAGAGCCAAGTCTCCATCCACATCTGGATTTCCGTCAGCCTTTCTAGTCACTGGTTTGGGAATGATCTAATAAGTCTGTCACCTTGCTCCTTTCACTCCCGGGCAATTGGACCTGCGTCCGTCCGTTGTCCCCCCCCCAGGTGGTGGTGGGGGGACAATGCTATGACGTCATGCTTGCGTCACCCGAGCCCCTTGGCTTCCATCGCCCCATTGCACGGTGGGAAAGTGAGGGGCGAACTGGCTCTGGGTGAGCACAGCGCCCACAGTTAGCAGAGGGGCGTGGAGTCTGGGGGGCTACGCAGGCTGCAGAGTGGACATTCGCCTCTGTCCACCAGCGACGCCGAGGAGAGCGGACATTCGCCTCTGTCCACCAGCCACGCCGAGGGCCCCGCAGATGTGCAGGGTCTGAGCCCGGGCCGCACGCTGGCGCTGGGGGCGGCAGTGGTGGACCGGCAGGTGCCCCGCAGGGCCCCCAGGCCCGCGTCAGTGACTAGAGGGGTGGGGCTCCCCAGCTTCTGGTGGGAAGAGGGGCAGCATCTTAAGAAACAACCGCAGGGCTGACCGCTCCTCAGCTCGCCGCGTGCGGTTCTTCCTCGGGGTTCTAAGAAGGCCGGGCCTCCGGGCAAGGGCGCAGAATCCCGGTCCGGGTGGGCGCTCTCGCCCGCGGGGGACACCGACTAACCAGGGGGAGGCCGCAGAAGCAGGCGCTCTGGGATTTTTTTTTTTTTTAAGATACCTGGTTAGAAAACTCCAGCAAACACGATACGGCAAGCAGCCTTGAATGAGGAGTGAAATGACTGTAGACGTGCTGGGTGCCAAGGCTGGGGGCAGAGGCAGAGCCCTAGTGATGCACAGCTCAGACTGTCCCCCGGCCCCTGCACTGCCTGGCTTCTAGCCCACAGCCTCCAGGAAGTCTTCCGTCCCCACTCAGTGCCCCTGGCCTATCTCCACATCTGCACCCAGGAGTAATGGCAGGACTGGGTGAAAGAGACGTATACCCCACCCACGGAGAAAAATGAAATAAATAAAGAGCCTCGTTAATCCACTTTCTGGATGCCGGTGAGGTTTGTCTACCATAAATGCCACACCGGTTGCCCCTGGTCCTCCGTTGAGCCTGCCCGTGGCTCCCTCCGTGTTTTAGTGAGCTTGGGATTCTCGGGGCCACAACCAGGGACTAATAGTTTAATTCAGATTTTTTAAAAAAAATAATCCTGGAAAGCCCAGCTTAGACCGTTTGGCAATAGCCCAAAGACTTTGCATTGATTAAGAAGACGGTAAATTCACAGATAAGGTATTTCTCTGTAAGGTACCAGTAGGCTCCAAGCACATGGCACAGTGGGCGTGACTGCCAGACAGAGCGCTTCTGGCCACCCCTGGCTGCAGGCAGGGGAGGGGGGCTTTAAATGCCAGCCCAGGTCTCCCAGGCAAAGCAAGCTGAGGTTTAACGTCCAGGATGGAATGGGGGCCCCTGATCCGTGGAACACTTGGGTACCAGGCCTTGGACCACCCAGGGTTGCTAAACCACGGTGGACCCAGAGGAGGCTGGGTAGGGAGTAGCCACAGCACAGAGGACAGCCTGGTACTGCAGCCAGTCCCCAGGATGAGCCAAGTTCCCAGAACTGGGGACTCTGAGGGCCAGGGGGCCTTGCACCGCACTGCCTTCCCTGTTGGGCTGGAACCTCTGTCACCGAGACAGGGCTGAGAGCCACTCCCTGGCCACAGCAGGCAGGGGAGCGGGCACGCGAGGTGTAGCTGGCCGGGCACAGTGTCAGCTCCTGCCTCCTGGCCCTGAGCTCTCGTCGTCACCCCGCCGTGTTTCCCCAGGGGTGACATTTCCCAGGAGGCAGAAAATCTGTTGATTCTGGAACAGGCAAATGTCAGTGGCCGGCGACCTCAGCCAGACGCGGCCCTCCCGTCCCCGCGGCAGCTGGGCTCACCTTTCGCTCTGATCGCAGAGCTGCAGCTGCCCGCGTGGCAGTTCCGGGAAGGGCTGGGGAGAGCCCCCTGTCACCTGCAGCCCGAGTTCTCGACGTCAACATCGCACTTCTCCTGTCCCGCTCCTGCGTGTTTTTGCCTCTTTTATTTTTCTTTTTAGAATGGTCTCGGACTAGGAGCTCACCGCGTCGTCTCGGGAGTTTACTTACAAGGTTGCAGGCTGCAACAAATAAAAGTTCTATTTCTTTGACCCCAACACCTACAGAGAGAAAACAGAAGCCAGCAGCCGGGGTGCCCAGCCTGCCCTCCCGCCCCAGGGACTCCCGGAGGCCTCAGGCGTGACTGGAGGCAGCTCAGGCCACCACACAGCCCACCTGCCAGCAAAGGCCATCTGCTGCCTGGCGTTTGCCCACTGTGGGGGCCCAGCGCTGTCCCTCGAGGTAGACATTGGGAGGCGCCTGCCCTCTAGTGGCGACTCCTGGGATAACACCGCCCTGAGAGCCGGTCCTGAGCCCCGCTGGGGTGGAGGCAGGAAAAGTCGCTGGTTGTCCCTTGGGTCATTTACCCGCCCAGGGACCTACAGAAACAGGATGTGCCCTCTGGTCCTGCTGAGAGGGTCTCCCAGGAATGTAGGGATCACCTGGAATTTAGAGGAAACTGGAATTTCCAGATCTTAGCAGCCTGCAAACCTCCGGTTCAGCCCAGCCCAAGCCTGCCCTCTGGGGTCCGTGTCGCAGCTAGTCTCCTGTGTCTGCCCTTCAGAAAGGTGCGATGTCCAGCGCCTGCGTGTTTCCCCCCTCCCCCACAACCTGCCTGCTCCCCCCAGACCCTTGATGGCGGCAGGTGCACCCCCACCTCCGCCGCGGGTTCAGCCCAAGCCTGCCTGTGTGTGGCAGCATCCGCCCTGCTCCCTGCCACCCTTCGCCATGCCCCTGCCCCTTCTCAGATACCTGTGTGTCCTCTCCTAGAGCTCCCGTGGCAGCAGCTCTCACTGCCCGCTGGCCGCTGGGCTCTCCCTCAGTCGGTGGGTGTGGGAAGCCGTGGCCCCGACAAGCTTCCCAGGTGCTGCCAATAGCAGCGAGGGCTTTGGGCGTGGTTCTTGTGGGGTGGGGGTGGTTGCCTGCCCATTGGAAGCACCTGAACAGACGAGGCCCGCCAGCCCACGTCCTGCCTGGAAGGCAGGTGGTTTAAGCGGTCTGGGGTATGGCCTGGCCGCTGGGGCTTTTAAGCTTCCTGGGTGATTCTGGTTGGAGCTGGAGCTGAGCCCCACTGCCCTGGCTGCAGGCCCCCTGTCCCCCGTCCCCAGCAGCCAGGCCCTGACAGTGGCCATCAGTCCTCCTCATTGGCTTCCATTGCATTCACCTGGGGTCACCTGGAGGCAGGGGCTCCCGCAGAGGGGAACAAGAATCCACACAGGACAGGAACCGGAAGACAGGGCTGGGCCAGGGAGGTACAGGCTGGTATCCACGGCCGCCCTGGGGCTCTCAGTGCTGCGAGACTTGTGGTGGGGCGGGGTGGGGGGAGGGAAGGGGCTATGGCAAACACAGCGGCACCCGGCTGAGGGTGGCAGTTGCAAAGCTCCAGCTGCCAGGGAAGCCCACCCAGCTCCTGGTCCTGCCCTCTCGGGGTTTACTGAGCTGAGGCCCTTCGCAAGCGGCAGGGAATCTTACGCAAGTCTGGACGTGGGGGCTCTCCCACTGCCTGCCTAGCATGCATAAACCAATGTATTCATGCATTTTTCAATTTGAAAGGCAGAGAAAGAGAGAGAGAGAGAGAGAGAGAGAGAGAGAGAGAGAGAGAGATTGATCTTCCATCCACAGGTTCACTCCCCAGATGCCTGCAAAAGCCAGAGCTGGACCTGACCAAAGCCAGGAGTCAGGAGCTGCATCTGGGTCTCCCATGGGGAGTGGCAGGGACTCAAGGACTTGGCCTGCTGCCTCCCTGGGTGCACCCTGGGTGCACATTAATAGGACGCTGGAAGCAGCAGAGCCGAGACTCAAACCCAGGCCCCCGCTGTGAGAAGCTGCACTGACTGCCTGTCCAGATAGGTTTGTTTTGGGGCCAGAAGCATTTTGAAATTCACCCATAGTTTTTTCATAACACACATTTTCCATGAACTTCCTTCAAAGACGCCTCATAGAAAGACTTGAAAATCCCTGTGTGGTGGGGGACAGAGGCTTCCACCCATGACCTTGACCTTCCTCCCCGTGGTCCACCTGTCAGTGACAGGGAACCTTGTCCTAGGACCCTGCTGAAAACTCCCTGCCTCTCAGATTACTTTTTAAATATTTATTTATTTATTTGAAAGGCAGAGTTACAAAGAGAGGGAGAGGGAGAGAGAGTGAGAGAGAGAGAGAGAGAGAGGTCTTCTATCTACTGGTTCACCCCCCAATTGGCCACAACAGCCAGGTCTGGGCCAAGCCAAAGCAGGATCCTAGAACTGCATTCAGGTCTCCCATATGGGTACAGAGGCCCTGGGGCTTGGGCCATCTTCTGCTTCTTTCACAGGCACATTAACAGAGAGCTGGATTGGAAGTGGAGCAGCCGGGACTCAAACCAGCACCCACATAGGATGGCTTAACTCACTGTGCCACAACACTGACCCAGCCATCAGATATTTTATCATGATCGCCATCATAATTTTTCATCACCACCACCATCATCATCACCACCATCATCACCATCATCACCACCATCACCACCATCACCACCACCACCACCAACACCATAACCATGACCATCGTCATCATCATGTATTCATTTATGCTCCGTCTGCACTGTCCCCCATGTAACTTCCAACCTCCCGATTCTCCCACGTGTGCAAGCGTGTAGGCCGAGTCCCAGACGGGTGAGGGTGGGATGGAGGCTCCTCACGCAGTCCCAGGGCAGCTAAGGCGGATCCAGAACTATGGCTACCTGGCCAGTGCTGTCTCGGCCACTTCAGAACACCGGATTCTTCCTCTGCCCGGGAGGGTGGGCAGGTCCAGCTCGGAACTGAGTGACAGAGGTGGGGTTTGACCTCAGCACCTCCTCCCCAACCTTGGACTCCCAGTCCCTCCCGGAGGTGCCCCCTGTTGTGCTTGGTCTCTAGGCGACCCACCCAGCTCTGAGACTCGGTGCCCCCATCCCCACTTCCAGGCCAGCTCAGCAAAGACCCTGTCTCTGCAGTGAATGTTCAAGATCAGCTAGTCGGGGGTTCCCGCAGGAGGGTCCCCTGAACGCTGGCTGCACGGGAGATGCCGTGACAGTAGGGTACCGGGGTCCAGCAAGTGGGGGAAGCTCTGATTCCATGACCCCTTGGAGACGAGGAACCGCCATAGCACACTGAAGGCGCCATATGTTTCCCCCCGTGAAACACACCCACTGCACAGTGACGCACATTTTCCAAAACTTACCAAACAGGGGGACTTTTTTTTTAAATCAAGGAACAATCATGAATGAGCGTTCCACACAATCTGCTCTGAAAAAAAAAAAGACTGAAGTTTAAAGTTTATGGAGAGAGAGAGAGGGAGAGAGAGAGCTGTCGACTGGTTCACTCCCCAGCTGGTCATGCTGGTCTCCAGGTCGGGGGCAAGATCCCATCACCTGCTGCCTCCCAGGGTCTACCTTAGCAGGAAGCTGGAGTCAGGCGCTGGAGCCCTGAAAGCCCATCCAGGCACCGCCGCGTGGGATGCGGGCATCCTAACTGCTAGGCTGGTTGCTGGCCTCTCCTGCCCATCCGCTGGCCGCCGGGCCCCTGAGTCAGGAAGACGCCTCTCCCTCTTGTGTCCCCGCAGGTCTAACTGGCTGAAGCCGTGCTGTGGGAAGGGAGCGGCCGCGTGGCAGGTGTTCCTGCTCAGTGCAAGTCTCAATGGTTTCCTGGTGGCCTGCGTAATACTGGTCGTGATTCTGCTGACCTTGGAACTTCTGATAGATGTGAAGCTTCTCCACTGTGAGTAGCCAGAGAACCGAACGCCGTGCCACGTGCACCTGTGTCCGCCAGCCCCCATCCCTCCCTCCCCAACCCGCCTCCTGCCCTGGGTGGAAGGGGGGAGCCTCCGGGGAACCACAAGGGGGAGGAGGTGCAGCTGGCGCCCTCTGTCGGTCACCGCGGCACCGGTTTGCGCCTCTCCACCCAGGGTGAGCTCAGTAGTCCTGTCTTCTCAGCATTCCACCATCAGGGAACTGACGATAGAGAGAGAAAAAAAAAAAATGATGGGGACCCCTGTATGCGTTCTTTATTATTATTTCCATTTGGAATTTTCTGTAGCTCAAAGAGGGTTCCCCCTTGGGGTGACCGCTCGCTGTGATCTCCTGTCTATAGACAAGCTAGTTAAGATGTGGGGGTTAGAGGCTTGCCCCGGGTCAGAGGCCCTGGGGCTGGGACTTGGGGGGCAGGTGTCTAACCTCCGACCCGGTTCTGCCCTCCCTTGGGGTTGGTCCCAGCGTCGCGTGTCCCGGGGGGGGGGGGCCGTGTGTGACAGCAGGAGGCTTGTCTGCCACCTCACCTTGCAGGTGCGCAGAGGGGCTGGGGCCGAGGCGGTGCGTGGCCCCTGAGTCCGTGTGGCGATCACTCAGGTGCACATCGAAGGGGTGGAAAACTCCTTTCCCACACTGCTGACCGGTCAGTCCTCCTGGCTCAAATGCCCCCCGAGCTCCCTCCCAGCCCCTCGGCCTCCTCTGCTCTCCAGGAGGGGGTGACAGTGAGCCCCCCCACTTCTGTCTGATGGGCCTCCTTGGGTTTTTATGCAGCTGATGTGTCCTTGGTTCAAAGCCCATCCAGCCACTGGCCCTGGTTTTACGCTCAACCTGTCTTCAATTAAACGGTGCTGGAGATGTCCCCTCCCACCTGGCCCTATGTCTGCTTTTGATGGGATCTGACCCATCGCGGGGAGCTTTTCTCTCCTTTTTATGCTGGGGGGTGGGGTGGGTTGCAGCCGGGCCCCCGGGGGCCGCCCGGGCTGGGACGAGGCACTGAGCACAAGTGAGAACCCAGCCGACGCTGGAATGCTGCTTAGAATTAAGGATCCGGGAGATTGATTTTGGTGGGAGATCCAATAGCAACTCATAAAAGGCATCTAAATTCCATAAAACGCACAGTCAGAGATTTATGGCCTCTTTAAAGCAAACCGTAAAAAAGGCCCAGGAATTCATTTGAGAAATAATGGAGAGAGATTTTTATGTTTTCAGTATCATTTGGATGGCCTTTCAGAGGCCCCCGGGCCTCGGCCTCTGGGCTCCCACTGGTACCCATGTGACCGGGGACAGGAAGGAATCCACAGGGCCTTGGGGCTCATCTTCCCAGGGAAGTACTGGCCCAGAGCCAGGGGACCCGCGTCTCCCACTGGACCTGAAACCATATGTGCATGCCCCGGGGAGCTGCAAGCCCAGGCCGGGGGTCCCCCTCGCAGGCCAGCCCCCTGCACAGGGGGCACTTGCTGCCTTCCCTGGGCCCCCAGGAGGCCCAGAGGGTAACAGGCACCCTCTCAGCTTTCCTGCCCGGGACCTGCCGCTTGTCCCAGGACCCTGCCGGTTTCTCTTCTCTGCCTCCCGCCTGACCCGGGTCCTGGGTCCCCGCACCCAGCAGACGATGGCTGTGGTCAGCCAGGGTCGCGAGGCCGGCCGTGGCTTCCTGTATGTTCAAACACACCTTTCAGAGGAGGAGCCAGGCTGAAGGTGGGGTGGTGCGTCCTGCAGGTGACGCCTCTCTCCATTTACCCCGAACCCGGAAGGGTGAGTGGAGCAGTGGGCAGCTGTCTCGGCCGCTGCTTCCACGCCCCTTCCCGGCCCCGCACGCAGCTCCCACTGAACGCTCAGGATGGGAAGTCCCCGTCAGCTGAGCTCAGGCCCCACTAACAGCGCCCAGCACTTTGCAGGGAGGGGGTGCATCCCTGAGAGCACATCCAAGCTTGATCGGAAGCCCCCTCTGCAGGGCTGCCTTCCCGGGGCCTGGGGAGCTCCCACCGCACCTCTCGCAGACCCCGCTGTCTGACCGGGATTCAGCCAGATGGGAATGTTCCCGGGAGCCCGCCCGGCCCGGGCACCCAACTCCACGCCCCTCCAATCGGCTCCTCCTGTGTTCCAGTTTCCAGCGCCTTCCAATTCGCGGGCGTCATTCATTGGATCAGCCTGGTCATCCTGTCCGTGTTCTTCTCAGAGGTGGGTGACGGCTCGGGCGCTGAGGGCCTCCTCCTCGGGGCACTGCGGGTATCCGGGAAACCAGGCTCTCCTGCGGTGACCGTTCCTGGTGCCAGGCCCTCGGCTGCGCCTGGAGGCCACTGAGGGGGAGGAGCCACAGGTGCAGAGCAGCAGGGAGGCTCAGCCCAGGCTGCGTGTGTCACTGCAAGGCAGCCGGAGGTCCCCGTGGCCGGACGGAGCAGGCTGGCCATCAGGTGGAAGTCGGCACCCTAGGAGTGGGAGCAGTGAGGAGCTGTGGCCCCCTCCCGGGCCGAGGCAGGCAGCGGAGGACAGGGTCCAGGGCTGACTGTGGACTTGACCCGGTCCAGCAGGGGGCATGGGTTGGATGGAGCTAAGACCCCGCCCCCCCCAAGAGCGGGCACCAGGGTGTGTTTGGAAAGTGATGGATCAGGGAGCGTGGGTGCCCTCAGTGCTGCTGGGGTCGGTGGACACCGAACCAAGTCTCCCTCCGTGGAGTGGGTGGGCAGCACTGCTGGAGGCTCCCAGGCTTCCGCTACAGTGTGGGGCCTGAGATGTTGGGGAGCCCAGGGGCCCCGCATGGTCCCGGGGCTTTACCTGGGGGTGACTGGCACTTCTTTCGAGCAATCCCCAGGTGGCCACAGGGATTCCCTGGCCTACATCCGAGAAATCAGCTGTGGCGGCTGCAGGCAGGGCCTCCTGGTGTGGGGGGAAGGCAGACGTGGCACGCACACTGAGCTCACGCACAACATGGAACCCGGCGTGAGAGCAGGATTCAAAGCAGAGAGGGAGATCAGGTACGAGAGGAGGAGGGGGATCTGTGAAAAGAGGTGGCAGGCATTGAGACAGGCCCACGAGCAGCCTCTCTCCAAGAGGGCAGAGTGGCGTCTGCCCCCACCCAAGTTCAGGTCTCCCCTTTGTCAGGTAGGGGGCGGTGCCCTGGTAGAATATGCAAATGAGCAAGGAGTTTGGGCGGGGCTTCAGGGCAAGTGGTGTCATGGCATCTTGGGCATGAGGTGGGACGAAGGCTCAGGTGTAACAGGTGCACAATGGGGATGAGGGGAGGTGCAGACATGAAGCATCGCACGGAAGCGGGTGGGGTTGCAGCTGACCCGTGGCTGCAGCCAGGAGGCTGCTGGGGGACTCTCAGCTCCTTTCCCCTCACTAGCTCCCTGCCTAGCCCGTAACACAGGGGCCTGGGGACCAGCGCACAGCACGGCTGCAGGAGAGGGAAGGCAGGGCCAGGTCTGGAGGTGCAGTCTGTGGTATGATCAGAAACCCAAGAAGTCACAGGCCCCGGGGAGCCCCTTGTGGGCCGGCCCTGGCTAACCTGACGGCTCTGCTCTCTCACTCCCAAAAAAATCAAGAGACGGCTGAACTGGGGCATGGGCAACCGGCATCCCAGGCACAGCACAACCTCCCCCTGGGCCCCGGCTCCGCCCTGCCCCTCCCCCCAGGTCCCACAGACACACGTCCACAGCCAGATGGCTCCTCACACAGACCTTGGCGAATGTGCCATGTGTGTGACTGCCAACAAAAATGTTTAATCAGTTGCTGCGGCTCTTACCCCTCTCTAGCCCTCTGCTTGGGTTTTATTGGCTTCTGCAAAATTTATTACCCAGCATTAATTCGGGATCCCTTCCTGTCGCCACTGGAGACGAACCACCTGAGGCAGCCGGGGCCCTGTGAGCGGCGGCCCCCACACGCAGCCCCGGGGCTGGGGAAGGGCTGGGGGCTTCCCACCTGCTCAGCCGGGACAGCTGGGCTGCAGAGTGCTGGGGAGACGGGCGGGTTCCTTGATCTTGGGCCTGGCAGGCGAGTGACAGGGAGACGTGGCTTCCCGGCACACGGAGGTCTTAACCAGAGCAGCCAAGTGTGGGCTTCCGTGGCTTCACAGGAGACCCGAGCACCATGGCCTTGATGCTGGAAGGGCCTGGGAAACGTGTGAGGTGGCGCTGCCCGTCACCTTGCAACAGGGAGGGCCGGGAGCCTGTTTGCCCCTGAAAATGCCAAGCGGCTCTTTCTAGAACCATCTACACCGACGAGGACAGCTGCCCAGGCCAACCCAGGCAGTCGCCAACACCAAGCCCAGGGCCCTATGCTCCTGGGGCCCCAGATTGGGAGTGGACCAGGAATTGACTGAGCAAGACCCCCGACCCCAGGCCCAGGTGACTGGGAGCAGCACACGTCACCCCTTCGGTCTGAGCCCTTCTGTCTCTGGTTTACAGCTGGAGGCATGGCTGGGGGCCCGGGGGCTCACCCCCAGCCTTCTCTGGCTTAGGGATGGAACTCATCACCCTGGCACATCCCAAGAAGTTGGGCCCCCGGGGGCTCCTGCTTTGCCCTGAGCTATGCCCCACCCTTGTCTGAGCACAGCCCTGGCAGGCGCCGCGGGCATCCTACGAGCTGGGAAACGGACCTGCAGGGCTGTGGCAACCTGCACAGGGCCTGCGAGAACAACAGGGGTTTCAGACAGTGAGTGGTCTCCGTCCAGGCCTGTGCCCGGCCCAGCGCCCTGGGGCTGCCCGGAGGACAGGCTACCTGGTCTGCGCAGGCCCCACAGCACCCCGAGGCCCAGGGGGGACGGGGAGGGGGGCTGTCTGGGCCCAGTGTGCAGATGCAGGCAGATCTGCATCTCGGATGAGTGACAGCTCCTTGTTTTCTAGCGTGAGCCTGCCCCACCCAACGACTGGGGCACATGCATCCTAGAGACCTGCTTGTTGTTTATCTGAAACCCGAATTTAACTGTGCAGATGTCCTGTGCCAGGGTTCTTCCAAGTTCATGAAAAATGGTGCTGAATGTTTATTTTGGTACAAGAAGTTTTGAAATTCTTGCACAATTTTTTTCCCCATAGCACACATTTCTTCAAAAACCTCTCATGTGCCTGGATTTTGACACTGTCACACACCACAGTAACCATACCTTTTAATTCTATTGCCCATGAACACTTTGAACTACTGGGGTACTGTATCTGGCCACCCTGATTTCTACATGGCTTCAGTTTCGGGTCCACCTTGCAGCTTCTGACTATGAGCAGGATTCAAAATGCTCATGGAAAATGGAATTAAAAGGTAAGGGTTTAGGGACTAGTGCTGTGGCATAGCAGGTAAAGCTGCCGCCTGCGGCACTGGCATCCCATATGGGCACCAGTTCAGATCCCAGCTGCTCCACTTCTGATCCAGCTCTCTGCTGTGGCCTGGGGAAGCAATAGAAGATGGCCCAAGTGCTTGGGCCCCTGCACCCATGTGTGAGACTCAGAAGAAGCTCCTGGCTCCTGGCTTCGGATGGGCCCAGCTCCGGCCGTTGCGGTCAATTGGAAAGTGAATCAGCGGATGAAGACCCCCCCCTCTCTCTCCCTCTCTCTCTGCCTCTGCTTCTCTGTAACTCTGCCTTTCAAATAAATAAATAAATATTTGCAAAAAGAAAAAAAGGTAAGAATTTAATTATTCTTATTTGAAAGGCAGAGCTCTCTGCTTCTCCTCTCAAAGGCTGTAATGGCCAGGGCGAGGCCCGGAGCCAGGAATTCAATCCAGGTCTCCCACGTCGGGGGCAGGGACTCAAACACTTGAGCCCCCCACTGATGCCTCCAGGTTACTCATGAACAGGAAGCTGGAGTCCAGAGTGGAGCTGGGATGTGGGCGTCCCACCCAACTGCTGCACCAAATCCTCACCCTGATAAGGTGTTTTTATTTTTTTATTTTTATTTTTTTTGACAGGCAGAGTGGACAGTGAGAGAGAGAGACAGAGAGAAAGGTCTTCCTTTTGCCGTTGGTTCACCCTCCAATGGCCGCCGCGGCCGGCGCACCGCGCTGATCCGATGGCAGGAGCCAGGAGCCAGGTGCTTCTCCTGGTCTCCCATGGGGTGCAGGGCCCAAGCACCTGGGCCATCCTCCACTGCACTCCCTGGCCACAGCAGAGAGCTGGCCTGGAAGAGGGGCAACCGGGACAGAATCCGGCACCCCGACTGGGACTAGAACCCGGTGTGCCGGCGCCGCTAGGCGGAGGATTAGCCTAGTGAGCCGCGGCGCCTGCCAGGTGTTTTTATTTTAAGATTTATTTATTTATTATTTGAAAGGCAGAGTTAGAGAGAGGCAGAGGCAGAGAGAGAGAGAGAGAGAGAGAGGTCTTACATCCACTGGTTCACTCCCCAGATGGCTGCAACAGCCAGAGCTGTGCCGATCCGAAGCCAGGAGCCAGGAGCTTCTCCGGGTCTCCCACATGAGTGCAGGGGCCCAAGCACTTGGTCCATCCTCCACTGCTGTCCCAGGCCACAGCAGAGAGCTGGATCAGAAGTGGAGCAGCTGGGATCTGAACTGGTGCCCATATGGGATGCAGGCACTGCAGGCAGCAGTTCTACCCCCCTCCCCCTACGCCATAGCACTGGACCCCCCAATAAGGGTTTGGATTTTTCTTTTCTTCAGTTCAAAAACTTTTGAAATCCCCACATAATGTTTCCACAATCTGCACCAGCTATGAGCTTTGTAGAGACCCCCATAGAAAGAGGTGGTCCTGGGATGAACTTGACAATGCCTCTGCCATAGGGGAGCAGTCACAGTCTGACCTGTCCACCCATCCCTAACCCTCTCCTCTGACCCGGCCGGCCTCGTCATCCCGCACCCTGTGCTGAGTCCCTGCACAAACACGGGCCCTGGGAGACCAGGGACAAGCAGAGGCCGTGAATTCCTCTGCAGATTTGTCCTGGGTCACTCCCCAAAGGCCTGGGAGCCGGGAGCTCCATCTGGGTCTCCCACATGGTGGCAGGGACCCGGACTACTTGAGCCATCACCGCTGCCTCCCAGGAGCTGGAATCGGGAGCGGAGTGGGGACTCGAACCCAGGCCCTCAGAGATCCAGGCTTCTTTAAACAGCAGCCACCTCCTTCTCCCTGAGATGGCTCCTCAGAGCTGCACCTGGGTCAGGAGGCAGCCTGGCCTCCGGCTACCCTGTGCCACCTGCCACACAGCGACCGCAGCCAAACCTGAGTGCGCCAGAGCCCCCTCATTCCTCGCCAGCCACCACCCGGACATTCCGGGTGTGCGAGGGGCCCCTCTCCTGGCTGTGTTCACCCCAGGAGGGCCCTGGGGAGCCTCTGGCCCCACAGCAGCACTGGCCGGTGCTTATTTCCCCTCAGCGTCTCGAGACAAGGGAACCCAGCTGGCCACTCAGTGGCGCTGTGGCCTTGGGCAAGTCACTGCCCCCTTCCCCTGCCCCAGCCACGTTCCCCGCAGCAGCAGGAGCCGGGCAGCCTCACCGGAGCTGGCGCTCTTCCCCTCTCGCCCTCCTGGAGACCCAGGGGAGGTGGGGGCGGGGGTTCCTGCCTCCCGCACAGTGGTCCCCTTCTGGGTGCCTCGTCCCTTCCACAGAGCCTCACGGGACGAGCCTGGGGGCTCGAGAAGCCGGGGAAGCCCCTGCAGGGCAGATGTGGGTCAGGTCGTGGGTAGCAACTTCTTGCAGGCTCTGCCCCTCGTGGGGTGGCTCGTGCGCCGCATCGCTGGCGGATCCTGAAGCCTTTTTTCCCAGGACCCCTCAGCTGGCGCTTGTGTGGAGACTGAGGAAGACCAAGGGTGTTGCGTCAGGCCGTGGAGATGGCAAAGAGGGTCCCATTGCACTTGCTCATTTAGGTGAAAGGCACAGAGAGAGCTTCCGTCCGCTAGTTCCCTCTCCAAATGCCTACAGCAGCCAGGGCTGGGGCAGGCCAACCAGGAGCCAGGAGCTCCATCCGGGTCTCCCACGTGGGTGGCAGGGGCCCAAGTACTTGAGGCCTCACCTGCTGCCCCCCAGGTGTGCGGTGTGCATTCGTGGGGAGCTGTGGGGGAAGCAGAGCCAGGACTGGGTCCTAGGCCCTCGGATATGGGATGCGGGTGTCGGAAGTGCAGGGTTAACCCCCTGGTGCCGCAATGTCTGTGCCTGGACCCCTTTACATCTGTCTTGGCAGTCAGATGTCTAGCTTTCAAAGCCTGCCCCACAGTTTTCCAGTACACAGAAGTTTCTGGGGTAGAGACAGCTTTTTTTCTCAGTCGCACAGGTTGCCTGGGAGCTGCTAGTGGCCGCACCAAACTCGGTTCTCATTCTGGAAATGGGCACATGGGCGCATGCCGCCTGGAAAGCCCCAGGCACTTGGGCCGCCACCTCTGCTACCACCCTCCGGGTCCTGCCTTTCCGCCAGGGTCGGCGGAGCCCCCGTCTCACTTCCCTAGGCACAGGCTTTGTCCCCAGTTGGTCGTATTCTTGTTGCCCCTCGTGCTCCAGGGCAGGGGTGTGGTACCCAGCCCTTGGGGAGTGAATAAATGATGTGTATCCAGGTTCACCCACACCCACCTCCCCCTTCCCGTTCACCGTCACCCTGGCAATGCTCTTCGGGAACTTTTCAGCGGGATCTAAGCATGACTTTGGAAACACGGGACGCGCTGGTTTGAAAGGACCTCGCTTGCTATGGGTGGGGCCGGCCAGCTCAGGCTAGATGTCAGTTACCAGGGATTGAAACCTTGGGCTCCTGGCCCAGCCCTAGTTCTTTTGGGCATTTAGGGGAGTGAACCAGAGGATGAAAGATTTCTGTCTCCCCTAGAAATAAATAAATAAAATAATCTTAAAAACCAGCTTCCTACAGGCAGCAGGGAAAATAGCAGCCCTAGCCTCAGGCTCTCTCTCGCCAATTTCTCCCCAGCGCAGCCCCCGCCCGGCAGCCCTCCTGGGTGTCACCAGTTGTTGAGGCCTATGTTGTCCCACCAGATGGCCGCCTCACTGCTGTGGCCCAGGGCTCCGAGCCCCCTGGTCCAGGCCCTCAGCCGCTGTGTGTCCTGGGGGGGTCACTTCCCCTCTCTGAGCATCAGATCTCATCCGGGAGAAAAGTTCCAGGGAGATCATGTGTGCAAACGTCCTGTATTGGCCTGGGTTGCAATAGGAGATGGATGAGAAGTTCCCCAGGGGGTGGTGCTGTGGGGCAGTGGGTTAAGCCGCTGCCTGCAATGCCCACATCCCAGAGAGGCACTGGTTCGAGTCCCGGCTGCTCCACTTCTGATCCGACTCCATGCTAATGCACCTGGCAAAGCAATGGAAGACGGACCAAGTGCTTCGGCCCCTGCACCCACGTGGGAGACCCGGAAGAAGGTCCTGGCTCCTGGCTTTGACCTGGCCTGACCCCGGCCATCGTGGTCATGTGGAGAGTGAACCGGTGGATGGAGGATCTTTCTGTAACTCTGCTTTTCAAATAAGATCGATCTTTTAGAGGGAGAGGGAGGAGGAGGAGGGAGAGCAGGTCCCTGTGGTCACGCGTCACTCAGTGATGCACCTATCTGGGAGTGAGCGGGTCGTTCCGCGGCGTACGGCCGTCTGTGCCCGGTGCCTCCTGGGAGACGCATCGTCAGGCCTTTTGGTTGCCGTCTGAGCTTACACGAGGTTATGACGGCTACCCCACGACTAGACCATGCAGTCTTACGGGGCCACCGTCGCAGGCCTGCTCGTTGGTGACCTCACCAGCGGGCCCCTGGCTGCAGTCACAAAGTTCCGAGAGGGCCCGGTGACAGCGGAGTCCGGCTGTGCCTCCACCAGTGCTGGGCGGGTCTGTGTTTCCTCGTGGGCTCTGGCTCGCAGCCCTGGGGTTCGCCTCCGGCTCCCCTGATGCCCCCTCTGCAACTCCTCCGTTTGACCTCTGGCTTCACGCCGAGTGTTAGCCCAGACTGCACACTTTGCCGGGTTTCTCTGCAGCTCTGGGCTGGTTTTTGAGGGCAGAAGGACGTTGCTTTGGCCTTGTTGCCTGGCTATGTGACTTTTTCAACTGAAATTTTTGAAATTTCAAACTTGTGCTTTTGATATGTCCTGTAGCGTAAAAGCCAAACGGGAACAGCCTTGTCAGTGGTGAGTAATTACTGTTACTACACCGAATTCCAAACTAAAGTATAGGGACTTCCTTAGCCTATTTTATCATCATGCTTAACCCTTGTTCTTCTTCGAGAAATATTATCATTTCGCAGGCAGAACATGGCATTGATGTCTTTATCTTATTCAAGAAGTGGTTAAGCCACTGCTTACGACACCAGCAGCTCATAGTGCAGTGCCGGGTCAAGTCCCAGCTGTTCCACTTCCCATCCAGCTCCCTGCTGATGCCCTGGGAAAGCAGCGGAACATGGCCTGAGTGCTTGGGCCCCTGCTCCCATGTGGGACACCCAGAGGAAGCCCCTGGCTCCTGGCTTTGGCCTGGCACAGCCCTGGCTGCGGCAGCCATTTGGGGAGTGAACCAGCAGATGGGAGACCTCTTTGTCTCTCCCTCTCTATCACTCTACCTTTCGAATAATTAAAAAAAAAATCTTTAAAAGAAAAGGCCTAGAGCAGCAGTTGGCATTGGTCCGAGCTCGGCATTAGCTGAAGTCACAAACATTGCAGCCTTTCGCCCGGTGGCTGTCGGGAGCGTAGCTGCTGTTTCCACCGCAGTTAATGAAGTTTAACGCAAACTAGCGAGGAAAACAAGACTGTGGACTTGAGACAGAGAGCAGCTGAGGAAGGCTTCAATACAGTTCACAGGAAGCGTGTCTATTTTAAATCGCTGTCATTTCTTGGGGCTCCATTGGGCTTTCAGGAGATGGGGTGTGTCCCAGGCATGGGGGAGCTCTGGTTCCATTTAGAGGCGGGCCTGGCAGCCATGACACACAGGCCCACACACCAGAGCGTCATACTCACTGGAAGGCCATGTGCTCGGGCGGCACGCCGCGATTCCAGCAGGGTGACGCTGGAAAGCTGGTGCCAAAGAGACTGTGTGTGGGCCTGGGCTCGCGGTCAG
Source organism: Oryctolagus cuniculus (assembly GCF_051225735.1). Taxonomy (NCBI): domain Eukaryota; kingdom Metazoa; phylum Chordata; class Mammalia; order Lagomorpha; family Leporidae; genus Oryctolagus; species Oryctolagus cuniculus. The sequence goes on from NC_142878.1 coordinate 106,602,411, forward strand.
CCTGCAGCAGCGGGGTGGGGTGGGGGGCTCCCTGGGGTTCTAAGCCAGAGGGGGCAGGATGAGAGAAGTGGCCCTGGCAGCCAGTGGGCAGGCTGGGGTGAGGTGTGGGGGCTCTGCAGAGTAGGAGGAAGGCACCGTTCAGCTCAGGAAGCTCAAAGGGGAATGGGGATGAGAGATTAAGGGGCGAAACCTGGCAGGACTTGGGACAGAGGGAGCAGGTGGCGGGGAGTGGGTGAGGGCAGGGAGAGGCGAGCGGTCCCCTGCACTCCTGGGGTCTGGCTGAGTTTCCAACGCAGTGACGCTGCTGGCCAGGCTGGGCCCTGCCACTCAGGAGAGCAGTCTGAGCTGGAGGCTTCAGCTTAGGGCCTCAGAGTCCCCAGAGCTGACGGCCAGGGGAGAGGTTGTCCACGGGGGACAAACTTGAGAAGATACTGGGGTCCTGGGAAATAGACCCCGGACAAGAGGCTGGCCAAGGGCACGGGGAGGGAGTAGCCAGGCAGGCGGGCTGGAGGAGCAGCAGCGCGTGGGGCAGCCTCCAGCGGCCAGAGCACTCCTGCCATGGGCATCAGGCGGTCACTGGGAACAGAGATCTTTGCCCAGAGAGGAGAGAGAAGGGGAAAGCAGACCTTAGGGAGACCTGGGGGTGGGGAGAGCATTTGAGAGGAAGCCGGGAGCTAACCTGTGCGTCTCCTCCCCGAGGCCCAGGGCAGCGCCTGTGCGCACACATCAATCACGGCTGATGTTAGCTCCCAGGTCTGGCACGCCACACGCTACCCTGCAGGCCTTGAACCAGTGTTTTAAGGCCATCCCAGCTCAGGGAGCAGTGCTGTGAGCCCAGGGCCCCTGGAGTGGTCACCGCCGTCCGCATCAGGGGGTTCACCTTTAAGGGGAGAGGGCACCCTGGGAGTGGGCCACCAAGAGGCTGGTCGGGTCTGTGTGCTCCCATTTTACCAGTGGCTGCCCCCAGGGGGCGCTCGTGTGCCGCCCGGCCGTCTCTCCCACCCAGCTGCACCTGCCACCCGAGAACCAACCTCTCTTCTCTTTCTCACCTGTTCCGCACTGGGACAGCTTCAGCCTGGCAAAGGTTTCCCGCATCTCTCTTTGTTCCCTTGCAGCTGTATCGTGGGATCCATGGCTTCCTCATGCTGTCCAACTTTAACCTCCGGCAAAACCTGCCCGGGAGCAGATCCGCACTTAAAAAAAAAATCTTTTTAAATTTATTTGAGAGGCAGAGAGACAGACAGACATGGACAGAGAGGTCTCAATCACTTCACTCCCCGAATGCCCACAACAGCCAAGGATGGGCCTGGGCTGAAGTTGAGAGCCTGGAACTCAATCAGGTTTCCCAAGTGGGTGGCGGAATCTCAATTATTTGACTATCAGCTGTTCCCAGGTTCTCTGCTGGAGACGGGGACACGAACCCAGGCACTCCTGAGTGGGACACGGCATCTCAACCGACATCTTTTATTGTTGTTGTTAGAAGTTTTCTTTAAAAAAAAAAACAAAAACAAAAACAAAAACATTTATTTGAAAGGCAGAATGGGGGTGGAGGAGAGAGAGAGAATTTACTGGCTCACTCCTCAAGTAGCCACAACAGCCAGATCTGGGCTGCACAAAGCCAGGAGCCAGGAGCTCCATCTGGGTCTCCCATGTGGGTTACAGGGGCCCCAGCACTTGGGCCTTCGTTGCAGGAGCCTGCAGTTCTTACTGTTTTCTCTCTCTCTCTCTCTCTCTCTGCTGGGTTTGTGTCTCGTGTTCACAAAAAATGAGGAGCAGGGACACAGCAGGGCGTGTGAAGCGGAGTGACTTATGTAAGAAAACAAAAGTCACAGAGAAAAAAAAAATCAACAGCACCGAGAGCGATGCCGGAAGAGAGCAAAAGTGAGACTCCCAGCAGCACCCAGGGGGCGGGGAGGGAACCGTGGTAAGGGCTGACTTCCGGGTGTTGCAGGCTGCAAAGGGGGGGCGTTCTCGTGACTGGTCTGGGAAAGGGACGGTTTCCATAGGTTAACTGGATGCTCGTTCCAATCGAGACTAAACAGCAAACACATGGAACTTCTCCCAGGACGCGCAGAACTCTCCTTACGTACATCAGTCACAGCCGCACCGAAAATCCCTGATTACCAGGCCCCTGACAACACCAACCCTCCCAGAGGCCAGGGGCTTGAATCTTCCTATCTCCAGGTAGTGGGGAGGGGTCCCCTGCTCCCTGTAGGCCTAGCCAGGAGTCTCTACCACCACCCTCTGCTGCCTTCCCAGGCGCACTAGCAGGGAGCTGGGTTGGAGGCAGAGCAGCCAGGACTTGACCCAGATCTCTGATATGGGGTACAGGTATCACAAGCAGCCACTTAACCCGCGGTGCCATGACACCAGCCCCTCAGCCAACATCTGCTAGAGCACCTGCCGGTCCCCAGGGGCCAGCAGCAGCCAGCACCAGCCACCTCGTGGGCATTCCTTCAGCCAAGCTGCCCCCTGGGCTGCCCCTTCTTCCTCGCCAAGGGCCCTGCTTTGGGGGCCACTCTGCTGGGGCTCTGTCCAGCCCCGTCTCTGCCTGCTGAGTGGTGAGCCGAGGGAGACCCTCCGCCTGATGCAGAGGCCCCTTTGTAAAACTTGCACAACTTGGAGGCTAGCAGCTGCTTCCGTCGGCACCTGCCAAAGTTTCCCCATCCCTGGCTCCCTCCCAGGAGAAGAGGCGGACTTCCCTGAGGGGAGGGGCTCAGGCCTGGGGACTTGTTCTGTCCTGCCGTGTGCCTGAGGCAGGCCTGCACCGGATGCTGGAGTCAGGACTTCCCACCCTCCCCTCCTGCTGCCTGCCGTCTGAACCCCTCCCCCGAGGAGGACAGTCCCTCCCCCGAGAGCAGGGTTGATTCTGGGAGCAGAGGTGAGGAGGGAATCGGAGATTGAGGGCAGGAGAGGGGAAGAGAAAGTTCACCTGCTGCGCAAGCCTCAGTTTTCCGGCACTGTCCTGGAGGCGTGGCCAAGCTCTGGGCGGTGTCTCCCATCAGCGCTTCCTAAAGGCTAGAGTGGACGAAGGAGGCGGAGGCTCTCAGCCCCAGATGGGCCAGGAGGCTCTGCTCGACCCCACAAAGCCCTTTACAGCTCTCGGGGCTGGGATTGGGCAGCCGAGGTTGGGGGGTTGTGGGGCAGGCAGCGCAAGGGCAGTGGCTCTTCAGTCGGCTTAGGGATCCGCAGTGGCCGGGAGCTGACCAGGCACAGAGCTACAAGAGGTCACAGCTTCAGCCTCGGAACGTCACGCTCTTTCTCCTTCTGCGTCAGGGCTGTGGTCACTGGTGGGTCCCAGGGAAGTGTCACCTGGCCCGGCCCAGTGGGGCTTCTGGGGTCCCAGGGGAGTTAGAAACACACATTGCAGGGTGCGGGCACTGTGGCGAAGTGGGTTAAGTGCCACCTGCAGTGCTGGCATCCCGTATGGACACAGGTTTGAGTCTCGGCTGCTCCACTTCCGATCCAGCTCTCTGCTGTGGCCTGGGAGAGCAGTAGAAGATGGCCCAAGTCCTTGGGCCCCTGCATCCGCGTGGGAGACCCAGAAGAAGCTCCTGGCTTCCGGCTTCAGATTGGCGCAGCTATGGCTATTGTAGCCAACTGGGGAGTGAACCAGCAGATGGAAGACCTCTGTCTGTCTGTCTGTCTAACTCAAAGTAAATAAAGTTAATCTTTAACAAAGAAGAAGAAGAAATGTACACTTTAGGCCTTGAGCCCAGAGATGCCAACATCCGGGGTCCCCAGCAAGGGGTCCAGGAATCTGCATTTGAACCCAAAGCCCCAGATGTTGCCAGAGCCAGGGCGCTCAAAGCCTGCACCGTCAGCCTCTTTCTGGGAACTGTGAGATGTGCGGGGGGCTGGGGGAGGCAGGGCAGGGTGGCCAGGGCCCTGCCTCCGTCTCTCCCGGCCAAGGCATTTGGGGGAGAAGGATGGACGCCCCGGGGGCAAAGCCCACGGACTGGGGGTTGGGGGTTCAGAGCTGGCCGTCCTCTGCCTTTTGCACTTGACATGGAGCAGCTGTCTCCTGGCCACCGCTTCCCCTCCTACAGCCGCAGGCCAGGCCAGGAAGTGACCCAAAGCCCCTCAGAGCTGTCTCCGGGGCTGGACTCGAAGGACAGGCTCCCAGACGAGGTGTGCTTGGGCCAGGCCTCGGAATGCACGGGCCAGCATGGAGGGACGGCAGGGGGCCAGGGCTCCGGCTCCCTGAGCCCAGCTTTTCTCCGTCAGCCACGCTGGCTGTCCTTATGCCTCACGGCAGTGGAATTCCTGGGGAGGTCGGAGAATGGAGCTTGCTGGGGGCTGCAGAGGCAGAGTGGGGGCTGATGCTTAAAGCGGGACAGAGCTGCGGTCTGGGAGGACAAAGGCCTGGGGCTGGACGGTGTCCGGCCTGCGTTACCGACCGCAGCCCAAGTGTGTGCTGAGAACGGTTAAAACGGCCAGCTCCGCTCTGTGTCCTGGATCAGCGCTGTGAGACGGTGGCAGGGAGAGGCAGCAGCAACAGCGGCAGCCGTGGCCCCGTCTGTCCTAGCCAGGGCTGTACTGGGCTTGGTAGTCCCAGCACTGGGGGTGTGCAGCCGCTGCAGCTCCCGCAGCATTTCAGAGGAGAGACACACAGGTCTCCAGCTCGGTACAGTGGCGGGGGTGGTGGTGGGGAGGTGCTGGCCAGCGACGAGGACGTAGGAGCACCTCCGGAAGTCTGCGGGGGGGGGGGGGCAGGGGAGATGGAGTTCAAAGACAGCTTTATTTTGGTGCAAAAACATTTTGAAATAAAAGTCCCTGGGAATGCATATTATGCAAAGACTGCACAGATTTCAAAATGTGCACCTAAATAAGTTTATCTTTTGCCGGCGCCGCGGCTCACTAGGCTAATCCTCCGCCTGCAGCGCCGGCACACCGGGTTCTAGTCCCGGTCGGGGCGCCGGATTCTGTCCTGGTTGCCCCTCTTCCAGGCCAGCTCTCTGCTGTAGCCCGGGAGTGCAGTGGAGGATGGCCCAGGTGCTTGGGCCCTGCACCCCATGGGAGACCAGGAGAAGCACCTGGCTCCTGGCTCCTGGCTCCTGCCATCGGATCGGCGCGGTGCGCTGGCCGCGGCAGCCATTGGAGGGTGAACCAACGGCAAAGGAAGACCTTTCTCTCTGTCTCTCTCTCTCACTGTCCACTCTGCCTGTCAAAAAAAAAAAAAAAAAAAAAAAAAAAAAAAAAAAGCTTATCTTTTAATTCCTTAAAAAAAAAAAAAGTCCCCTGGTGTGTGGCATTCTCACACAGCTGAGCGCACCGCGCAGCCCCAACCCTGAGGGTCCCAGCGCCGACTCCATCAGGGACGGCCTGCGTGACTGTGGGCATCCTCCTTAGCCTGTCTGTACAACGAGAACCACGTGGGAGGTGGCCAGCCCGGCTCCCGACACCTGCTGGTGCCTGCTGATGGCAGTTGGGTTTTTATATAAATAGTCGGAAAATTTGAATTCTCTGACTCACCTCTTGGGCAGGAGGGGAGACTGAGGCCTGGACGGGGGATCTGACTTGCCCAAGGCCACACAGCCTGCCCGTTCCTGGGCTGTGACCTCAGGGTAGCAGGGCCCCACCCAGATCCTTGTGCACTTCCAGGATCCATCTACCCAGAGCCTGGGAAAGCATGAAGGAGTGGTACCAGCTGCCCCCACTTCCTGCGTCCCCAGCATCCCATCTCACTGCCCGGACGGGGAGGGGCAGTGTCACCCACCGGGCCCTTTTGGCAGCATGGGGCGTGGGGGACTGTGGGCTTTCTGCAGCTGCGAGAGCTCACGGGGCCGCTGCCCAGCGTAGCCGCGGGCGGGGAGTGCCATCAAGTGGGAACTCAAGGGAGGGCGCCAGGCACGTGTGCCAGGGTCCTGAGAGCAGTGTGGCAGGGTCTTCTATGGAGAGAGCTGTGCTGTGGGTAGGAGGCAGCGGCCCCCAGGAACGGCCCCTTCCCCCAGGCTCTCGCTCCCTCATCCGCAGAGCACCGCCACCCTTCGTGTCCGCTGGAAGAAACCAGACGTGTCTCCTGGGCCTTCCCCAGGTGGAGGGCAGGGCAGGAAACTGCCACCAGACACGGAAAAGTGCTGTGGGAGGTGGCGTGCGGAGGACCTTGGGGACAGTGAGGAAGGAGGCAGCCCCGGAGCCTGGGGTGGGAGGAGCTTCATGGAGGTGACCTTTGAGCCAAGGAGACCAGGGGATAAGAGAGGAAGAGGAAGGAGTCCAGCGGGCAGCACACAGGCCGCACTGCGTCACAAGCAAAGCTGCAGGGCTAGGAGGTGGGGTTGCTTTCCTGCCCACAGAGAGGTTGAGGAGGTAGGGGATTAAGGCTGGTGGACGGGTGTGGGACCAGGGGATTCCCACAGCCCTACACCCACCCACGGGTCTCTGGGCAGAGGGCACTGTAGGTAAGAGCCTGAGCCACGAACAGACACAGACCAGAGGGGTACACAGCACCTCTGCTCCCCGCCACTATCCAGAGCTGGCCAGGAGGACTGGCAGGTGCAGCCCGAAGCTGCAGGGTGCAGAGGGTTTCCAGGGTGCCCTGGGGTGGGGGTGGCAGAAGGACAAGAGGCAGAGGGGCCACCCCCCACAGGTGGGGAGGGCTTGTCAGCTGCGGGGTGCACAGGGGCGGAGCTCTGGACCCTGAACTCCGGAAGCTTCTCGCTGGGGGTGAGGGTGGGGAGCTGGAGACCCCTGACCTCCCCCTCCCTCCCCTCGCAGACCATTCTGCGGATCGTGGTGCTCGGCATCTGGGATTACATCGAGAACAAAATCGAGGTAACACGGGAGCTACCCCCAGCCCTCCCAGCCCAGACATCCCATCCGTTCCAGGGTGAGGGTCATCAAAAAAAAAAATTCACTTGACCGTGGGAGTCTCGCTGAGCCCAGAGCAGAGGCTGGGGGCAGAGGGAGGAGCAGGACAGTCTAAGGACAACTGCTCTTGCGAGTCCTCGATGTTGCAACTTGCTTTTGAATCACCCTGAAGGGCTCTGCAATGCATTTTAGAACAAAAGAAATTCTAAACATGGCCCAGCTGCTCAGGCTGGGCTCCCCTCTGGGAAAGGCCGAGCACAAGTGTGCCCAGGAGCGCACCCGGGGGTGGGGGAGGGGGAGCCAGGAGTCCCCACAAGCCTGAGGGGGGTCGGGAGAAGCAGCAGGGATGGGGTGGCCTCGTGATGGCCCCTGAGCGGTCGGCCGCGCCAGCCGGCCTGCCTGCCTGCCTCATAGGTCCTGGGTTCCAGGCCCATGGCACAGTCCAGGGTGTTAAGTTCCTCCTCCCCTCCCCGACAGGTGTTTGACGGGGCTGTGATCATCTTGTCCTTGGCCCCGATGGTGGCATCCACCGTCGCCAACGGGCCCAGGAGCCCCTGGGACGCCATCAGCCTCATCATCGTGCTCCGGGTGTGGCGGGTGAAGCGGGTCATAGATGGTGAGTGCCCGGGGCCTTGGGGGCCGGACAGGGGGCGGGGCCGAGGCTGTCCCCCACCCCAACCCTCAGCTCCCTCTCAGATCCTCAGTCCGCTGGTTCACTCCCCAAATGGCTGTAGCAGCCCGGGGTTGTGGGCATAGTTATAGACAGGATTGCCTGGCCGCGCAAGCTGCCTCTTGTAATGCCCACACCCCATACCAGAGTGTTGGCTGAATCCTGGCTGCTCTGCTCTGATCCAGCTCGCTACTAAGGTGCCTGGGAAGCAGCAGATGATGGCTCAAGTACTCGGGTCCCTGCCACCCACATGGGAAGTCTGGATGGAGGTGGCTCCTGGCTTCAGCCTGGTGCTCTCTCTCTCCCTCTCTGTCACTCTGCCTTTCAAATAAATAAACAAATCTTAAAAGCAAATAGTATCATGGGTACCAGAGTAATGCTGACTTAAACAAAACAGAAGCTCTTTGCACTCTGGTGCTGCTGTGGCCTTCATGGCGAAGTCTTTGTGGGGACAGGTGTTTTCCATTCTCTTAGTTCTAGGAGTGGATCCCTGGGCCACACAGTCACTCTTTGTTTAACATTTGGAAGAAACACCAAGCTGTTTTCCATAGGGGCTACACCAACCGTCCCTGCATCCTGAGAGACAGAGACAGACAGACAAGCAGACAGAAACTCCCATCCACTGGTTCCCTCCCAAATGCCCACAGCAGCTGTGGCTGGGCTGGGCTGGGCTGGGCTGAGGCCAGGAACTCAGCCTGGGTCTCCCGCGTGGGCAGCAGGAACCCAAGGACTTGAGCCATCACCTGCTGCCTCCCAGGGTGCACATGGGCAGGAAGCTGGATCAGAAGCCGGCTTTGGGCATGGAGCCCCGGGACTCTGATTTGAGACAGGGATGTCTTAACCACTAGGCTAATTGCCTGCCTTCTCGGGAAGCTGCTGCCCACCCCCAGACTGTGGTCTTACGCCCATGCATAGCTGGAAATGGTCAGCATTGCAGGCACCTCTGCACACCGCCAAAATGGGGGGCACCGTCCCTGTGGACAAGGAGGAAGCCTGCAGTGCTGGGCACGGGGCTAAGGCTGTGACTCCCTGAGCATTTCGGGGTGCTGCCCACTGCCTGGACATTTCCTTCCCGATCTGCCAGGCCAGCCCCTCCCCCGCACGAGCCCCGCCACTGCCGAGTTGCTAACTGTCCGCTCTCTTCCAGCCTACGTGCTGCCGGTGAAGGTGGAGATGGAGATGGTCATCCAGCAGTACGAGAAGGCCAAGGTCATCCAGGACGAGCAGCTGGAGAGACTGACGCAGATCTGTCAGGAGCAAGGGGTAAGGCGCCGCCACTCACTGCTGTCCAGGGCCTAAAGCCAGGAGACGGCAGCGTCAGGGTGCTCCTCCTGGTCCCCAGGGAACCTGAGGCCCAGCGCGGGGACCACAACTCCAAGGCCACTGGTGCTCAGTGGCCCTACGGCTCCCCAGCCTGGAGCTGCCCAGTCGCCAGCCGACTTGTCACCTTCGCAGAGACCCGGTCTCTAAAGCTGGGCATCGGTTCTGCCCCCTGAGGCCCCACGGTGTGCCCGTTGCTTAATGAGGTCTCGGACGGCCTCTGTCCTCAAGGACAGTGGTGGGCCCCAGAGGACCTGCCCAGGGCAGTGGCAGCAGGGGTTGGGGGGCGGTCCTTGGTTTCTGGGGGAAGGACAGGGCTACTCCGCTTGCCCCGTGAGCCTGGGAAGCTACGCCCGCAGCCATGTGTCCTATGGGGGCCTGAGGCATGGGGCTTGCAGCACAGCAGAGCTGGCCGCCCCTGGGCACCCCTCTCCCCACTGCCAGGAGCTCTTCAGGGGGTCACAAGGCTGAGCAGTTGTGTGCCTGCCTGTCTTGTCAAGTTCCTGGCTCGTTTGTCTTGTGCATAAACACTCAGCCAGCCAAATCATCACTTACACCCTGGCCGAGACATGGCCCTGTACTCACCGGGCTCTGAGTGGCTCAGGGAGTGGGGTGGGCACATGTCAGGGCGGTGGCACCTGGTGAGAAGCGTGCTGCACAGGGGACATGCCAGGGGCTCTGCATGCCAGCGTGGGACGGGGCGGCAGGGGAGCTGACCGTGACTGAGTGTGGCACAGTATGGGTGCTGTGTGGAGGACCCCGAGGCCACTCTGAGTGTTAGCGGGGGGGTGGCGGTGGGAGGACCGGCGGCCTCCAGTGCTGGGGCTGCCCAGATTGGAGCTCCTTGGAGCTTTCTGGCTGCCGTTGGAAGACAGGGCGGGGTCTGGGTGGAGGCGGGAGGTTGGAGTCTGCAGTAACCACTGGTGTGTAGGGAGCCCAGGGCGAGGACAGAGCAGGGGGGAGGGGGTCTTTTCCTAGGCCGGAAGCTGATGGGGTGACCCGCAGTCCACCTCTGCTTTGCTGTGCTGGACAGTGGGGGAGCCCCGGCACAGCACTGGGTGCACCCCTGGAAATGCACAACCCCCCACTCCAGCAGAGAAGACTGGCCTGCTGCACGCCCCCATCAGCAGTCCATGGGCCACGTGGCAGGAAGAAAATCCCGGGGCAAGGCCCCTCCCGCAGTTTCCTCCTCGACCCTAGTCCTGGGCCCAACCCCTCCCCGGGACCCCAGGTTCCTGCTGTCCTGGTTCGGTCACTCCCCAGCTATGGTCTCCTCCCCAGGGGGCAGGGGTCTCCCACAGACTCTGCACAGGAAGGAGCCAATAAAGACAGAACCCCCAGGGGCTCACATCTGGAAAAGAGATGAGCAGAGGCAAGCCAGTTTAATTTGAAAACACCGGAACCTGTTGTCTTTGTTAGGACAGTGGAGAGTGACAGACGGGCTGGATCCCAGTGGGGCTGTGGCCGGGGCTGGGAAGGTTGCCTGACCAGAGCACGGGGCTTCCGGGGGTCGCCAGCGAGGCTGCTCCCCAGGGCAAGGCGGAGACATCGCATCTTCGGCTGCACTTTGAGACCTAACTGGGCGGCCAGCACCCTAGAGATGAGACTGTCAGCCCAGGAATGTCACGCCTGGCCTTAGAGGGAGCAGCGGGTGGAAGGGCTAAGAAGAGACTTTGAAGGCAGACCTGGGTTCCAAGCCTACTCGGCCCCTTCCTGGCCTGTGGCTTTGGGCACGGATGAGACCCCCCTAAGGGCCTTGTTTCCCAAAACTGGAAAATAGGAATATTCATAAAGTCCTTCAAGGATGGTTCTGAGGCTGCTTAGCCTAAAGCTCTGCGTGTGACAAACTCCTGGGAGCCTCACCTGCCCTGCACACCTGTTCCAGGAAGAAGAGAACTCGAAGTGAGGGCTGTGAGGACGCACTAAAGCACACAGAAGTAGATCCAGGTGTTGTACCTGTGAGATCAGGTTGTACCTGTGAGATCCAGGTGTGTTTGTGAGATCCAGATATTGTACCCATGAGATCCAGGTGTTGTACCCGTGAGATCCAGGTGTTGTGAGATCCAGATATTGTACCTGTGAGATCTGGGTGTGTTCGTGAGATCCAGGTGCTGTACCTGTGAGATCCAGGTTGTACCTGTGAGATCCAGGTGTTGTACCCGTGAGATCCAGGTTGTACCTGTGAGATCCAGATATTGTACCTGTGAGATCCAGATATTGTACCTATGAGATCCAGGTTTTGTACCTGTGAGATCCAGGTGTTGTACCTGTGAGATCCAGGTGTTGTACCTGTGAGATCCAGGTGTTGTGAGATCCAGATATTGTACCTGTGAGATTCAGGTTTTGTACCTGTGAGATCCAGGTGTTGTACTTGTGACATCCAGGTGTGTTTGTGAGATCCAGGTGTTGTACCGTGAGATCCAGATGTGTTTGTGAGATCCAGGTGTTGTACCTGTGAGATCCAGGTGTTGTACCCGTGAGATCCAGGTGTTTTACCTGTGAGATCCAGGTGTTGTACCTGTGAGATCCAGGTGCTGTACCTGTGAGATCCAGATGTGTTTGTGAGATCCAGGTGTTGTACCTAGGAGATTCAGGTGTTGTACCCGTGAGATGCAGGTGTGTTCATGAGATCCAGGTGTTGTACCTGTTAGATCCGGGTGTTGTACCCGTGAGATCCAGGTGTGTTCATGAGATCCAGGTGTTGTGAGATCCAGATATTGTACCTGTGAGATCCAGGTGTTGTACCTGTGAGATCTAGATGTGTTTGTGAGATCCAGATACTGTACCTGTGAGATCCAGGTTGTACCTGTGAGATGCAGTTATTGTACCCGTGAGACCCAGATGTTGTACCTGTGAGATCCAGATGTGTTTGTGAAATCCAGATGTTGTACCTATGAGATCCAGGTGTTGTACCCGTGAGATCCAGATGTTGTACCCATGAGATCCAGGTGTTGTACCTGTGAGATCCAGGTGTTGTACCGTGAGATCCAGGTGCTGTACCTGTGAGATCCGGGTGTTGTACCCATGAGATCCAGGTGTTGTACCTGTGAGATCCAGGTGTTGTACCGTGAGATCCAGGTATTGTACCTGTGAGATCCAGGTGCTGTACCTGTGAGATCCAGGTGCTGTACCCGTGAGAGCCAGGTGCTGTACCCGTGAGATCCAGGTGCTGTACCTGTGAGATCTGGGTGTGTTTGTGAGATCCAGGTGCTGTACCTGTGAGATCCAGGTATTGTACCTGTGAGATCCAGGTGTTGTACCCGTGAGATCCAGGTGCTGTACCTGTGAGATCCAGGTGCTGTACCCGTGAGATCCAGGTGCTGTACCTATGAGATCCAGGTGTTGTACTCATGAGATGCAGATGTTGGAGTGATGAGCCAGAGGTGGGAATTGGACCCTGGGATTGCCCACCCTGGCTTTGGTGGCTCTGAGGAGCGCTGGTCAGGTGCAGGGTTTCGGGTTCCAGGCGGGAAGACCACAGCGGCGGGGTGCGTTCCATGCCCGTGGAGTCACATCCGGCTCCTCCCTGTCAGTACTCACAGGGAGAGTACCTGCTGTTTGTCAGGGCTTGCCATCACTTTAAAGTCACTTTTGTTTACGTCTTAGCTTTTCCACAAGATTAACCTGCTCCTCGCTGTGACCCTGCAGAGAGTTCTGGGTGCCATGGCATGCCAGCCTGGCATGAACACCTGGTCCATTCCATCCCCTGTACTGTGGGCAGCCTGTGACCACGCCCACCGTGCCTCAGCCCCTGGGGTCCAGAGATGGGCAGAGGTGGGCCCAGTGTTGCACAGCACTTCAGCCTCCGTCCACCCCAGTGCTCGGACAGGGCAACGAGATTTCCTGCTTCCTTCACCCCCAGCGTCTCTCCTGAGCACTGGCACACCCCAGCCTTACCCCACTCCCTCCTGGAAAGGGGAGGAAGCCTTGGAGAGTCAGTCTTCTGTCCCCTGCGCCTCCGGCCAGCCTGCCCCCTGCTGTGTCGCGAGTCCATTGTTTCTGTCCCCAGCCTTTCAGCTGGAGGGTCCTTTCCCGGATTATTTTGTTCTCTGCCTGGATCTTGGCCAGAGCGTCCCAGAGCTCATGGGACCGGCCACAGCTGGGTTCCAGAAGCGGGATGGGTGTCGCTGGCCTTCCGGGAGGGACGGTGGGGACTTTCCATCTCTTCCACTGTGCTGCCAGCCTCGGAAACCAAAGCTCTGACACCGCCCGCGGAGCCGGGTGCTCTGCCTTCTGAGGGTGGCTGTACCCCCGAGCCCAGGCTCTTACTCTGATTCCGAAACGTCCTCCAAGTCCTTCAAGCTTTGCACATGTTTTTGGCACAAAACAGTGAGAGCCGACCAGGCACACGTGGGCGCTTATTTCTCTTCTCTGATGGGCATTTCTCAGTCCTGTCCACCCAGAGACCGGCGGCAAAACACTGAGGGCCATGGGGTCCAGCCAGGGCGATGGGAGCCTGGGAGGCCAGCAGAACCTGCGACGGCCTGGGCTGTGAGTGCAGGCAGCGTGGAGGGGCAGAGACAGTCCTTGCACAGGGCAAGGCCAGCAGGGTCCACCCCCAGCTTCCCCAGCGACCCCTTGGCTCCTTAATCCCTGGCTGTCAACCCCGCATTTGGACAAATGGAGATAACGAGGATCAAGTTAAGTAACATCAGTAAGGTCTGGCAGGGGCCGGCGTTGTGGCACAGTGGGTTAAACCTCTGCCTGTGACGTCACCGTTCCACATAGGCACTGGTTCATGTCCCGATTGTTCTACTTCCAATCCAGCTCCCTGCAAATGCGCCTGGGAAAGCAGCGGAAGATGGCCCAAGTACTTGAGCCCTGCATCCACGTGGGAGACCTGGATCCTGGCTTCAGGGTGGCCAGCCCTGGCTATTACGGCCATTATGTGAAGGGCAGAGTGACACATACAGAGAGAGCTTTGATCTGCTGGTTCACTCCCTAAAGGCTGCAACAGCAGGGTTGGGCCAGGCCAAAGCCAGGAGCCAGAAACACCATCCGGGTCTCCCATGTAGGTGCAGGGGCCCAGGGACTTGGGCCATCTTCTGCAGCCTTCCCAGGTGCATTAGCAGGGAGCTGCGTCACTGCCCCGTGCAGGCTACAGGGAGCGGGACGTGTCCCCCACACCCCCTTGGTCTCCTGGCCCCTGCTGGGCTGTGGCGCCTTCCTCCTCTGAGCCCTGTCCACTCAGTGGCCAAGCAAGGAGCATGAAGCATGGGACTCAGCAGGTTTTCATTGGCCAGGCCTGCAAGTGGTGACATTACTCCCGCCCCCAGTGAGTGGGCAGGACGCAGTGACAGCAGATGCTGTCAGGAGCGGTGTGTGTGCCCAGGAAGGAGAGCGGGCACGTGTGTGGTGACCTCATCCAGACCCTGAGCCCAGGGCCTGATGACTGTCCCCACCCTGGCACGGCAGGAGGCACAGTGGCACGTGTGAGAGTCCTCGCTGGAGAAGCTGGTCCCCTGGCCTGTCTCCTGGAGAAACGCACTGCTAGTCCTGTCCCCTAGCCCTGGGCTTTTCTGACGGAGGAAGACAGAGGGGAGCGGTGGCGACATCATGCCCTTGCTCGCCATCCACGCCGGCTGTGCGGGGGGCCGGAGCAGATGTGGTAGGAGGTGTGAGAGACCTGACTGGGAACCAGGGCTCCTGTCCTGCTCCGGCCTCTCTCTGCACCCTGTCGCTCCCCCGGGAGAATGCCCAAGACTCTGCATAAATTGCTTAGCTTTGAGGTTGCTCCTGCAGCTCAGAGAAGGCGCGGAAGGGCAGGAACAGCAGGAAAGGTTCCTGCCCTGGCTCCAGGGAGCGTCTCCCCTCCTGCAGGGGCCACAGCCCCCAACTCGGGACAACAGCTTGGGTGCCTGGAATATTCCAGATCTCTAGCCACTGTGGGAAGTGAAGTGTGTGTGTGTGTTTAACGTGGAAGTGATTTGTAAAACAGCTGATAGCTTCAATGACAAGCCTATTTAGCTGATAAAATTAGCTATCAGAGGAATAAGTTATGTTATTCTTTTGCCATAATTTAAATTTATGGCCAACTACCCGCCATCCTCACAGTGGATGGAAAGGGGCCAAGGTCCATCTCAGCCTCAGCCTGCACCTAAATCATCCCTTTGCAACTGCCTCCGATTTTTATTGTTACCAACAACGGTGAGGCTAATGGAAATAAACACTGGGTGCCGTGCCAGCAGCAGATGGGTTGGAAGGCAGGGCAGCCGGAGCAGACAGCACTAATCGGATGGAGCAGAGTTATTGCTATTGCATTAGGTACCATCGAGCTCCTGGCCAAAGTGTGCATTGATCAGGCCGAGGCCCGTGTCAACTGGACTCCACAGCCAGCCCATTAAAGGTAGAGCAGCACTGGGTGTGGCTGCCCGGCCGCTGGGGAGGGGGGGTCTGGGCCCACCTGGGCGTGCATTAAAAGCCTGGCCCCATGGAAGGGGCCTGACTCACTCCAGTAATGCACGCTGAGGGCTTCCCTGTGGATCCCGGCTGATCTGGCCCGGTTCCCAGGTTAGAAATGCTAATGACGTACCTTAGGTGGGGCTGGGGATGGTCTCGGTGGTTTTTTTTTTTCCCCTACCTGGCCTGTTTGCCAGTGGAAGATTTGCTCCATTTTGTCTTCAAGGCCATGATCATCTTTTTTTTTCCCCTAAGGGCTGTGCTGGTTCTTCCTGCTTCAAGTGTGGGCCTGGGTGGGGACTTTTTGGTTTTTATCTTTTCTTAGGAGTGTCTTAGGAGTTTCTAGAACTGGTGGCTTGATGTGGCTCCTTAGATTTGGGAAGTTCTTGGCCATGATTTTTTTATTTATCACTTCTGTGCCATTCTCTCGTTCCTCTCCTCCTGGGGCTCCAGGTGTGTGTATGTTACATTGTTTGAGTAAGGCTCCCAGCCCTCTTATACACTGCCCTGCTCTAAGTTCCCCACCGCCCACTCTCTGTCTCCTGGCTATAAGTTTTAATCGTTTTCTAGAAAACTTCAAGCTTAACAACCCTGTCTTCTACTATGTCCAATACACTGTGAACCCCATCCAACTGGATAATATATATATATATATAGTATATATTATATATACTATATATAATGGTATGTAATATATCGCATTTGTTAGGTTTATAAAATTTTGATCTGACTCCTTCTAATTTGATTCTAATTCTCGGCAGAAACATTGCATTTATTTGGTCCATCTTTTCCCCTATTTTCTTTAACATATTAATATTATTTTTTTAAAAAAGATTTTTGTTTATTTGAAAGGCAGAGTGACAGAGACAGAGAGATCTTCCATCTGCTGGTTCACTCCCCAAATGGTCTCAACAGCCGGGGCTGGTCCAGGCTGAAACTGAGAACTAGGAACTCATCTGGGTCTCCCAGGTGGGTGGCAGGGACCCAAGCACCTGGGCCGTCATCTGCTGCCTCCCCTGGCATGTTAGCAGGGAGTTGGACCGGAACTGGAGCAGCTGGGACCTGAACTGGTTCTTGGTTATGGTATGCTGGCATCACAGGTGGTGGCTTGACCCGCTGTGCCGCAATGCCGGCCCCTAATTATAGTTATTTTGAATTCTTTGTCTATTAACTCAAATACTTACACAGCTCAGCTTAACCGCTGTGTGCACTGATAATCAACCACTTTTCCTACTTATTAGCATGACTAATAACTCGTGCTGTGGGCTACATGTTGTTGATAATACACAGAGATTCTGGGTTGAGTTATGTTCTATGAAAAGTCGGTGCTCTGGGATGGGCCATTTCAGCAGGAAGCAGGGGACAGCGCCAGAGCCACCTGGCGCTTGTACTTCATCCCCTCCCAAGCACTGACCCGGAGCCAGTCCGGAGCTCGCCATACTCTCAGAACTCAGCTCATCCAGTGGTCTTGTTGGCCACACAGTGAAACTGAGGCCCAGAGGGAGACAGGGACTTCCTCAGAGCCAGGGTGCAGGAGGGTAGGAGGCCCCCGGGGTCCCCTGCGCTGTCCTGGCCCCTGTGGCCATTGGGCACCCCGCACTCAGTCTGAGTGACTTCCATCTTGCTCAGAAGGCCCTGGGGGCTGGAAGGCAGGGGCATGGGCCACTGTGAATCCCCTGCCTCTCCTCTATCCTTCCCCAGCACAGACGCGTCTTCCCACCGCGGGGCCCAGATGGGCTAGCATCCCTTGACGACCTGTCAGTCAACCTGGAGAAGCACACGTGACCTTGCTGAGTACAGGCTGGATCAGGAGCCCCACTCTGAGGGTCTCGGTAGGACCCTCTGGGGCCATCACAGCAGTGGCCTGAGCTCAGAGCCACTTGGCCTGCCTGCAGCGCCCATCCAAGGAGTCGGTCTCTCCTCGGGGTGACGGCTGAGCTCATCCAGGCACTCCCACCCTCTGGGTAGGAAGCTTGGAGAAATCTGAGTCTGGGTGCCCCCTCCCTCGCCCCATCCCAGCTCTTGCCACGTGCCATGTGCCACGTGCCGACACTGTTGGTCCTGAGTGCTGCTCTCACCTCCACTTCCGTAGTCTCCACCTGGGGTCATCTGTGGGCTGGACCGCTGCAGTAGGCGGCCACTGTCCACTCTGCCATCCCCGTGGTCCCTTCACAGCCCAGTCACCGCACAGCCACCGCCACCACTCCAGCCTACAAGACAAAACATCCCAGTGGCTTCCTGCTGATCTTTAAATCAAGGCAGACAACCATAACACACCTTGTTGTGGCTACAAGGCTCGGCTGGTGTAGCCCCCGGTGCCCTAGCCCCTCTGGCCTACTGGGCCTCTGTCTTATAGCACCTGCTGCCAACACCAGCCCAGGGCCGGCCCTCATGACTCCAGGAGAGACATGTCCCCATCACCTGCACTCACCTCTAGGCTGGGGAAGGCATTCTTATCCCCACACAGGGAATAGAATTTGCACACAGCCCCTTGCCTTGTCTGGCTTCTTAGTGATGACAGAATGAATGGATAAAGGGGTGGGAGAACCACCCCACACTTGGAACTTGTCACTTCAGCTCAAGACATCTTTCTGTGTGCGTGCGCGCCTGGGTCTGCATGTGGGGGCCTGGGCCGGGCAAGCCCTGGCCTCTGGCTGTCTGGCCTGACTCCCAGTGGGACAGCTCCATATCAATTACAGGCCATCAATAATGCATCCTCTCAGAGTGGCCAGGAAGCCATTAGCTGGGCCTGCAGGGCCAGATGCATGGCCTTGGAGAAAGTGGACGGGGTGTGCCCATGGGAAGTTCAGATTGTCCAGGTCAGGAGGGGCTCCCAGCCCAGCAGAGCCTGGGAGGGTGGCCTCACAGGCCCTCCGTGACCTTTGAGACCGGCTGCCAGAGGGTGGCTACACACTCCCCACCCTGCACAAAAGGTCACCCAGGAAGGAGTCAGCCCTGCTTTCTCAGCCTCTGAGAAAGTGCTTGGTTTTGAGGTCCAGAGTCTGAGTCCAGAAATTAGGGCTGAATCTGGGACCAGGGTCACTGTATAACCAGGATCAGGGCTCCAAGCATGACCAGGGTCAGGTCTCAGAATGTGGCCAGGATCAGGGCTCAGTGAATGACCAGGATCAGGGCTCAGTGAATGACCAGGGTCAGGGCTGTGTGTGTGACCAGGGTCAGGGCTGTGTGTGTGACCAGGGTCAGGGCTCAGTGAATGACCAGGGTCAGGGCTCAGTGAATGACCAGGATCAGGGCTCAGTGAATGACCAGGGTCAGATCAGGGCTGTGTGTGTGACCAGGGTCAGAACCTAGCATGCCTGAGGCTGTTGGTCTCAGCTTTGGGCTAAGGTTACGGCTCAGTTTGCAGCTGGAGTTAGGGCTCAGTCTAAACACAGCTAACCAGTTTCATTCCTCCACTTATTACTTTCTCTTCAATAGTATTTATTGGGTGCCTCCTGTGCACCAGGCACCAAAACAGACCGGGTCCCTGCTCCCCTTAGACGCGTTCTGTTGGGGGACAAGGGAGGCGGCAGGGTGGGGCTTGTGCGAGCCGCCTGCACACTTCCTCCCAGTTCCCAATGCCATTTGAAATCACCGTGGTGAGAGTGTTCACGCCACACACTCCTCTCCAGCACACTGCCCATGGGGGGCGAGAGAGGCGGAAACTGGAGGTCCTGAAGGAACATCTATGTGATCTCCTCCCATAAACGCCATTCAAATGCAGGAAGGACAGAGAATCATAAATGCACAGAATTAAGAAACTGTCCCTCGAAGTCCTGTCCGCCAGGACAAGGCGGGTAGGAGGTGTTGGTAGACAGACAGGAAAGCCATGACTGACCCAGCAGACCGAAGACGGCAGGATTAACAACTGTGGCACCTGCAGTGGGGGGTCACAGCCCCTCATCCCCCCGTCAGAGCCCCTAGGAGTCTGGGAGGAAGGAGGTGGGGTGTGCAGCTGACCGCAGGGCAGGGGGTTGGTGCAAAGCCTGCACACAGGGGTGGGCGTTTGGTGCAGAGGTTAAGACGCCCCATGGGATGCCTGCATGCCGGCTCCTCTGCTTTTGACCCAGTTTCCTGCTACCGCACACCCTGGGAGGCAGCAGGTGATGGCTCAACTACTGGGTCCCTGCCGCCCCTGCGGAAGACTCAGTTGAAGTTCTGGGCTCTGGCTGTTGCAGGCGTTTGAGGAGTGACCCATCTCTGTCTCTCTCGAGATAAATAGACTTTTCTAAAGATGGAGATAGACTTTTCTTTTTTTTTTCTTTTTTTTTTTTTTTTTTTTTTTTTGACAGGTGGAGTTAGACAGTGAGAGAGAGAGAAAGAGAAAGGTCTTCCTTCCGTTGGTTCACCCCCAAAATGGCCGTTACGGCTGACGCTGCACCGATCCGAAGCCAGGAGCCAGGTGCTTCCTCCTGGTCTGCCATGCAGGTGCAGGGCCCAAGCACTTGGGCCATCCTCCACTGCCTTCCCGGGCCACAGCAGAGAGCTGGACTGCAAGAGGAGCAACCAGGACAGAACCGGCGCCCCAACCGGGACTAGAACCTGGGGTGCCGGCGCCACAGGCGGAGGATTAGCCTAGTGAGCCACAGCGCCGGCCGATAAATAGAATTTTCAAAAGTCTGCTCACAAAATATTCGAGCTAGGTTAGGCAGGGACCTGGGGAGAGGGGCATTCTCATTCCCCACCCCCTACCCCCCAGCCCAGCTCCAGAGGTTTGGGCACAAAGCTGAAGAACTTTCCAGAAAACCTGAGCAGTCCCAGAGACAAAACCTGCAGATTGGGGCCGGCGCCGTGGCTCACTTGGTTAATCCTCCAGCTGCGGCGCCGGCATCCCATATGGGCGCCAGTTTCTAGATCCAGTTGCTCCTCTTCCAGTCCGGCTCTCTGCTGTGGCCCTGGAGGGCAGTGGAGGATGGCCCAGGTGCTGGGGCCCCGCACCCCATGGGAGACCAGGAGAAGCACCTGGCTCCTGCCATCAGATCAGCGTGGTGCGCCGGCCACGACGGCCATTGGAGGGTGAACCAATGCAAAAGGAAGACCTTTCTCTCTGTCTCTCTCTGTCACTGTCCACTCTGCCTGTCAAAAAAAAAAAATTAAAATAAAAAAAAAGAGGAAAGTGTAGTAAAACATTACAGCCAATGCACCAAAATATCAGAAGGTGGTAAGTGCGAGGCCAGGAACTGAAGCAGGCTGATGTGACCTGGGGCCTGGGCAGCTGTCTCCCACAGGGAGTCCAGGAAAGCCCTTCTGAGGGGAGCCAGCTGGGGCGTGCGACAGAGCAGCCTGGGAAGTGGCCCTGACAGCGCACGGGCTTGGTGTCTGAAAGGGAAGGAGGAGGCTTGCGGTGCGGGGCTGGTGATGGGAGACTGGGCGAGAGTGCTGTCCAGGTGGGCACCGCCAGACCGTGCACCTGCAGGGCTCAGAAGTGTGGCTTTCTGACCACGGAAAGGCGTGGAGCTCTGTGGCCAGGGGTGTCACAGTCTGCTGTGGGTGTGTGAGAGTCTCGTGATTCCAGCTGGAGACGGGTGGCGGAGGATGAGGCTGTGGCTATCCGGGTACACAGGTGCGGGGATGGAGGTGGTGAGTAGGCAGTGGTGGACAGCACTCGGGGGTGGACCTGGACTTGGGGACAGGCTGGATGTTGGGAAGAGGGAACGCGAGGAAGGAAAGGAGGTGCCTGCATTTTTCGGCTCCAGCTGAGTTGAAGATGCCCGAGGAGAGGTTCCCGGAGACAGCGAGGGGCCCTGTTTCTACCAGCTTGAGTTTGCAGCCGGACACCCCATTCGTGGGGCTGCCTTCACAGGCAGTGGGAGGTGCGGGTCTGACATTCCAGAGAGGGTTGAAGCAGGAGCTGTGCATTTGGCCACCACCACTTGCAGCAGGGAGGGAGCCTCCTGGGGCAGGTGTGGGGGTGAAGGAGGGAAGATGGGGGGGTGCCACTGTGCCGGCTCCACGCGCCAGGTGGCAGTCAAGGCAGCTTGGCGCCCAGCCCCGCCCTTCCCCTAGGGGTCCAGGGAGGCCACTGAGTGCCAACAAACCAGCCCCAGCCAGACTCAGGAGACATCTGGAAGCCTTTCCGAGGCTTCCCCCAACAAAGCAATAAACCAAAATAAAAACGTGTGCAGCTTTGACAAAACCCTTGTGATGCAACCCAAATCCTCAAAGAGGCGAAAACCTGGGACCCGAGTCTGGGGAGGTGCAGAGACAAGCTCAAGGCCCTGCAAGACAGTCACTTCGCCAGATCGGCCCATTCGGCCGGCCCACTCCTTCCGTCGTGCGGCCGGCACAGCTCCCGGACTCCTCTGCCACAGACCCACCCGGCCCTTCTCCCTCTGCAGTTTGAAATCCGGCAGCTGCGCGCACACCTGGCGCAGCAGGACCTGGACTTGGCCGCTGAGCGCGAGGCGGCGCTGCAGGCCCCACACGTGCTCCGCCAGCCGCGCAGCCGCTACAAGGTGGTGGAGGCCGGCGCGTGGGACGAGGAGACGGCGGCCGAGAGCGTCGTGGAGGAGCTGCGGCCCTCGCCAGGTGAGCAGCGAGCCCCGCCCGCGGCCTCCCCTCGCTCCCTCCTGGGGATTGGCACCCCCTTCCCTCTCCCAGCCCCTCCCTGCATCTGGCCCCACTAGCTGCCTGTGGGGTTGGCTGCCCTGGGTGGAATGCACATGTCCACAAGTGTCCAGAACCAAAGCCAGGCTCCGGGACGTCATTTGCCTTGCGTGGGTCCCAGCAGCCTGCTTCCCCACCCTGGCTCAGCTTCCCGGGCCGGAGCTTGTGGAATCCACCTTCTCATTCTTCGCCCAAGTTCCCCTGGAAGGCGGCTGGCTCACGGTCTCGGGGCCCATCCTGGGGTCTTCCACCTTGGCCTGCCCAGAGCAGCCCTCCTGCTGTCTTAGCATTTCCAGGACAGCACCCCTGTCCCTCTTGGGGTCCCCAGCTCCAGAGATAACGACAGAGAGAAAGACCCCAGAGGCCCGACGCCACCTATGGGCCCAGCAGGAGCCAGGCTCTGGGCGCAGAGGGCCCACCAGCCGACAAAGCCTCGCAGGTGATCCTACGCCCCACAGTGGAGCCGTGAGGCTGGAGGCCTCCTGCCTGTCCCTCCTGCTCCCCTCTGGGAGGAGGAGGGAGGCTGGGCAGGACGGAGAAAGCTGGGCAGAGTCAGAAGCCGCCCAGGGTAAACCTGACCACTGTGTGTCACAAGGGGGCTGTGCTGTCCCTGCCCACCCTCCTGGCAACTGCTGGGGGGTGGGGGTCTGCACAAGGCAGGCTCCGCCCCCCCATACAGGTGCCGTATGCACCCTGGACACAGCTGCAAACGTGCCTCCCAGCCAGTGGGAGCCCCCTCCCTGACTAGATGCATACCTGCTCCACGCTGCCCCAGCCTACACAGTCCCCTCCCCCGGCACCCCTCTTTCAGCCGGGCCCCCAGCATCCCCAGTAGCACAGCCAGCACCATGGAGCAGAGAGGAGAACCCGAGGGCCCGTGAGAGGCACCTGAGTCACAGCTCCAGGGGCTCCAGGCACACAGGGCACACCACAGCTGAGCCCTCTGGGACCAGGAGCTGTGTCCAGGGAGGCATCAGTGATATTAAAAATTACAGCTGCACAAACTCGGGGCCTTCTCTCTGGAGACGAAGCGAGGGCAGCCTTTGTTGCTAACTGACCTCTAGGTCCACTGTGCACACAACAGAACTCCACAGGCAGTCCAGGGGGGGACCTGCAGATGTGAGTCCCAGCAGCCCTGGGCAGGGGCCAGCCTCACCCCTCCCAGCTCCCCCTGGACGGGGGAGCGCCAGCCGGAGAGGAGGAAGCGGCTCTGAGTCTCAGAGATGCCAGCGGGTCCCAGACACCGCCAAACAGCTTCTGTTTAGACTTGCGCTAGTCACAAATCATTTTTAAAACTTGGGCTGCAGAGTTCCAGGCTTTGGGGCCTGCCAAGTTCATTGTGCCCCTGTGTAGTCATTTTTTTTTTTTTTTTTATTTTATTTTTTTTTTGACAGGCAGAGTGGACAGTGAGAGAGAGAGAGACAGAGAGAAAGGTCTTCCTTTGCCGTTGGTTCACCCTCCAATGGCCGCCGCGGCCAGCGCGCTGCGCCCGGCGCACCGCGCTGATCCGATGGCAGGAGCCAGGAGCCAGGTGCTTTTCCTGGTCTCCCATGGGGTGCAGGGCCCAAGCACCTGGGCCATCCTCCACTGCACTCCCTGGCCACAGCAGAGGGCTGGCCTGGAAGAGGGGCAACCGGGACAGAATCCGGCGCCCCGACTGGGACTAGAACCCGGTGTGCCGGCGCCGCTAGGCGGAGGATTAGCCTAGTGAGCCGCGGCGCCGGCCCCCTGTGTAGTCATTAATACTTCTCTCCCGAATTTATTAGTCTTAAAGCCTGCCCATAACTTAGGAATTACAGCCCCTGGGGGGAGTGCCACGGATTTCGCTGTGTGTCGCTGTGAACCCTGTCCGTCTTCACTGAGGACTGGGCATTCACTCCTATGCTCATCTTTCATGCCTGGTATACAGTCGGCGCTCAGAAAACATTAGTGCCCTCCCTTAGTGACGACTGTTAGGCCATGCGGTAGCATGCTGGGAGTGGGAGCCCAGGCTAGGAATTAGGGCATCTCCCTGTGCTTTGGGGCCTAGGTCTCGCGGGGGGTCAGGGGGCCACTGCAGCCTGGGCAGCCTGGCTGGTCACCACCTCCAGGAGGCCTGGCTGGGCTGACCCACATCCCTGGCCTCCTCTCTGGGCTCCACCCAAGGCAAGGCCCAGGGCGAGTGCTGCCGCCTTCCACACTGGAGGCCTTGGGAAGATCGGTGGGCTGGGATTGCAAAGTGCTCACACCAGGGATGAGGCACCCTGCGGCCTCGGAGACGCCAGGCCAGCAGCAAGCACATGGGCTAGGGTGCGGGGGGCTGAGGGGTGGCTAGACCAGGCACTCAGCATCGTGGACAATCACTGCTGTTCGGTCCACAGTGGCCGAGTGCTTGTTAGCCCCGTTTTATAGGTGAGAGGCTGAAGCCCAGAGCAGCCCGAAGGCATCTGCCCAAGGCTAGGTCGGCCCCTGCATCTGCTTTCCCTGCTGAGGGCTACATTAGGGTGGTCCTTCCTCCCTGCCCCTCAGGCCCCCTATGGGCTGCTTCCGGCAGGACCCTAGGGCTCCCAAGTGCCAGATCAGACGCTGGGGCTGCAGGTGGGGGACTGACTGTGGTCCTTAGCTCCCTCCCTGGGCCCCAGCTCCGTGCCTCCAGAGCAGGGGTGCTGCAGGGGGTGGAGGGAGTGTAGGTCCCCAGCTGCATTTACTCCAAATTCTTGGCTTTTGTGTGAAAGATACACTCAAAGCAGAAACACAGATGAAGTTGCAAGAATGGGCACAGGACAGGTTAAAGAGACAGTACACACTCACGAGTGCTGGCAACCTGGTGGGGGGCACCCCACCCCAGTTGGGTTGCTCCCTTTATTGGGTAGGGGTAACTGAAGATACAAATGGGGGTTGGGCAGGGCTCAGTGCACTCGGTTGCCTCTGGGGAGGTGTCCTGGGGTCTCCACGTGGCGCTCGGCTCACACGTGACCATCGCATTGTCTTGTGCGTGGTGGAGGGGTGAGGCTTGGGTGCATCATGGGAAGTGCGTATGCCGAATCGGGGCTGCAGCAGGAACACTGCTGGCCGGCCCTTGGCTCCTTTTCCCTCGCGTGCCCAACCACAGTCCTCTGTCCAGTCCGCCCTGGTGGGACCTGGCCAGTGTAGGCTCTGTGCTAAGCACCAGGGAGACAGAGTGAGTAAAATGTAACTGCTGCCCCCTGAAGTCCTGGGGCTCCTGTGTGGGTGGGGACAGAAGCCCAGCCCGAATGGTGTGCCTGGGAGAGGAGGACCCCGGGGCCCACAGGACAGGGAGCAGCACGGGCAGGACGAGAGGCGGAAGGGGGAGCTGTGAGGCCGACCTGAGGCTGGACCGTCGCAAGTCGGGGAGTTGGTAAGGAAAGCGAGGGCAGCCCAGAAGACAGCAGCGGTCAGAGCGAGAGGAGGAGGAAGAGCAGGAGGGGAACCGATTCCATTCCGGACGTGTTGAGTCACAGGGAGTTGGAGGTCATCCAAGAGGCGCCGTCCGGGACGGTCGGCTGGGCCAGTCGGCAACTCGGGACACATGTCTGAGCTGAAGGTCATCTGGCTTGGCTTATTTGTAGCACCTGTTTGGATGAAGATGTATTTGTAGGCAATACATTGTTCACACACAGGTAGGAGGGGGCTCCCAGCGGCTGCCCTCGGGGCTGTGTGAGTCCAGGCTGGGGCAGGGAAGCCACTGGCTTCTCTCTGAGTGAGCAAAGAGGGGCAGTCCGGAGCACACTACGGGGATGCCGGATGTGGTAGGGAAGGGCACTGACTGCGCTCTACAGAGCGGTGGTGACCACTGCGCTTCCGTGTGTGAAGCCTGAGCCCCGGGCTGGAGCTCTGGTGGGCACACAGCAAGCACTGGCGTCCACCTCCTCCTGCCCCAGGCCGCGGCCCCACGGGCAGCTGTGTGTGCAAAGGCTGGAAGGCCGGGGTGGGCGCTGCCTGGACAGTCGGTGTGGGGAAGTCAGTCAGCTGGGCTGTGTAGAAACAGGCTTGACCTCGGCCGCTTGTGGAAGGCGGGGCCAGGCTCTGCAAGGCGCGAGGGCCTCTCCCAGCTAAGTGGAGATTGGCTGCTGGACCCAGGAGTGGGCGCCCAGGGACCCCTGGCCTGGATACCTGGCAAAGGGCCGGGCATGCTGTGACCCTACTGAGCACAGAAGGGTAAGGACCAGAGGCGGGAGGTGCAGTCCCCAGAGGTGTGCGAGCTGTGGTGGAATGGGCTTCCCTGAGCAGGCAGTGAGCTGACTCCTGCTCTGGGGCGTGGGAGGGTGTCCCAGGTCCCTCCCCACCCTTCTCTGTCACCCCCCCGGACTACAGAGCCAGCTCGTCCAACCGCGGCACAATCTGTGTGACCCTGGCCGGCCAGCGTCACGAGAACCCAGGTCTGGGTTTTTCTCGTCCACCTTGGGCTACCTCCTGCCTCTCCTGGGGATACTTGGGTGGGGCTCAGGGTTCTGCCCACACCACACGGCCCTCCTGCAGCTGAGGGCGCCTGGGGCCCCCGCAGCCCCTCTGCCAGGAGCGGCAACCTTAGGCACCTCCCACTTCCCAGGGCGGCGCCAGAGCCGGCAACACTTCCAGCACAGGCGTGAGCAGCCGCGTGGGGGGCTCCTGTTGCCGGCTGATCAGGGCGCAGGGCCTGGGGCCAGCCCGGGGCCCTCCCTCGGCTCCTGCATTAGTGGGAAACACACCTCTGACCGCAGGCATTTAGAGATCAGAAGAGGCCAAAAAAGCTTTTAAGAGCTGGGCTGTGCATGCGTGGCCATGCAGCCTCCCCACGGCAGGGCCGGCTGGCTTCTCAGGTGCACGCAGCAGGAGGCCTCAGGACCGACGCCTTGGGTCTGGTCCCCTGCAGTCCACCAGGCGTGGACTCTGGCCTGGTGCCAGCTCCGGGTTCGTGATGTCTCCACGAACCACTGTAGAGAAGAGCGGTCACTGCCCCCATTTTACAGACTCGGAGACTGAGGCTCAGAGACAGACGGGGGGCGGGGGAGCTGGGGCTGAGGCCGGAAGTCAGATTCCATTCCGACCCCGGTCACGGCCCCAGGGCTCAGGACGACAAGTTGCCAGACGCGCCGGGGGTCCTTGTCCTGTCGCTGTCCAAGCCCTGCCAGGTCCCTCCTGACGATGGCTTGACCCCATCGCTCCCTCTGGCCTTCTCCTCTCCCCTGGTCTCCCAGCCCCACTTTTGGCCCCTTCCAACACAGCTTTCCCCACACCCTGGGAGTGACCCCTCCCAGTCACACCTGACCATACTCAAATGTCTGTCCAGCGGCCCCTCACTGCCCTTGGGTGAGGCCAAGCTCCTCAGGGTGGCTTTGGGGCCCCCACACCTGCTTCTTTCTTCTGCCCCCAGCCTGCTCTGAGAATCTGCCCTCTGCTCCCCTCACTGGGGCAAGGATCCTGTTCCCACCTCGCCTCCCTTGTACCCGACAGCTCGTCACCTGCGTGTGACAGTTACTGGGCACCCAGCAGGCACAGGAAGTGTACGGGTGGTGGCGTAGAGCAGGGTGGGTTCCCAGCGCCACGCCCCTGCCCCGGCCCCTTCCCTGGACTGCCCGGGAGCTGGGGGCCCCCGTGGTTGGAGGCAGCTGTCGCACCAGAACCTGCTCTTCGGGTACCCCGGTCCCCAGTGCAGCCCAGCCCCTGGGGCGGATGAGATGGGGCCCCACGCGGCCATCACACGCACGTAGAGGGCTTGGGTGAGCTGGGTGCTCGTCTCAGGGCCGTGGGCATGGCGAGGGTGTGGGGGAGGGATGTCCTAGCCCAGCCCCTGCCTCTTGGGCTGTCTGGGGAGCTGTCACACTCACCCTTCTCTGCCCCCCGCCCTGCAGAAACGGCACTGAAAGATGACATGAACAGCTACATCAGTCAGTACTACAACGGGCCCAGCAGTGGTAAGTCAGGGGCGGGCAATCTGTGACCCCAGCAACCCCCAGGCCCCGAGTCGGGCCGCCGGGGCCTGACTTCAGACATCAAGGCCTGCCCTTCCTGTGGTGCCTGGGAACGGCTCCAGGTTGAGATTCTTGGGGCTCCTGGCACACCCAGTGCTAGAGCTGGAGGAGCTGCAGACCCTGGCCGCATGCCTGTGTGGTGCACAGTCCTTCTGGTGCCTGAGTCTCGGGGAGGCCTGGCGGGAAGGGCTTGGAAATGGTGCCCAGGCCCTCAGCCTCTGCTCTCTGCTTCACCGGGGTCTAGGGTTGGGACCCCACAGCCTTACATCCTGTGTGTCCCCCGGTAAGGCTGGGATATGGTGGGGACAGGCATAGTATTCGGCAACTGTCCTTTTCCACCTGTGACCCCCTGAAACCTCTTCTGCTAGTTGGAGAGACCACCATCTCCATCCCCCACAACGCTGGGGAGAAACGCCCCACGCCACACCCTCTGTCACTCAGCCCCGTGGTCCAGCTCGCCTGAAGAACGGCAGAGCGCCCCCTGACGGCTGGCCATGCTTCCCGAGAGCTCCACCCACATCCTGGAGGTCCCACGGGCTCCTGCGGCACCCTGCCCCACATGTGGGCCTGCTTATTTATTTATTTGAAAGGCAGAGACAAAGATCTCCTATCCCAGCCAGAGCTGGGAGCTGGGAACCGAATCCAGGTTTCCCACGTGGGTGGCAGGGACTCAAGTTCTTGAGCCATCACCTGCTGCTTCCCGGGTACGTTTTAGCAGGAAGCCAGAGGCAGGGGCAGCGCTGGGATTCAAACCCAGGCACTCACTCGGAAGCGGGATGCTGGCGTCCCTCGCTGCCTCTGATCTGCTGCCCCAAATGCCACTCACGCTGTGAACCCCACGTTCTTTGCCCCAGCACCCGGTGCTTTCTCACTCAGTGGCAGAGAGCCCCGAGTCTCTGTTTAAAGCAAGCCACGGAGGACCACGGAGGGCAGGTTGTCTGTGTCCCTGCCCCCAGCTCATCACAGTCACCCCCAGCTTTTCTAGAACACACTGAGTGCCAGCACGGAGCGCAGCCAGCTCCCAGAGCTCCCGCCTGCGTCTCCCGAGGCACAGCCAGTGAGCCTCGTGTCCTCATTGGGGTGCAGGAAGCTGGGTAGCACGGTTTTCCCCCGGTGCGGTGGTGAATACTGGCAACTGGAGCCAAGAACTGCCACCCTGCAGTCTGCCCACAGGCCCAGCTCCCACACCTGTGCGGCCCCGACCCATGCTCCTCGGGACCCTGGAAGCGAGGCAGAGTGGGGTGTCACCGGTACGCCCTCCTTTCTTGCAGACAGCGGCGTCCCTGAGGCAGCTGTGTGCGTGGTCACCACGGCCGCCATCGACATCCACCAGCCCAACGTCTCCTCCGACCTCTTCTCGGTGGACGCGCCCCCGAAGCGGGGCGGCAACGGCACCTGCGCCAGCGCCACGTCCGAGAGCGCCTCCCGCTCCGCCTGCAGCTCCGTCACCCGGGCCCAGAGCGCCAGCAGCCAGACGCTGGGCTCCTCCACGGACTGCAGCACTGCCCGCGATGAGCCGTCCTCGGAGCCCGGCCCCTGTCCCCTGCCGCTGCCGCCACCGCCACCCCCACAGCAGCAAAGGGCAGTCCAGGACCTGCTGTCCTCCTTGTCGGAGGACCCCTGCCCACCCCAGAGGGCCTTGGACCTGGGCCCCCGGGCCCCGCTCAGCCCTGCGGGCTCGGCTCCCACCAGCCCTGAGCTGGGGCACAGGGTGTGTCTGTTCAACCAGAAGAACCAGGAGGCCTTCCGGGCCTTTTCCACCCAGCCAGTCATCCACTTCCAGCCTGCGACGCCGGCCCTGCAGGACAAGTGCAGGCCTTTGGAACCCAAAGAGCAGAAGCTGCACCGGGTCCCCGAGGCCTAGAGCCCGCAGGCAGGCTGGCGGGGAGGAGGGGACAAAGCCATCTCGACGCAGTTCCGGGACCCCAGAGGCTGCCACGGCCGCCTGGCCTCCCGCAGGGTGCTGCCTGCCCCCGGGGAGGTGACGCCAGGCCAGAGGCCACGTGCCTCAGACCTCAGAGCCCAGAGCGGCGCCTCTTCTCGCCCTGTTCCAGGGGAAGGCGGTGCTCAGGGCGGGTTTTGTTTTGTTTTTAACCATTTTTACAAAAACCAGCCTGTGGCCTAGCTTCAGCAGGGTGGAGAGCGAGGACCAGCTCGGCCTCTTCTGCTGCCTTTGTTCCCGACACCCGCCCCGGACCTCGGGAGCAGCACTGTGAGCAGGGGCTGCAGCCCCACCCCCAAGCCGTGTCTCCCAGGAGTCCTGGCACGGGTGCACGCGTGTATGCGGGGGTGACACCGCCAGAGCCCACCCCAAGCCGTGTTTCCCAGGAGTCCTGGCGTGCGCACGTGCGTGTGTGTGTGTGTGGGTGCTTGTGTGTATGTGGGGGTGACACCGCCAGAGCCCACCCCAAGCCGTGTTTCCCAGGAGTCCTGGTGTGCGCACGTGTGTGTGTGTGTGTGTGGGTGCGTGTGTGTATGTGGGGGTGACACCGCCAGAGCCCACCCCAAGCTGTGTTTCCCAGGAGTCCTGGTGCATGTGTGCATATGTGTGTGTGTGTGTGTGGTGTGTGTGTGTGTGCGTGTGGGTGGGTGCGTGCATGTATGTTGGGGTGACACCGCCAGAGCCCACCCCCATGCCTGTCCCGTCCGTCTTCATTCTCTCATTTCGGCATGGGCATCCCAGAGACCTCGTTTTCACCGTCACAGGACATCTGGGGGGGAATCTGGAGGTGGGCGGGGGGCTGGGGGCTAGGGGTGGCCATTCCCCACCTTGGCTTGAATAATAAAAACCAGCTGCACTGACAGCCCCCAAGGTGCAGCAGTCGTCTTTTGGGGCTGGCCTACTGCACGGCCACCCAGTCAGAGTGGGAGGAGCCTGGGACCAGGGACAGGAAGCTCCCCCACAGCCTGGCTGTGGGACCCTGGACGGGTCCCCTCCCATTCAGCCTTCCTCATTGGCAACTCGCAGTCCCAGGTGTCGTCCCTGGGGTCCCCAAGGCCAGCAGGGCCAACCCTGGCCCCGGTCGTCAGCCCACTCCCCGCTCTCCCTCCAGAGTTCCAGCCAGTGCCGCCATCTGCCCAGGTAGGAACAAGCGTGCTTGCTTTTCTCTTGGTCCCCTGTGGGAAGGCACACATCCTGTCGGCCTGTCCCCAGCCTGTCACGGCGGTGCTCAGGCCCTGGTCCTCACTGGCCCCGCCTCCAAGCCAGGTCTCCCCAGCCCAAAAGGCTTCAAGGGCTCTGTGTCTCCGTGGCCACCAGGCTTTCTTCAGGAGAATGTGAGCGTGGCTCCAGCGCCTGCGAGCTGGCTCGCGCCTCCTCACCCAACCTGTCCTGTCTCCATCTTTGGGTGATCCTCTCTGTGCTTGGTCCACCTCTGCCTGCCTCCCCTATTGGCCCCCAAGAGAAGCGATGGGCCCAAGTCCCGCAAGACCTCAAAACCCTGTACAGGCCACCGCCCTGGCACGGAGCCACATGGGGAGGATGGAGGAACTGGGAGAAAGGGCGGAAGACTTCACGTGCAGACCAAGGGTGCCCTCCTGACTCAGTGAAGAGAGGGCAGTGGTCAGGGAGGGTGCCAAGGGCATTAGAGGCCAAGGCAATGTGAGGTCAGACGCAAGAACGAGAGGCCCTGAGACGGGAGCCGGTTCTGCCTGGCGCTGTGCGGGGCACCAGGGCTGCCGGGGCCAGAGCTGCAGGAAGCCCAGCGGTCACTCTGGGCTTTGGCGACACGATGGCTTGGAGAGCACGGCGGGATTTGTAACCTGTGGGGTGGAGCCAGCAGGGTCGGTTAACTGATCTCCACCCTCTAGACAGCACACAGCAGCCTCCCCAGCCAGGCCCGGCTTGCCGAGCCGTGCCCAGGCCTCTCTGCCAAGCTCCCGGTGACCCCAGCAGGTCAACGAGAGCCAGTGCCAGAGGACAGTGCAGGCCCCAGGGGCTGCCAGCACCGGCGTCAGCAGTGGATCTCTGCTCCAGAGAGGCAGCATGGGACAGGGACAGGGACAGGGAGGACAGCCACGGGGTAGGACACTAGGCAAGCGGCTGCTGTCCTCTGCCTCTGTTGCCCCATCCAGGAAGTCTATGGGGAAGCTCTTCCTGTTTTTTGTTCACTGTCCTTTGGTAAGAGCTGCCTGTCTGAAAGCTGATTTCTTGGGGGGCCATTTAGCCTCTCCAGCCTGAGCCGGCACCATCACCTTCCTGCTGCCCTGGGATGACTACACAGGGAGGTGAGGGCTGGGGACAGGGGGCACGGGGTCCCTGCCTCGCAGGGCAGAGCCCGCTGTAGTCACGTGCAGGGGAGACACGGGCCTCACAGCGGAGGAGGCCTTTGCAGGGAGACTTGGGAAGGAGAGACACCAGGGCCAGGGGCCGGTGTCAGGGCACAGTGGGTTAAGGTACCAGCTGTGCGTCTGTGCTGTTCCCGAGATCAACTGGGATGGGCTGGGCCCAACGCCCACTGGAAATGTGAGCAGGAGCCGGGCACTGCTTCCCTGACTGGCAGAATGTCGTAAAACCATTTATAGAAACCCCAAAGAGGAGTGAAGGTGGAGACGGGGTGCAGCGACACCGGCAGGGTAATGACAGGGCAGGCTGCTTGGGGACAGGGACGTGGGAGGGAGGGGGCACACAGAGAAGATCTGGAGGGTAGGGTCTGTCCCTAGAGGCCCTGAATGCTGGTGAGCCTGGCCGAGCACACAGAAGGGCTGTGGGCAGAGCCCATGGGTTGCATAGGGATGACAGGAGCCGGGCGCCGAGCAGGGCGGCGTCCGGGGGAGAAGGCACAGGGCTGAGAGTCCCTGGAAATGGGGGTGGAGAAGCCTGGGAGGCCAGTGTGCGGTGTCTGAGACACGGCGGGCCAAGGGGCCACTGAGTGTCGCTCCCCCTCTTCGTGGAGGAGCAACACAGGACCCTGCGCTGTTCTTTTGTCTGCTCGGCCCTCCCCGGGTTTGCTGCTGGTTCTTCCCGGGTTGGCTACTATCCCTTCCACCTCCGTGGAAGGGCGGTTCCCCCTGGCCGCATTCCCCACTTCCGCAGGGGAGCGGCACACCGCCGGCCGGTTCTCTCGGGGGCTGCACGGGTTCCCTTAGATGTTCCCCATAGATGTTCCTGGTGCATGCCGTCTCTCTCCTCCTTTATAGTCCTCCTCCGCCAATCCTAACTCGGCTGCCCACACGCCGAGTACGCTGCTCTCCTCCAATCAGTAGCGAGTCCTACAGTTTATTAGTTGAACTGGAGGCAGCTGTGTAGAAGCTGTTTCCCTTCTCAGCGCCATATTGTGGGAAAGCAGATGCATAGAATAAGTCTTAATTCCAGTAACTCAGTCTAGTCCGGTTTGCTCCCCACAACTGAGCCTGGCTCCCTTGAGTACCCAAGGGGATTCCGGGGGCAGGAAGTACGGGCTGGCGTTCTCTCTGTGCCTGCCAGGCCTGGCTCAGCCGCACCCGTCCCACTGGCGTCCTGAGGCCTGGAGTGCAGGAGATGGAGGTAAAAAGCTTCAGCCGTCACAGCTCCCCTGGGCACCGTAGCCGAGTTATGGCCAGCAGGGGTGGAGGAGATGGGGGGGGGGTGCACTCCCTGGGAGGTCTGCCGCTCTGGAAAATGCCCCCCCCTTCAGAGTCCACTCTGGGGGTCCAGAGCAGCCATCTGGGGGCTCTCCCAGAAGGGAGGGGCCCTCTGTCTCCAGCTCAGAGCAGAGGGGGCAGCAGCTCCAGGAACAGCTCCCTTCTGTTCACTTCCTGCTGGGGAGGGGCTCTGTTCATCACAGCCCTGATTTATGGGGGGAAACCGAGGCACAGGAGGACAGACTTGCCCAGGGGAACATGCTGACTGGTGGTAAAGAGGCCAGATCCAGATCCAGGCAGGTCTGGATGGCTCCCTGGGGGCTCAGCACACATAGCCTGGGTGCCTGCCTGACATGCACACTGGCAGTGAGGGCAGCAGGGCACGGCCTGTCCACTCCCTGCAGGCCTGGCCCAAAGCCCACCCAGGCCTGGGCTGTAAGGCCTTCCCTGAGTGGCAAGGCCCCAGGTGGTCCCAGGCCATGCCTCCAGCCAACCAGGCTTTTCAAATCCAGTCCCAGAGATCAGGGCTGGGGACACAGACCCTGTGTGGTTAGAGGTTAGCTGGAGGCCTGGACTTCCCACCTGGCACTCGACTCAGGACCTCCCTTCTGTCTCCCACACGGCTCTCGACGACGCCAGGGCCCCGGGAGAGCCAGGCTCTCTTGCCCTACAGCTTTCTGTTGGGGGCCCTGTTGTGTCAGAGCTGTTGAGAGCCTCGAAGGAGAGCCATTGGAGGAAGCCCTGCCTTCACCACCCAGCCAGCGCCGCACTGTGCTACACCAGGACGCCCACAGACTCCCAGAGCCCCAACAGCCAACACGGACACCCAGGGCAGGGCTGGAGAGACGCCGGGTCGCTCCTCCCACCTCTGCCCCCCGTGCTGCTGTTCCTCACGTGGGGAGGGTCAAAGCCCAGCCCCGGCTTCTTCGTGCAGCCTTGCTCTTGGTTTGCTTTGCAGCTCCTACAGATCCTGGGCGCTGTGTACTCCCCAATGTGAGAGGAGGAGGGCTCAGTGCTGTGGAGAAGCCGGATAAGCCGCTGCCTGCACTGCTGGCAGCCCTTGTTGGTGCCGACTTGAGATCTGGCTGTTCAACTTCCAATCCAGCTCCATGCTTAATGCACCTGGGAAAGCAGCTTAAGATGGCCTGGGTGCTTGGGCCCCTGCACCCACGTGGGAGACCCAGGTTGAGTTTCAGGCTCCTGGCTTTGGCTTGGCCTGGTCCCAGTACTGTGACCATTTCGGGAGTGAACGAACAGGTTCAAGATCTCTCTCTCCTTCTCTGTCCCTCTACCTGTTGGATAAGTAAATAAATCTTAAGGCAGGGCCCGGCGCCGTGGCTCACTTGGCTAATCCTCTGCCTGTGGCGCCGGCATCCCATATGGGCACCGGGTTCTAGTCCCAGCTGCTCCTCTTCCAGTCCAGCTCTCTGCTGTGGCCCGGGAGGGCAGCAGAGGATGGTCCAGGTGTATGCACCCACATGGGAGACCGGGAGGAAGCACCTGGCTCCTGGCTTTGGATCGGTGCAGCGCTGGCCGTAGCGGCCATTTGGGGGTGAACCAACAGAAGGAAGACCTTTCTCTCTCTCTCTGCCCATAACTCTACCTGTCAAATAAATGAATAAAAAACCTTGAAAACAAATCTTAAGGCAGAGGGTTATAGCTGGGACAGCTCCTGGCGTAAGGGATGGGTGAGCCCTCGGAGGACTCTGGGGGCAGCCACGCAGAAGGCGTCCTGTAAGCCATGGAGGTCGGGATGTTGCCACCAGAGCGCACTCGGCACCTGCAGCCTCGGCTGCCCGGGGGAGGCTCCGCTGTCTCGTGCTGCCGCTGAGTCTCGGGTGCGGAGTGGGAGTGGGACACAGCGGCTCTGAGAGCTGAAAGCATGGTGCCTCGGCCCAGCAGCTGTCCTGGGCTCAAACCTGCTCCCCCAGCCCCGTGCTGTTCCCCACACAGCATGCCCCTTATCTGCCCTCTCCATTTCCCACAGCTAGCCAGAAGCCTACACCTCTCCCACGTTGGCAGAGTCCGTAACTACTCTGGATTTTTTTGGTTTTTATTTTTTGGTTCCACTGCTGAGGAGTTTGGCACTGTCTCCTGGTGAACACTTAATTATCCAAAGAAGATGCCGGAACGAGTGCTGCTAGGAACTAAAGCAGCAGCTGCCAAGGAGACGGGGCGGGGGGAATCTAGGCTGAGCCCCCAGGCTGGGCACAGGGGGCTGGGCTGCCTGCGCGTCCTGGAACGCGCCAATGAAGTCAGCCGCCTGGAGATCCATCAGGACGTTACAGGAGGTGATGGATGTGCAGAGCTCTCCGGCGTCCGGATTTGCAGGGCGCCTCCCACCCAGCGCTCCCGCAGCTGCCTCCACGTCCCTTAGGCCTCCTAAGTCCAGGCGCTCCCCTCTGCCTTCTCAGCGGGGCGGGTTCCAGGGGCAACTGCAGCACAAAGAGCCCAGCTTCCCGAGCGGGCAGGAAGAAGGCCTGGCTAGCAAGGGCCTTGTCCTCACGCAGGGAACGCGGGTTTGTCATGTTCTGGCTTTGCTCCTGCGGGGGCCCCTGCCTGGATGCACGTCTCCCTCTGAGCTCGGCCAGGCCACCCCATGGCTGGGTGGGGCGCGTTCCCTGTGTGCTCCCAGCTGGCTCTCAAGGCTGGGCCTACGCAGACCTGGCCCCGAGACCACCATCCTTGGGTGAGTGTTTGAAGCTCTGTAGGCTTTATTCCTTATTTATTTATTTTAGATTTTTTTTTAAATTTACTTGAGAGGCAGAGAGACAGCGAGCAAGACAGAGCACGGGCTTCGTCGGTTCATTCCCAAAATGCCCACAGTAGTGGTGGGGGTGCCAAAGCCAGGAGCTGGGAACCCTAAACAGGTCTCCCGTGTGGGGACCGAGAGCCAGCTGCTTGAGCCACCACTGCTGCCTCCCAGGATCTGCGTTAGCAGGAGGGCGGGGGCCGGCGCCGTGGCTCACTAGGCTAATCCTCCGCCTTGCAGCGCCGGCACACCGGGTTCTAGTCCCGGTCGGGGCGCCGGATTCTGTCCCGGTTGCTCCTCTTCCAGTCCAGCTCTCTGCTCTGGCCAGGGAGTGCAGTGGAGGATGGCCCAAGTGCTTGGGCCCTGCACCCCATGGGAGACCAGGAGAAGCACCTGGCTCCTGGCTTTGGATCAGTGCAATGCACCGGCTGCGGCGGCCATTGGAGGGTGAACCAACGGCAAAGGAAGACCTTTCTCTCTGTCTCTCTCACTGTCCACTCTGCCTGTGGAAAAAAAAAAAAAAAAAAAAGCAGGAGGGTGGAAGCTGGAGCCAGGGATCGAACCCAGGCACTGCCAAGTGGGATGTAGGTGTCTTAA
Organism: Oryctolagus cuniculus; assembly: GCF_051225735.1. Classification (NCBI taxonomy): domain Eukaryota; kingdom Metazoa; phylum Chordata; class Mammalia; order Lagomorpha; family Leporidae; genus Oryctolagus; species Oryctolagus cuniculus. The sequence continues at coordinate 106,639,078 of NC_142878.1, forward strand.
CCAGCACCTTCACGGCTAGCCCAACCCTGTCCCTCCGCAGGCTCTAGTTCCTTATGTGTAGAGTGGGGAGCGACGCTACACCTGTGACTTCACACCCTCCAAGTGATTACGATCATGCCCACTGCCTCCCGCCAAGCTTCTGGTTAAAGGTGTGCTGAAAGATGACCTGGTGCTTACAGATGACCCAAGGGAAAGCTAAGGCCAGGGGGCCCTGAGGCAGTGAGAAGCCAGTGAGAACCCACATCCCCTGGTGACCAAGCTCCCCGTGTCCCCAGGTCCCAGACCAAATGTCCCCAGCGAGGTCCCACACCCGCAGAGAGTGTAAGTGGGAGGAGAGTCCCAGGAAGCAGCAGGTGCCTGCCCTGGCCCATGTGACCCACAGTGGGAGAGAAAGGAGCTAAACCCGGCCAACCTGCCCCTCTCGCCAGCCCGGTGCCTCACACAGCAAGCATCAGCTCGCACCACGTGGAACCCCCAGTCCCACCACCAAGCTGGCCCCAGATAGCACAGATGGAGGGCACAGGCCTGGAGAAGCCAGAGGGTGCGGGAGCAGCCCCGCAAAGCGGAAAGGCTACACTGCTGTCCACACTGGGGTCCAGATCAGCCCGCACATTCCCCTGCCTGCCCCGGTCCCTCAGCGCTCAGCCCATGTCCTCATCCACAAAGGAGGGGTGGCGAAGCCCATTTGGGGTTCACTGTACTTGGGAGGGCTCTGGGAGGCACTTGATGCCCGGCATTACGGTGCCCCGTAACCTGGGAAAGCCGCCTCCTGAGCCAAGGCTCATCAGCACCTCTTCCATGTGGGCCCCCACAAAGCCTACACAGAGCAGAGTGGAATGAAACCACACACTGGGTTGCCACCTGCGCACACCTCTCCCAAGCCTGTCACTCAGGCCTCCTTGGCTCAGCCTCAGCCAATCAAACCCATCTGTTACAATCCGTTGTGCTTCCCGGGTTTCCGGCCTCTGCAGCCCCTTCCTGTGTCTACCAAAACAAAAGCCCCTGGTGAGAGACGGCGTGAAATGCACCCAAGCTGACCACCCTTCCAGAAAGAGAAGTGCACTTACAGCCGGGGTTTCCAGCCCCCGGGCCTCGCCCAGGCTGTGGCGGCAGCATGGCTCCCCGCCATCCTGGGAGGAAGAGCCCTGCGCGCTCTGCCAGCCTCGCCCACAGCGCCAGACCCTTCTCCACGGCCTCCAGGGAGCCGTTGCCTAGCCAAAGAGCTTTCAGCTACACTCCCCGCCCCCCCAGGGCGTGAGGCCAGAGGATTCCTGCAACAGCCTCCTCTAGCCTCCTCATCGCTCTGCCCTCCCCCTCCCCCTCCCCGCCCCCACCTCTCTGGCAGGGCGGGGAGGAGGCCTTCCTCAGGGCTGTCAGAGGCTCCCAGCTTGGGGGGGGGGCACTTGTTAAGATGAAGTCTGGGGCGGGGCCTTGGGGACCGGGTGGCTCTTTGTGGCCGCCCCAACACACTGACGTGTCTCACTCCAACACGCAAGCAAGGAACCACTGCCAGCCAGCGGGAGGCACTTCCAAGCAGCCAGCAAAACTACCCACCTGTCCACAGGACAGAAGCTGCGCAGGCCCAGAGGCTGCTGACTTGCTGGGTTACCACCACCTGCTGCCCGTCCCTAGGACCCTGCCGACCTCCTAACAAGGAAAACCACAGTAGCCACCGTCACTTCTTTCAGAGTGCCTTCTTTCAGTGCCTTTCAGAGAAGGCAGAGAACTCCCATCTGCTGGTTCACTCCCCAAAGGCCCGCGGCAGCCCAGGCTGGGCCAGGCAGAAACGAGGAGTTGTGAACTCCATCCGGGTCTCCCACGGCAGTGGCAGGGATTCGGCCACTTGAGCCATCACCTGCTGCCTCCCAGGGTGCGTATCAGCAGGAGGCCAGAGTTAGGAGCAGGACTCGGACTTGAACCCAGACACTCTGACACGGGACGTACTTGTCCCAAACAGCGTCCTGACCGCTGCACAAAACGCCCTCCCTGAATACCAAAGTTTTATAAAAAAGTCCAAGAAAAACTCGAGATATCGATGAAAATCTCCCTGCAGACCAGGAGGTCCCTGTAGTATAACTTCCCCAGTGCAGCTGTTCCCTGAGGGCAAAGGCTGAGACCTGCCCAGCCCACCGGCCAGTGGCCTCTACTAATGGCCTCCGCCGCCTGCCACACTCGACCCCTTCCCGACCCCGAGTTTCCTCCCCTCTCAGCCGTCTGCTCCCGGCACCACCTGCACAGGCTCTCACCCAGGGAGCCCCACTGTCCCTGCGGAGCCCCTGCTCTGTTTCACTTGTGTCTCACCTCCGGTCACCTTTCCAGGAGCTGCAAAAGCCCTGAGGTCAGAGACCGTGACCCCAACAGGTGCCATCCCCGAGCCTGTCCAGGTGACAGGCACTGTGACTTCTATGCATCTGGTGCGGGGTCCTGCACCTGGGCGCCAGCAGGAGGGCCTCCCCAAGGCTGCTGAGTGAGCGTGGGCAGGCAGACTCCTCTCAGTTCCAAGGAGCTGGGGGCAGCGCCTTCCCGGGCCTCAGGCCATCTGCTGGTGAGGAGGCCTCTGTTGGGCCCAGAAAGCCCTGAGGACCTCACAGGCTCTGCCCTACCTGGCAAAGTAACCAGGCCGCTAAATCCCCAGGGGCCGTGGGAGGCTTGGCTCACTAAGACAGGAGGAAGGCAGGGAGCCGGCACCCATGTTGAAGCAAGCTGCCCCCCATGCCTCTCCCACTCTGCTTCCAGACCTGCTGTTCGGGGTGCGGGAGCCCGATGCAGGGCAGAGCCACTGGGAAGGGGCAGTCTGGTATATGAGATCAACGGGCACATCCCGTGGCACCTTCTGGCATCTACAGAGCCTCAACAGGCCCCCACCTCTCAGGGCGCCTTTTACGGTAAACGCCACGGGGGCTCTCAGAGGGACTCTGGGTTGAATAAGCCACCCCAGAGCCCCATCTCCTCCTCCCCGGGGCCTAAACGTGCCCTGGCCCTGCGGCGCCCTGCGGCGCCCTGTGCTTCGGGCCGAGGCGAGAGTCGCACCTGAGGACGTCACGCTGGGGAGCCAGACTGCCTGCCTTCCGCTCCTGCTCTCTCTGCCTTTGGGCACGTTCTCAGGCGCTCAGCCTCGGCTTCCACATCTGTAAAACAGGGCGACGGCAGCATCTGACGCCAGGGCTGGGGTGCTCACTGCGTGCAGAGGGCTGGGACGGCGCCTGGCACAGGCTGAGCACCACACTTCCTGTCGGGATGATGCCAGGCTGTGCCGGGAAATGCCGGTGGTGAGCAGCTGTGTGGAGCTGGGCAGGGCAACCAGGATGGGAGGGAGCAGAGGGAGAAAGACCATGAGACTGACACTGAGTCAGGGACCCCACAGAGGTGCAGCTGCCGCACTCCCACCCTGGGGGGTTTCTGAAGCTGTCCCCTCTGCCCCCTCACAATAGGCAGGAAGGATAAACGGAGAAGACCCTGAGCAAGGCCTGGGAAGACGGCAACAAGAAACGGGAATTACACCGGGCTCCGGGCCGGTCCGTGTGCTCTCCTTGGCCCCTCTGCCCCGCCCAGCACGTGTCACCAGTCACTTCCCATCTCTTCCTGGCTCTGCCTGATCCAGGTGGCTCCTCCCATTTCTGCAAACCTGCTGCAGGGGGCAGTCCTCCCACTCTACTCAATCACGACTCCTGGCCTTCCTATGACCCCAGATACCTGCCTGGGCCTTCCCACAGGCTGGCCCAAAGCCTTGGCAGCGCCACTCCCAGCCTGCACCCACACCAGCCAGCAGCCCCTGGGGCACGAGGAGAGCCTGCCAGGGCTTCCCACACCTGTGGCCAACTTACAGACCTGGCTTTCTCAGAAAGCCCAAAGCAAGCCATCAAGAGGGGCAAAGAAAAGCCGGAACATTCTCAGAGCTGGCTTTTAAACATTTATAAAAACGTCAAGCTATCTGCTCATGTAAGTGGCCCTCCCCTCCTCAATCTCTCCTCCTCCAGACACCAGGTTCCATAAGCTGACAAAACCTTAGAATGAAATGGAAAATTAAATTTAACTGAAGTCAAGTAAATACATTCAGCAGGTCAGGTTTAAGTCAGGCCCACTTCTGTCACATTAGCTACGGTTTTCTGAAGGCTGGGTGGCTGCGGGAGAACATTCACCCTTTGCAGTCAGCTTCTTCAGTCTGAGTCCCTTCATCTAACTCCCTGCTCCCGTAAGACAGGCGGTCCACGGCCCGGCCCGGCCCGGCCCAGCCCGGCCCGGCCCAGCCCAGCCCAGCCCAGCCCCGCCCCGCCCCGCCCCGCCCCATGGACAAGCCTGGCAAACAATGTCACCAATGAGTTTTCACTACTTTTCCTTAATTTCTTCTGTTTCTTTAAGAAGCTGGCACATCTCTGATAGTTTTGAAGCTGTGACAGGCTTTACTGTGGATTTTATTAGACAATTAGAAAATTTCAAAAATATAATTGTTAGGAACCACGGAGAATTACAGGAAACATGATAATAGTTCATAAAAAAGCGCTGTGGCGTCTGCTGGAGCCCCTCCTGCTCAGACGGCAGCCCCCCGTGGTGGGACCCCCGTGAGTTCTGTGCCTGCGGCTGACACTCGCACGGCTCTCCACGTCACGATTCACTTCTTCTTCAGCAGCTCAGTCATTTCAGGAACTACCTGGAAATTAAAAGGAAAAAGCAAAAAGGAATCAGGCAGCGCGAGCCTGCGCTGTGGTGAGGCCTCGGCTCCCTCCGCAGGGTGGGGAGCCCACAGGAAACTGCGCAGACCCTCCCCATCCCCGTGGAAACCACAAACCGGGAGGGAGGGAGGGACCACCCTGGACGCGGGGCTGTCAGGGCCAAGAGCCCGCCCGCTGACAAGGAACCCTGTGACATAACCACAAACTTCCAGAGGGCACCAGAAAAACAAAAATCCAGGAAGTCCACTGTTCTTCGTCAGGGCTGGGAGGAGCACGTTTCTTCCCCCGTTTCCCAGCCTTCTTCCTACACTCACCGCATCCCTGACTCCTCCCAGGTCAGGCCCCGCCAGCCTCCCCCAGTACCTGTCCTCCCCCTGTCCCTCCCTCCCTCCCCACCTTTGGCTGTCATTTGGTGGCTAGAGGTGAGCCACAGGCGGCCAGTCTGCAGCACGGCTCCGCTGGAAACATGGCACTAGCCAGCAGATGCGGGCGAACCCGGTGAGGGGCAGCGACCGGGCTGGCTGCTGTATGGAGCTGAGTGACCCTTCGCCTGGGCAGTGGCACGGCTGCAGGTGCAGCTCCCAGAGAGGAGCTCCATAGTGACTGCCCAGACAGCAGGGGCGAGCGGGCGTGGGGACTGCAGCGCAGTGTCACAGGCCTCCTGAAGACGCATCCCGCCACTTGTGTGAAGTATCAATTACCCAGTCTGGCAACTGGCCGTCGGCTGCCCTGGCTCACAGAGATCCCGGCTGAACTTGCCACTGATGAATACAGCCTCTCAATTATTTAAGAGAGCTACATTTCCATTAGGTGGAAATAATGCGTTCGTACAAAATTTATTAAGGAAATTGTCGACATGCTGTTTCTCCTGAATGTCACTTTGTCCGCAGCCTATTAAAAGGCCCGTGTTTACCACGGAGCCAGCAGGCATTCGCACAGAGGCGGCATTAAGTGCTGGCACCACTCGCCCCGTGCCTCGGTGGAGAGACCATGAGCTCATGCCAGGCGCACGGATGACATGCTACCTGGGCCTCACGCGGGACCCGTGTGTGTCACAAAAAACAGGCGAGAGCCAACTTCTTTGCCCCGGAAGCCAGACATTCATTTGGTTTAGAATAGACCATGTCTCGAAACCCGACAGAGTGTCCCCCTCCATGCCCCCCACAGAAGAGCTGGGGGAACTCTGTCTCCATTATCTGTATTTTTTTTTATTAGAGTGCCCTCAGACTTCCCAAGCACGCCACACAATGCCTTGTGGAGGGGACAGCGCCAGCGTGGGCTGCACAGCTCTGACGCTGGAGCAGAGTGGAAGCCCGCGTTCTGTCCTGTTCTCTCTCAGATCTGCAGAGGCAGCTCCCTACTCAGCAAGGCCAAGTAAGAGGGAACTCGCATTTTAAAAAGAGAATCAAAAATAAAAAAAATTAAAAATTAAAAAAAAAAAATAGAATCCGCTGATGTGGGTCACAATACAAGTCAGTTTCATTCACCTTGGTATTTTCTCGGGATAGCAGTAAGGGAGACAGAGACACCCAGGCCTAATTCCTGCTCATAAGGAAAGAACAGACGGAGGCCGCTGAGCTACCCAGTCAGCCATGTGCTCAGGGTCAGTGTTTAGCTAGCAGTTAAGATGTCTGTACCCCACACCACAGCACCTGGATTTAACATTCAGCTCTGGCTCCCAACAGCTTCCTGCCAGTGCAGACCCTGGGGGGTGGCAGTCATGCCTCAGCCAGTTGGGTTCCTGACACCCACAGGGAGACCTGGGTTGTGTTCTCAGCTCACACCTGCGGCCCCGGCCCCCTCCCAGCCATTGCAGGTATTCGGGGAGTGCATGTCAGTCAGTGGACGGGAGCTCCGTTTGTCTCTGCCTCTTTCCTTCTCAAATAAATGAAAATAAACAGTTTGGTGCTTGGAATGTGCTCATGTTATGCGGGAATATTAGGAGGCTGAGAAGGACAGCAAAGCTCTAAATTCAGGAGTTGCGAGGAAGAAGAGGTCAGTGTGGGTTATGAGAGTTCAGAGCACCAGCCTGGAGGAGAAAAGGATTCTTGACAGACATAAACCGTGCAGGTTCCAGGGACGGGAGAGAGATTATAATGACTGCAGTGAAAAGCTATGTTGGGGAGAAGAGAAAAAGGCGTAAAAAGATGGCGGTGGCCAAGCCAATGCAATGGGGACAAACAATCTCTAACACACAGTGGTAGAACACGGAAATCCACATGCAAACGAATGGAGCTGGATCCTCATCTCACGCCACAAACAGAAATCCACTCAAGATGGATCAACAGCCTAGACACGTGAGCTCCAACTGTAAAACTCTGAGAAGAAAACACAGGGCTGAATCTCTATGACCTTGGATTTTTTAAAAAATTTGATTTTTTAAAAATTTGATTATTAAACAACAGGGGGTGACCTCAGTCAGGAACACACCCACCAGGTCTGTGCCTGTCATATTCATCTACTGGACTCATTCTGACCTCAGCACAGTGGGTATCCCCTAGGTTCCTAGCATTCCTCAAAGGTGTGGTTCTAAACCTCTCCCAGGAACACGTGACCCAGTGGCTGTGGCACCTGGTGACCTGGAGAGGCACAGGGATGAAACAGAACAGAGGCAGGAGCCTGGCTTAGCTGTGCCAACAACCAGCTGTCCTGGATCAGATCTCTATGGGACAACTTATAAACAATGGACCTGGCTTGTATCCCTTGTGTAGTGACAAATGGCAACCTACAACAAACTGGGGATTTTATTATTTTCATGATCTTTCACTACTTCTTCCCCAATCCATCACAGGTATTGCTGTCAGGAGTCAGGACTTCTGAGCAGCAGGAGACGGTCACTGCCTAACAGGGCTCACAAAAGGCACACAAATGTGATGTCCTGGCCCAGTCTCTCCAGAGTCAAATGTGGGCTTCTTAAGACACCAAACGTAGCACAAGATCCTCGGGCTGGAGGATGTCCGAAGTCCCCTTCCACCTGCTGTCTTAGGACAGTCTTCACTGAGATGTCCCACTGAGTTCACACACGCTCTCTCATGCCAAGACCAGGAGCTGCCCCACCACAGGAGGCCAGGTAGGCAGTGCTGTTCTACCGACGGATGCTATCAAGCTCCCGCCCCGAGGCAGCTGGGGGACAGGGAGCCTTCCCAACTGTCTAACACTTTATGCTTTCATTACGTCAGCCCCCATGTGAGCTGCAACACACAGGACACGGGGAGACAGAAAAACACACCGTAATATCAACAATTTACTTCTAAATAGAAGGCCAGCGGGCTGGCGTTGTGGCGTAGCAAGTAAACATGGCATCCTATATGGGTGCCGGTTCATGTTCCAACTGTCCCACTTCCAGTCTAGTTGCCTGCTAATGGCCTGGGATAAGCAGCGGAAAACGACCCAAATGTCTGGGCCCCTGCCACCCACGTGGGGACCAGGATGACGCTTCTTGCTCCAGGCTGTGGCCTGGCCCAGAGCTGGCCGCTGCGGCCATCTGGGGAATGAACCAGCAGATGGAAGATCTGTCACTCTTTCAAATAAATCTGTAAACATGTCAAGATGGTTCATTTTTGTGGCAATGAAAGTATTTAATTGAGTTTCTAAATAAAGAGAATGATTACCCCCAGCCATGTCTGATACTGCGCTATTTGAATAAAGTTATCACTGTACAGATATAAAAATATCCCTCTTTGGCACACCATCCCTCTTCTAGTGGGTCATCCCAGTGGTCGGTGACTGCCACTGCCGCTTATTCTTCCACACCTGGGCCTACCTGAACCTCCTACTTCAGGGTACAGTGCCCAAGGTCACTGAAGGGGCTCGTATTCTTAAGGCAAGTCCCAGGCTCTTTGCAGGCTCCTGAGTGGAAGGATGTGCTACACTGGACCAGAGCAAAGGCCCATTCTGGCCTCTGTCACTGAGCCCCACCGGGTCCTACTTGTGCCCCTCATCGAGTGGGAACTTTCACTCAGAGCACAGACATGCTAAGTGCACGCACTAGTTCATCACACAGGGGCCGGTGAGTCCTCCGGTGCTGAGGCCCACCCTGGTCTGGCTCTCGGCCTGCAGCCTCGCCAAGGATGCCCCCAGCGCCCGCTGTGGTTCTGTGTCCTGTGCAGTGAGTGCCTCCCCACTCCTCCTGGGATTAGAACTCCCTCTCAGAGCACTGATTCCCACAGGAGTGACGGCTGCAGGAGGCCAGGCCGTGCATGAATCATGACCTCTAAATGTGACCAAAGAATGTTAGGGGCTCAGCACCTGTAATTCATGGAACGTTAGTATCTCTGAATTAATTTTTCTATTGAGGGCAAAACGGAGGTGGTGGCAGGGTAGGAAGACCACTCAAACGTGAAGGGTCTGGGGGCGGGAAGAAGGGCTGTCCACCACACGTGAAGGCCCTCAGCCGTCGACACGGCAGGCAGAGCTTGCTGGCTGAGTTGGATGAGGGGACTCCAGTGCCCACTCTTCCCAAAACATCTGCTGTCTCTGAACGAACCCTTGAATGAGAAGAGCTTGATATCATTTCTCTAGGGCATCTTCCCAGGCCATAATCGCCTGAGTCACTTCACATTGTGTGCTAACTTAGCACACAGATGCCAAGGGCCACGTGGTCCCCTTCAGAGGAAAACGATGAGGCTGGATGCAAGCATACCCACCAGGGCGACGTAGCTGTAACAGGGCACAGCTGATGTGTACTGCCAGCACGCACACTGAGGGTGCACACAGCGTACACTGTGCCTAGCTCAGACTCTGCCTGCTCTTGTTTCATCATCTCATCCCACCTCTACGAGGCGCTTGGACCACAACCCAGCTCTTTCCAGAGCGTCTTACCTTAAATAAGTCTGCGACTATTCCATAATCGGCCACTTGGAATATGGGTGCTTCGGGGTCTTTGTTAATAGCCACAATTGTCTGTGAAAGAAAGACAAAGAGTTTGGCTTTTTTACAGAAAATCTACCACATAGGTTGATCCTCTTTTAACTCCCTTTACCAAATAAGATTAACTTAATGAACCGGTACCAATATTTTGAATTTTATTAAAAATAATTAGGTTGGAAAATAATAAAACTATCTTCCACTCATCGCTACCCCATCTCAGTATTAAATCATTTTTTTTAATATTCTTTGACTTATGAAAAAAGAGCTTGATTTTTAGGTGAAAAAGTAGCAAAATTTATACCTAAATTCATAGCCTTTGTAACTCAAACTATTTTGTCCTCCATATACTTCATTCCATTTATTATTTTAAAATTATCATTCTAGGTCTTTATGAAAATATAAAAGCTAACTATCTTTCAATCCGTTATTAAAGAGTGTTAGGACATTGTGGCGTAGCAGGTTAAAGTCACCGCCTGCAACACCAGCATGCCAAATGGGACCAGTTTGTGTCTCAGCTGTTCCAATTCTGATCCAGTCCCCTGCTAATGGTCTGGGGAAAGCAGCAAAGGATGGCCCAAGTATTTGGGCCCCTGCCACCCACGTGGGAAAACTGGGTGAAGCGCCTGGCTCCTGGCTTTTGCCTGGCTCAGCCCCGGCCTGGTCATTGTGGTTATTTAGAGAGTAAACCAGCAGATGGAAGATCTCGCTCTGTCTCTCCCTCTGTCTTTAACTCTTCCTTTCAAACAAATAAATAAATCTTAAAAAACAAAACAAAACAAAACAAAAAAGGTGTGGCTGGCACTGTGCTACAGTGGACTAAGCCTCCACCTATGGTGCCAGCATCCCATATGGATGCCAGTTCCAGTCCCAGCTGCTCCACTTCCAGTCCAGCTCTCTGCTTATGGCCTAGGAAGGCAGTGGAGGATGGTCCAAGTGCTTGGGCCCTGGCACCCATGTGGGAGACCCAAAAGAAGCTCCTGGATCCTGGCTTTGGATTGTCCCAGCTCTGTCCTTTGCAGCCATTTGGAGAGTGAACCAACAGATGGAAGACTTTTCCGTCTTTCCCTCTGTCTGTAACTGTCTCTTGAATAAATAAATACAATATTTAAATAAAGAAAAAAAAGAACTTTAAGACAAAAAAATTTTAAGATCTTACATATTCAGCAAATATATGCACTAAAAGAAGCAAATTACTACATCTCTTACAAAAACTACCAAATATTTCTCTTATGCCCTGCAGAAAAACCCTAAATGTGGAAGGTTATGTCAGATTATTAACAGAATGAAAAGTCACTTTTACTCTTTTATTAGCAGCAGGTGTTTTTATACATCACAGAGTTCAGCATTCCCTCTTCTAGATGATTCTTTTTTGTAAATTAAAAAAAATTTTTTTAAAATTTATTGGACAGGTAGAGTTGTAGACAGTGAGAGACAGAGACAGAGAGAAAGGTCTTCCTTCCATTGGTTCACTCCCCAAATGGCCGTTAAGGCCGGTGATGTGCTGATCCGATGACAGGAGCCAGGTGCTTCTCCTGGTCTCCCATGGGGTGCAGGGCCCAAGCACTTGGGCCATCCTCCACTGCACTCCCTGGCCACAGCAGAGAGCTGGCCTGGAAGAGGAACAACTGGGACTAGAACCCAACGCCCATATGGGATGCCAGCACCGCAGGCGGAGGATTAACCAAGTGAGCCATGGCGCCAGCCCCTCTTCTAGGTGCTTCTAACACCAATGCAATTAAAGTAAAATTAGTTTGACTCTAATACATTATTTTAACAGGTAACGTTATAAATAACTCAAATCTCTCAGCGTATCTACATTTCCACCTGCTACCACATCTGGAGGAAGGAGTTGCTGTTTAAGCATGTACGAAGTATTCTGATATGTGACTACTCGGGAGGGTCCCTCCAACAGATGTGCAGACAGTGCCAGGACAGCTGAGGCCGGAGCACAGTGCAGCCCAGGTAACTTCCCATCGAGACAACAGACGAGTTTCACTATGGAGCTAAAATCCAAAGTGACAAGACAAGGACGGAATCGCGGGCACAGGTCTGCAGGAGGTGTTCCTGGGAGCGCCTGGCCTGCTTCACGGCTAACAGCGGAGATCTAGCCCACTCATGACGGTGAACGATTCTCCTGGTGGCTAGAGTCAAACCTCTGACAGTTTAATCACCTGACAGCTTTTCCCTCTCGCTGTATAAAAGTCACTTTTAAGCCGGCGCCGCGGCTCACTAGGCTAATTCTCCGCCTAGCGGCGCCGGCACACCGGGTTCTAGTCCCGGTTGGGGCGCCGGATTCTGTCCCAGTTGCCCCTCTTCCAGGCCAGCTCTCTGCTGTGGCCCGGGAGTGCAGTGGAGGATGGCCCAGGTGCTTGGGCCCTGCACCCCATGGGAGACCAGGAAAAGCACCTGGCTCCTGGCTCCTGCCATCGGATCAGCGCGTTGCGCCGGCCGCGGCAGCCATTGGAGGGTGAACCAATGGCAAAGGAAGACCTTTCTCTCTGTCTCTCTCTCTCACTGTCCACTCTGCCTGTCAAAAAAAAAAAAAAAAAAAGTCACTTTTAAAGAAACAGCACAGAACTACAGGCAAGAAATCACCATGGTATTTAAAAACCAAGATGTGTAATGGTTACAGTTTTTAGGGTTATTAAAATAATACTTCTGGGGTAAGCATCTGATCTGGTGCTTGGGTGGCCAGTTGGGACGCCCGTGTTCCTCATGGGTGTGCCCAAGTTTGAGTCCCATTTCTGTTCCCGATTCCAACTTCCTGCTAGTGCCCATCCTGGGAGGCAGCAGGCAATGGCTCAAGTACGTGGGTCCTTGTCATTCATATGGCAGACCCAGACTGATCCAGCTACTGGCTTTGGCGTGGCCCAGGACCAGCCACTGCAGGCATCTGGGGAGTAAGCCAGCGGAAGAGAGTTCTTTGTCTATCTCCCTCCCTGAAATACACTTTTAAAAACAGTAATAGTCCTGGGTCTGGGGCTGTGGCGTAACGGGTAGAACTGCTGCCTGCAGTGCCGGCATCCCACGAGAGCACTGGGTCAAGTCCTGGCTGCTCCACTTCTGATCCAGCTCTTGGTAACGAGTCTGGGAAAGCCACGTAAGATGGCCCAAGTACTTGGGCCTCTGCACCCGTGTGGGAGACCCGGATGGAGTTCTAAGCTCCTTACTTTGGCCTGGCCCACCCCTGGCCAATGTGGTCATCTAGGGAATTAAAGCAGTGGGTAGAAAATCTCCCCCTCTCTTTCCCTCTTTCTCTGAACTCTGCCTTTAAAAATAAATAAATAAATCTTTTTAAAAAATAATAATATTCCTGAATTATTAATTGTAAGTAATTAAGACTTTCTTGTACTAGAGATCTCCTGATAGTTCCTTAAAAGTCCCAGCTTTTCCCCCTAGCAGTTTCAAATGCACAGACAGTACTCAATCATATCATTAAGTATATACTTCAAAAGTGCTTTCATAACAATGATTTATTTAATGTAACAATCAAATCTCATATTCTCTCAACTATACCATGATGCGAATCAAAACTGCAGCTTGCAGGCAATGCCACAGTCATATTTAAACCATTCTAACATGCCATTTTAGAGCATAATGAAAATGACAACCAGCGATCGCCTGTCAGCTACACAAGACAGTGACATCAGGGACTGTGTCTTTGTCCTTCAAGCATACCAGCACCCAGCACAAGGAACACGCTCAATAAACACTCTGCACAGAGACCATCTCGGCTCTCCGAGACTGGTGTCTTCCCTTCCACTGTTCCCTGCTTGCTCTGACAGCCACGGTCCAGGCTGTGTCTCTCACAGTCCACAAGGTTAGCATGGGATGGAGACTTTCACCAAGATTCTCCTGGCGGGCAGAACCCTTTATTTTGGAGAAGCAGAATTTTAGGTATGTTCGAACTGGCCTGACTAAACACATCTTAAGGCTGCTGGTGCTGGAGTGTTGGTTTTTGTCTTTAATGCCTGAGCCACATCTTCCCCATTGGCACGCCTGTGTTCCGAGCTGAGTCGAGAAACCCGCCATCCAACTGTGAAATCTGACTGGGTGCGGAGCAATTCATTTAGAGGCTACAAAGAGGCAGTGCCTGCATTTCTTCGAGTCAGAAGTTAAGGCTGTTAAAAGTTTTATTATCTTTTACATCGTGCTTCCATCTGGGTGGACAAATGCAGCAGTGTCAGAGGCATCTCTGACTTCACGAGAGAAGTTCCTAAGTCAGACTGCACGTTGTCATGCATGAATTACTGTGTCACATTCTGAAATACACGCTCATGCAGTCATTACACAGGACTTCCAGACAGTCCAAGTAATGAGCTGAAACCAAGGGTTTCCTCCAGACCTGGCGCTGCTGACAGTTACTGAGGTATTAAGATGCCGGACACTCTGACTCAGGATGTGTGGTCACATTCTGGTACCAACCCGTGAAGAGGGGCCCATTGAGGTGGGGTCAGGGGCTGGCAGGAGACCTGGGTGCAGCAGGTGGAAAGAGAACCACCCTCAGAACCTCAGAAGCTAGCTGGCAGTCAGAGCCCGACCATGGTACTGAAGCCTCACATTTTGACCCACAGACGGTCAGGGCGGAAGGAGACACTGGGGAACATCATGCAGCGTCGTGTTGGAGAGGCAGAGGGACGCGTCCTGCTGTAGGCCCGCAGGGGTGGCAGCTCAGGTTCACCCCCTTCCTGGGGCACAGCACTGCCTCTCCCGCCAGGGGTATGTCTGCAGGCAGCGAATGGCACTTTACTACTTCTTCCAGTTCCCAGATCTATGCTACTATGAATGGCTCAACCACACACATTGTTACTTAATGGAAATACAGTAAAATGCAAATTTTAAAATGTGAAAGCTATTCCTTTTATCATCAATATCACTGTGTACAATACCTTGCTGTCTTTCATTCCAGCTAAATGTTGGATGGCTCCAGATATTCCAACAGCAATATAAAGCTCCTGAAACAGAAGGGACCACATTATTAATATGTTCTTATATAACACTTTCCCAAGTGTTTTCCATTAGCAATTTAAGTCCTGGGCAAAACATATGTTAAAACAGAATGTATGCAATATGTATTATTTAAATTATGCTTTTCTTTTTACCTGACCTCCTCAGCTCATTTCTCTTCTCCCTGTGAACTCCTATAGTGGTGCTGGTATGATAGCAAACATGCGGTCAGGAGTGGGCGTTTAGCCTAGCAGTTAGGATGCCCACATCCCACGGCAGAGTGCCTGGGTTCGAGTCTCAGCTCCAGTTCCTGATTCCAACTTCAGTCAGTGCAGACCCTGGGAAGCCGTGGCGATGGCTCAAGCGGCTGGGTCTCTGCCGCCCACAGAAGAGCCCTGACTGAGCTCCCAGCTTGCGCCTGGCCCAGCCCCCTCTGCTGTGCACATCTCGGGAGAGAACCAGAGGATGGAGGCTGGCTAGCTCTCTCAGGTGACAATGAATAAACAGCAGGACTGCTTAAAAACGAACATGCAGACAATGAGGACTACCCAGCACCACTATGGAGCAGTCCCTGCGTTAGCACGCCAGTCTCACACCTGTCTGTGAGGCAGCCTCCCGCGAGGCACTCATTTGGAAACTGCTGTACAACCCACACCCGCTCTACGTACTCATTCACAACAGACAGACGTTGTACACCAACATAAAAACACACAAACTCATCAACATACTAGAACAGACCTCAACCTGGTGGTTTTCCTTCTCACAGGAGGATACCTGTTCAACTGGTCATTAGGTTATATTAATTAAATTGCACATTTAGAAAAAAGTAGAAATACAAACCAATCTGGAGAGATTCTAAACACACACACACACACACACACACACACACAGAGAGGCACAAGAATTCCCTACCAAAAAAAAAAAAAAAAAAAAACAACTTCCCAGAGGTCCAGAGGTGTGGGCTGAGCCTCTGTATCTCCAGCACCTAACAACAGGGCCTGCTTGCACTGTGCTTTTCTCAGTAAATGCTGCTGGTATTTCATCCTCTTCCTGTCCCTCTGCCTCCAGGAATTGCAAAAAGGAGAAGCTGTTTTGTCTCCCCTTATCTAAAATGTTTAAGATACCCATGGTGGAAAATTAAAATTCACTGTCATGGAAAACGGATTAAAACCCTGCTTCATTAAAAGAGCCCAGCACGACCGTCTAGCAGTCAGAATTAAAGCTTCAGCGGAGAGGCCGCTGCTGTGCACTGTGAGTGGGGCCTGCAGCGCGGGCCTCCCACTTGGGCGCCAGTTCATGACCTGGCTGCTTTGCTTTCAATCCAACTCCCTGCTGGTGCCCCGGGAAGGACAGCAGAAGATGGCACTGGTACTTGGGCCCCTGTCACGCACATGAGAGGCTGGATGAAGCTCCTGGCTCCTGGCTTTGGCCTGGCCCAGCCCTGGCCATTGCTGCCGTTTGGAGAGTAAACCAGCGGATGGAAGATCACTCTCTTGGGGCCAGTGCTGTGGCATAGCGGGTAAAGCCGCCACCTGCAAGTGCTGGCATCCCATATAGGTGGCAGTTTGAGTCCCAGCTACCCCACTTCCGATCAAGCTCTCTGCTATAGCCTGGGAAAGCAGTGGAAGATGGCCCAAGTCCTTGGGCCCTTGTACCCACATGGGAGACCCAGAAGAAACTCCTGGCTCCTGGCTTCAGACAGGTGCAGCTCTGGCCGTTGCAGCCAACTGAGTGAACCAGCGGATGGAAGACCTCTCTCTCTCTGCCTCTCCTTGTCTCTCTCTGTAACTCTGCCTTTCAAATAAATAAATAAATCTAAAAACAAAACAAAACAAAAACCTCTTCAACCAAAAACCGCTTCCTATACACACAAGCTGAAGCAGCCCGTCCTGGCTTGGGTAGGCGGTACCTATCACATATCCAGACTGACACCAGGATTTTATCACAACTGACGGTCGGGTCTCTCCTCAACGTGAATGACAGACAGGCACTGAGGCAGACACGGTGTCGGGGGTCTCACCTTGTTCTCTACCCTGCTGAAGATCTAACTTAACAACTGCTCACTCCAAAAAAAAGAGAGCGTTGCAGCTGATGGCTGGCATAACATGAGCTGTTCTAGGCTTAGGATTTTTCGGAGCATCTCCATGTACAGGGTCACATGCAAGTCAATTCC
Source organism: Oryctolagus cuniculus (assembly GCF_051225735.1). Taxonomy (NCBI): domain Eukaryota; kingdom Metazoa; phylum Chordata; class Mammalia; order Lagomorpha; family Leporidae; genus Oryctolagus; species Oryctolagus cuniculus. The sequence continues at coordinate 106,655,737 of NC_142878.1, forward strand.
CCTCTTGCGGCCTCAACTTCCCTAACTGTGGACAGAGGAGGGACGGCCCCAGGACAGGAGCTTTATAAAAACGTTCCCCAGACACTGCACTCGGAGCTAAGAACCACAGGGCCAGGTGGCCCCTCACTGCCAGCACACACAGTGTCACTAGGCCTTATCTTTAAAGACATAAAGTGTCCACCGTGTGCCCTTAAAGGAAACAATCTGGTCTCCAAAGTTGAGTTGATCGTCTGAAAATGTGCTGAGCCCGTTTTCTCATTCAACTTGCTTGATAATTATCCAATTCTGAAGCTAGGAGCACTCTGGCTTATGGAGACTGTCTTAGGGTGGGGAGGGACACTGCACAAAGTCAAATGCAGGGGGAGGGGGAGGGCGAAGAGCGAGTGCATGCCCCGTGATTCCGGCTGGATCGCATCTAGTGGGCCAACTACAACCTGGGACCCAAGACCACATGAGCAGGCACAGTAAGTCTTAAAGCTCCATCTGCACCACACAGTGCTAACACAAATTCCAGTTGCTCTGGCAACAACCATAAACAAACCTCACTAGGAACGGGGGGGGGGGGGGGGGCACTCCCCACCTCCCAAATGAATCCTATACATGTCACTAAGGAAGTAAGATCACGGGACAGAGTAAAACTAAGACAGGTGCTCTGGGGCCACTCTGACCATTGTGAATAGTGCCAAAGGCTCTCAGCACGAACACGGAACCCCTGAACCCCAGCCCAGGATGGGCTTGGGGTCTGGGCCGCTGTTCTGGGCTCAGAAGCTCTCGGGCACAAAGAGTGGCTTTTTTTTTCCCTTTTAAAAGGACGTGCATATGCAATTAGATTAATATCTTAGGATGCATCTTCGTGGCTCAGAAAGCATTTCCACGTCTTGACAATGATAATTCGAACGTTCAAAATTCCACGGAAGCTAATTTATGGAGCACTCCAGCTACTGCTACTGCTTCCCAACAGAACCAAACCATCTCTGCCCGAGGCCCCCGCCTGCTAAGTCAGACTCTGGGACAACGGGGAAGGAAATGAGAGAAGATGCTGGAGGGAAGAAAGGCAATTAAGGTTCAAGAAGAGGTGGGTAAGATGAGCTACGGGACAGTGCTAGCAGCTTCTTTGAGGGCAGGCAAGGACCTACAAGAGGGAGAAACAGAGGCCTCCACACAGCTGCGATCAGTCTGGGTTGGTCACTCAGGTGCAAGAACCAGGATGACCGAGAAGTAAAAACAGCAGGGAGAAGAGGCCCAGGACGGCACTGCCGTGAACGTTAAGTGGGGCCTGGCCTTTGCCAAAACGGAGAGAGACCGCAGCGGTGGACTTGTCCACACAGCTCCGAGGCTGCGGTCCAGACCACCTCACAGCGGGCTGAGACGGACACAGCAACAGGAAACCACAGCGTGTGACATGGCCTCACGGAGTGTGCCACAGCAGTAAATCATTGTGGCTACGAGGCTGGCCCTGTGGCTCAGCGGGTCATACGGGCAACGGTGTGTGTCCCAGCTGCTCCGCCTACAATTCAGCTCCCTGCTTAATGTGCCTGGGAGAGCAGTGGAGCATGGCCCAAGGGCTTGGAGACCAGGAAGCAGCTCCTGGATCCTGGCTTCAGCCTGGCCTAGCCCTGGTCACTGCGGCTATTTGGAGAGTAAACAAGGAGATGGAAGATCTGTCTTTCCTCCCCTGTAACTCTACCTCTCAAATGACTAAATAAATAAATCTTTAAAAAAAAAAAAAAGAACCAAGGCTCAGGAGTCTCACTTCCAGGTTCAAATCCCAGCTCCGCCAGCTGACACACACGTAACCTTGGGTCAGTTATATAACCTGTCTGCGCCTCCACTTGCTCATCTGGAAAACAGGTAGCAGTAGTTTCCCAAGACACACTGGTGCAGCACTCACAGGCCAAGGTTTGTTCAAATATTCATTCCCTGGGGCCGGTGTTGTGGCACAGCGGGTTAATGTCCTGGCCTGAAGTGCCAGCATCCCATATGGGCACCGGTTCAAGACCTGGCTGCTCCACTTCTGATCCAGCTCTCTGCTGTGGCCTGGGAAAGCAGTGGAAGATGGCCTAAACCCTTGGGGCCCTGCACCTGTGTGGGAGACCCGGAGGAAGTTCCTGGCTCCTGGCTTCGGATCGGCACAGCTCTGGTCATTGCAGCAAACTGGGGAGTGAACCAGCGGATGGAAGACCTCTTTCTTTCTCTCTTTCTCTCTCTCTCTCTCCTCTCTCTGTGTAACTCTGCTTTCAAATAAATAAATCTTTAAAAAATACTCATTCCCTCAGCCCACTGCGGGACAGAGGACTTCCAGGGTGTACAGCTGAGCAGGCTGTACACTAGACCACTCTGAGGAAGGCACCAGTCACATCAGGCACAATGGACTCGCATTCTTATTACAATGATTTTCCAACAGATGGCAGTAAAGTAACCTGAGAAGAACTGCGCAGACCGGTAGAAGTGGTGGGCAGCCAGAGTTCCTGGTGGTACACATTGTGCAATTTTCCAAGTGTATCTAAACACTGAGGAACAAGCTGAGTGATGCCAGTTGACGGCTTTTACTGTTGTTTTGTACCTTACAGGTCACAGGACGATGACCAATGCTCTGTCCCCTGTCCTCAAGAAGCTCACATCCAACGAGACGGACCAAGGCGAGTTCATCAGAGCCAGTAACCCGACCATTGAAAACAGCCAAGAGGCCTGAGAGCGGAGCCTCTCCTGCGACCCCTCCCTTCCTGAGGGGCAGAAGCATGCCAGGGGCAGGAGCCTGACTCTGTCGCAGCCCACTGTCGCAGTCCACCCAGATGCTCCCGCTCCCAAGTCCCCCGGACACACAAGCTTTCACAGCAGGTTTCAAATGGGTCTTCTAGCTTTGGGACCAAGCTGCAGTCTCAGAAACATGATCGCAACGCGATCTTACCATCTGTACAGAAACGTAACCAGCCTGTGCATTCAGCATGGTCAGAGCAGGTGACTCGGTTCTGGCCACTTCCTCAGGAAAACAAGCACTGACATCGCTGCTGCCGCACCCAGCCCGGGACAGGGGACCTGGCGTTCAGACAGGTACTGTCTGACCCTGCTTCTCCAGAGGAGCCTGGGGCAGAAGCTAAGGGAAGGGCTGCCCCATGCCTGCACATTAGGACATCAGTATAACACGGTTAAGCCTGCAACAGAGATATTCGACGTAAATATCTCGCAAGCCACATAATTAATATAAAATTGTCAAGTAACCAGCCACTTGAAAAGAAAGGTGAAGTAAATTTAATGGTAGACTCTCCTGCAGACCAGGAAGATTCCAGGTGTCCCTTAGTCACAGTCATCTTGGTGGTCACCCAAAGAATCACACAACGAGCTGAAGGACAGCGTCGGTCAGCTCCCCCAGGAGCGTGCACACGGACAGTGTCGGTCAGCTCCCCCAGGAGTGTGCACGCGGACAGCATCAGTCCACTCCCCCAGGAGCGTGCACGTGGACAGCGCCGGTCAGCTCCCCCAGGAGCGTGCACGTGGACAGCATCAGTCCACTCCCCCAGGAGCGTGCACGTGGACAGCCTTGGTCAGCTCCCCCAGGAGTGAGCACGAGGACAGCCTCGGTCAGCTCCCCCATGAGCGTGCACGAGGACAGCGCCGGTCAGCTCCCCCTTGAGCGTGCACGAGGACAGCGTCGGTCAGCTCCCCCAGGAGTGAGCATGTGGACAGCGCCGGTCAGCTCCCCCTTGAGCGTGCACGAGGACAGCGCCGGTCAGCTCCCCCTTGAGCGTGCACGAGGACAGCGTCGGTCAGCTCCCCCAGGAGTGAGCACGGGGACAGCGTCGGTCAGCTCCCCCAGGAGTGAGCACGTGGACAGCGTCGGTCAGCTCCCCCAGGAGTGTGCACGTGGACAGCCTCGGTCAGCTCCCCCAGGAGTGAGCACGTGGACAGCCTCGGTCAGCTCCCCCAGGAGTGAGCACGTGGACAGCCTCGGTCAGCTCCCCCAGGAGTGAGCACGTGGACAGTGTCGGTCAGCTCCCCCAGGAGTGAGCACGTGGACAGCCTCGGTCAGCTCCCCCAGGAGCGTGCACGTGGACAGTGCCGGTCAGCTCCCCCAGGAGTGAGCACGTGGACAGTGTCGGTCAGCTCCCCCAGGAGCGTGCACGTGGACAGTGTCGTCAGCTCCCCCAGGAGCGTGCACGTGGACAGTGTCGGTCAGCTCCCCCAGGAGCGTGCACGTGGACAGTGTCGTCAGCTCCCCCAGGAGTGAGCACGTGGACAGTGTCGGTCAGCTCCCCCAGGAGCGTGCACGTGGACAGTGCCGGTCAGCTCCCCCAGGAGTGAGCATGTGGACAGCCTCGGTCAGCTCCCCAGGAGTGTGCACGTGGACAGCGCCGGTCAGCTCCCCCCGGAGCGTGCACGTGGTCTGACGACAGGGCTAGAGCAGACTAGCGTTAGCCTGTGTGTCTGCTTCACCCGCGCTGGCTCAGGGCAGGACCATTCAGGGGAGAGGGGGGAAACAGGGAAGAGTCCGCAGCGTGGCAGAGCTGCAGCCTCGTCGCACAGGCTCTCGGCACGGCCCACCAAGAGCGACCAACAGATGACCAAGTCCATCACATGTCAGCCAGAGTGGACCGAGACAGGAAAACCAAAAGCAGATGACAACTACGAGTTTAGAATGGTTAAGTCTGTATGCTGAGAAGCCACTCCTCCTATAGACTTTGTTCTCCAGTAGGTTACCATTTTTTCCTACAACTCTAGAAGGACATTAAAAAACCTACTTTCAAAACTCCTAATTGTAAAGAAAAGATCATAATACATCTGAGTCAAAAACAACCTGGAATAAGACATCAAAAAAGGCAGAATTTGGAACGCAGCTGACATGGTACAAAGAGGAACCGCTGGTTAAGATGGCCACATCCCCTATCAGAGCACCTGGGTTCAATATCCAGCCCCACTCCTGATCCGGCTTCCTGCTAACGTGCCCTCTGGGAGGCCGCAGGTGACGGCTCAGGGAGGTGGATCCCTGCCACCCAGGGGGAGGCAGAGACTGAGTCCCTAGCTCCTGCCTTTGGCCTGGCCCAGTCCCCAAGGTTGAGAGTTCTCTCTTGTTCTGTTTCTCTCTCTGCCTCCTAAATAAATAAAGATATATAATTTTAAAGTAAACATAGGGGAATCTTCAAAAAGTTCACAGAAAACGCACATTATGAAAAAATCATGCATAGTGGAAAGCCAAGACACTCTGGCAAAAACAAAAACAAAAAAAAAAAAAAACCTAAATGAAAGATCTCTGCGAGTGAGATCCCAGTGGAAAGAACGGGCCATCAAAGGAGGAGGTACCTTTCTCTGAAGGGAGGAAAGAACTTCCACTTTGACTATGACTTTGTCTAAATAAGATCGGAGTCGGCGAACTCAAAAGGCTTCCATAGCCTTGGCAACTCATGACAAGAGCCTAGGGAGATTACTGACGCCATAACAAATCGTTAAGTCAACAACAGGAGTCACTTTGCACTTACTCCTCATGTAGGATCTCTGTCCTTAATGTGTTGTTCAATGTGAATAAATGCTATAACTAGTATTCAAACAGTAGTTTACACTTTGTGTTTCTGTGTGGGTGCAAACTGTTGAAATCTTAATTGATCTTCTGTATATAAAAAGAATTGAAAACGAATCTTGATGCTAATGGAATGGGAGAGGGAGTGGGAGATGGGAGGGTTGTGGGTGGGAGGGAAGTTATGGGGGGGAAAGCCATTGTAATCCATAAACTGTACTTTGGAAATTTATATTTACTAAATAAAAGTTAAAAAAAGAAAACTCATGCATAATTTCAAATTTTTGCACCAAATATTTAACCTTTTGATTCCATTTTCCACAAACTTTCTGAAGTACCCTCATATTTCAAACCTTAGATGCATATGAGAAAACAAGGAAGACAGAAAACTAGTGAGCTAAACTGTCATTTCTGCCCCAGTTCCTAGATAATTCTGGTCTAGAAGTTGGGGTGAAGTTTTTTTTTTTTTTTTTTTAAAACAAATCTCTAACACAATATTCATGCAGGGATATATATTCCAGATGGCGGTATCAAGACATACCAACTTTATCGTATAATGTATATATACACAATATAAAGTTGAAATTACATGTGTTAATTATGTAAACTCATAAATTCACATTCTCCTAGAATTGGAACAGTATTCTGCCTGCAGCCATTTCAGATCTGCTTTACTTAAAACAACGAATGGAGAGATCCAAACATCTACTTTGTTTACATTAAATATGGATATGAATGGAGTTGTAGAATCTGGAGCACACAGAGCAGAAAACCCAGGCAATCATGCTCCTTCTCTAAAAACTCAGATTTCAAATCTATTTCCTACTGAGTCTCCCCTTCTAGAAAAGACTTGGGAGGAGAACTACAGATCTTTAAGGAAAAAAGATCAAATGCACATCACATACGCAGTTCTAACTAAACTAGAGCGTAGAGATCAATCCAATGGTCTGTGATCAAAACAGTGCCCTTAAGTTTCACAGAGGGGCAAGAGGAAGTCCTGACTCAAGAGACTACAGAGGTGCAGCCTTCCACAGTGACTGTTACACCCCCACACGGGACAAACGCCAGGTTCTGAGTTAAATGAATGTATCTATTACTACAAGCCTCCTTGCGTTGATATTGCCAGAGTTCATCCTGCTGCTCGTTTAAAAGGCCAAACTATTTCCTCTGCCAGCCTGTGCTGGAGTCCCGTCTTGTTTTGGAAGAGGTCCCAAAACACAAAGCACAACTCACTGTGCTCTGTCCTGACAGCTCTCTGTGCAGTATCAGGAGGACCCTGGCGAGCTGAGCGGTACAGGCACAGAGGATTCCACTCACACTGTTTAAGGCTGACATTGTCCCACTCACCAGCCGCTGCTGCTGTACAGACCAGCCTGTAATGTGTCGGGGGGATTCAAGCCCACCCACCAACCCCCAGGGTCACAGGTACTGTCGCTGACGTGCGTGTTCCCGTGAGTTACCTACTTCACTTATGCCAACTCCCTAAGACAGAAATGAGCCCCACTTTATAGAACAGAAAGCAGGCAGGCTCACTGAGCTTCCCAGGATTATACAAATCTAGTGAAAGGCAGGTTTCTTTCTCTCCAGCTTTACTGAAGTATATTTGAAAACAAAACTTTAAGATATCTGCTATACAGTTTATGATATTTTGGTATATGTGTATATTGTGAAATAATTAGCACAATCAAGCTAACACATCCACATATTTCTTGTGTGTGTGTATGTGTAGTAAGAATACTTAAAGTTTACTCTTAGATGGGGCTGGCATTGTGGCATAACAGATTAAGCGTCACTTGCAATGCCGGCACCCCATACTGGAGTGCAGGTTCAAATCCTGGCTGCTCCACTTCTGATCCAGCTCCCTGCTAATGTGCCTGGGAAAGCAGCAGAAGATGGTCTGAGCACATGGGCCCCTGCACCCACATGGGAGACCCAGATGGAGCTCCAGGCTCCTGGCTTTGGCCTGACCCAGACTTGGGTATTTCAGCCATTTGGGGAGTGACCCAGCAGATGAAAGATCTGTTTCTCTCTTTTCCTCCTCCTCTCTCTCTGTAACTCTGCCTTTCAAATAAATAAATCTTTTAAAAAATATATTGACTCTTGGTGAATTTCCACTATACAATCCAGTATTTTGAACAGCCACCATTCTGTACACGACAGTTCCAGAATTTATTTTGTGCCCATCTGACCTACACCTCCCCATCTCCCCTGCCCTTAGCCCAGGCAATCAACCCTCACTCATTCTTCTGTCAGGATTCTTTTTTTTTTTTTTTTTTAATTAATTTATTTATTTGAAAGGCAGAGATACACAGAGAAGGAGAGGCAGAAAAAGAGACAGAGAGAGGTCTTCGATCCGCTGGTTCACTCCCCAGTTGGCCGCAACAGCCAGAGCTGCACCGATCCGAAGCCAGGGGCCTCTTTCACTGCTTTTTCCCAGACCACAGCAGAGAGCTGGATGGGAAGAGGAGCAGCCGGGACTCGGACCGGCACCCATGTGGGATGCCAGCACCGCAGGCTTCTTAGCCTGAATCCCTTCATTCTAAACTCAGCACTGTCTACTGCACCACACATGACTTGACGTGGTTGTAGTACTGCTAATGAGCTTTGACTGAAGTGGCAGTCTTCTAAAACTCCAGTAAATATGCTCATCTCTGAGAAAAATCCCTAAAACAAAATGGGGTCAGATGAACAGTCAACTGAAGTTTGTTTATTTAAAAAAGAAAAAAAAACGGTCAATTTTGGCTAACGTTAGCTCTAACTCCTTATTTCTGGGTTTGTGGGCGGGCCCTGGGCCCCTTATCAAGAACAACAGTGCGGACCACACCCATCTGATTTACTGTGCTGTGAACCATCCCGCGTCAGGGAAAGTGCCTCTACCGCAGGCCTTGCGCACACTGCACCAGCTATGGGGCCACCCTGCGACCCCTCACGGAGAAGCCGCGAGAGACTCCGAGAGCACTGCCTGCTTCAGCTGTGTTAATGTCGTAGTTTACGTGACCTGTGCTGACAACGAGCTGGCGCTTTTTGGCTGAAGAGTCTGACCTGGCTCTCAATGAAGTCCGTTACCTGGCTCCGAGTAACTGCTGCAGGGAGACGCCTAGAAGCAAGACCAGAGAATGCCTTCGGAAGGAAACGCAGCAGTCCTCACCTCGCCTCTGAAGATTCCCAGCAGTCAAGTAAAAAGGTAAAGCTGTTTAGAAAAATAAGGACACTGACTATATTTTGACATGCAGCTCAGAAGTTCAAACCTAAACCAGAGAAAGTGAAATTTCAGCTCTTGGTCTTTCTGTCTTTTTGGGTGTGTGTGTGTGTATTTTTAAATTTAAATTCCCGGGCCGGCGCCGTGGCTCACTAGGCTAATCCTCTGCCTGCGGCACCGGCACACTGGGTTCCAGTCCCGGTCGGGGCACCGGATTCTGTCCCGGTTGCCCCTCTTCCAGGCCAGCTCTCTGCTGTGGCCAGGGAGTGCAGTGGAGGATGGCCCAGGTGCTTGGGCCCTGCACCCCATGGGAGACCAGGAGAAGCACCTGGCTCCTGGCTTCGGATCAGCACAGTGCGCCGGCCGTGGCAGCCATTGGAGGGTGAACCAACGGCAAAAGGAAGACCTTTCTCTCTGTCTCTCTCCCTTACTGTCCACTCTGCCTGTCAAAAAAAAAAAAAAAAAAAGCAGAAATAAATCAAATAAAGAAAATGTTAAATTTAAATTCCCTAGGATGTATAGGACTTGCAATAAACTTGTCTTTTCTTTTTTTAAAATGTATGTTATTTATTTGAAAGTCAGAGTTAGAGAGAGAGACACACAGAAGTATCTTCTATCCACTGCTTTACTCCCCAGATGGCCGCAATGGCCAGGAAGGGGCCAGGAGCTGCATCTGGGTGTCCCACAAGTACCAGGGCCATCTTCCGCTGCTCTTCCCAGGCCATTAGCAGGGAGCTGGATCAGAAATGGAACAGCCGGGACTCAAACAGGTGCCCATATATGTATCACAGGTGGCAGCTTAACCTGCCACACCACAACGCGGGCCCCAACAAGCTTTTCTTAAAACAAAATTTTTACATTAAAATATAATAGCAATATTAAACTATTTTGCAATTAATGCTTTGTATTTACCGATTAAACAGACACTGATTCACAGGTTTTTCCATTGTAGGAAAATACATTTCAAGTATACTTGAAATGATAGAAAGCTAAGTCATTACATACCTGGCTAAAACTATTCAGATGATAAATTCACATTGAAATGTGTGCTGTATGGGGTCAAAACACTTGGATGTGTAATCAAGTTTGTTACAAAGCTTTGATTTTAGCAGGCTGTATAAAAAGCTTGACGATCAAAAGAATTGTTTTTAAGAGTTATAGAGGGGGAAAGACAGAGCTTCCACCTGCTGGTTCACTCCCCAAGTGGCCACATGGCCAGGGCTGGGCCGGGTGGAAGCCAGGAGCTTCATCTGGGTCTCCCATGGGGGTCAGGGGCCCAAGCCCTCAGGTCGCCTTCAGCTTCTTTCTCAGGTGTGTTAGCAAGGAGCTGGGTTGGAAGTGAAGCAGCTGGGACACAAACCAGTGCCCATATGGGCTGCTAGCCTTGCACGCATTGGCTTTACCTACTCTGCCACAACACTGGCCCCATGCCAGCCCCAAGTATCAAAATTTTTATTGTTTTTTTTTTTTTTTTTTAACTTGATTTTTACTTGAAAGGCAGAGAAACAGAAAGAGACAAAGGGAGCTGCTTCACTCCCCGGATGCCAGTAACAGCTAAGGCCGGGCTGAAGTCAGGAGGTGGGAATTCAATCCTGGTTTCCCACGTAGGTGGCAAGGACCCGAGCACTTGAGCTATGGCCTGTTGCCTCCCAGGGCACATGCCAAGAGGGAGCCGGATGGGAAGCAAAGCAGTTGGGACTCAAACCAGACAATTCAACATAGGACATGGGCATGGACCCAAGCGGTGACTCAACTACTGTGCCGAGGGCCACCCCCAGAAAGGTTCTTAACTGCTCGAAGCCAAACACGCTGAACTGTGTACACATCTCTGCGGAATCCTGGGGTTGTAAGGAACTTCGAGGTTATCTATGCCATCTCTCCATTTTGTCAATGAGACAAACCGAGCTCCAGGAAAACAAGCCCAGTGGTAGCCTTCCCACCTCCCTCTCTCTAGTTACCAAGAGTGAGGCCATGGCTTAGACACAGCCTTTCTTGATGTTTAACAATAACAAGATAAGTCTGTGTCAGGGAGCTCCTGAGTGACCACTTATGGGAATTATCAAGAACAGGCAAATTCACAAAACAGAAAACAGACGAGCAACCACTAGGGGCTGAAACAGAGGGTAACGCGCAATCACTGCCTAGTGGGTTCAGAATTTTTCTTGGGGATGACAAAATTTCTGGAAATAGACAGTGGTGATGGTTGTACAACACTGGATGTAGTTAATGTCACTAAATTGTACACTTAAAATGGCAAAATGGCAAATTTCATGTTATATTTTACAAAAAAAAGGAAATTAGAAAGTAATGACCTTGAGAGAGACTTTCACATATTTTTCCATTTTTAAGACATTTAATTCTAGGGGCCAGGGCTGTGGCATAGTAGGTGAATCCTCTGCCTGCGGCGCTGGCATCCCATATGGGCACTGGTTCTAGTCCCAGCTGCTCCACTTCTGATCCAGCTCTCTGCTGTGGCCTGGGAAAGCAGTAGAAGATGGCCCAAGTCCTTAGGCTCCTGGCTTTGGATCAGCGCAGCTCCGGCTGCTGTGGCCATCTGGGGAGTGAACCAAAGGAAGAAAGACTTTTCTCTCTCTCTTTCTCCCTCTCACTGTCTAACTCTACCTCTCAAATAAATAAATAAAATCTTAAAAAAAAGAAATTAAATTCTAGAATCCTGTGGTTTTGACAACTATCAAAAACTGTTCATATATATTGACAATAATAATAGGAGAGACCGGGTATGTGATTTATGGGAATCCTCTACACCATAATCACAATTTTTCTTCAAATCTAAAATTGTTTAAAAAAAAAAAACAAACAAACAGAAAACAAAAAACTTTGCTGGGAAAAAGAAAAGCAACCTGAGTTGTGAAGCCCAAAGACGACTCCTTGAAGCACCTTCTAACACTGTAAGAACTGGAGGAGAGCTGAGAATGTGGAAATACTTCCCGTAATAAGACCAAGTCACTATTCCATCCAACCAGACTAGAGAGCCCCTCAAGTAACCTCACATCAAGGAAACAGAACAACCCCCTTCCCCCACATACCACTTTAGACTAAGTCTGGTTAATATTAATACATAAACTAAGGTACTAAAATATTCTTTCATACAACTTGATATTCATATCTTTGGCCTCAGAGCGAACACATCTGAACGATGATGCTACATGACCAGTTTCCACTGAACCAACATTTCCTCCCAGGAACGCCATATTCTTTGATGTTCATGTGCATTTTTATCACATCTGAAGCTACACATAAGAAAATCAGTTTTTATAAGAAAGAACCAAAACTACATAGAATAAGAACAGAAATTTAAAACTGTTTTTTGTTTCAAATAACCACATCAAGATAGCTACAACAAAGATCTGCTATCTACTCTTATTGATTTTCATGTCAGTTGTTAAATTAGATTGACTATCTACAAGACATGTCAATTTATACTATCAGTGGCATGCTTTTAAACTCCTATACTACATAAGTAGAAAAGAATTCAACAGACTCTCTGGAACTTCAAAGTTTTAAAATTTATATGCTAAAATGGTAATAGATTAAAAAAAAAAAAGTCCTCTGGAATGATGTTTAGAAAAACCAGTTTAATAAAAGTCAGCTGAGAAAACAAACCAAGGAATTCTAATCTCTGGAATTAAGTTTTTAACTATTGCGCAACCATGCATTTATCGGTCCAGACCAGTTTTGAAATTCTACAGCTTCTCCTCTGTCGTCTGGGGCCCCATGGTAAGGGCTCCGTCCGACCACCCGGACCACGTAACCACCTTTAAGGAGCACGCTCAGGGTGTTTTCTGGATGGTAGGTCCACACAGCAGTTCTCTGTGACCTCTTGGGAACAGAACATCAATTGCTTTCAGCTAAATGCACTCACATATGAATATTTTAGTACAATTTAATGCTTCTCTACCAACCCCAAAGGAACACAGCATCAATTTGTGAACACAGTTCTCTTGGAGTTAAAAGCCAAGCTAGATAATGCAGTATGAAAGTGGCTGTCAATCTTCAGCTTTTTAGCAAGTAAGAAGGGCAGCCCATAAATTCATTCCCAGCTGTACACAAATAACTCCATAAAGTTGGTTCTTACATACTTTTCAACACGAGTGAATTTTCAAAAAATAACTCGGAAACAACATTTACTGTTTTGGTGAATTCTGCCAGAACCACTTAGCCATTTGGTAACTCTACACTGACTTCTATTCACTTAGTCTCAGATTTATAAATGGACAGCTGATCTGTTATTAAAACACCAAAATACAGGCAAAGTAATCTCCTCCCACTAAGAGTCTGCACTGACTCTAAGAACACATTTCCCTGGCACGCGGCAGCAGATTCCTTAAAGACGGCAATATGCTTGCACGTGTGGACGGCTGGGCAGCAGGGTCAGCACCATCAGTACAGCTAACAGAGGGAGTCCAGAAATAATTATAAAACGGGAGCAACCACCACGCAGGCCAAGCCTTGGAAAGCCACAGTAACTGCATTCTAATCACAGCACAAATCTGCAACTCTGCTTAGCTCAACAAAAATTAAATGCTAACAAAACCCAACGAGGCTGTCAAACATCAGTTAAAAAAAATCAAATGCAATTTCAAAACAAAATAACTGCGTAGCAAATGAGAATTTGTAACAATAAGAATAACTAACATACAGCGCTTGCCACATGCAAGACAGTTAAGTGTTGTATATATTAGGTCATTTTACATATATAAATTCACTGTATGAAGTAGGGAGTAAGATTATCACCATGACACAGCTGAGAAAATCGTGGCACGGAGAGGTCAGGTGACTTGTGAACGGTTACCCGGCCAACAAGAGGTAACGCTGAGAGCTGAACCCAGGGAGCCTGACTAGACAGCCTGGACTCCTGTTTTTAACCATTCTATGACACTGCCTATTATAGGAGAGTTTTTAAGTCTGACAAAGCCAAGAGTAAAGATCCTATCAATGGTGAAACACTGGAAATAATTTCCCAGGAAATAAGGTACAAGGCCGGCACAGTGGGCATAGGGGTCAGCTGCCCCTTGTGGTGCTGGCGTCTCGAATCAGATCACCAGTCTCAGTCCCAACTGGTCTGCTGCTGATCCAGCTCCCCACTAGTGTGCCTGGGAAGGCAACGGAAGGTGACCTGAGCACTCGGGCCCCTGACACCCATGTGGGAGACCTGCTTGGAGTTTCAGGTTCCTGGCTTCAGCCTGGCCCAATACCAGGGAGTGGGCCAATGAATGGATGCTATCTCCTCTCCTCACTCCCCATCACTCAGCCTTTCAAATAAGTGAATAAATGAACCTTTAAAGAAAAAAAAAATGTTTATCATTGCCACTGCTGTTCCACAATGTCCAGGGAGCCACAGCTAATGCAGTAAGACAAGAAAATTATACAAAAGAATGAAGAAATGTCTTAATTATTCCCAGAAAACACAAGTGTGTATATACAATGCCCAAGAATCCACAGATACATTAATAACAGCAATATACACATGTCAGTTGCATCTGTATATATCCGTATGCCTTTATAGCAAAAACGATTAAGCAGCTAGAGAAAATCACGGTAACAGACAGAAAACCAAATACTGCAAAGATGTCAGCTGTCTCCAAGTTAATCCACAGACTCAGTGTTCCTCACCTGAAGAATCTTTGCTATGTGGTATCTGTTACAACTTGTGCTCTTTAACCCAGGAATCACCACTCAAATGAAAAAACAACCGTCAGGTATTTGCGCAGTAGGGGTTCGAGTCTGAGCCTGTGTGGCCAGCTCTGCAGCTGACCTCAGCGGCTTCCCCTGCAGGACCCCCTGGCGTGCTCTCACTGTGTGACCACAAGCAAAGGAATCACAGGTAACCCACTGTAGGGCCAGCCCTACAGTGTCGCGGGTGAAGCCGCTGCCTACAGTGCTGGCATTCCATATGGGCAGCGGTTCAAGTCCCGGCTGCTCTACTTCTGCTCCAGCTCCCTGCTAATGTGCCTGGGAAGGCAAAGGAGGATGGCCCAAGTCCTTAGGCCTCTGCCCTCACATGGGAGACCTGGATAAAGCTCCTGGCTTCGGACTGTCTCAGCTGCAGCTGTTGTGGCCATTTGGAGAATGAACCAGCAAATCGAAGACCTCTCTCTCTCTCTCTCTGTAACTTTGTCTTTCAAATAAATAAACAAATCTCTAAAAAAAAGACACCCACTGTGAGCTCTTTCTTCACGTCCCTGACTGACACAGGCTTCATCAAATGTTCACAGCCATCTGTTTCTGCAGTCGCAGGAACTGCTGTTCTCTTTTTGGGGCTGGTCATGAGCTGGTGGCTTGTGGCCTCTCGTGCCCCGACTCAACACTGTAGAGCAACTGTGACTGCGACGTCCCTCCCACCAAGTCCACTCAAACAACTCTTCACTCAGCAAATCCTCACACTGCGAATGGCCTGAGTCTTTAACTATGCGTGACGTGCGCTCATCCGTGGCCTCGGTGCTTTTCTGGTCGTTCAGCTCCACCCTGGCACATGCTCGCAGCAGCGCAGGCGCAGTCACTGACCCTGCACAGTTATTGCTACATTCTGTCCAGGAACACTAGCGAGCACCTGTCCAAGTGGTACACAGCCAGGACACTGCTTTTTTAAATGCTTTGTAGAAAATGTTGGGTTTTGGAGAACTTTGTGACTGGGGCCATTATTTGAGGTTTTGGATGGACTGGGAGCCAGTTATTGGTTCTCTCTTTTAAGACAACAAAACACAGACTTGAGCACCGTGAAGCTTCAGAGTCTACACGATTTCAGAAACATCTGGGTAAGGAGTCATTCTTACATTTCCAATCAAGCACCCAACTATGTGGCTTCACAAGTGAATTCTAGAAATGCAGAGAAAGAGACAGAACCAAGAATAGCTAAGACCATTTTGAAGAATAATTGGGAAGAGGGTTACCGCCCAATCAGACAGACACATTTATCACAAAGCTTCCATGTGGTACAATGATGAAACAACTGGCCAATAACACAGAGCATACGAGAAGAATTTAAAATATTCATGAGAAAGTGCAATTAAAACATTATTTTGGCGCAAAAACAAAAACAACCTTTTGAAATCCATGAACAGTATTTTCATAATACACATCCTCTTCAAAGTACCCTTGTATATGTAAACTTGACACGTAAGACGTGACAACAGCAGGCCAGCGGGGAGGGTGTTTGTGATCAAGATGCAATCCACGGTGCTGATGCGCCACATCAGGAAGAAACCGAGCACTTACTTCACACCAAACAGAAAATCAACTGAATATAAACCAAAACGTCAAAACCAGACTTTAAAGTTTTTAGAAAAAAATACAGGTGCACATCTTTATGACTCTATCTTAGGGGGAAAAAATTAAAGATTTATTTATTTATTTGAGAGGCAGATTCACAGAGGAGACACAGAGAGAGGTCTTCCACTAGTTCACTCCCCAAATGGCCAAAACAGCGAGAGCCAGGCCAGTCTGAAGCCAGGAACCAGGAGCCTCTTCTGGGTCTCCCACGTGAGTGCAGGGGCCCAAGCACTTGAGCCGTCTTCCCCTGCTTTCCCAGGCCATCAGCAGGGAGCTGGATCATAAGTGGAGCAGCTAGGATTCGAACTGGAGCCCATATGGGATGATGGTGTTGCAGGCAGAGACTTAACCTACTACGGTCACAGTGCTGACCCCAGGAGAAAAGAATTTTTTTTTAAGATTTATTTATTTACTCGACAGAGTTACAGAGAGAGGGAGAGACAGGGAGAAAAGTCTTCCATCCACTGGTTCACTCCCCAACTTTGGTTCACTGTCCTACTATGCCACAGCACCGGCCCCCCAGGAAAATTTTTTAAATAAGACACAAAAAGAAAAAAAAAAAGTTCAACTATACCAAAGTTAAAAGTGTATAGCAGAAGATCTGACTTTGGGGCTGGAGTTGTGGCACAGCAGATTAAGCTGCTGTATGTGCCGGCATCCCATATGGGTACTGGTTTGTGGCCTGGCTGCTCCACTTCCAATCCAGCTCCCTGCTAATGGCCTTGGAGGTATAGTGGAGGTTAGCACTGGTGCTTGGGACCTTGTCACCTACATGAGAGATTGGATGAAGCTCCTGGCTTGGCACTGTCCTGGCCCAGCCCTGGCCACTGCAGCCATTTGGGGAGCTAACCAGCCAATGGCAGATCACTTTCTCTCTCTTGTCTCTTCTTCCCTCTGTAACTCTTCCAAATAAATAAATAAATCTTAAAAAAAAAAAAAAAGCTTCTACCAAAAACCAGCAGATGTAAGTGAGCTCTCCCCCTCTCTCTGTAACTCCAACTTTAAATAAATAAATGTTTATAAAGAAAAAAAGATCTGACTTTAAAAACAGACAGACATAAATTGAAAAAGGTGTGCAACACACATAACCAACAAACATTTGTATCCAGAGTATATAAAAGAATTGACAAGAAGACAATTCAATAGAAAAATGAGCAAAATATATATATATAAACATGAAATATTCAAAGAGGGGAAAACATAAATGGATATTTGGATTGTGAAAAAATACTTCACTACTAATCAGGAAAAATCAAATCATTAGTGAGATTTCATGTCCATTAGGCTGGCAAAACTTTCAAAAGCTGTTGAAATAAACCTAACACCAAGTTTACCGTTGTGATCATTTCAAAGCACACAGTACTGGGGGAACCCACGACCTTCATCTTGTTACGTGACCCCTGCCACCACCTGTTTCCAGCACCGCAAGACTTCTTCAAAAGCTGAAAATATGCAAGTGCAGAGAGGACGGGAATGCAAGTAACTTGTCCAACTGCGGGAAAACTTAAACCCAGGCAATCGCTGGAAACAATGTCAGAACCTGGAAAGCTGAAGATTCCCTGAAACCCAGCAACTTCACCCAAGGCACATCTGTCCAGTGAGAGACTAACAATGAGGAAACAGCCGATCTTCACAGTCACGCTGTCTGCAAGCAGGACACTACAGACCACCTCAGCCCACACCCAGTCCCAGGTGAAGTGTGATACATTCACATAATGGAATACCACAGCACATCAAGGAGAACAAACAAGAAAATACAGGGACCAATCCCATCACAAACACAGGACCAACTGAAAAGAGCAAAGGACAGCTACACCATGCCACTGCAGCTTTAAAAGCATGTACGAGGTGGTAGCATCGGTGCTTCCCATTTGTCTCCTGTAATGCGACACGGAGACTGATAATATCCATGTGGGACACTGGGTCAGCACCCGAGGCTGGTCCTGAGAGCCGCGGCTCCAGGGGCAGCATCAGTGTCTGGCACATCAGGAAATCATCCAGGGCTCTCGGGTGGAAAAGCTCAGCCACATCCTGTTTAGGAATCTGCAGATCCGTAAGGAAAGTGGAAAGGAAACGTACGGGAGTTCAGGGTGAAGGCTGGGGTGGGGTGGACATGCATTCAAGGAGTGGCACAGAGGGGCTTTCCACTGTACTGTGATGCTGTTTCTTAAATCTGGAGATAAAACCCGACTGTTTCATTTCTACATAAATTTTACATATATAATTTTTTCCAAATCTTAAATAAAAAGAAAAAAATGGGAAGTAAAGCAAATACAGCAACTGTAAGCCACTCCTTCAAGTTCAGTCCATTGAGGGAGGTGGGAGAGGCTGCTGGGTGGACGCAGGGTTTTAGTTCCGGGCAGAGCAGAGGAGCAGAGACTCTGGACCCAGAGCACAGGTGACTACTGCAGGTGGGAAGTGACAGGATGAGAGGACAGGACAAGATATGAGCGTTGGGGACACAGCTGTGGCACAGTGGGTTAAATCCCTGGCCTGCAGTGCCAGCATCCCATATGGGCGCCGGTTTGAGACTCAGCTGCTCCACTTCCGATCCAGCTCTCTGCTATGGCCTGGGAAAGCAGTAGAAGATGGCCCAAGTCCTTGGGCCCCTGCACCCACATGGGAGACCCAGAGGAAGCTCCTGGCTCCTGGCTTCAGATCGGCCCAGCTCCAGCCGTTGCAGTCAATTGGGGAGTGAACCATCAGATAGAAGACCTCTCCCTCTTTGCCTTTTTTCTCTCTGTGTAACTCTGACTTTCAAATAAATTGATAAATCTTAAAAAAAAAAAAATATGAGCGGGAAGTAAGCAAATGGCCACTTCTTTCCTTGACATGTGGAGATAAGCGGGGCTTTGGTTTTGCATTGTTTTTGCAACACCAGTGTACCTGTGAAGTGGAAGGAAAGGTCAGGGGCAGGTGGTGTGGGGTTAAGCCAGCACTTGGGATGTCCACATCCCATTTGGAAGTGTGGGTTCCAGTCCCAGCTGCTCCATTTCAATCCAGCTTCCTGCTAATGCACACCCTGGGAGGTAGCAGATGCTGGTTCAAGGCCTTGGGACCCTATCACCCATGTGGGAGATTCGGATGGAGAGCCTGTTCCCTGCTTTGGCCTGGCCCAGCCCTGGCTATTGTGAGCATTTGGAGGAAAAACCAGCAGCTAGAAGATCTTTCTCTTTCTCTGTTGAGCATATTAAAAAGCTTTTAGATTAAAAAAAAAAAAAAAGGAAACGTCAATGTCTAAGAAAAAGTGAATATACTAAATAAGGGGTTTTAAAAATTGGTAGTAATTTAAAATAGTCTAGTTGAAATATTCACAGGACAAAATCAAAATCCATATGTGTGGGGAACTGCTGAGGCTATGCAACCCACTGGTGCTGCGCGGGGCAAGCACTTTTCATCATGCTCGCGTCCTTCTGCGGAGACTCGGGAAAATGAGAGAGGGCAGGCGCTGAGGGGGCAGCACCTAGGTACCAACACCCCTCCAGCTCCAGGTATTCCTGTATCTAAGCATGGGGCTTCCTAGAACACTCAGCTGAAGACGGTTCTACAACTGAGTCAAGTCTGCAATGTTTCCCTGAAATAAGCCTGAACAGAGATTTGAAACCAAAGAGTTTCCGCCCCTCAGGGAGAAGACATGTAGGAGGATAATGAGAAAAATAATACTGGGCTGGCACTGTGGCACAGTGCGTTAAGCTACAGTCTGCAGTGCCGGCATTCCACATGGGCGCCGGTTCGAGTCCCAGCTGCTCTACTTCTGATCCCTGGGAAGCAGCAGAAGAGGGCCCAAGTGCTTGGGCTGCTGCACCCATATGGCACACCTGGAAAAAGCTGGCCCACTCTCGGCCACTGTGGCCATTTGGGGAGTGAATCAGCAGATGGAAGATCTCTCTGCTTCTCTTTCTCTCTCTCTCTCTCTCCCTCTCTCTCCTCTCTCTCCTCTCTCTCTAACTCTGCCTTTCAACTACATAAATCTTAAAAAAAAAAGAAAAAAAAAGTCCTGAAGGGAAGTGTTGTCCTATTTGTACTAAAGGTCCCACGAGGATGTGGGCGTCCCCTTCAGAAGGCCTCCTGGGGTGTGGATCTCTCGGATCTTAATGCTAGGCCAAATGAGACTGCCCGCGTGCAGCTGGTTTGTTTGCATGTCAGGGACCCCGTACGTCTCAGCAGTTGATCTCTTTCTGCACTATGCACTGGCTCCTGAAAAACCTAGTGTCAAACGTGCAGCCCACATCTAGCAAAAGAGACACGATTTCTTTTACTTAAAATCTCTCCCCCAGTTTCAACAAACCTTTGCAAACTTTACCTCCAACCTGAATCTTCTCAGTAGAACAGCCAGCCACCACCAAGCTCTGGCTGCCTTGGGTAGGAGGGTGGGAGCAAGAGCAGGAACACTGAAAAAGCCCCACCCAGGCCCAGAGGTCTCAGAGGACCAGCTCAACAGGAAGCGCGAACTACCCCACACGGCAACTACAAAATTAAGGCTAAGCTCGTGTAGACTGCAATGCTTGACTCTAAACTGGATTCATTCTATATTGGAGATTATTGGGCTAACTGATAAAATTGGGATATCACTATATGAAAATATGGAAAACTAGAATTGGAATATGAACTGATATTACTGATATATAAAATGTAACTATATACTGAATAAGTGAAATATTCCTATTCTTCAGAAATATTTAGGGACTGGTGCTGTGGCACATCAGATTAAACCCTGGTCTGCAGGACCTGCATCCCATATGGGCACCAGTTTGAATCCTGGCTGCTCCACTTCTGCTCCAGCTCCCTGCTAATGAGCCTGGGAAACCAGCAGAGGATGGCCCAAGCCTTTGGGACCCCTGCACCCACATGGAGACCTGGAAGAAGTTCCTGGATCCTGGCTTGTTGTGGCCATTTGGGGAGTGAACCAATGGATGGAAGACCTCTCTGTATCTACCTCTCTCTCTGCAGTTCTGCCTTTCAGATAAATAAAAATAAATCTTTAAAAAAATTTAAGGAACTTAAACAGTTAAGTATTAAGTATTAAATGCTTAAATACTTGAGTATTAAGGGACAAAGGTCACAGTGTTTACCTACTGCCAGTTCAGAAAAACATTTATACATGGATACACACCTCCACTTATTTTCAAATACAAAGTTAATTAAAATATAAAGAGAAGTAGACATCTTTTCTCCAACGGTAAGCTATGGACTGGGCACGGGGTCTGAGTTCCGGCAGAAGCAAGAATCCACGAGAACCTGGAGTGGGTGCATACATGTGTGTTCAATCTTTCATGTGTGGAAATGATTGTGAAAGGAGGAAAAGCACTTGAAAGTATAATTCTCAGCAACCCTGGGATAGTACATATTTTCTCAAATAAATGACAAAAATGAAATTATTGTTCTGTGACGAAAGCAAAATCTGACTTTTTATGTCCCCTTACTTGAAGAAATAGAGGACTTTTTACTACGAGCCACCAGAAAGAAGAGTGGTACAGGGAGACCTGAAAGAAGCTCCCGGCTCCAGCCTGGCCCAGTGCCGGCCATTGCGACCACCTGGGAATGAACCAGAGGATGAAATGTCTGTCTCTCCCCCTCTCTGTAACTCTGACTTTCAGATAAATAACTAAATCTTTAAAAAAGAATGAATGAAAGAACAGTGCTGGCACTTTCCACAGTCATTACAAAACGACAACAAAACACAGGCTCCTCTAAGAGAAAGCTGAAAGGAAAGCGAATGGAAAACAAGAGAAGTCAAACCTTACAGGGCTCAGGAGGCTTCAGCGGCATGGAAGACAGACCCAGGCTACGTAAGGATAAATGAAGGCCTGTGTTCAGCTATAGGAAAACAAAGAAATCCTGCACGCTTGCTACACAAGGGAGATGCGGTTTAATAGCAGGCAACGCAAACAGTGCAGGGGTGGATTTTGGACATCCATGAGCGTAATTCTCGCCAACAGTGGGATAAGGCTGCCAAAAACCTGATGCAATATTCAGTAGCATTAATTCAGGTATCATTTAGGAAGATAATAACCGAGCTCTGCACTAGGCAGAGCACATGTGAAGTAATGCATTCAGCGCTGGGCCTCAGGAGCCCTGCTGGGGCCTCTGGGAACAGCTTCTATCAGACTTACCCTCCGCCCGGAGCAACTGTAAAACCTGCTTCAAATTCAGACAGCAACTGTTTAAGTGCTTTAGAGATAAACCTAGACAGGCACAGCTGAGGAGCCCTAGTCCTGCAGGCTAGGGAGGTGTGGTGCAGCGAGCCCTCACACAGCTCCCCTTTTCGCTTGGGCGTTTGCAGATCCCCCACAGGGACAAACACCTATCAGAAAGCAACCACTTTTGATAGAAACCTGTAGCTTTGCTGGCTGAGGAAACACACAAAAGACAAGTGTTTGTGGCTGCCACATCAGCTGGAAGGTGAGCAGAGAACCACACAGGGAGAGCCACGAACTCCACATGTGAACGCCCCACAAGTCTGGTTAACCCTGCAACAGGCCTGGATGAGCCACCCAGCTAGGACTCAACTGAAGAGAGGAGACGGAGTTCAGCTAAATTAAAAACTAATACTCCTGGCAGGAATACAACAGAATCCGCAATCTCTCACCACATTATTCAATATCTCTACAACAGAACCCACAGTACTAGATGATCAGTGATTTCTCAAAACGTGGCCCAGATACTCCCGAGGTTCCCCGGGTCTCCGGGGTTTGCAAGGCAAAACCATCCTCACAGCAACACTAAGCTGTTATTTTCCTTCTTTGCTCTAGGCTGCTCAGGAGCGTGTGAGTTTGAGAGGCTACGTGGCCTTTGAGGACGTCATCACACTGACTGCTAGAACAACACCTACATTTGTACTTTTACACTTCCAATAACCTCACTGTTGTCCAATAAATCACAAATCCCAAAGATTCCTTTCTGCCCGCAAGAAAACACAAGTACAGTCTGTTGTCTTACATGGTAATAACATTTTAAAAGCTTCAGAAAACTTTTATGCATTTTGAAATTTCCCTAAAGCGATTATTTCAGATTCTGTTTTTACACTATAACAGAGAGGACTCCCATTCTCAACCCGGAGTTACAACATCAAAGAATAAATATGTTGAAAAAGATAGAACTTTTAACACAGTTCTCTAGCTTACAGAAAAGAGTAATCTAGAATAAATATTGTGTGAAATTATAAATAAGAAATGAAAATATGATGAAAGTGAGCTTTCTCTTGCTTATAAATGTTAACAACTAACCTAGCTTATGGAAGGGCTTTGAAAGCAACCATTCAGAATGCAAAGAAAAATTAATTTTATTTTACTTTAAACAAAAATATGATGAGTTTAAAGGCCAAAGGCTGTTTATTTTAGCTGTTCAAACTGTAAAAGAAAAAGTCACTGGAGCATCTCAAGTTATTCTATTTCATTAGTTACAGAAGATTAACAAAGGTCAATTTAATAAAGATGATTGCTGAGAGATTAATAAAGGTGACACTGCTGAATGCCTACTAGAAGAAAACTATGGCACTGCCACATTCCAACAGTACAGTAACTTCCTGAGTAAAAGACTCAGTTATAAACCTGAACGCTAACTTACTCTATCATCTGTAAAACTAATTCTGCCCAACACACCAGTCTATACACAAGGTTGGGTCTGCTGCTCTAAACTGTTCAGTATCAACACCAAATACTCACTCACGAGTTCTTTTATGAGAATGCTTGGCAGCAAGCACAGTGGAGCTAAAATAATCAAAGCGTTAGGACTTTTTGGAATCCCACATGTTATCCTGGAAAACCCCTAATTGACACTTGCACCGATGATGTGAAAATAACAGTGAGGAAAACTGCTGCCACCTTCGCACAAATCCAGGCAAAGGCAGCAGACTGTACCAGTCATTATTACACGAGTGCATTTTAAGAAGTTTATGGCAAATGAACTTAAAGGTTAAGTTTATTTTGGTGCAAAAATTTTTTTGCAAAAGAAAAACCTGAAATCCATGCATACTTTTTTAGAACACATTTTTCATACACTTTATGAAGACCCTTCATACCTTCCATGGAGACATATCTAGTGCCATTTCACTTATGACTGTCCTTGATGAAGCAGTAAGAATTACTAATTTCATTAAATCTTGACCTCTGAGTAGATACATCTTTAATATTCAGTGTGACAAGCTGTCAAATGTGCAGCAAACACTTCTAATACATACCAAAGCACAATGACCAACTAAGAAAAGCAAAAAGCACTTGTGTGATGGTTTGAGTTACAAACTAAACCAGCCACTTTTTTTTTCCCCATGAAGTACCATTTTTACTTCAAAAACAAACATTTGTGGCTTTGGCAGACATTTTTGTTGAAAATAAAGTTAGCTTGTCAATTCTAAGAAAACAATGGCACATATTTGCTGTTAAGGACAAAATCTGAGTTTTTGAGCAAGAATGGAAATTCTAGAATATTTGTCTTCCTAATTATCAACTTTAAAGACTCTTCTAATGGGATGTGTCAGTATATTAATGATGATTTTTTTAAAGATTTTATTTATTATTTGACAGGCAGAGTTACAGACAGTGAGATAGAGAGACATACAGAAAGGTCTTCCTTCTGTTGTTGGTTCACTCCCCAAATGGCCTCAATGTCCGGAGCTGCGCAGATCCGAAGCCAGGAGCCAGGTGCTTCTTCCTGGTCTCCCACGCGGGTGCAGGGGCCCAAGCACTTGGGCCATCTTCTACTGCTTTCCCAGGCCAAAGCAGAGAGCTGTATGGGAAGTGGAGCAGCTGGGACTAGAACTGGTACCCATATGGGATGCCAGTGCTGCAGGGGGAAGATTAACCTACTGCGCCATGGTGCCAATGATTTTTTTTTAAAGATTTATATTTATGGCTGGCGCCGCGGCTCAATAGGCTAATCCTCCGCCTGCAGTGCCGGCACACCAAGTTCTAGCCCCAGTAGGGGCGCCGGATTCTGTCCCGGTTGCCCCTCTTCCAGGCCAGCTCTCTGCTGTGGCCCCGGAGTGCAGTGGAGGATGGCCCAAGTGCTTGGGCCCTGCACCCCATGGGAGACCAGGAGAAGCACCTGGCTTCTGGCTTCGGATCAGCATGGTGCGCCAGCCACAGCGGCCATTTGAGGGTGAACCAACAGCAAAGGAAGACCTTTCTCTCTGTCTCTCTCTCACTGTCCACTCTGCCTGTCAAAAAAAAAAAAAAAATAGATTTATTTTTTTTATTTGAAAGTCAGAGTTACACAGAAGGAGGCAGAGAAAGAGAGAGAGAGAGAACTTCCATTCGCTGGTTCACTCCCAATTGGCCACAACAGCCAGAGCTGCACCGATCTGAAGCCAGGAGCCAGGAGCTTCTTCCAGGTCTCCCACGCGGGTGCAGGGGCCCAAGGACTTGGGGCATCTTCTTCTGCTTGCCCAGGCCACAGCAGAGAGCTGGATAGGAAATGGAGCAGCCAGGACTCGAACTGGCACAGTGCCGGCCCCTAATGATGATTTTTGTTTACATCAATAAATGTCAACACTTGGAAGATGTGTGTAACTCAGTAAGCCATGAGTTTCTTTTTAAATGAACAATACATGAGGTTACAAAATGGTAAAACACTCTTTCAAAGTGCAATATAGACCAGTACATACCAGGGGATTTTAATATAAGAGCACTGATGTTGTTTCAGGCTGAATTGCAAGTATCTTTTAAGAAATTACCATCTGGGACCTGTGCTGTGGCACAGTGGGTGAGGCCTGCAGCACCAGCATCCCATTGGTTCAAGTCCTGGCTGCTCCACTTTTGATCCAGCTCCCTCCTAATGCACCTGAGAGAAGATGGCCCAAGTGCTTAGGCCCCTGCACTCATGTGGGAGACCCAGAGGGAAGTTCCAGGTTCCTAGCCCAGTCCCAGCTGCTGCAGCCACTTGGGAGGTGAACCAGTAGATGGAAATCTCTCTTTTTCTAGGTCTCTTCCTCTATCTCTCTAACCCTGCTTTGCAAATAACTACATAAATCTTAAAAAAATAAAGAGACCAATCCTAAAATGTCTCAGATTTTGGAATTAGCACACAAGATTTTAAAGCAGCTGTCAGAGTTATGGACAGGGGTGTAAAGGGAAAGATATCTGTAATGACAGAGCAGAGAAGCAACACAGAAATAAACATTTTTAAAAGAAAAATGCAAATGTAAGCTTGAAAAATAAAATAAGAAAGTCATTGGGTAGACTTGCCAGCATATTAGAAATTAAGAAGAGTCAGTAACCTTAACCATACACCAAAATAAGGGTATCCGATCTGAAGAACAGAGGAAAAAGGTAGAAAACAACAAACTTCAACAATCTGCGGAAGAATATCAAAATGTTAATCTACAACAAAACACGTGTGGTTACAGTCACAGAACAGACACAGAGAAAAAAAAATCTGACAAAGAAAAAAAGTAGATAAAAATGTGCCAAATGTGGTAAAAGGCATTCATTTACAGAGTTAAGAATCTCACTCTTCAAGCAGGCCAAATATAAAGAAATACAACTCAGGTACATTAAAATCAAACATCTGGGATAAAAACAAAATCTTGAAAGCAACAACAAAAAATCGTATGTGAAGGAACAACATAAATAATGGCTGAGGTCTCACTAAAAATCATGGAGACCAGAAGATAATGGAACATCGCATTCAAAATGCTGGGGGGTAGGGCCCGTTGCCGGTTCGAGACCTGTCTGCTCCACTTCCAATTCAGCTCTCTGCTATGGCCTGGGAAAGCCATGGAAGATGGCCCGAGTCCTTGGGTTCCTAAATCTATGTGAAAACCCAGAAGAAGCTCCTGGCTCCTGGCTTTGGATTGGCACAGCTCTGGCCGTTGCGGCCAACTGGGGAGTGCACCATCAGATGGAGATCTCTCTCTGTCTCTCTCTCTCTCTCTGCCTCTCCTCTCTCTGTGTACCTCTGACTTTCAAGTAAATAAATAAATCTTTAACAACAACAACAAAAAATGCTGGGCAGAAATTTGCCTAAAATTCTCTATCCAGGAAAGTCTCTTTCAACAATAAGGTTTAATAAAGACATACACTGTGCCAGCACTGTGGCATAGCAGGTAAAGCTGCTGCCTGCAGCGCTGGCACCCATAAAGGCACTGGTTCGAGTCCCGGCTGTCCTTCTTCTGATCCAGCTCTCTGCTATGGCCTAGAAAAGCAACAGAAGTTGGCCCAAGTTCTTGGGCTCCTGTACCCATGTGGAAAACCCAGAAGCAGCTCCTGGCTCTGGGTTGGCCCAGCTCTGGCCATGGCAGCCATTTGGGGAGCGAACCAGCAGATGGAAGATCTCTCCCTCTCTCTCTCTGCCTCTCTGTACCTCTGCCTTTCAAATAAATAAATAAATCTTTAAAATAAAAGACATTCCAGTTAATGCAAACAGAATTCATTACCTGATACGAATACTGTAAGAAATAAAAAAAATATTTCAGCCTGGAAAGAGAAGAGAAGCAGCTCAACTCTTCAGATGGAATGGAGGCTACCAGAAATTATGTAATTGTGCAGGGCTGAGTATAAAAGTATCTTTTTCACATTTTAAATCCTTTAAATTAATTTATATTAAACATGAATGTTTAGTATAAATATTATAACATTGTACTATGAGGCATATAGGTGTTACAGCACGAAAGTCAGGTAAACAGAACTACAAGGTTCTTCAGTTTCATGTAACAAGTAGCAACATTAACACTACGCGGACTGTTAGAAGTTAAATACGGGGCCAGTGCTGTGGTGCAGTAGGTTAATCCTCTACCCGTGGCACCGGCAACCCGTATGGACACCAGTTCCAGTCCTGGCTGCTCCACTTCTAATCCAGGTCTCTGCTATGGCCTGGGAAAGCATTGGAAGATGGCCTGAGCACTCAGGCCCCTCCACCCATGTGGGAGACCCAGAAGAAGCTCTGGGCTCCTGGCTTCAGAACAGCTCAGCTCTGACCATTGCAGCCATATGGGGAGTGAACCAGAGGATGGAAGACCTTTCGCTCTGTCTCTCCCTCTCACTGTCTATAAATCTACATCTCAAATAAATAAAATCTTAAAAAAAATGTTAAATATGTATATTGTAATCTCAATAGAAATCATTAAAAAAACATAAAATAATGCAAAGAGGTATAGATAAAAATCCAGTGAAGAAATAAAAGTTATTCAACTGGTCCAGAACAAGGCAGAGAAACAAAGCAAATAAAGCAAACAAGCAAACAAAATGAGATGAGATAAACAGTACACAAATAGCAAAATGACAGAACTAAATCCAACCGTAGCAATAATTATGAACTATTTTCACTTCTTGCCAAGACACATGAGTTCATATTCTCACTCGCCACGGTGGAAACCCTTACCACTCATGGGACAGACAGGTTCAGCCTCAGCAGACGGGGAAAAGCTAGCCCTAGATTAAAGACTGTGGACATTATAAATCCACAGACCTAAAACGCTCGAAGGCAAGAACAGGAACTATGAAGGAGACTATGAGGCACATCCTAAGGCAACTGCTTGCAAAGGTGCGGAACCTTTTTTCCACGAAGGGCCATGTGGATATTTATAGCATCGTTTGTGGGCTGTACAAAACTACCAACTGAGAAATTAGCCTGCTATAGATTTATTGAATTCCGAGTCTCGCTGAAGTCGCCTTGGCAGGGCCAGACCAAATGATTCTGCAGGCCTTGTAACAGCCCTTGAGCTGGACACTCCCACCCCTGGGTACAGGGTGACAGAAGAAATCAGAGAAACATTCATAAGCTACACGTTCCAGCCGAAAAGCAAAGACTGGTGATGAATGGCTAAAGAGAATGTAGTACATATACACCATGGAATACCACCAACTATAACAGAGGATAAAATCTCACGTGCGCAACATGGATGAACTGAAGGGCATTAGGTTAAGTGGATTAGGCCAAGTGCAGAAAGACAAGTATCGCACGATCACACTCAATGTGGTGTAGAAAATGAGGAGCTGTCACAGAAGTTAAGTGTAAGAGTAGGGCTGGCTGCTGCACTGTGGGTTCAGCCAGGGCTTGGAATGCCCTCTCCCATAGCAGAGTGCCTGTTTTGAATCCAGCTGCTCCACTTCTCACCCAGCCTCCCACTAATGTGCCAGAGAAGGAAGCAAATGATGGCTCAAGTACTTAGCCTGGCCCAGCTGCACTCCCTCCCTCCCTCCCTCGCTATCTCCCTCCCTCCCTCTCCCCCCACCACCACGAGTAGTTACCAGAGACTACAAAGCGAACAGGTCTGAAAGCGAGCTGGGGAAAGGCTGGTTATAAGTTATAAGGAGACTAAGTTATAAGGAGACAGGATTAAGAAACTCTGAGGTGCTACTACACAGTAGAATGTACTGTATGTTTCTCTACCCCTCCCCCCAGAAAAAAAAATACCCTAGGAGATAAGATTTTAGATATTTTCATCATAAAGAAATGTTAAACATTTAAGAAGATAATTTATTTACCTTGCGTGGGTAATACATAACATAAACATGTATCGAAACATCACATAGTACCCAAAATTATGTTCAATTTTTATGTCTGCTAAAACTTTTTTTTTTAAGATTTTATTCATTTTATTTAAGAGGTAGAGTTACAGACAGTGAGAGGGAGAGACAGAAATGTTTTCCTTCAGTTGGTTCACTCCCCAAATGACACAATGGCCGGAGCTGTGCCGATCCGAAGCCAGGAGCCAGGAGCTTCTTCCCAGTCTCCTACGTGGGTGCAGGGGTCCAAGGACTTGGGCCATCTACCACTGCTCTCCAAGGCCATAGCAGAGAGCTGGACTGGAAGTGGAGCAACCGGGACTAGAACCAGCGCCCATATGGGATGCCGGCGCCGCAGGCGGAGGATTAACCTACTGCACCACGGCATCGGCCCCAACTTCTTTATTTTATTTTTTTTAAGCACAAATACTGAAGTGAGCATTTGGCCTGGCCACTAAGCTGCCGGTTAAAACATCTGCATCTGACATCACAGTGCCTTGGGTTCTATTTCCAGCTCCAGCCTCTAGTGAAGATCCTGGGGCGTCCCTGCTACCACGTGGGAGACCTGGACTGAGTTCCCAACTCCCCGTTTCAGCACTAGCCCAGCCCCACCCACTGCAGGCATCTAGGGAATGAACCAGCAGGTGAGGGCCCTGTTTACAAGTTTCCTAGTAAAAGAAATTTCAAGAATTCTATATCTAAAACTGTAATGCTGCAGAAAGCCAATTGTACACTCATTTCACAAAGCTGGAAAGGTAACCACCAGTCCCTCTCTGCCACCCTTCTCTTCTGCTTAATAACCACGAGTGCTCGCCTTCCATCAAATTAAAGAGAAGTCTGTCTGCCACCTCGGTGGAGTATCTGTACATTTCTCAAAGAAGTATTTCTGATTAGGAAAGCTGAATGTCTGCTTATCTTTTGTGAATTCAGGCCTCAAGATGCAACGATTCTACCCATGTAAAATCGAAAATGCAAGATTTTTACACACACACACACAAATACATGACAATGTGTAATTATGAGCCACTGAAGACTGAAGCCCATCCACTCAATAAATCTACTCCCGCAGCCTGACCAATGAGGTCGGAGAAACAAGCAGCTCAATTTATGAATAACTTCAGTGTCTATTTTGAGATCTTCTTATTGACTTCAAATAATCTGAATAAGGGTCAGCATTGTGGCACAGTGGGTTAAGCCACCACCTGTGACACTGGCATCTCATGAGCACCAATGCAAGTCCCAGCTACTCCATTTCCAATCCAGGTTCCTGCTAATGCCTGAGAAAGCAGCAAAAGCAGACCAAGTGCTGGGGCCCTGCCACCCATGTGGGAGTCCCAGGTGGAGTTCCAGGTTCCTGGCTTTGGCCTGGCTCAGCCTTGGCCACTGTGGCCCTTTGGGGAATGACCCAGGCGATGGAAGACCTCTCTCTCTCTGTTCCCTTTCTTTCTTTGTAACTCTGCCTTCAAATGAAAATAAATAAATCTTAAAATAATAATAATAACCTGGGGCCGGCATTGTAATATACTAGTTAAGCTACTGCCTGCAATGCCTGCATCCCGTATGGGCACTTGAGGCCTGGCTGCTCTGCTTCTGATCCAGCTCCCTGCTGACGGCCTGGAGAGCAGCAGAAGATGACCCAAGTCCTTGGCCCCTACACCCACGTAGGAGACCCGGATGAAGCTCCTGGCTCCTGGCTTTGGCCTGGCCCAGCATTGGCCATTGTGGCCACTGTGACAGTGAACCAGAGGATGGAAGACTCTCTCTTTTCTCCCTGACTCTTTCAAATAAATAAATCTTTGAAAAAAATAATAATCTGAATAATACAAAAATATTAGCTTTAAGAAAAAAGACTGATATATTGGACTTTATCAAAACTAAAAGTCTGTGGGCCGACGCTGTGGCATAGCGGGCTAAGCCTCCGCCTGTGGCGAAGACATCCTATATAAGTGCTGGTTTGTGTCCCGGCTACTCCTCTTCCAACCCAGCTCTCTGCTACAGCCAGGGAAAGCAATGTAAGATGGCCTGTGTCCTTGGGCCCCTATACCTGTGTGGGAGACACAGAGGAAGATCCTGGCTCCTGGCTTCAGATTGGCTCAGGTCTGGCCCTTGTGGCCATTTGGGAAGTAAATCAGCAGATGGAAGACCTCTGTGTTTCTCCCTCTCTCTGTCTTTAACTCTACCTCTCAAGTAATTAAAAATCTTTTTTTTTTTTTTTTTTTTTTGACAGGCAGAGTGGACAGTGAGAGAGACAGAGAGAAAGGTCTTCCTTTGCCGTTGGTTCACCCTCCAATGGCCGCCGCTGCAGCCGGCGCACCGCGCTGATCCGATGGCAGGAGCCAGGAGCCAGGTGCTTTTCCTGGTCTCCCATGGGGTGCAGGGCCCAAGCACCTGGGCCATCCTCCACTGCACTCCCTGGCCATAGCAGAGAGCTGGCCTGGAAGAGGGGCAACCGGGACAGAATCCGGCGCCCCAACCGGGACTAGAACCCGGTGTGCCGGCGCCGCAAGGTGGAGGATTAGCCTATTGAGCCACGGCGCCGGCTAAAAATCTTTTTTAAAAAATTAAAAAAAAAAAAACCTGAAAGTCTGCTCATCAAAAAAAAAAAAAAAAAAAAAAAGAGTAGGGAAGTCCTAGGATGGGAAAAAACACATTCACAGCATCTATCTGACAAAGAATTTGTATGCGGGCTATATACAGACAATACAGAAATAATATCCCAATTTTAATTAATAGGCATACGATTTGAACAGATGCTTCAAAAGACTATTAAAATGTGTGAGGGGCTGGCAATGTGGCACAGTGGGTTAAGCTGCGTGCAATGCCAGCGTCCCATGTGAAGGCTGGTTCAAACCCTAGCTGCTCCACTTCTGATCCAGCTTCCTGACAATGTGCTTGGAAAAGCAGCAGAAGATGGTCCAAGTACTCAGGCCCCTGCCATCTACATGGGACACCCGGATGGAGTTCCAGGCTCCTGACTTCAGCCTGGCCCAGACCTAGCTACTGCAGCTATCTGGGGAATGCACCAGCAGATGGAAGATTGATATCTCTCTCTCTCTCTCTCTCTCTCTCTCTCTCTCTCTCCTTTTCTCTCTGCCTTTCAAATAAATAAATAAATCTTTAAAAAAAAAAAAAAACTTTGATTTATTTGAAGTTTCGAGTGAAAATCTCATGGACCAGGGCACTGAGGAATCAGTTTTTTAACAAATATGAATTAATATCTTGTTTTGACATAAAGAACACATTTTGTTTTGAAACACAATTGGAAAAAAATAGATTTTCCTCATCCCATACGTTTAAACTGGCTGAGAACTCTACTCACCTAAGAAATGTGGGCAGTACTAGTGATCCAACTTTGAAACAAATTTCCTGCTCTTTCTTTTAGAATTCTCACAGGTTTAACTGAAGAATGTCTTAGTATCACTTACCTAATACGGATCAGAATTTTCTGAAATTCATACAGCTAGACAAAATACAGCAATAAAGCAGGAATTCAGAATATTTAAAACAAAAATTGTCATTCACACTCCCAAAGTCATTAACATAGGCTCATTGTTCTCACAGATGGATTTTATACTCCAAAGTAGGGGAGGGGAACTTTCTTTCTACCAAGGGCCATCTGGATATTTAATTTTTTAAAAAAGATTTATTTATTTATTTGAAAGGCAGAGTTAAAGAGAGGCGTAGGCAGAAAGACAGAGATATCTTCCATTCACTGGGTCACTCCCTAAATGGCTGCAATGGCTGGAGCTGGGCTGATCAGGAGCCAGGAGCCAGGAGCTTCCTCTGAGTCTCCCACGTGGGTGCAGGGGCCCAAGCACTTGGACCATCTTCTGCGGCTCTCCAGGCCATCAGCAGGGAGTGGATCAGAAGTGGAGCAGCTAGGACTCGAACCATTGCCCACATGGGATGCTGGCACTGCAGGCAGCAGCTTTTCCCACTCCACCACAATGCCAGCCCTGCCATCTGGTTCCTTATAACATCATTTGTGGACCATACAGCGTTACCAACTTAAAAATTAGCCTGCTATAGAGTCACTGAATTTTGAGTCTCGCCTGCGGTTGCCTTGGCAGGCCCAGACCAAAGGATTTCATGGGCTTGACACGGCCTGCGGGCTGGACATTCCCCATTCCTGCCCTAAAGGTTTTGTGGCAGACGTTATCAATGTGAATTTCTAAGTTCAACTTAATGAAATGCCATTTTATGAGTTTTGTATTTGAGGCTGTGACATGACTTCATTCGACGAAGCGTTCCACTGCTTTAAATAAATGAGCCTGCAGTGAAGAGCAGCTGGGCATTTCACTGAGACCGAGACGTCCTCGGCCCTGCGAGAAGCACACACTCACCGTGGAGAGGACTAACCACTTGGGAACACTGAAGAAGACATAAATCATGGAGATTACTGTTCAACAAATACATACGGTGCTTATCCCCAGTTTTCCACGGCACGTTTTACTGCGGTACTTACTGGTGCTACTATTTTTCCTGTCTGTCCGACTTGCATGTCATTGGGAACATAGCCAGCATCAACAGCAGCGCGGGAAGCACCAACTAAGAGGGAAAAA
This sequence comes from Oryctolagus cuniculus, assembly GCF_051225735.1. Lineage (NCBI taxonomy): Eukaryota > Metazoa > Chordata > Mammalia > Lagomorpha > Leporidae > Oryctolagus > Oryctolagus cuniculus. Next base: position 106,689,736 of record NC_142878.1, read on the forward strand.
CAGTTGTCATTTTTCTCAAGCTCTGTGATCCAGCCAGTTGGGACATTCACTGAGAACTGTAAACAAAGCCACTGACACAGGACAGCTGGAGATTTATACAGAACTTTACAGTTTTTTTTTTTTTTTTTTTTAATTCCCCACCACTAATTGAGAATTCTAAGTACTGGTGCATTTCATACACAAATCTTCACAAAATGCTATTTTACCCATGAATTTCAGGTTTAAAATGTGGCTTAACTCCTCTGCTTGCTTTACCAAAAAAGGCACTCATAAGTTTCCACGACAATCTGTTTAGGATGTTATTACGTGATGCTCTTTACACAGTAACCCACAACTTCTGAAGAAACGTGCTGGAATTTCATCACTTTTTGGGACTAACTACATATGACACAAGATAAAGGTTTAACCGATATTTGCTGTCAAATAAATAAACAAAAATTTTATTTTCTATTTGCCTTCCACAAGAACCCTAACCTTGGAGTTAAAATAGTCCCTTCCCCAGCAGGAGCCAGCAATGAGCCTCTGGCCTCTTCACCACCAGCCAGAGAGGGCAAGAAGCGGCCACAGACAGGACGACTCGCTCCAGTTGGCTAAGTGCATCCTGCCCTTTCTTCACGTCAGTCCCAAGAAGCCCCACAGTCGTGGCGGCGCTGTGCTGTAGTAGGTTAAACATTCACCTGCAGGGCTGGTGTCCCAGATGGGAGCCAGTTCAAGTTCCGGCTGCCCCACTTCTGATCTAGCTCTCTGCTATGGCCTGGGAAACCAGTGGAAGATGGCCCAATTCCTTGGGTCCCTGCACCCACGTGTGAGTCCTAAAAGAAGCTCCTGGCTCCTGGCTTCGGAACGGCACAGCTCAGGCCGTTGCGGACATCTGGGGAATGAACCAGCGGATGAAAGATCTCTGTCTCTCTCTCTCTCTCTCTCTGCCTCTCCTTCTCTCTCTGTGTAACTCTGAATTTCAGATAAATAATTTTTTAAAAAAAGTATTTGTCACATTTGTTATTGTTTTCCATTTTTCACTCTTTCTGTTTTTTTCTGGTTTTAATTGAGCATTTTATGATTACATTTTTTCTTTTTTAAAAAATATTTATTTTATTTATTTGAAAGAGCCAAAGAGAGAGGTAAAGACAGAGAGAGAGGTCTTCCACCCGCTAGTTCACTCCCCAGATGGCCGCAACAGCTGGAGTTGCGCCAAACCGAAGCAAGAGCCAGGTGCTTCTTCCGGGTCTCCCACGTGGGCGCAGGGACCCAAGCACTTGGGCCATCTTCCACTGCTTTCCCAGGCCATAGCAGAGAGCTGCATCAGAAGAGGAGCAGCCAGGACTAAATCCAGCACCCATATGGGATGCCGGCACGTCAGGCCAGGCCATTAACTCGCTGCACCACATAACAGCTGTACATTTTTTAGTGGCTGTCCAAGAATTTGCAGTATGCATTTACAAGTAATCCACTTCTGCTTTCCAGTAGCAGAGTATCACTTCACAGGGGGGACAAATACCACATAATAACCAAATAATCCCACTTCCCACCTCCTCTTCCTTGTCACCTTTGCTGTCGTTCATTTAACTGATACATAAGCACAAGGACACATATGAATATATGCTAACTGAATACAGAGTGGCTGTTAACATTTTGAGCAGATTGTTATATATTAGTCAAATAAAAGGAAAAATTAAAGTTTTACAACTCCTTCATTTCTCTTTTTCCTGCTTTATATACACCATTTCCTTCCCTTGCAATTTCTTTGAAAAAACTTAACAAATTCCTTCAATTTTTGTTTAAGAAAGTCTTTATTTCACCCCCTTTTTTTTAGAAAGCTTTTATTTAATAAATACAAATTTCATGGGTACAGCTTTTGGAATACAGCGGTTTTTTCCCCCACACCCGCCCTCCCACCCCAACTCCTGTCTTACCTCCTACTTCCTCTCCTATCCTCATCCTTCATTAAGATTCATTTTTAATTATCTTTAAATACAGAAGATCAACTCTATACTAAGTAAAGATTTCAACAGTTTGCACCCACACGGAAACACAAAGTATAAAGTACTGTTTGAAGACAAGTTTTACCGTTAATTCGCATAGTACAACTCATTAAGGACAGAGGTCCTCCATGGGGAGCAAGCGCACAGTGACTCCTGTTGTTGATTTAACAACTGACACTCTTATTTATGATGTCCATAATCACCCGAGGCTCTTGTCCTGAGTTGCCAGGCTATGGAAGCCTCTTGAGTCCATAAACTCCGACCTTATTTAGACAAGGTCATAGTCCAAGTGGAAGGTCTCTCCTCCCTTCAGAGAAAGGTACCTCCTCCTTTGATGGCCCCTTCTTTCCACCGAGATCTCACTCACAGAGATCTTTCACGTAGGCCATTTTTTGCCACAGTGTCTTGGCTCTCCATGCCTGACACGCTCTCATGGGCTTTTTAGCTAGATCTGAATGCCTTAAGGGTTGATTTTGAGGCCAGAGTGCTGTTTAGGGCGTTTGTCATTCTATGAGTCTGCTGTGTGGCCTGCTTCCCATGTTGGATCATTCTATCTATTGCTATTAGCAGACACTTAGCCTTAATTATGTGATCCCTTTGACACTTATTCCTATCTTTATGATCAGTTATGCACTTAAACTGATCCCTTGAACTAGTACGACGGCATTAGTACCTGCCAACTTAATGGGATTTAGAGTCCCATAGCAAGTTTTTAGCTTTACCCTTAGGGGTAAGTCCGTGGGAACATGGGCCCAATTGTATATCTCCTCCCTCTCTTATTCTCTTATTTCTTACAGAGATCAATTTTCAGTTGGACTTAAACACCTAAGAATAATTCTGTATTAACTAAAGAGTTCAATCAATGGCATTAAGTAGAAAAAGAAAATACTAAAAAGAATAAAATAGTAAGCTGTTCCTCGACAGTCAGGACAAGGGCTGATCAAGTCATTGCTTCTCATAGTGTCAGTTTCTCTTCTACAGGTTTCCTTTTAGGTGCTCAGTTAGTCGTCACAGATCAGGGAGAACATACGATATTTGTCCCTTTGGGACTAGCTTACTTCACTCATATGATGCTTTCCAGATTCCTCCATTTTGCTGCAAATGACTGGATTTCATTTTTTATCACTATGTAGTATTCCATAGAGTACATATCCTATAATTTGTTTATCCAATCTTCAGTTGACAGGCATTATTTAGGTTGAGTCCATTTCTTAGCTATTGCAATAAACATTGAGGTGAAGATAGCTCCTTTATTTGCCGATTTAATTTCCCTTGGGTAAATTCCAAGGAGTGGGATGCCTAGGTCATATGGTAGGGTTATATTCAGATTTCTGAGGTATCTCCAAACTGATTTCCATAGTGGCTTTACCAGTTTACATTCCCACCAATAGTGCATTAGTGTACCTTTTTTCGCACATCCTCAACAGCATTTGTTGTTTTTTGATTTCTGTATCAAAGCCATTCTAACAGGGTGAGGTGAAACCTCAATGTGGGTTTTTTTTTTCTTTCTTTTTTTTTTTTTTTTTTTTTTTTGACAGGCAGAGTGGACAGTGAGAGAGATTGAGACAGAAAGGTCTTCCTTTGCCATTGGTTCATCCTCCAATGGCCGCCGCGGCTGGCACGCTACAGCTGGCGCACTGCGCTGATCTGATGGCAGAGCCAGGTACTTATCCTGGTCTCCCATAGGGTGCAGGGCCCAAGTACTTGGGCCATCCTCCACTGCCCTCCCGGGCCACAGCAGAGAACTGGCCTGGAAGAGGGGCAACCGGGACAGAATCCAGCGCCCCGACCGGGACTAGAACCCAGTGTGCCGGCGCTGCAAGGCGGAGGATTAGCCTAGTGAGCCATGGTGCCGGCCCCTCAATGTGGTTTTGATTTGCATTTCCCTGAGGGCTAGTGACCCTGAACATTTTTTCATGTGTCTGTTGGCCATTTGGATTTCCTCTTTTGAAAAATGTCTGTTTAAGTCCTAGGTCCACCTCTTAAGTAGATTTTTTTGTTGTTGTTGTGGAGTTTCTTAATCTCTTTGTAGATTCTGGCTATTAATCCGTTATCAGTTGAATAGTTTGCAAATAGTTTCTCCCATTCTGTCAGTTGCCTCTTCACTTTCCTGACTGCTTCTTTCGCCATACAGAAACTTCTCAATTTGATGTAATCCCAGTTGTTAATTATGGATTTGGCTACCTGTGCCTCTGGGGTCTTTTCCAAGAAGTCTTTGCCTGTGCCAGTATCTTGCAGGGTTTCTCCAACGTTCTCCAATAATTTCAAGGTGTTAGGTCATAGATTTTGATCTTTAATCCATGTTGCATGGATTTTTCTGTAAGGTGTGAGGTAGGGGGTCTTGCTTCATACTTCTGCATGTGGAAATCCAATTTCCCCAGCACCAGTTTTTCTTTTTTTTTTTTTAAAAAAAGACTTATTTATTTATTTGAAATTCACAGTTACACTGAGAAAAGAGGCAGAGAGAGAGGTCTTTCATCTGCTGGTTCACTCTCCAATTGGCCACAATGGCAGGAGCTGTGCAGATCCTAAGCCAGGAGCCAGCAGCCTCTTCTGAGTCTCCCACACAGATGCAGGGGCCCAAGGACTCGGGACATCTTCCATTGCTTTCCCAGGCCATAGCAGAGAGCTGGATCGGAAGTGGAGCAGCCAGGACTTGAACCTGTGCCCATGTGGGATGCCAGCACTGCAGGCGGCGGCTTTACCCACTACACCACAGCACTAGCCCCACCATTTGTTGAATAGATTGTCATTGCTTCAGCAATTGGGTTTAGCTCCTTGATCAAATATTAAGTTGGTTGCAGATGTTTGGATTGATTTCTGGTGTTTCTATCCTGTTCCATTGGTCTATCCATCTGTTTTTGTACCAGAACCAGGCTGTTTTGATTATAACTGCCCAGTCTTGAGATCTGGTATTGTGATGCCTCCGGGTTTGTTTTTGTTGTATAGATTGCTTTAGCTATTTGAGGTCTCCTGTGCCTCCATGTTAATTTCAGCATCATTTTTTCTAGATCTGAGAAGAATGTCTTTGGTATTTTGATTGGTGTCGCACTGAATTTGTAAATTGCTTTTGGAAGAATGGACATTTTTATGATATTGATTGTTCCAATCCATGAACATGGAAGATTTTTCCATTTTTTTTGTATCTTCTTCTATTTCTTTCTTTAATGTTTTGCGATTCTCATTGTAGAGATCTTTGACAACCTTGGTTAAGTTTATTCCATGGTATTTAATTATTTTTTATAGCTATTATGAATGGGATGGATCTTAGAAGTTCTTTCTCAGCCATTGCATTGTCTGTGTATACAAAGGCTGTTGATTTTTGTGCATTTACTTTACATCCTGCTACTTTACCAAACTCTTCCATGAGTTCTGATACTCTCCTTGTGGAGTTTTTTGGATCCCTTATATAAAGAATCATATCATCCGCAAAAAGGGATAGTTGGACTTCTTCTTTCCCAATTTGTATCCCTTTGATTTTTTTCTTGCCTAATGGCACTGGCTAAAACTTCCAGGAATACACTGAATAGCAATGGTGAGAGTGGGCATCCCTGTCTCGTGCCAGATCTCAGTGGAAATGCTTCCAACTTTTACCCATTCAATATGATGCTGGCCATGAGTTTGTCATAAATTGCCTTGATTATGTTGAGGAATGTTCCTTCTATACCCAATTTGCTTAGCGTTTTCATCATGAAAGGGTGTTGTATTTTTATCAAATGCTTTCTTTGCATCTATTGAGATAATCATATGGTTTTTGTTCAGCAGTTTATTGATGTGGTATATCACATTGATTGATTTGTGATTGTTGAACCATCCCTGCATACCAAGGATAAATCCCACCTGGTCTGGGTGGATGATCTTTCTGATGTGTTGTTGCATTCTATTGGCCAGAATTTTATTGAGGATTTTTGCATCTATGTTCATCAGGGAAATTGGTCTATAATTCTCTTTCTTTGTTGCATCTTTTTCGGGTTTAGGAATTAAGGTGATGCTGGCTTTGTAAAAAGAATTTGGGAGGATTCCCTCTCTTTCAGTTGTTTTGAATAACATAAGAAGAACTGGAGTTAGTTCTTTAAATGTCTGGTAGGATTCAGCAGTGAAGCCATCCGGTCCTGGGCTTTTCTTTGTTGGGAGGGCATTTATTACTGATTCAATTTCTGTCTTGGTTATAAGTCTGTTTAGGTTTTCCATGTCTTAATGGCTCAATTTAGGTAGGCTGAGTGTGTCCAGGAATCTATCCATTTCTTTTAGATTTCCCAGTTTGTTTGCATACAACTCTTTGTAGTAATTTCTGATGATTCTTTTTATTTTTGTGGTGTTTGTTGTTACATTTCCTTTTTCAGCTCTAATTTTATTGATTTGGGTCTTCTCTCTCCTTTTTTGGTTAGTTGGGCCAAAGGTGTGTCAATTTTGTTTATTTTTTCAAAACCCCAGCTCTTCGTTTTGCTGATCTTCTATAATGTTTTTTAATTCAATTTTGCTGATTTCTTCTATAATTTTAATTATTTCTTTTCTCCTATTAAGTTTGGGTTTGGTCTGCTGTTGTTTTTCTAGATCCATGAGATGCATTGATAGCTCATTTATTTGTTGCCTTTCCAATTTCTTGATGTTAACACCTACTGCTATAAACTTTCCTGTTAACACTGCTTTTGCTGTATCCCATAAGTTTTGATATGTTCTGCTGTCATCTTCATTTGTCTCCAGAAAGTTTTTGATTTCTCGTTTGATTTTTTTGATGACCCCCTGTTCATTCAGGAGCATGTTGTTCAGTCTCCATGTGTTTGCACAGGCTTCAGAGATTCCAGCTTTATTCCATTCTGGTCTGGTCTGAGAAAACACATAGCATGATTTCAATTTTTTTTAATTTGCTGAGACTTGCTCTATGGCCTAGTATGTGGTCAATCCTAGAGAAAGTTCCATGCACTGCTAGGAAGAATGTGTATTCTGCAACCATAGGATGAAAAGTTCTACAGATATCTGTTAGGTCCATTTGGTCTACAGTGTCAATTAAATCTGCTGTTTCCTTGTGGATTTTCTGTCTGGTTGATCTGTCCATTGCTGAAGATGGAGTACTGAAGTTCCCCTAATACTACTGTATTGGGTCTAATTCTCCCTTTAAATCCCTTATCATTTCTTTTAAATGGCCAGGTGCCCTGCAATTAGGTGCATATAAATTTATAATAGTTCCATCTTCCTGTTGAATTGATCCCTTAACCATTATATAGTGCCCTTCTTTGTCTAACAGTTTTTTTTTGTTTCTGTTGGCATTGAATATCTTTTTCCATCCTTTCACTTTCATTCTGCATGCATCTTTGTTGGTGAGATGTGTTTTTTGTAGGCAGCAAAGAGATGGGTTTTGTTTTTTCATCCATTCAGCCAGTCTGTGTGTTTTAACTGGAGAGTTGAGGCCATTTACATTCAAGGTGACTTCATATTGATGATTGTGTTTCTGTGTACAACACATCCTTAAGCATCTTTTGCAGGACTGGACACCACTCTCACTTTTACAGAGTAATTTCTCAGGGTGAAGAGTTCGAGGTTGGTGGATTTTTTCTAACACTTCAGACATCTTCTCCACTCCCTGGTGCCTCCATGGTTTCTGAAGACAAGTCAAATATCATTATCACACAAACTCTCCTATACAGGTGAGGCGTTTCTTCCTCTGGCTTCTTTCAATAATTTTCTTTTCACCTTTGATTTTCTGTACTTTGAAAATCATATGCATAGGTGTGCTTTTTCTGGCACTTTTCCTATTTGGCGTTCTCTGAGCTTCTTGGGTCTGGTATTTGGGATCTAACATTAATCTGGAGAGATTCTCACCCGTGACAGCTTCAAATGTTGTTTCTGTTCCTTTCTTTCTCCTCCTCCCGCTTTTCTCATTACACATACGTTGTGCTTTTTGTAGCTGTACTCCAGTTACATATTTCGCATGCTTTCCCCTTGCTTTCCAGTTATGGAGGCTTCTACTGAGATACCCTTGAGCTCAGAGTCTTTCCTCAACTGTACACAGTCTACAAATAAATCACGAAAGGCATTCTTCTGTCACCATGTTTTTTATCTCTAGGATTTTTTTTCAGTCTTAGGATTTCTCTCTCTGCTTAGATTGCCCATCTGTTCTTGTACACTATCTACTTTGTTCATTAGAGCCTCAGCATATTAATTAAATTTCCAGTCTGGAGTATTTCAGGCATGGAAAGCCAAGACACTCTGGCAAAAAGATCTCTGTGAGTGAGATCCCAGTGGAAAGAACAGGTCTTCAAAGAGGGAGGTGCCTTTCTCTGAAGGGAGGAGAGAACCTCCACTTTGACTATGACCGTGTCTAAACAAGATAAGAGTCGGAGAACTCAGGGGGCTTCCATAGCCTTGGAAACTCATAACTGGTGCATAGGGAGATTACTGATGCCATAAACAGGAGTGTCAATTTGTGAAGTCAACGGCAGGAGTCACTGTGCACTTACTCCTCATGTAGGATCTCTGTCCTTAACGTGCTGTACACTGAGGCTTAATGCTATAACGAGTACCCAAACAGTATATTTCACTTTGTGTTTCTATGGGGGTGCAAACGATTGAAATCTTTACTTAATGTACACTAAACTGATCTTCTGTAAAAAAAAAAAAAAAAAAATTATCAATTCCCAACTTGACTCTCACTGGGATTAAACATGACAATAGGTCTGATCTGATTTCATCATCATTTAAAAAAAATCATCTATTATTTTTCACTTTATGTTTCTGTGTGGGAGCAAACTGTTGAAATACTTACTTAAGGTATGCTAGGCTGATCTTCTGTATATTAAGATAATCGAAAATGAATCTTGACGTGAATGGGGGGGAGAGAGAGTGGGAAGGGGGGGGTTGTGGGAGGGAGGGACGGTATGGGGGGGGAAGCCATTGTAACACATGAGTCGTACTTTGGAAATTTATATTCATTAAATAAAAGATAAAAAAAAAAAATAAAGTCCTTAGGAAAATATCTGTTTTTATAACTGAACGTTTGCTAATATATAAATACCATACATAGATAAGATAGAAGTGGTATAAGTTTTCTTTTAAAAAAATTTAGAAAACACCCATTTCTAAATTTATGAAAGAAATAAAAATTTTCCTTGGGTACAAAAAAAAAAAAATAAATAAATAAATAAATAAATTTCCAGTCTGGTAATTCCAACCACGGCTGGCTCTGAGGCTTGATATGCTTTCTACCTTGTAGAAGACGTCTTGTAAATTTTCCTGATAACCAGACATGCCACACTGGATAAGAGGAAGCGCTGTAGCTGAGCTGTGGTGACAAGGCGGTGAGGTGTGGAAGACTGGACGTGTCCTGTGTCCTCTGGTTTGGTGTTGGTCTTTCACTGAGATTGGATTCGGAACCTTTCCCATGCTCCTCAGTTCCTCGTTCCCCCATACGTGGACAGGACAGCCAGAATGGGCTGGAGAAGGGTATTTCCCTTCTCACACGCAGAAGGATACAGGGGGCTGGGATTGGACAGACCCTTCTCCCGCATCAGGCAGCTCTGATAACACTCAGCAGGTAAGGCTCCGGTTAAATACAGACAGATCCTGAATTAAGATGGTTCAACTTGCAATTTTTCAATTTTATGATGTGCAAAAGTTATACACATTCAGTAGAAACCATACTCCAAGTTCTGAACGTTGGTCTCTTCTCAGGCTGGTGATATGTCATGGTACATTCTCTTGCAACACTGGGCAGCGGCAGCAGCCACAGCTCCCAGTTAACTGTGCAATCATGAGGACCAACAAAGCATGCTCTCTACAGGGTATTGTGTTGCTAACCTATGATGATCAGTAGATTAGGTATATTAAACCCATTTTTAATTTTTATTTGAGAGACAGAGACAGAGTTCTCACCTGCCGGTTCACTCCCTAAATGATCTGGGTTGCACCAGACCAAAGAAGGAGCTGGGAATACAATCCAGGTCTCCCATGTGGGTGGCAAGAACCCAATCACTAGTCTTCACTGTTTCCCCCAGAGTCTACATTAGCAGGAAGCTGGAGTCAGGAACCAGAGTCAGGACTCAAACCCAGGAACTCGGATATGTGATGTGGGCATCTTAATCAGTATCTTACCAGGGTGGGGAAACTTTTTTCTGCCAAGTGCCATTTGGATACTTATAACACCATTCATGGGCCATTCAAAATTATTAACTTAAAAATTAGTCTGATGTAGATTTATTGAATTTTGAGTCCCACCTGTGGTTGCCTTGGCAGGGCCTTATACAGCCCATAGGCCTGACATTCCCTACCCCTGCACTAGGCTAAACAAACACCCCCAGATCATTTCTGACTAGGATATCTTCAGTCACAGTGGTTTGCTGGGATGTGACCTACCCTACGTCAAGGAGCATCTGCAGATGCCCCTGGAGGCAGATACTGCCAGGAAGAGCAGGATGCTCTGAGGATTAACAGCCCCCACCCACGGGAGGAACAGGGGATTTCCCTCCAGTTTTCACTGCAAGGACTTCTTAGAGCTCCTGAAGGTAAACCTCACAGAAGTGTGGGGTCTCCCACCAAAGGGTTCACCTGCAGTGTTTGGCACTGAGGCTATACAACTCTACCCTGGTTCAGGTTTCCCTCCAGGAATCTGGGTTCCTGTAGAGGCTGCTGCGTTGGGGGTCCTGCTCTGCTGAGCTGTGACTCTCAGTCTCTCCCATCCTGGAGACGGTGGTTTGCCAGGAGCCCTCACGTCTCTTCTGGATCTAGGAAGAGTTGTTGATTTTTCAGTTTTCTATTTGTTGTTAAGACAGAATGACAATTTCCAGGCTTCTTATATGGCAGATCAAAAGCCTAAAGTCCTACATTCTAGTCTCCTCTTAATTTGGAAATATTCCAGCACCCTGGCTTCCCAGTTCCTTGAACAACTCCCTTCCAATGATCTTGTCCTCCACCCCACCTTGGCCACATCCACGGCTATGGCCCAGACCTCTCCATTACCAATGTCCCTTGGTAATCCCCACTCCCACTGTCTGTCTCATGTCTTCTTTCCAGCTGCCTCCCTTTGTTCCCAGCTCCAACAACGCTCTGAACCCACTGGGCCCTAAAATTCTAGTCACTGTCCCCCTCTGCCTACGTGTCCTCTTCTCCCTTTACACACCTTCAATTCTATACTCAATTACTCTAGCCACTCCTCTGCTTATGCCTTCAATTTCCTTGCCTCTCCCTACATCATCACCCTCACTTGGAATGGAACAATTAGGCAGTCTCTCCACTGCTCCCCACCTCTGCTCGTGTAGTTCAGCATGACTGGAGAAAAACACTCCGGCACTCAGTCGTGGTAACAGGGCTCGACTTTAAGTAAACAGACCTTGATGCTTTCTGGCAGTCATACTAAATTCCCCAGGTCCTTTTATTACCTGACTCTTTCCAGAACTATAATCTCTACCTTTTTTTCTCGCATCAAACTTCCTGAACCTCTTGAACACCCTTGCTCTCAGCTGCTGGCTTCACTTTCTATTCACTGAAAAACTGAAACAATCATGTGCTCCACCTACATCACCTGCCTCCCCCTTGCAGCTCTGTCCACCTTCTCTCTGCCCACTCAAGGACACTGTTCCAGGGGCTGGCATTAAACTACTGCCTGCAATGCTGGCATCCCATATGGGTGCAGGTTCTAGTCCTGGCTGTTCCACTTCTGATACAACTCCTTGCTACTGAGTCTGGGAAAGCAGTGAAAGATGGCCCAAATGTTTGGGCCTCTACACTCGTGTGGGAGACCTGGATGGAGTTCCTGGTTCCTGCCGCCATTTGAAGAGCAAACCAGTAGATGAAGATCTCTCTCCCTCCCTCCCTCCCTCCCTCTTCTCTATCTCTCTCCCTCTCTCTGTCTCTCTCCCCTTGTAACTGTGCCTTTCAAATAAAATATTTTAAAAGGACACTGCTCTAGCAATTCCCCTTTCTCTCCAATGACTGGGTTCTCCCTCTGCACCTGAGCACTCCCATCCGGAGACACACAAGACACATTACTATCTGATCCCACGCCCCCTCTAGCTACTCCATTTCCCTGTTCCCTCTGGGGTGGGTACTGTGGCACAGCAGATTAAGCCGCCCATTGGGATACCTGCTTCCCATATCAGAGTGCTGGATGGGTCCCAGCTATTCTGCTTCTGATCCAGCTTCCCGCCAAGGGGCCTGGGAAAGGCAGCAGATGATAGCCCAAGAGCTTGGATCCCTGCTATCCATGTGAGACACCTGGATGGAGTTCCAGGCTTCTGGCTTCAGCCTGGCCCCAGCTGTTATGGGCATCTGGGGAATGAACCAGTGGATGGAAGGTCAGTCTCTCTCTCAATACCTATCTCTCAGGGCCAGTGCTGTGGCACAGTAGGCTAAGCTTCCACCTGCAGCGCCGGCATCCCATATGGGCGCCGGTTTGAGTCCCAGCTGCTCCATTTCTGATCCAGCTCTCTGCGATGGCCTGGGAAAGCAGTGGAAGATGGCCCAAGTGCTTGGGCCCCTGCACCTGGCTTTGGATCAGCCCAGCTCTGGCCATTGCGGCCATTTGGGGAGCAGCACACAAAAGACAACACACAACGTGCTGCTCAGTGTCTTCTCATAAAGTGAACGCAGCCGGATAACCGCGACCCAGGCCACTCCTCTAAACCACTCAGGCTTCTCCTCGTCTCTCCAGAGAAGCTGCTCATAAAGTCCCCAGTGACCTCCGGGTGGCTGAAAACAGGGGTCACTCTTCAGTCCTCATCTCGACCTCTCAGCAGAGTTGATCCCTCTTTCTCTCAGTGAAACTCTTTACTTAGGTTCCAAACCACAGTCTCTTTCAGGCTTCCCTGCCGGACTCACCACTCCTTTTTTGGCCTTCCTTCTCCTCTTCTCATTTTACAGTGTCTATGATTTAATCCCAGGAACTCTTTCATCTTTACTCACTGCCACTGGTGATCCCATCCAGTCCCGTGGCTTCAAATTCCATCTAAGTACAACTGAGTCCCACGTTTATATCTCGAGTCCCAACTTCTCCAATTAACTGTGCATGCCTATACCACCTGCCTAACTGACAGCACACTGTGGGGCAACCCCAGACCCCTCGTAACAGCTCCTGACCTCCCCTGGAAACTCTTCCACTTGAGGTCCTCTCCGTCTTGGCTCAGATGCCAAGATGAATTTTTTTTTTCTCACAATTCAAATCCATCTGTCAGAAAATCCTGATAGGATTTGGGTGTCATGGTACATCAGGTTAAGACACCACCTATAATGGCAATAGCCCACGTTGGAGCCCCAGTTTGAGCTCTGGGTGCTCCACTTCTGATCCAGCTCCCTGCTAACATGCCTGGGAAAACAGCAGAAGATGGTCCAAGTGCCTGGACCCCCTGCAGCCCAACTGGGAGACCTGGATGGAGTTTTAGGCTCCTGGCTTTGGCCTGGCCCAGCCCTGGCCATTGCAGCCATAGACAGAGTGAGTAGATAGAATTGTTTCCCTGTGTGTCTCTCCTTTTCTGTCACTCAACTCTTCAAATAAATAAAATAAAGCTTGAGAAAACCCTGATGGCTCTTTTGAATATCTTTGAATACATGCCAAACTGGCCATTTCTCCCCACATCTACTGGCACAATCCTGGGACAAACTACCAAATCTCTCCCCTGGATGGTTGAAGTAGACTCCTAAGTGATCTCCCTTTACTGCACTTACTCCCCTACACTTTATTTTCAAAACCTTTTAAAATGTGTTACAGGGGCCGACACTGTGGTATAGTTCATTAAGCCTCTGCCTGTGGCGCCAGCATCCCATATGGGCATGGGTTCAAGTCCTGGCTGCTCTACTTCCGATCCAGCTCTCTGCTGTGGCCTGGGAAAGCAGCAGAAGATGGCCCAGTGCTTGGGCCCCTGCACCCATGCGGGAGACCCAGAGAAGCTCCTGGCTCCTGGCTCCTGATCGGTGCAGCTCCAGCCTTTGGAGTCTTTTGGGGAGTGAACCAGAGGATGGAAGACCTCCCTCTCTGCCTCTTCCTCTGTCTGTAACTCTGCCTCTCAAAAAATAAATATTAAAAAAAAAAAAAAAAAAAAGAGTAGGTTCCCCTGCACATTTAAAAAAAAAAAGTGCTAGAGTACAGCACTCTTCTGGCCAAACCCTCCAGTGGTTCCCCATCCCATTCAGGAGAAGCAATCTCCTTGCCAAGGCCCCTGAGGCCCTGGGTGAACTGGTCCCACCACCTCCCCCCTTCTTTCTGCTTCCCCTGTTGCACCTTCCGCTCCCCCACTGGTCTCCTTGCTACTCTCAGTACTCCGCTGGCTCCTCTGAGACTCCCCCTCAGCTCTCCACTCGTCCAGGCCTACTCAACCATGGCAGTCTGCCCCGTCTACACTCCTCTGGTCTTCCTCTACCTGTTCCCTTAGTCTCCAGAGCACACAAGGGCACTTCAAAAAGTTCATGGAAAACAGAAATAAAAGATAAGTATTTTTATGCAAAAACATTTTGAAATCTATGCATAGTTTTTCCATAATATATATTTAAAAGAACTTTTTGAAGACCTCTCATAATGTATGACTTCAAACTTTTTATATCAAAATAAACTTATCTTAATTCTATTGTCCACTAACTTTGTGAGGCACCTTCATATCATCTACTAATTTATTATGTTTAGTGTCTATGGTAAAAAAAAAAATAACCCTTCCAAAGTATATTCACTTAATAACCCCAAAAGCTGTGCACAGTAACTATGTGGCAGCAGACATGATGTAAGACGATGATCCTGGGAGAAGGAGCTTATCCTGAATTATCGAGGTGGACCCTGAATGCCATTCCATGCATCCTTCCCAGAGGGATGCAGAAGGAGACTTGATACAGAGAGAGAGAGAAGGTGAAGTGACAACAGAGACAGAGACTGAAGCATGCAGCCACAAGCCCAGGAAGACTGGGGCAGTCAGCAAGCTGGGAGAGGACACCAGCAGATGACCTCTCCTGGAGAAAGCAACATCCAGGGTCAGCATTTTGACTTCAACCCACTTCTGTCCTCCAGAACTGTCAGAAATTAACTCTCTGCTGGTTTTTTTCTAAAAGATTTCTTTATTTATTTGAAAGTGAGAGTTACGGGGGGCAGGGAGAGAAAGGAGAGAGCAAGAGTGAACGAGCGAGAGAGAGAGACAGAGCGAGAGAGAGAGACAGAGAGAGAGAGAGAGACAGAGAGATCTTCCATCTTCCATCTTCCATCTGGTTCACTCCCCAAATGCCCACAACAGACAGGGACGAAGCCAGTGGGGTCTCCCGTGTGGATGACAGGCTCCAAGCACTTGGGCCATCTTCTACTGCCTTCCCAGGATCATTAGCAGGGAGCTGGATCAGAAGCGGAGCAGCCAGGACTCAAAACGGCACTAATATTGGATGCTGCCTTCGCAGGTGGGGGATTAACCTACTGTACCACATCGCTGTTCCCCCCTCTGATGTTTTAAGTTGTCAAGCTTGTGATGGTTTATTAGAGCAGCCAAAGAAAACAAATACAGGATCTATCTCATCCCAATAGAAGCGTACTTTCTACAAGGGCATGGATTTTTTGCTAATTTTGTTGACTGCTATCTTCTCAGCACCTAAAACAGTGTCTGCCATATGACAGACACATGATAACTATTTGTCCAATGAAAGAATAAAACAAACATTATCAAGAAACACTATGTGATTATAAAGAGTAAACATGTATCTATTCAGGTCAAACAATTACTATTTCTATCGGTATACATATTACATAGCATAAAAGCATGGGAAAACCCTAGAACTTATATGAGTTCACAAAACTCCTAAAAGGAGAGAAAGAGCACCTTTTTGTAAAAAGATATAGTCACATGTAGTTGTATAATTCAAACTAAATATTTGATTTTTCTAACACACACACACAAATCACTCCATTCTCAGAGTAACTTTTAATAACAGCTTCCATGTTTCTATAAATGGTTAACTACATCTTTAAAATAATTTTAAATATACTTCTATCTGTATGAAAAATGTATACTAGACTACCGAGAAAGAGAAAGCTAGCATAGCCCTGAATCTGAATATGCTAGTTGACTGGTAATAGTTCATTATTTTTTAAAAGAAAAAAAAAAATCCTAAGATTCAGCAAGCGTAAAAGTGCCACATAAATATTAAGGAAAGTACTAGGACAGCCTATCCTCCCTAAATGCTTGACCATTTACTTGGAGCCTATGGAAACTGTTTCATAGAGAAAACCGAGGACCACAGAAATCAACATACTCTATAGCCTCAGTGACTCATACCAGGGTACTTCAAAGTTTGTGGAATAATGGAATTTAAAACATAGGTTTACTCTGGTGCAAAATAAAAACTGAAATCCATGCGCAGTGTTTTTATAATATGTACTTTCCATACACTTTTTGAAGACCTCGCACGCATAAATGAAAAATAAAGAAAGGGCATCCTGACAACAAGGAAGCATCTCCGTTCTCAGAAAAGTGACTTTACCTGCAGCATGCAGTTCATCTGCCAGGTCATACAGCAACTTGAAGTTCTCTCCACTCTTCAAACCCCGACCTCGTTTTAAAACGGAAGACACAAAACACGTTCAGTAAATACACTCCCTCTACAAAACTTTCACCTTTCTGTACACCTGAGTGAATTTTCATGCTACATAACTAAGCATGCCACCTCCTATGATACTCCTCTACTTCTCCTACAAAGCATTCAACACTACTACAATTAATTAACTAGTTAACCAGTGGTATGACCTTTAATAACAATTTTTCCCACTAGAACAAAAACCTTTTGATTGCAGGATCTATATCTATCTAGGTCACTGCCGTATCTGTGGTATTGAGCAAAAGTCTACATGCAGTAAACAGTGTCTAGGTCAGGTCTGTGGGTGGCAGCTGTCTCACGACACTTTAAACTCATCCACAGCCATTTCATTTTTGTTTTCTCAGCACTTGCAACAGGCCTGTCATGGATATGGATATCCATTCTGTGTAAGTATAAGGAAAAAACAAGACATATCTTTTCAAGCTTAATTATTTTGATGTTTAATTTAGAAACATTTTTAAATCATAGTGTCTATTTTCCAAAAAGACAGCAGGCCATAAAAAGTCTTTTTAGTTGTTGTTGTTTTGTTTTCTGGATAAGGAGCATGATATATAAAAAAACAAGCGCATCTTGGGCAATATTAACTGGTCTACATTAGATCTGAAGAAACTTCGAGGAGCTATCCAGAGACCTGGATAACGCTGGAAGTCTCAGATTGTAGAACGAAGGATGGCAATGACACACAGGAGGCCCAGGCTCCCCACCTCCTTCCCTCACTCGGAAGCCTTCCACACTCATGGAATGACACGAAGTCCCTCAGTAAGACACAGACACCCGGGGCAGAGCTGTGGCGGGAGCTTTGTGCCATGCTCCCCCTGCTGCCAGTGACACAGACCTGCGCCAGAAAGCCAAAGGCTGTGTCATGTTCATCACTGCGTCTTCCTAACCAGGAAAATCGGGACAATACTTGCAACTTACTGACTTTTTACATGTGGAAAACAAACAAACAAACAAACAAACACCTGTGCCCCTGTAAGATAAATACTTTAAAAAAAGAAACGTACTGTAAGCCTCACACTGTTTAAAATTAATATTGCACTTACCACCAGAGACCACTACTTTGGCACCAGTTAGCTCTGGTCGATCACTTTTGGTTAGTTTCTGTTCGAGCCACTCCGATATTCCCACTGGGGAAGTACTTGAAGCTGCACACAGTGACACATACAATCAAAGTCTGTGGTTTCAAGTTCTATCAAGATAATTATTTTTAAGTAAGTCCGTAATTCCATGAACTTTAAGTTTGTTAATTACTGTGAACTTTCTGTGCTCTGAATCCCATTTTCTCTCATCAGAGAGACTTCAGGCAACTATTCCAGCCTTTGCCACACGGGCTGTGTGACTTTATAGAAGTCATTTAATTCTATAAGCCCGTGTGTAAAAGCTAAAATATACTCTGTTGGCTTCAAATAAAATGCTATGTAGACTGGAGTATGATTAACACCTTCTATACATTTACTATTATCACATTCCTTTATTATATAAAATTGCCCAAGTAACAGGAAACAATGACAATAGAATAATAAATCCTAACATCAATATAACAGATGAGTCTTAACATATCACCTCCCTTCCACTCCCTTCAAAGCAACCATCCTACCAAGATGACGTGAAAAAGACATACATTTTGTATAAGCTTTGCATTATCATTTAGATTGTACTTTCAAGTACTCTACATTAAGACGTTTAACTAAAGGTCATCTTTTATTCTAAATCTAATACAATCTATGAAGACAAAAACATAAGCAATCAAAAACCTGGGCGGGAGTCAGGGGGGCGCTGTGGCATAGCAGATTCCTCTGCCGCCTGTGACACCAGTTCAATGCAACTGGAAAAGCAGCAGAAGAAGGCCCAAGTGCTTGGGCCTCTGCTGTGCACATGGGAGAACCAGATGGGAGTTCTTGGCTCCTGGCTTCAGCCTGACACAGCCCTGGCCATTGAAGCCAGATGGGGAGTAAACCAGCAGATGGAAGGTCTCTATCTCTCCCTCTATCACTCTTTCAAAATAAATAAATAAATAAATAAATCTTAGCAACACACACACACACTCCAGGGGTGAGCATTTGCCCTGGTGGTTAAGATACCCACCACATCCTATTTTAGCATGTCTCGGTTCAAGTGCTGACTTTTTTATTTTTCCTAAAGATATTTTATTTATTTGAAAGTCAGACTTAGAGAGACAGAGAGAGAGTGTGTGTATATTCCACCCACTGGTTCACTTCACAACTGGCCAGAACAGCCAGAGTGGAGCAGGCCAAAGCCAGGAGCTTTATCCAGGTCTCTCACATGGGTGGCAGGGGCCCACGCACTTATGCATCTTCCAGTGCCTTTTCCCAAGCATTAGCAGGGAGCTGGATGGGAAGAGGAGCAGCTGGGACATCAATCAGTGCCCGTATGCGATGCCTGCATTCAGGTAGCGACTTTACCAGCTATGCGACAACACCAGCCCCCTGACTCCACTTCTGATTCCAGCTTCCTGATAATGAGCACCCTGAGAGGCAGCCAGTGATAGCTCAAGTGGTTGGATCCTGCCACTCACACGGGAGACTTGGACTGAGTGACTGCTCCCGGCATTTGACTGGCCCAGCCAAAGCTGCTGCAGGCATCTGAGGAATAAACCAGCAGATAGGAGGGCTCTCGGTCTCTCTGCCTCTCAAATAAATAAACACAAAATAAAAATTAAGAAAAAATAAAAACAACCACCACCAACTCTCCAGATGCACTCACCATTTTCTGAACTGGCACTGCCTCCACTTGTCGCCGCAGCTTCAAAAGACGTTCCCCGGACAGAGAACACCTTCACTTTCTCATCACACTTCACCGTACACAAAGCATTTCCTGAAACACACAATTGCTAAACAGCTTCAGCAAACGGCAACAAAATAAGCGTTCCTTTGAGGCTCAGAATTTACTTCACAAAGACAAGGCAAGGAATATCTACTCTGTTATTTACTGGGAAAGCAGAAACAGAAGAAGAAGTAAGCGATCAGTGAATATCTGTATAAGCCTGCGAGTCTTTAAAAACAGGATAGGCACTGACCCGCCCAGAGACAAGACTGGAACAGGCAGCACACCGAGAAGGAGGGGCATTCTCCCCAACAGGAACAGGAACAGAGCTTCCTCTCCAAAATCAATTCCATCAGGAACCCAAACCCATGAGCTACGACGACTTAATTAAGAGTAGCTACCATACAGGTTAGATAGAGAGTATATGCGAAAACATAATAGGACATAAAGAACGAGTCCGGATGCATCACAAGTTTAAGGGATTTGAGGCGTTTGTCGTGAAGCAGCAGTCCCATTAAGAGCAGCCTCAGCAATGACCCAACGTCTCCCCTTAAACAGAATGGAAGATGAAAGGCCTGATTTGGGAACATCAAGCTTTAATCAGGAAGCACAGAGTCCACTGCCTTTTCCAACCCCACTAGAAACCAGTATGCTTAGCAAAAGATCAGTCAACTCAACAGACATGCAAATGAATTTATTAATGCATATGGAAATCAAGTAAGAGAACTGAAGACTAAAATTGTTATAAAAAAAAGTGTGCCTTTCCAGGTGCCCCTTATAAAATATACTGAATCGTGAATCTAATTTTTATTGACCGCTGGAAAAGCTTCACTCTGCAAACTGAGTGAGCAGCAGGAAGCACTGTGTCCGGCTTCCCCAGAGGGACAGCCACGTCACAGTCCAGCCCAGCCCGGGCTAGGACTGCGCTCTGGAACCTTCAAGAAGGTCTACTCAGAGCAACTGCATGGTTCTCTTGAAAAGCCTGTCTTCAAAATTAATTTCTGCTCCGTACTGAAAGGTAACGAGTTGGGAACTATCTTCCCTGGGTACTCACCTGCGTAAATGGTCCTCACAAACGTGTCGGGGGACTTGATGGCAATGATGTCAGAAATTGGGGCAACATCAAGTTTGGCCGCTACTCTGGGTAAAAGGTTCTAAAAGCAAAACAAGCAGTGAGTTACACACATCCATACTAATGGACAGCTATAAACCACCAGCTGTGACATCCTCTAAACGCATAGTCCGCAGAAAATTTAATTCAAGTATTTCATATTTCACGTGTATCTTTGGACACACTACACCTTCAAGCACAGCTTTTTGGATAGCCTTTGAGACTGAGTGGGTGCCTACCATTACTCTAATTATGTTAAGAGTTTTCAGTTTTATAGTAATAAGCCACCTTAATTCAATACATTGAACTATGAAATATGACATCTGCTTTAACAAGCATTAATTACCAAGTGTGAGAGTTATGGATGCTGAATTTAGATAAGAAAAAATTTAAACAAGTAATAAAATTCTCAGGTACTATAAAGGACTAGACTTGTATGTATTTGTTTAATGTATAGGAAAGAAACAATTTTAAGCAGACATTTCACCTTTTGCTGAAATTGATGTTGCATAAGAAAGATCAAGATCAAGGGCAAGCATTTGGTGCAGCGGTTAAGACGCTGCTTGGGACTCCCACATTCCTTATCAGATTCAAGTCCCAGCTCAGCTCCTGGTTCCAGCTTTCTGTTAACATGCACCCTGGGAAGCAGTGTGATAGCTCTGATACTCGGGTCTCTGCCACCCCTTGGGAGAACTTGCATGAGTTCCTGGCTTCTGGCTTCAGCCTGGATCAGCTTTAGCCTGGTCCATGACCAGCTGTCGCAGGCATTTGGGGAATAAACCAGTGGATGAGATGAGATCAATATCTGTATCTGTCTCTGTCTCTCTGCCTTTCAAATAAAATAATTTTTAAAAAAGATAAAAACTAACCTGAAAAACAGCCTGTGTGGTAGATATAAAAATGGCACCAAAAAATGCTTATGTGTTTACTTATATATGCAAACAACATCTCTAGAATAGATCCGCATGTTAACGCCTTTCTCACTCAAAGGGATCCACCCAGCCTCAGCTATACTGTCTTACAAAGGGGAAGACAAGGCATAAGGATGTAGTTCTGTGGCTCTTGGCTCTGGAACAGCAAAGTCAGGGAGTGAACACATCTGTGCCCTCCGGACTGCACGGAACTGTAACCAAAAGGGTGAAGTGTTACTCTGTATCGCACAAATGGATAAGCTGAATGCTACAGTACCTCCTATGCAGAGCCTGACTCCCTAGCACCTCCTGAAGGTGGTTAGTGACACTGGCCCGAGGAGCACACTCTCCAGTTCCTCTCTCCTCTCCACCCTCACACCCTCTCTGTTCTGAGAATTCCACCAATGTCGTCTGATAATCACTCCTTGATTCTGCATCCTCCCAGAAGCAGGTACAATTACATTATAATAATTAGCATTTTGTTTTAAAAGAATTTGTTAATACACATAAGTTAAGTGTTAATACACAAAAGGTCTATTTTTCTGGGTCTGGTCTCTTATCTGAATGTCCTGAGACAGAAATCCATCTCTTTAAAAAGATACACAGGGTTGGAGCTGGCATTGTAACACAGAGAGTTAAGCCACTGTATGCAATGCCAGCATCCCATATGGGTGCTGCTACTCATCCTATATGAGTCTTAGCTGCACCACTTCCAATCCAGGTCTCTGCTAATGCACCTGGGAAAGCAAAAGAAAATGACCCAAGTCCATAGGGTCCTGCACCCACATAGAAAACTCGGATGGTGTTTCAGGCTCCTGGCTTTGGCCTGGCCCAGCCCCAGTCTTTAAGCCCATTTAGGGAGTCAATCAGCAGACGGAAGATCTCTTTACCTCTCCTACTCTCAGTAACTCTGCCATTAAAATAAGTAAATAAATAAATCTTAAAATAAATAAAATTTATGGGGCTGACGCTGTGGCATAGGTTAAGCCTCCACCTGCAGCGCCGGCACCCCAAGCAGCCAGACTCTGGCCTTTCTAAATATCATCAACACAGCATTGCTGCAAGCCACCACTTGAGACCCCAGCATCCTATATTTGAGTGCAATTTGAGTCCCAGCTACTACGCTTCCGATCCAGCTTCTTGTTAATGAACCTGGGAAGGTAGCCAACCATGATCCAAGGACTTGGGCCCCTGTAACACATTTGAGACCCTGGCTCCTGGCATTGGCCTGACCCAACCTTAACTGTTGCAGCCATTTGGAGATTGAACCAGTGATGGAAAATTTCTGTCTTCCCTCTCTCTCTGATACTTTGCCTTTCAAATAAATAAATAAATCTTCCTGGGGCTGGCACTGTGGCATAGCAGGTAATGGTGCCGCCTGTGACCCTGGAATTACATATCGGTGTCAGTTTGCGTCCTGGCTGCTCTACTTTCTATCCAGCTCCGTGTTAATGGCCTGGGAAAAGCAGCAGAAGATGGCCCAAGTGTTAGGCTGCTGCTACCCAAGTGGGCGACCCAGATGAAGCTCCTAGCTTCAGCCTGGCCCCGTCTTGTCCGTTGCGGCCATCTGGGGAGCAAACCAGTAGGTGAAAGATTTCTCTGTCCTTCCCTCTCTCTCTGCAACTGACTTTCAAAATAATCAAATGAATAATTTTTAAAAAACAAACCAATAAATAATTATCATTAGCCACCCAAATAAACCATTTCTTAAAGGTTACAAACATATTCATTCTCTCTCTCTCTTTCACACAGACACAGAATCTAACACTATTTATTAAACAAAAATAATTTTGAAATAGTGGCCTACAGAACATTTTCTCCAAGGCAATATCTGAAAGCCTAGAACGGGCATGACAAAATCTTGAAAGAACAAAGAGTTCTATCTCTTTGACAAAATTTGAAAATCTGGAAATGGCATTTTTAACAGAAATTATGATAAAAATCTTCAAAGACTATCACATTAATTCAAATAAATCTGGACGGGCTATCAAAACAAAGTCTGTGGTGCGTCTCTGGCGCAGTGAAACCTAACCCTTCCGGGGACTGACATCAGACTCGCGTTCCCAGCCTTCTCACCTTTCCGAAGGCAGATGCTCCGGCACAGATGTGTGTGTAATTGAACTGCTTCTGCGTTGCCAGAATCAGTGGCGTCAGCTCCTCTGAGGACGAAACACAGGATGAAGCCTGCTTCAGACCATGTCCACACACACGCACTCAGGCATGATCCAGACACCACATCCTGCCCGCCGCTAACCTCACCTGGGAGGAGGCCTTTGTACGCATCATGCTGTGCCACCAGCACTTTCGTGACACCTTCCACTTTACAGAGATCTTGAGCCACCTGTGATTAAAAGATAAGTTCCTAACTGTACGCATAAGAAATATGCAAAAAGAGGGACCATTACAAATACCAACAGAGCACAAAATCTTAGTGTCCAACTATGAAAATCATTTTTATTAGCGAAAGAACAACCTACCAAGGAATTTTTAATTCTGCAACAAAGAAAATCTTACATCAACTGATTTTAGTACCTATGGACTTTACATAGCGCTACTAAAAAAGATTTTAACAAAAATTTCTGCCTTGGAAAAAAAAAAACAGTGCTAACCGATCAACAAAAGTGGGTACGGCTGTTTACTCAAATTCAGTTGTGGACTGTGTTCTTTCCCTTTGATTCAATGCAAGGTAAGTTTATCACTTCAGAAATGGCGAAAATGAGTTCTCTGTCTCCCAACAACACGCCTAGGACATTTCAGACTTAGGTTTTCCTGGAGGGAAAGAGCAGACTTAACCATCCTGTACTCTACCGCGCTTTATTTGACAACAACAATTTCCGCTGATATTAAAATTTTTAACTCTGAGCAAGACAGAAAACCTAACGCTCGTAAACGACCCCTGTCAAGTACAGAGTCCTGCCCACAAACATACGAGGAACTTCACAAGCCCACAGAGGGCCAGGCTTGGGCACAGCAGTTAAGATGCCTCCATGCTGGAGTGCCTGGCTCAAGTCCTGGCTCTGCTTCTGATTCCAGCTTCCTGCTGAAGTGCTTCCTGGGAGGCAGCAGGTATGGTGTGAGCACTTGTCCTGCCACCCAGGTGGGAAACATGGGTTGAAATCTGAGATACCATCTTCCTTCCACCTGGCCCAGCCCTGGCCGCTGAGGAGTGAACTATGCCCTCTCTGTCCCGGTCTTGCTCTCTGTCTCTGCCTTTCAAATAAAATGAGGAAATAAATAAATAAATAAATAAATAAAGCTCATGGGAAATGAAATTAAAAGATGTTTATTTTGGTGCAAAAAATTTTGAAGTCCATGCGTATGAGGAATCTTCAAAGAGTTTTTAAAAAACTATGCAAGTGTTTCAAAAATGTTTTTTTGCAACAGAATGAACTTATCTTTCGACTCTACTATTCCATGAATTTTTTGATATACCCTCATATATGTATCTATGACAAAGCAAAATATTTCCCATTTTAATTCCTCGCTTTCCTTGTTTGGAATCAGGATGAGGAACTGAGAGAGCTTTCTGACGCCTCAGCCTCTGTACACAGAACGCCACTAATACAGCACGACCAGTTTCTCTTTCAGCAATCCCATCAGTCATATTATTGCCTTCTGTCTCCCTGTTCACCTCAGGCTGATTCACCGAGGAGTGGGCATGAAAGGCCATGCCTCCTGCCCCTCTCCATGAACTGCAAAGTGGCAGCCATTCTCACCGAAGATGGACACAGTGTGGGTCGGGGCTCAGAGGCCCTTTATTATGGCTACATCTGTACTTAGCTTCTCTAACTCGAGCAGAATTTCCAACTAAGAAACACAGTTCACTCCCAAGTAGCTGTATAGCAGCGCAGGATACAAAAACGTACAGAATTTTTCCAATCTCAACATTTTTTAACTGGCAAAAACTTCCAGCATTATACAGAAGAATCACTTGCTGTTTATGATAAATGGCTAAAGAAACAGTGGGAAACTGAAATTGCTTGTATCACAAACATCTTTATACAGGTTCTGGTCGCTTTAAGATTAGAATATGACATAACAAGATTATAACTAAGCAGATTTCAAATATTTCAAAGTGATAGGATAATTATTTAACATCATAGCAAAACAAATCCAAAATCTGTATATATCTGAAAATGAAGCAACCGTGAAAAGATAGCTTAGTCATACCATCACACATCATGCCTAACATCAACTACATAACATTCAACAGTTGTTAACAGAAACGATGCAAACAAATCCACATAACTAACCCTAAACCTGCTGCAAGGACACCTTCTTTTAAAATGCAAATTTCACAGAAGGAATTACAGAAGCAACTCTGACCCTGGGAACCTATGTACCACAGGCTCTGCACCTTAGTTTAATGAACATTCTCTCCACATACAATCCCTCCATGAAGTCCAAGGCCACAGCCACACAGTGGGCAACTCCCTTCTGCAGTGAGAGGGAACGGTGGCTCAAGCTCAGTAAGCTAACTGAAGTGTTCATCTATACCACAGCCGGGGATGCAGACCCTGCGCCTTCCAGGGGTTACAGCACCTCTGGGGGGATGCAGACCCTGTGCCTTCCAGGGGTCACAGCACCTCCGGGGGGATGCAGACCCTGCACCTTCCAGGGGTCACAGCACCTCTGGGGGGATGCAGACCCTGCACCTTCCAGGGGTCACAGCACCTCCAGGGGGATGCAGACCCTGCACCTTCCAGGGGTCACAGCACCTCTGGGGGGATGCAGACCCTGTGCCTTCCAGGGGTTACAGCACCTCTGGGGGGATGCAGACCCTGCACCTTCCAGGGGTCACAGCACCTCTGGGGGGATGCAGACCCTGTGCCTTCCAGGGGTTACAGCACCTCTGGGGGGATGCAGACCCTGCACCTTCCAGGGGTCACAGCACCTCTGGGGGGATGCAGACCCTGTGCCTTCCAGGGGTCACAGCACCTCTGGGGGGATGCAGACCCTGCACCTTCCAGGGGTCACAGCACCTCCAGGGGGATGCAGACCCTGAGCCTTCCAGGGGTCACAGCACCTCTGGGGGGATGCAGACCCTGCACCTTCCAGGGGTTACGGCAGCTCTGGGGGGATGCAGACCCTGCGCCTTCCAGGGGTCACAGCACCTCCAGGGGGATGCAGACCCTGCACCTTCCAGGGGTCACAGCACCTCCGGGGGGATGCAGACCCTGTGCCTTCCAGGGGTTACAGCACCTCTGGGGGGGATACAGACCCTGTACCTTCCAGGGGTCACAGCACCTCTTGGGGGGATGCGGACCCTGTGCCTTCCAGGGGTTACAGCACCTCCAGGGGGATGCAGACCCTGCGCCTTCCAGGGGTCACAGCACCTCTGGGGGTTGGCTTCCAAAGCTGTGGTTTCCATATTTAACAACAACCAAGAGAATCTTTTAGTACCAGCTATAATTTGGTAAAGACAGACCTTGCTTTTGAGTTGTTCCACTAAGTAAAAATTAATACCCACGACACTTTGTTCAGATTTACCTCTTTTGGGAATTAGAAGCAGTTATATTCATCCATACAGAAAGGGAGTTGGCTATTAACCTCTGAGAGGACTCCCACAGTATCACTCTAGGGTACCTGATGGCACACGATGATGCCAACGGAACTCAATCAAGCTTCCCACCTCATTTCAAAAGAAAATGCTTAGTAGCACACCCTTTAGCTCCTTTCTCACACGCAGCTAACGGTTCTAACGCTGGCCATTTAAGGAGGATTATAGCCCTGCCTGGGTTACAGTCCTTTTGGCATAATTCTCTGTTGCCATCTTTCCCTGTCTCTTGATGGAGATTACATTTGCTTCTGCTGACCTTAAAAATTTCTCACCTTGTCACATTTGGTTCCAGCCACTAAGCAGGACACATCTCCTCCCAGACGCTTGGCTGCAGTGATGGTGTTTAAAGTAATGGGTGCTAGGGAGTCATTCGCGTGTTCGGCTATTACCAGAGTACTCTGAAATCGCAGCAGTGAGGCCTAAACGGAGGGAAAAAATGAAAGAAAAAAAAGAATTTTGATACTTGTTAGGAGTGTGTGCTTGCAAGGAAACTATTTTGCACACAATACTCAGTTCTGTAACAGACGTAGGGGTGCATGTTTGGCACAGTGGTCAAGCTGCTGCTTTGGATGCCCACATTCCGTATCAGAGTCACTAAATCCTAACCCCAGCTCCACACCCAATTCCGGCTTCCTGCAATGCAGACCCAGGGAGGCAGTGGTAATGGCTCAGCTCAAATACCTGTAGTTTACTAGATATCTGGGTTGAGTTCGGGCTCCTGGCAGCAGCTTGGCCCAGCCATGGCTGTTGCAGGAATCTGGGGAGTGAACCAGTGAATGGGAGAACTCTATCTAATAAATTGATAAAAGCTGTTCTTAAGAATACTCAGTTCTACAAATGCAGTCATAAAAATATTTGCTCAACAGCAGAAACCAGTCTTTTTATCACTGTTCTAATTTTCTTACATAGTAAAAACTAAAAAATTAGCTTTTATTAGAAAGAAAATTTAATTATTCCAAAATAACCTTCCTACTGATCTGTGTCTGATGAAAAACTGTCATGTACATAAATTTAAAATCCCTAGACAGATCATATTAGCTATCAAACTGGGAACTAAATAAACAGTACTACCAATCACAATTACATACTGTACTACTGTTTTAGTATAGCATATCCAGAAATAATGGGTTTGAAATCAGTTACTAAAGTTGATTCCTATTGCATTAGGAAACTGATAATGAAATGTTCTTAAAATATGACTCTAGGGGGCTGGCATGGTCGTGCAGCAGGTCAAGCAGCCTGCTGAGTTCTGGCTGCTCCACTTCTGATCCAGCTCCCTACTGTGCCTGGGGAGACAGCGGAAGATGGCTCAAGTATTTGGGCCCCTGCCACCCGTGTGGGAGATCTGCATGGAGGTTCTGGCTCCCAGCGCTGGCCTTGCCCAGACTGGTTTTTGCAGCCATCTAGGGGTGAACCAGTGGATGGAAGATCTCTTTCTGTCTATCCCTTTCACTCTGCCTCTCAAATAAATATTTTATTCAAAAATACGATACTCAATAGAAATTTTGCTGGGTTTTCAAGTGTTTAAATATGGTTCTGAATTCGAAAAAAAAAAGGAAGTTTATAAATCTTGGAAACCATCAATATCTTGCACAATCTACTGTGGACTCTGACAAGACCTGGTTGTTGGTAGCCATTTGGGGAGGGAACCAGTGGTGGATGGAAGATCTCCCTCTCTATCCCTCTGATTTTCAAATAAATCTTTAAGAGAGAGAAAAGGAGAGGGAGAGGAGACAGACAAGCAGGGAGGGAGAGGGAGAGGGGCACACCAGAGTGGCTATCTGGTGCAGACTGCCTCATTCACATTCTGGCTTTTCTGCTTCCAATCCAGCTCCCTGCTGATGCACACCCTAGGAGGCAGGAGGTAATGGCTTGGGTGCTTGGGCCCCTATCACCCACGTGAGACACCAGGATTAACTTCCAGGCTTCAGGCTTTAGCTTGGCCCAGCCCCAGCTGTCACAGACACTTAGGCAGTGAGCAGGTAGATGGAAGATCTCTTTCTGCCTGTCTCTCTCTCTCAAAAAACAACTAAAAGAACTTTAAAAAAAAAAAAAGATGTAGGCAGGGCTGGTGCTGTGGAGTAGGCTAAGCCTCTACCTGTGGCGCCAGCATCCCATATGGGCACCAGTTCACATCCCAGCTGCTCCTCTTCTGATCCAGTTCTCTGCTGTGGCCTAAGAAAGCAGTAGAAGATGGCCCAAGTCCTTGGGCCCCTGCACACACGTGGGAGACCTGGAAGAATCTCCTGACTCCTGACTTTGGATCAGCCCAGCTCCAACCATTGTGGTCATTTGGGGAGTGAATTAGCGGATGGAAGACCTTTCTTTCTATCTCTCCCTCTCTCTGTCTGTAACTCTCTTTCTCCAATAAACAAATAAAATCTTAAAAAATAAAAGATGTAGGCACACTTTTAAGACTTTAATAATGACTGATACAAACTATCCTTCAGAAAGCTACCAATTTGGGGCTGGCATTGTAGCCTAGTGGGTAAAACCACTGCCTGCAATGCCTGGATCCCATATGGGCACTGGTTCAAGTCCTGGCTGCTCCACTTCTGATCCAGCTCCCTGCTAATGGCCAGGGAAAGCAGCAGAAGATGGCCCAAGTCCTTGGGCCTTGCACCCACGTGGGAGACCTGGAAGAATCTCCTGGCTCCTGACTTTGGCCTGGCCCAGCCCTGGCTGTTGTGGCCATTCTAGGAGTAAACCAGCAGATAAAGATCTTTCTCTGTCTCTCTAACATTTTCAAATAAATGAATCTTAAAAATAAAAAACAAAGATTGGGGCCAGCACTGTGGCACAGTGGGTTAACGCCCTGGCCTGAAGTGCCTGCATCCCATATGGGTGCCGGTTCAAGTCCTGGCTGCTCTACTTCTGATCCAGCTCTCTGCTATGGCCTGGGAAAGCAGAAGATGGCCCAAGTCTTTGGGCTCCTGCATCTGCGTGGGAGACCCAGAAGAAGCTCCTGGCTCCTGGCTTCGGATCAGCACAGTTCCAGCCACTGCTGCCAACTGGGGAGTGAACCATCGGATGGAAGACCTCTCTCTCTCTCTCTCTGCCTCTCCTGTCTCTGTTTAACTCTGACTTTCAAATAAATAAATAAATCTTTTTTTTTAAAAAAATAAGGGCTTTAAAAAATAAAATAAAAAAATAAAAAGGAAGAAAACTAGCAATTCACAATTCATAATTTCTAGAATGCAATGAAATTTCTTGGACCATGCCTGCTCATTTTTGCATCCCCAGAAAGTAATACAATGTTTCTTTTCCAATATACATCTGTAGAATTAATTATATGGTACTTTTTCTTTTTAATCAGAGTACAATATCTTGTAAAGGACTTTGTAATTAATACCCAATGGCATAATTTATGATTCAAATCACATTTCACAAGATTTGCCAGTAACAAACTATTCATTCCCAATATATATCAGACACCACATTTTTGATTATGTTTCACACATCATTTATATAAAAATTATGAGATTTCCATCACCATCTGAAGAATAAATCCAAGAATTGGTGGCAGAAGGCCCATATTTGCTGTAAATTATAGATCTATCATAAGATAAATTGAATGCTTCTCCTAAGAGACTGTCAAGCTTTTTAGAACTTAGAACTTCTAGTGAGAGACTGTGCACTCTTTTTCAAAGATTGTTCAAAATTAGATGTATAAGAGCAAACCACAACAAAAGAATATACTTAAGAACCCACTCAATCCATCTGGGTGACTGTTTCCCTAAGCATTCCATGTATCATAAACACCCTCTATATTATGTTATTAATTCCTTTGTAATTTAAATCACAGAGCTCTAACTCAATGTCCTGCCTTCCACTTTACCACTGAGAAAGAAGTCACATCATCCAAGCAAGGCTATGCAGCAAGAGGGCGGGCGTGAAGCCTAGAGCTGAACAAACAGGTCTACAACTTTAAATGTGATTCCTCAACCTGGAGTCCAGTTTCCTGACAGGCAAATCACCCAGTGTGGATTAGTTCACTAATCTATACTATACTCCAAACTATACTCCACAAAAGAGTTTCAGCAGAGTACCTGGAGAAGCCAGTATTACGCCATAGCAGGTTGCCCCCCACCACGCCTGCATCCTATGTGGGTGCCGGTTCAAGTCCTGGCTGCTCCACTTCTGATCCAGCTCCCTGCTAATGGCCTGAGAACAGTGGGGGTGGCCCAAGCACCCACAGGGGAGACATGGAGGAAGCTCCAGGCTTCAGGCTGTCCCAGCCCCAACTGTTGCAGCCATTCGAGGAGTGAATCAGCAGATGGAAGACAGATCTCTCTCTCACTCCCTTCCTCTGTAAGTCTGCCTTTCGAATAAATAAAGGGCACTTTGAGGTCAGGTGGGAAGCAGGGCTGCTAGCATTCCCCCAACACAGAGGGCTGGACTGAGCAGTTTCATATACTGTGTATTATATAAGGCTCAGGGATGTAAGTAGTGTCAGGCTACAGAGCCAGGAAGCAGGGTCAGGTTACCCCGAGTGCAGGCAGTCTGACTCTAGCGCAGTGGTGCTTAACAACCTGCTCACATGAAACTACTGTCACCTTACGTATGCTGCCTTACGTATAATATAGGTAATTCCTGTAAGATCACGTGTACCAGTCTCTTAAAAAAAAAAAAAAAAGTAAAATTGTGATCTCATGACCCTCTTCCAGCTCTAAAATTCCCCTAACTCTAAAATCCCTTTCTAAATGGCACTGAATGGAACTAAAGAGTCAACAAGCACCGACTGGTTACTGCAAAGGACTTAAAGTGGACAATTTTTCATTTTTTCTCCCTGATGCCTCTCCGCATCTAAGGACTCTCTTTAACAAGTTGTGGGAAGAAAAGAAGTCAAATTCCTAAACATTTATAGAAAGTTACAGGGCCAGTGCTGCGGCATAGCTGGTAGAGCCACTACCTGCAGTGCCGGCTTCCCATATGGGCACTGGTTCATGTCTCGGCTGCTTCACTTCTGATCCAGCTCTCTGCTGTGGCCTGGGAAAGTAGCAGAAGATGGCCCAAGTCCTTGGGCCTCTGCACCCACATGGGAGACCTGGAAGAAGCTCCTGGCTGCTGCAGTCATTTCGGGAGTGAACCACCGGATAGAAGACCCCCTCCCTGCCTCTCTGCTTCTGCCTCTGTGTAACTCTGCCTTTCAAATAAATAAATATTTTTTAAAAACAGAAAGCAACTTAATAAGGTAACTGCGCAGAAAGGATTATCAGTCTCTTCAAAAACAATGCAGACTAAATTACAACTAATTAATGGGGGCAGGCATAAGCCACCACTTGGGACTCTGCATGCCGTTTCAGAGTGGCTGGTTCCAGTCCTGGCTCCTCTGCTTCCCATTCAGCTTCCTGCAGATGCACCCCCTGGGAGGCAGCAGTTGATGGCTCAAGTACTTGGGCCCCTGCCACCCATTTGGGAGACCTGGATTGAGTTCCAGGCTCCTGGCTTTAGCTTGGCCCACCTCCAGCTGTTGCAGTCATTTGGGGAGTAAACCAGAAGATGGAAGATCTCTATCTGCTCTTCAACTAAAATCAACACAAATTTAAAAAATTTTTTAAAACTAATTCAGGGGCCGGCGCCGCAGCTCACTAGGCTAATCCTCCGCCTTGTGGCACCGGCACACCGGGTTCTAGTCCCGGTCGGGGTGCCGGATTCTGTCCCGGTTGCCCCTCTTCCAGGCCAGCTCTCTGCTGTGGCCTGGGAGTGCAGTGGAGGATGGCCCAAGTGCTTGGGCCCTGCACCCCATGGGAGACCAGGAGAAGCACCTGGCTCCTGCCATTGGATCAGCGCGGTGCGCTGGCCGTGGCAGCCATTGGAGGGTGAACCAACGGCAAAGGAAGACCTTTCTCTCTGTCTCTCTCACTGTCCACTCTGCCTGTCAAAAACAAACAAACAAACAAACAAACAAAAACTAATTCAGGCCAGTGCCACCCACAAATTCTTGGTCAGCAACCTCACCTGAGCCCTCAAAGTGGCCCAGCAATGCGACACGCTTTCCTCCCACACCACCACTCCCAGCTCCTCCCAGCGCTTCTCAAGCCGCCAGCACTTCCTCCCCACCCTCAGAAAAGCGCCGCACCCCTACTTCACAGTGAAAGCTGAAGTCCAGCAGGAGCTGCCTCCGCTCCTGAGCCTCTCCCTGCCCCACCACAGGGAAGCTCACGGGGGCCTCGGCGCTGGGCTCAAGATGCCGTCTCCTCAGATCTACTCAAACTCCTTCTGCAGTCCCCACGAGTAATGTCTCCAGCTCTCCTCTCCCCTGGTTCCCTGCCATCGACATTTAAACACATCTGAGCTTCTCCCGATCAGAAAGCAACCACTCCGTGCCCACTGCACCCCCACTCCTCCTTCCCCACTGGCACCTGGTCTCTGCCCACACCAGGATTACCAGCAGACACTGTTCAGGCTTGGCCTGTTCTCTCGGCAGTGTTTGAAATAACTGACTCCTGCCTTCTGACATCCGCGGCTTAGCCTGCCACCTACGTACGAATGAGTCATAAGTTATATACATAATTGTGTTTACATACACAATTATACACTGTGTATAAAATCTCCAGTTTAGCGCTCTCCCCTAATTGGCTGCATCTGCCTAACCAGTGCTCCACCTGCATACCTCACCGAACACCTCCCAACTCAGCAAATCCAAACCTTAGTTCACTTCGCCCTTCGGCTCCCACAGCCCTTTCTCATACCACTTCCCCTCCAGGCTTCTCCAGGGCTGCACTGCTCTGTACTGTGTTGCCCAAACCATGACCAGAGAGTTATCTCTGGGTTTTCTCTCAACCCTCACATCAACCTCTTGTCATACGAATTCTTCCTCCAAAACACAGCATCTCTTAAACCCATTCACTTCTCTCCATCGTCAATGCAACGTCCTAGTGCAAGCCACTGCTCCTCTCTCTCAGAAGAATACTTCAAAGAGTTTGCAGAAAATGAAATTAAAAGGTAAGTTTATTTTGGTGCAAAAAACATTGAAATCCATGCATATGAGAGGTCTTCAGAAAGTTCATGAAATACGTGTATTATGGAAAAACTATGCATGGACTTCAAACATTTTTTTATCAACATAACTTTATCTCTTTGTAAAAATTATTTATTTATTTCAAAGGCAGAGAGACAAAGAGCAGGGGAAAAAAGAAATCTTTCATCCACTGGTTCACTCCTGGAATGGCCACAACAGCCAGGTCTGGGCCAGGCTGGAGCCAGGAGCCAGGAGCTCCATCCAGGTCTCCCATCTGGGTGGCAGAGGCCCAAGTCCTTGAACCATCCTGCGCTAGCTTCCTAAGCGTATTCGCAAGAAACTGGATCGAGGCAGAGCAGCCAGAACTCAAACGGGAGCTCTAATACAGGATGTCGGTATCACAGTAGTGGTTTAACCCATAGATCCACAATGCCAACCTAAGCTGATTTTTTAAATTACATTTTTCCATGAACTTTCTGAAGTATTCTCATGTTACTTCGACAGTTTCCCAATCTTGTACCTACCTACAGTTTTGTTTCCCTCCAACCCATTTCTCTTGGCTTGAACTTTATATGACACAAATCCAACGTGCCACTCCCCTGCCTCAACCACATCTATTGCTTCCGGCCGCTGAGGACCTGGTAAACTGGACGCCCTCGCTTGATTCGTCAGGTGTTTATGCCATGGCCTAATCATCTGCCTCCCTAGCCACACAGCCCTCGCTATTTACGCCTGACTGTCAAATCCCTGTACTTGACCTGCTCTCTGACACCCCGCCTGCACACCTGTGCCCCTCCTGCCTGTGATTAGCTCGCAGTCACCCCTGGGTTTCCTGTAAAGGCCGATTCCTCCCCCAGGCCTTAGTGCATACAGCTGCAGTGGTGAAGAGCACGGGCCCCGGGCCACCCCACCGCCACCACAACATCCCTGTTATTAAGTTGTTGTGACCTTGACATATTTACACTGTTCAGTCCTGGGACATTCACTGGATGACTGGTGTTTGCTATGGCGATATGACTGAAGTGCTTTATTCAACAGGACACCATCACTACTACTTTCAAAACCAGAAAAACGTGCAGTACTTCCTTTGCCTGATGCTAAATGGTGGATATTCATTCCGTGGTTGGGGCTCACACTTGGACTAGTAAAGGGTAGAGGACTGACAGGGTAACTGTCTTGAGACTTTGGACTTCGGCCTCCCAAACACCGTAATTCACTCTCTGTGCCATTCACTTTTTTTTTTTTTTTTTTTTTGACAGGCAGAGTGGACAGTGAAAGAGACAGAGAGAAAGGTCCTCCTTTGCCATTGGTTCACCCTCCAATGGCCGCTGCGGCCAGCACACTGCGCTGATCCGAAGCCAGGAGCCAGGTGCTTTTCCTGGTCTCTCATGGGGTGCAGGGCCCAA